>NC_064923.1:74769325-75380075 GCF_023897955.1 Schistocerca gregaria | reverse complement strand
GACCACAAAAACTGAAACACTGGCGCACACTCTCGGATGAATTTTGTGCTTACATGAGGATGAATTCTGCTATATGCTATTCGGTCCTGCTATAGTACAGGACGATATGTTCTGAGTGTGAGATGCAACACCTATTAGCACATTTCACAAACAATCACACCAATGAATTCACATGTCATAGCATAAGAGTCAATGGTACACTGGCATGTTACAACAGTCCCATGAGGTGGGATGCCTGTTTGGCGAGCGATCATTATTGAATTGAACTATGTAGAGGGTGGCACAGTTAAAAGTGGCCTACCTCCCCTTTGAATGCAAATGAAATATTTCGACTTCTGAAACAGAGTAAGCAGTTACAACAAAGGATAGTTTTATGCAATAATCGATTGTTAGCCTTCTTCTGTCAGCATTTCAGTTTATTTCATCAGTGACGTCAGACTTTCTCTTTGCAAACTGCAAAATGACTTCCTCGATAGGAGAAGCAGTTGAAATTGTGGAAGCATATGTGAAAACAGATTCGATTAAGAAAAGAGCTCAAGTATCTTGATAGAGGACTATCAGCAAAGAAAACAATACAGAGCCTGTATAAAAACTGGTGCATCTCCAGATCAGTGCAAATTGTAAAACGACAAAGAATTCCTTCAGTTTACAGTTATTGCAGACATCCACCAAAGAATTACTCAGAGCCCATAGAAGACTACACATAAATTGGCCCAGCAGTCACATGTAAACAGGAGTAGTTGCCAGCGGATATTCAAAAGTCTTAATCTGAAGCCATATTGTGTGACGGTTGTGCAGCAGTTATGGGAGGATATCAGCCAGAAACGTGTAGATTACTGCACATGAGTTTTGAGTTACATCGGCTTTTGTTTGATAGACCCTTTTCATTACATCATGAGCAGGGTTTCATCTTTCCAGCCATGTGAATTCACAGAACATGAGGTACTGGGCAATGAAAAACCCTAAAATTCTGTGTTGACAACACTCTACGACGAAAAAATCGGCGTTTGGTGCAATGTAACAGGAAAGCGCATCATTGGATTGATATTTTTTGACACTGCCCTCAACATTGTTGCACATATGGAGATTTTTGATATATTTTAATTACTCAAGTAACTGAATATGAAAGATACTGCTCTTCTTCCAGCAAGATAATGAGGTGTCAGGTCAGAGGGGTGTTCTGAACACAATTTCGACACAAAGCAGCTCAATA
The DNA here is from genome assembly GCF_023897955.1 of Schistocerca gregaria. NCBI lineage: Eukaryota > Metazoa > Arthropoda > Insecta > Orthoptera > Acrididae > Schistocerca > Schistocerca gregaria. The sequence goes on along the minus strand of NC_064923.1, from coordinate 75,378,862 downwards.
GGCTGTGGAGTGGAAGGGGTAGGCTACCAATAGAAGAGTGCATCACCATTGACTAGACACATTTATTGAACACATAAGTCAGGTATTACCCAAAAGGAACAATCAGTACAAATTACAAAATAATATTCTTTTCCTTCAAGTCACTCAGAGATTTAAACAGGCAAATAGCAATCATTTAAGTGAAAGCCTTTTAAGAAAGCAAGACTAGAAAATTTGAATGATGAGTTAAAATCATATTTAAATAGGCTCTGACGGAGCACATATTTTAAAACGCAATACTTCCTGTAAGGAACCAGCGATCAAAATTAATTACATAATCCTCAACAACCATATTACATCCAAAACATTTGAGCTTAAACAGGAATATATAACATCAGAGAGCTGCAGTCCCAAGTTTGAAGTAGCACATTTCAGATGGACTGCACTGCAACAGTACAATACACGTCCCTTAGAGTGTCTCCCCACGCATGAAGTTATTGCTGCAATCGACAAAATATCAACATCATTCCATGTACAGATCTAAAACAAACTAAAAGCTCTCTTAAGTTTGGTACAGTCAATTCCCTTTCAGCATAACATACATCACAAGTCTAGCCCTAGGACGGCACCGACAACCCGCAATTTAGCATGCGAAAACTACAGCGATGCACTCATCACATATCCTTACAAAATCCAAGAACAGAGAGCCGGCTCCCCAATAGCGGAACACTTAACCGCGCGCAGCGTGTGGGTATGCGGGATGCTGATCTCGCTCTTAACCTCAACATCAGTTCAAATACTAGTCAGCCTACAATCTTGAACCACCATACACATTCCTTCAGTTACTGCGTAGAAAGCCAATGTGATTGGCAAACAGATCAGCATATGACAAAAGCTTAAGCAATTTCCTTACTAGACAACCCTTATGAATAGTAGCCGTAATTTTTTTTAAACGTGAGCACACCCACAATTAAAAGACAGACAACGCCAATTGTAAGGACAGTAGCACATAAGAAACTAGCAATGGTAACTTGTGCTTAGATTGGCTTCGAATCAGTGCGTAATTTAACACATCAGAGAACAGTCTTTACAACATAACCATCAATAGAATAGCAAATTCCTCACACATGTACTCCCCCACGATTTCGATTCGTAAAGCCATAGACAAAAACGTGGAGAACATATCACTTAGATCAACATAATGGTGCGCCCTCAGTTACCTCAAATAACTGACTCCCTTAGTTGCACAGCAAAGAACAAGACCTAACGAAACCACCACAGTTTTCGCCTCTAAATTGTCACAGTACAAGTGAGATTCAATCACAAATGTAATTTTACATCACCAGTTCCCGTATATAGTCAATACAAGCGCCTGATTTTCACCCGTTTATAACGGCCGGCAGCAACATCGTATGAAAAGAGCGTAGACACAAGCTCTTACCAATTCTCTTCTCCGAAAGCAGCCACCGTAAATCTCGAGAACCACTGGGACATCCAATGCAAAAATCGTTACTCCTTCACACAAAGTACAGGACGCCCGCTCCGCGATGCTTGCTACGGCGCCTTCCGTTCAGAGCTAACTTGTATATCTGCATGCGATAGGTCCGGTCCCACTCTCTCTGCATCAACCCGACAACCGTCTTCCACCACATCCCGGAGCACACCCCCCACAGGACCTCGCCTTGTTACTCCTCCTATAGGCCCCAGAGAGCGGTGCTTACCGCCCTGACCGTGGCAGGAAAGAGAAACCACCAGAGTGGCTCTATCGATATGAGCAGCCACTGCTCAGATAGAACAATGTGCTACACATCTAAGGTATCCCTGGAATAAGTCCATGATGTCTTCACTGAGAACCAACTGTCAGCAAACATTTATGGCAACCTCATTCTCTGGATCTAATGATATGTGATTTTTTCATGTGCAGGCACTTGAAGAGCAAGGACTATGAAACAAATTCACACACAGTTCAGGAACTGAAAGACAACATCAGCCATGAAGTTCCCACCATCGATATCCCAACTTTATGGCAGGTGTATATGAATATGCTATGATGTGCAGAGATTTGTGTTGATGTTGCAGAGGGACACTTTCAGCATCTTCTATAAATGTGTTTTCCATTATAATTTTCATTGTAAATAAATTAAAAGTTCTTTTCACCTCTTCGTTTCTGTTTTGTAAATGAAACATTAAAAGATTCCCCAATTCTAAACACTGATCCATCTAGTATCTTAAAGCTGCGCCTTCTCCTTTCTATTCATGTAAAACTTCTGTTAGTGTCCTAACAAGAATTTCTTTCAGCATAACCTGTATAGGTCATATATTATGTAGTAATTATTCAAGTGCACCACTGTTTCATGTAACCTCGTAATGCTGAAGTAACTGGGGCAGCCTTGAAATGCAAGGAGATCTGAGTGGATACTTCTTACTGTTTGTTCCAGTCAATGACAATTCTATCCAGAAACTGTTGACTAATAAGGGTCCTACCACAGCAAACAGTGTTGTGTGCACATTATCCTTGGATCCCCTGCACCTGATTATTACTTACTAAAACATCCAACAACACCTACAATATGGAATGAATGATAATTAACCATTACATCTATGTTTTGACAAATCAAAGCTACAATTATTTTACTTTTTTGTTGTGACCACTTTGTGTATCATAACACAATGACTATGTTGTTTACTGAAATGTTTGAACTGATACACAAAGTGCACCCACTGGCGGAGCTGTCATTTGTACTCAGGTGATTCATGTGAAAACGCTTCTGCCATGATTATGGCCACGGAATGGTACGTAGTTGGAGCTAGACACAGGGAAGATTCCATTTCGAAAATTGTTAAGGGATTCAATATGCCGAGATCCACAGTGTCAAGAGTGTGTGGAGAATACCAACTTTCAGTCATTACCTCTCACCATAGACAATGCAGTGGCTGATGGCCTTCACTTAACAACCAAGAGCGTCGGCGTGTTGTCAGACAAGCAACACAGCTTGAAATAACTGTAGAAATCAATGTGGGATGTATGACGAACGTATCCATCATGACAGTGCAGTGAAATCTGGCGTTAACAGGCATCAGACTACCGAAACAAGTACCTTTGCTAACAGCACGACATTGCCTGCAGTGCCTCTTCTGGGCTCGTGACCCTAACACCTAGATACTAGAAGACTGACTAGCAGGCAAAATAAATGACTGCCCACTACTAAGCATGCACAGATAACCAGGCAGCAATTTTCCAACTGGCCTCGATTTGGCTTACCTTGGTAACGCACCCATACTGACTTTGCTGTGCCTTTCTGGAACACACAGTGACTGTTTGTTGTCGATGCATACAGTAGATATACGTTTTAAGTAAATTAAATATAGAGTGGAGCTGGGAAGGAAAGAAAAGGAAGGAATTACTGACTTTACATGGAACCAGTGTGGACAAGGGAAACTGTGTACCCAACTGGGACTCAAACTTGGGATCTCCCCCTTCCTAGCCAGTTGCATTAGCCACTGTACCATCTGGACACAGTTCGAAAGAACAGACACCACGTCCTCATATCAAACATATTCATTTGACAACTATCACTAGCACTATGAAAACACTCCCTTCTGTCTTTTGTTTACAAGGTTTGCCATTAAGAATTTTTTTGGACAATGGTCCACAATGATCTTTAGGGGAATTACAAACAAAATAGGATTCACCATATCTGAATGGCAACACACTATCCTCAATCAAACAGTGAAGCTGAATGTTTGGTTCATACTTTCAGGTCTCAGATGTCAAAACGTTTTGCTTTATACTCAAGGGACATTGCTTTGTAGTTGTTTCTCACTATCTATTGCACTCTGCCTTTCCACTCTTCTCCACTAGCAGAATTATAAATGGTTGTCATCACATACTCTGCTATGTTTGTTTGCCCTCAACAGCCTCCTTCCAATGCTAACTTTGCAACGAACTACGAAAATTTTCTACCATGTCTCTAAGAAGCCTCTCAACTCGGAATTTGGCACTGTCAGACGTTGTAATGTTTTCAGCACAACATGTGCCAACTAAAAGCATCAAAATCAGTTGCGCATTCCTGATACCTGTAATCCTGCTATAGATATTCGTGTTTCAGAAATACTGCAGCATTCTAGACCGCTGCCCCAGAGCAGCACCTGCAGGCAACTGATGTCTGGGCACCTGAGTCATATGACTTTCCCCTTGAGTTCGATCCCTGCCCACCTACACAAGCGCTGCCTCCTCTGCAGCCTCTGCCACAGCCACAATATCTGCCTACATTTACAGCAATGTGTCATGTACATGGCACCTGCATCAGCCATACAGCTTTCGGCGTCCACTGCAGTGTAAATACAGCACACACTTGTGCTGTTGGATGACGTCCTACCTCTGGTCCTCGGCAGATGTTCACAGTGGTCTGCAAGGCAAATGTCAGTATGCTGATTGGTTGAGCCCATCTGTCATCACGCTACAGCCAAACCTCCCCCACACTATTGCCTGCACCCACCATCCACACCATGCGTTGATGGGATGTGCAATTTTCGGAGGGGGGAAGGGCTGGTGGAAGAATGGGTTATCGATAGTGTGTTTGTCGACCAGACATGGGGTGTCACATAACCCTCATCTTCGCTGACGAGACTTTTAAACCAGCCTCCACAAGGCACTACTATAGAGGGCTCGCCATATCCCACTAGGTGGTGCTGAACACGCCACCAAACGACGCCAAATACCCATGACTTCACTGCCTGAAAATGTGATTGTGCCGCAAGTCTTTACAAAATGTAGAACTCACAGCTCCACCTCAGATTATCCTCAGCTTACTCTCAGAGCACATTGAGCTTACGGAAGACTTGCAGTGGGACAACATGGACTTTATCATAACAGTATTGTTATTCCAGCAGCTAGTGAATATTACAATACATAGTAATGGAACAGGGAGAGACTTCAGAGAGGCCAAGGATGCAAAGGTATGTATGCATAATACCCTAAAATTACCAAAGAAACATAAGTGTTGTTTCTTAATCATGAAATAAAAATGGTTACATTTTGAAACTGAAGAAAAGGGATGTTTTCACACAGAACGAATCTAACAAGAACAACTAAAAAAATGTAAAAGCACAGAATATCTACAAAAAAAGTTGTCCATGGCAAAAGCTGTAGCAAAGGCATCTAGAATGATTTTCTAGTATTTGCAATTGCCCCACTGGAAACAATGCCTCTCTGTATTTCATCCCTACAGTCCAGATTCTGAGTTTAGTTGATGATATCTGATCCATTGTTATTTCTTTTGAAACGGTTTTTTCTCTGATGAAATAATGCCTGGTATCAATATGTTTAGTGTGGCCCTTATATCCACTTCTCTTTGATTTATTAATTGCATGCTTGTTATTACTTAACTAGTTATTCAGGCACTCTTTTGGCAAAGGGAATACTTCCCTTGTAGAGGTTACAGCTGAAGTGCTTACTGATAGGCGGTAGTTAATGTCATGTACTCTGCTTCTGCCATCATGAGAGTTACTGTTCTTTGTCTTTCTTTTTCTCTTTGTTGCGCGAAATTGCTGCATCTTGTGACATAAACAAGGAGCCAGTGGTCGATTTTCGATCAGCAGTGTCCCAAGCCCAGTCAGTATCACTGTATCCTGTGATGCCATGGTTCCCAACATCAGTTCCCTTTAGATACCATAAGATTCTTTTTTCAACTTGCCATTTGGGTATTCCTTGGTTATGACTAGATCAGCTCAACACTCCAACTGCATATGGAAGATCTGGTCTAGTACCTAATTATACATACATTAGGCTGCCTATGGCTTCTCTGCAAGGGACATTCTGATTTAATTCCATTCTATCTCTGTCTTTGGGATCATTTCATGGCTTAATACTTTGTTATTGTCTAGCAGTGTGGATACAAGATGGTGGTTGGTTTGCTTGTTTTAAATCCTTATCCATTCATAAAAGTTCACACCTGACTTCTCTTGTTACATGGACCCCTAGGCAACTAGGTCATCTAGTTCCAATTGTTCCTTTAGTTTTTATTTAAATGCAATTTTCTGTTGCATATTGCACCTGTTGAAGTGTAGATGTAGAAGAACTTTATCCAGTTTCATGTTCCAACAGGAACTTTCTTGATTGAGTCTGTAGATTGCTATCTTAAGTCATTTAATGCTTTTGGCTTTTGCTATTTTTGTTATGTAGTGAACCATGGGAATTTTAATGTGAATTTGCTCTTTCAAGTGACACTGCAAAAAAGCTGTAACTACGTCAAAATTATCAATATTCAAATCGTATTTAACAGCGAGATTAAACAAAATGTGAGTGAAATGTGTCATATCATTAGTGCACATGTTTCTTCACAGTGCAAACCTTTTATTTGTGCACTATCAGTCTAGCTTTGTAGCTACCTATTTGCCCTTATAAGTCTCTTTTTGACTTAAAGACTCTCTTGGCGTCAATATTTTTTTGCTTGGTTCAAATGGCTCTGAGCACTATGGTACTTAACTTCTGAGGTCATCAGTCCCCTAGAACTTAGAACTACTTAAACCTAACTAACCTAAGGACATCACACACATCCATGCCCAAGGCACGATTCGAACCTGCGACCGTAGCGATCCCGCGGTTTCAGACTGTAGCGCGTAGAACCGCTCGGCCACACCGGCCGGATTTTTGCTTGGTGGCAGAATTTCTGATTGAAGTTTGATTTTCTGCATGTGATTTTAATTCCTTTTTAATTACATGAAGCCATTTCTTCAAGACCTAAGATTGCATTATTTCTTCCAAAGTTGATGGTTCTGTTCTTGTGAATCTTTAGTATGACGGGACACACAACTCTCCATCTTATTTGGTCTTGATATTTGAGAAGAAATAATGAGTGCTTGTTGAGGTAGTTCAGAATCATCTTTTATTTCACCTGAACCTGATTCTTCTGAAACGCTATTATCCAACATTATGAATACCTTCAGCTCTAATTTGTTGCCATTAATTGAAAAATTTAAAGGATGAGAAAACTATAACACAAGGCATTTTGCTTTAAAATCTTATTTGCTACATGATCAATTGTGGGAGAGTGTAATGGCGAGATAATACATATCTACTGCAATGACTAAAATTACATATGTATATAATTGAGATGGGTAGAATGTATTTTATTCGCAGAAGAGAAACGAGTGACACAGTTATTGTCTCAAAATCTGCTGATTGACTTTTGGTAAACTATATCCAGACCTGGCTTTATAGAATCACAATTGTCCAGTATCGCTGCAAAAGTGATCTGTGTATGCATAAACCTACAACTACTTCTTTACTAACTTCCTGTGAATGCAAGTTGATCAGCCATAAGTATTTGAGCTGGGGAATCTGATGGAACAGTACAGTGGCTGCTTGCCCATGGTTGAAATGAATGCGACCCAGTTTATTAAAAAAATCTAAAATAGCTTACCCAAATCAGTCATTATCATTTAACCACTTTTGTAAGGCTTTGGCCGATTCAGTAAATCTGAGTGAAGAGTACCAATCTCGATTAGAACTAAAGCTAAAGGATTTTCATAAAGATTTGTGAATGTGGATAGGGACTCTGGCAATAATAAGAAAATTTTATGCTGTGACAAAGGTATTTACAGTACAGTGATAATGCTTGGAACAGTCACATGATTTATCAACATTAAATTGGTGCTACAATATCTCATACATCAGTAGCTTAACTCGATAAAGCCATAAAACACAATAATTCATAAAATAATTGCTTAATTCAAATGTGGCATTAGAGAGTATGTTTCTTCATATGGCCACACATATAGAGACATTGGATGTAGACAGTGGCAAAGGACAAGCTAGCTGTTTTAAGAAATTACAAAGTAAAATTTCAAAAAAATCTCGTAAGTTATTCCAAGTACATGGAATGGATTTATTTATTGAGTTAAGTTATTGTTTCCAAATCTATTCACAGTAACGACACATTTTTAAAACGGTCAATTCGTCAAACAATTTTGTTGTTAAAAACTTATTAATTGATACTTTGCACTCTTTACTTGAAAACTGAGCGCATTTAACATGGGGCAATATTGACTGACCCCTATTTACTTACTGGCAAATTAACAAAACATTACTGTGAAAGCTTACAACCATCAAAATTCATGTAAATACCGGTGAGGGACAAGATTTAATATTGTTTACTTTTTTAAATAAATATTCACATTTGTGCAATTAGCAACGATTAAGAAATGCACTTACATTACCTAAGTTGTAGTTATCCACATTATCTTCAAATTGGTAAAAATCGCCTCTGAAAAGCATTTTCTTGGCATAAACGCAACACCCGTTACTACTACCAGCAACTATGTTTCTCACAGTTATCACAGTTTACACTTATACATCCTGACAAAGTTGCCATTATAGAGTATCTGAAATTATTAGACATAGAGTTTCCATTTCTTGGTCTATCTTTAAAGGGTCAATAATATGAATAAAGCACATCACTTACCACTTTTATTCCTTATCATTGTTTACAACTGAGATCCTCAACTACATTAGAGTTAAGGTATTCTGAGCACCAATGGAATCTGCAATGCTACCTTAAAAGCACTAAAGCTACCTGTCAGAAAGCTATAAAACTTAACACAACGAATGTTCTCGACCACCACTATTGAAATACATAATGAAATATGCGAGTTATATAACATTAATTATATTTGAAGCTAACTACTACACATTTCATTCTTTTGTTCGTACATGTGTCGCGATCTGGAAGAAAATAAAACCCATCATGTGCATACAGAACATCCTCGAGCTTGAAGACATCTCAGAAGATCTAAACTGCATTCCTTTCGCATCCGAGGAAAGGCAAAAATCAAATCCTCGAGGAACTGGGAAATTAAATGCCAAAGACAACTCTACCTGAAAAAAACACTGTAAAATCAGAATATGAATGCTGATTCACAAAGGATATCAGAGAACAGAATGGAACAGAACGTTGAAACCTTCTACAATGCTTCTCAAAAGTCTGTGTTCGCTCAGACCGAAATTAGAATGAAACGATGTGTCAACATCATGGATTTTCAGGAGAAAATAATTGACATGGCCGTTGACAAGAGGAGAGTGTGGACATCTTCTAACACTGGCGTTTAACCTGTTCTTATTGTGACCACCCATTTTATAGTAGTGGACTTTTTGCTTTGATTTTCTTAATCCTTATTTTATTGTTTGCTTTTTATTTATGACACATTACGAAGATTCCATGAGGGCTTGGATAATTTGCTTATAAGTATTCCTACAACAAACAGGCCAAATATCTGAATGGGAAAAAGATTTAGGTTTTACAATGACTGGGCAGAGGAAAAAGTCTGCGCTGTGCATAAAGTGAAGAAGTACTTTTCTCTTTTTAACAGTGAAAAAGTCCGTTATTCTGAAGGAAAAATACAGTCCCTTCTTACATTATTTGGTACTTTTGAGGAGAGAAAATAAAACATAGTGGATAAGGTGAAAATGCTCTAAGTATTCCTTTCTAAATATTGTGGATTGCTATTGTATGTATATGTTATATTGGGCAACTAAATGCCTAATTTTTAGATATTTGATCGTGACTTTTCCTATTTGTTCACCTTTCAGCAGTGTCAAAAATTTACCACATGACCTTGCTCAAGAACATATCCAAATAGCTTTCAACTTGAATATTAAGATGCCATGCACATGGTACTGTAGAATTAACTCATAGAATAATACTATGTGATTTTATACTATCAAAGAATGCAGAATTTGATGTTATAACACATACTTCAGGTAAATAATCTGTGACTAGCCATAGCAGATAAATTATGCTAGGTAATTTATAAAAAAATTATTTTACATGTACATTCCAAAATATTCTTACACCTAAATAAACACCCAGGAACTAGGATCATTTGATGGAGAATTCTCTTTTAATGTAAAAAACATGTGGAAGTGGTTTGGTGAATGGGACTGGTTGTTTAGTTGAAGTTGATGTGGGTGATACAGGATCCCTATTCTTCAGCAGGAACGCTGGCTTGAGTCTCTCTTCACAGATGGCCATCTGACCATTAGGTATTTCAACAACAAAGTTTATTTGAGAGCATGAATGTACCGATATGGTCCATTGTAGACAGGGTGGAGATGTTTGCTTTGTGTACCATGTCTTATGAGTAGATGTGTTAAGGTTATAAGTCCAGGATGGAGGAAGAAACATTTTGTAACATGATGTCGAACACTTATTACTTTGAGTGATGCCATGTGCTGCTTCAAATTGAAAATGGAAGTTGGAATATCACACTCAACTGGTGTAGGAACAAAGTAATCAGCTGGAAGTCTAGTTGTGCTTTATATGATTTCTCCAGTGATTGGATTATATTCTGGTTTCACTTAATCCAAGCGGGATTCATTAAATAAAAATTCTTAGTAAGTTTTTGACCCAGTCATCTGAAAGTCGGACTCTTAGTTCTACCTTGATGTTGCGATTCCATTGTTCAACTTAGCCATTCGATGCCAAACAGTAGTAGTGCGAGGTGCCTGGGCTAGCAGTGTATTTAACACTAAATTCTTCTAGAATCTTCATACATAAACGATGCTCTAAGCCCCCCTTTTCTAACTCCGACTTTTGCTGTTGCACATGGATTAAAAAGAAACGCAAACTGACTGTAATCGACCCTGCAAGTGGAGTAGAAAAGAGCTTGGCACCTGCAATAATTTCATTTAATAAATAAGTTAAATAAAGGGAAGTTTCATTAACGTAGTGAGAAATGAAAGGATTGCTCTACCTATTAACAGAATGAAAGTTCTGTCCAAAATAACAACATGATTTATTATGATTAAAATCAAAATAATAAACAAAACATATGAAACATTTACAATACATCTAATTGGCTCAAATTGGATACTCAAATGAATGCTGTGAAGGTGAAGTTGTCCCTAAACTAGACTGTGACATTTATGACGAAGTGGTATGTGGAGCCAATTCCTTGCAACTCCAATCTTAAGAGAAACACACAGCCAACCCAACATTAATTGCTGCTACAGTAGTGAGAAATCAGACAATGAGCACCCAAGACAGAACAAAGTTAGAAAAAGACGAACAGGCGCGCTCTGCTGAGCTCTGATTATCACCTAGGAAAATCCGTATCTGCCGGTGCTGCGGACATACATTACCAAACTGTTTTCTTACCTGCAAGAACACGATCTGGCGTACCGGAGGCGATGGCTGGTTGCTTCGACGTCCCGTCGTTTTGATGATAATATCGCGAGTATAGGGCGAAACAAACTAACCTGGTCGGGTTGTTCCAGACTAAAGACTTCCTAGCAATACAAATGCGCCTCTGAGGGAGACGAAGAAGGCTCGCCACACAATCACTGACGGTACAGTGATTGATTTCAACAAGTGAAGCCACACAGTAACTCCGATACAGTCAACTTTAGCCAAAACTGCTCAAGACAGACAACATAGGCCGCTTGTACACAGAACGCTCATTTGCCAACTGTACTCGGAAAGTTACGTTGAAGTCGAAACTTCAGCAGCATCGTCAAACAGTTACAATTAAATAAAAGTAAGTTAGACAGCCAACGGAAGGCAGGCTGTCCAGAGCAGCGAGAGCTCAGTCTTGTAACCTACTCCGACCGAAAGGCGAGAGCCGACTCTCTCAAGAGCACCCATACAAGCCGAACACAGAACATTCCCGCCTCCACGACAGTGGCCGTGGTTAAACGTTCCAATCAGCAACTCGAAAACCGGCGGAAAATTCCACTCTATTGCCGAAGCACAACCATTCCACCAATGGCGATTCTTGGCGCCAATTTCTGCGCCGAATGTGCTACGTCATGGAGCTATGCGCTGAGCAAGCCAATCACGGTTACGATTTGGCGGAAAACGCGGAAACACAAGTCATTCCCACGCCTCGCTGGTAGCCCGCCAGAAAGTGTTTTCGCTAAGTTTCTGCGAAGTAACGGAATCTCTAGCCCAGCCGCTCCTTCAGGTCCCTGCGGGCGTGTCTCTGCCGCTATTAAATGTCGGCGTATGGAAAGCATTCACTCGACTCCCTCAGACCCGTTGGCTTAACCCTTCCAAGACCAGCAGAGCCCACCTGTCACCGGACCACCCGGGTGACGAGAGACGCTGCGTGGGAAGTCCGCTTATGAAGGAATGGCAACTTTTCACTATATGTAATTAGAGAGGAAAATCGAATTACTCAGAGTAAGATAGAAATATGAGAGGGGGCTTCTGCCACCTCTCAGTAGTGGTTCTGGTGTGATCTATACCAGAAGTGAGTGGACAATTGATAATCAAACTGCCGTCCTCTGTTGGAGGTGACTATTTCTGGGGCTCTGAAATGTGCACTCCATGATGGTTGTAGAGTGCTGGCAACACTTTTTTCCAGAGATGTCCTTCAGTAGAACTGCCTCTAGCCAATGTGTAACCTTGTCAATCATTGTTAAGAGATAGTTGAAGCATTGAGAGTACGGTAATGGTCCTGTAATGGTCATGTTTCGTGGCAAATAGAATTTTTTTGAAAATTTTATTAATGTTGCATAATAAAATGTAAATGAGCTAAAATGGATGCCTTAATTGCTTTGGCATAGTGAATCAGAGCAGTGAGGGCTGAGTAGTCCTGGCAACAAATAAGAAATTTATTATTGGTGGAAAGGTAGCAAGGTAGTTTCAAATAGCATATTTCTAAAGCAACTAAGAAGTACTTATAATGTTAAATTTAATAATGACAAAAAGACTAATTTAAAATTATTATTATTACTATTATTATATTTATTATCAATTATTTGTTATAATATTTATTATTATAATAAATTATTATGATAAATTTTTTAAATTAAAATTATTATTAAATCAGTAAAATTATAAGTACGGAACGTAAAGTATTTCCAGAACCAAGTGATGGTAAAATATATTAGAGAAACAGAAGGCCAAAAAAACGAAATCAATTGGAGCATTCCATGAAGGAGAAAGGCTTGGAGAAAGTGGCACTTTGTTCACTGCTAATGACACAACTGCTGAGGAGGTGCAAATGGACAGTTGGCAGTGATAGCTGCATGTTACTATACAAGTGACCTTGGGCAGCAGCGAAGACTTCAGAGGGCTGCCTACATTCATCTTGGGCTCCAGCAGGCTGCCAAAACTCATCTTGAACTCCAGAAATGTGGTCCAATCTGCTTTCATCATCTACCAACATCAGTGAAATGTCAGCTGTGAGGGTGGGGGAATCCAGTCAGAAACACTAGAGAAACCTCTTTATGATACACAGGCTGTTTTGGAAAAGTCCCATCCATAAACCTGTCAGCAGTTTATTGCAATATAGTTTGGAAAAGGACAGTAACTTCAGAGGTTTACTGGGACATCAATTAACAGCAGCCAGTAACAGTGTAATGCATTGTTTCTGAATCGTTTCGTCTGTTAATGGCGAATACAGTGTTTAGAATTGGTTTTGGGAAATGCTGAGGTGTATTTCAGTCAATTCTTGAATATTATTAAACCTTCACTTGAATAGATTCTCCAGGAAATTTGCTAGGGGGGCAAAATAGGAGCAAGCAGCACACAGCCTGGTACTGTTACACCGAGAACCACACCATCAGGCCTATGGAAATAAATACTTATCAGTGTAGTTATGTCCTTTCACTAGGACAATTCGGTTTCTGATTGGGCTTCATTCTGGAGTCATCATTACTCTTTTTAATCTTTTTCTCAGCATTAATAGCAGTGTAAAGTCGAGTAAAAGCTGCAAATGGTTTTGAATCTTAGTGCAAAAGTCTTTGACTTCAACCTACGACTGTTTTTTTTTATAAATAGTAGCAATATAAGGTAGCTGTACCATCACACCAAGATGGAATGGAGTAATTTTTTAGGAAGGAGAACAGATCAGAATGAAGTACACAAGTCATCATTAATGTAAGTTCTGAGGAAAGTTGTCTTAAGGTAGCATGACAAGCACTCAAGAAAATAAGGAAGCTAAGAAACAACTAGATGACTTATTCGAAAAGAATAAGGGGGAACTCGATCCACTTAATGAGGAAAGAGAGGAGGTACTATTGGTTTTCTGTTTGATCGTAGGGAAAGAGGAGAAGGAAGTCAGTCATGAGGTTGTAAATGATATGTTGAAAAAAGTATTTCAGGAAGAAAATGCAATTAACATTGACACTATGGCTAGAATGGAAGAGCAGTGCCCAAGAGAAGTGATTGAAAAACTAGGAGAGTGAGGCAACTGATATGATGGATCCTGGAATATAAGGAGTACAAGGGTGAAAGGTATAAAAGCAGCTATGGTAGAAGAATAGAAAGGCAACATTTAATCGGTGAAGAAGATAAGATTGAAGAGGAGACAGAGAGTGATGACAGAGATGAAGAGGGTTCAGATGGACAAGGTTTTAAGTAGGGATTGGCTGATGAATGGAAGAAAGACTACCAGAGGGAAGTATTACCTTGTGTGGCCATATACAATGAAATAGTTATAATATCAACTGAATTAGTGAAAATGTAGAAAAGGACGAACATGAAGAAACTGTTATTTTTTATACAAGGAAGGAGGAAGTGGTGCAAACGAGAGATGACGACGATAGTGAGGAAAACTGCAGATGTTTGAACATTAGCAGGTAGACGAGAGTGCAGAGGAACTGAAGAGCCAAGGACAAAACAGCCACCAGATAAAGAATTAGTCCAAGAGCGTGAAAAAAACTTGATATTCTGAATCTATCTCATAGTTTCAAACCAACCCTATTCACCCATATATCATATAATTCTTTCAAGTACTTATCTTTTCCTTAATTTTTGGTTTTCTAGTAGATTGTGCTCTAGCATTTCATTCTGATTTTGTTCCACTTCCTCCAGTCATAGAAACATTTTCCCATCATTCATTCGTAGGACTAAGTATCTCAAGTTTTTTCACACTCTTGGACTAAGTCTTTATCTGGTGGCTGTTTTGTCCTTGGCTCTTCAGTTCCTCTGCACTCTCGTCTGGCTGCTAATGTTGAAACATCTGTAGTTTTCCTCATTATCGTCATCTCTCGTTTTGACCACTTCCTCCTTCCTTGTACGAAAAATACGTTTCTTCATGTTCGTCCTTTTCTACATTTTCACTAATTCAGTTTGAGATATTATGTCCTGAGTGTCAAGTATTAGATAAAAAGCCTGCAATCATATTACTGTATAGAATAAGACATCTCAAAGTAGGAAATAAGATAAGAGAAACATACAAATTTATGTAATGTGTGTATGAAAACTATAGACGAATATTCATGATATGTTAGTTTAATAACAGAACAAAAGAGGTGTCTGACATCTGAACAAAAGAGCGATATGTCTAGTTTCTCAACTAACTACTAGAAACTGAAAAGCAGAACACTGATGATGTTAAATACAAAACTGGACGATACCGCCTTCGCTCTAGTGGGGACATTCCTCAATTTGTCGAGTCTCAGGATATATTATAATTAAAACTGTATATTATAATCAAAACTGTGTAAACAACGATTTATAAAATAAAATACAAATGAAATATTGCAGGCCAATTAACCTTCATAGGTTTTATATAGAGTGGAAATATCTGTCTTTCTTTTATCTTTCAACCAGTTGTTGCAGATACCTTTGACACAGTGATAGCGATAGCACTGCTTTGACACCTTCGTGGTACAAATCTTTGCACTTGGCAGTGTAAAATGTAAACAAATCGGCGCTGGATGTCAACGTTGTTTTCACATAGCGTGGATTTGATTCGCGTTATTTACGAGTGCAATGGCAAGCGATGAACGTAATTTTAGATCGTCATATTACGAAAAAGTAGGTTTTAGAAGTGTCGAGGAGAAAAAATCTCTAGAGATTCTGTTGAAAGATAAGCCTCTGGACAAAATGAAACTCCGACAGTTTTGTATACGTTTTACTGTGCCGGGAATATACAGAAATTTAGTATGGAAAGTGCTTCTGGATGTTATTCCTATTCATGTCGATTCTCATAAGTTCGTAATGGAGCAGCGTAAAGAGGAATATAAGGATTTGTTGCATGCTTTGCGTTTAATGCAAATAGTGAATGACACAACTCCAAAACCAGAATTATTTTTGCTGATGTGGCTGCTTCAAACTGGGAGATTAACTTTATATCAAAACCAATTAAATACGGCTGTGAATAGAAACTTATGTGCGATTTCCCATTCGCTGTCAGTTGTTTTTGACGACGATGTTGACATTTATTGGTTGTCGAAGGGCTTCTTTGAAAGTGTTGTGAAGTTTCGTGATGACATACCGACGCTGATAAAATATACGAAATCAGTTTTAGAAAAAGAAGACGAAGAACTTTATTGTCATTTGCAAGATTTGGGTGCGTTTAGTACAATTCCACTGGATAATTGGCTCTGTTGTTGTTTCGCAGGTGTGATAAGCGAATCATCATTGGGAAAAATATGGGACAAACTAATCGGTGGTTCATGTAAAATACTTGTTTTCGTTGCTGTGTTATTACTGGTAACACTCAAGAGAGCTTTGCTAAAATGTGCGACGACAGACAACATTGCATCTTGTTTAAAGAATATATCGGAAGAAGTTTCTGAAGTTATAGTTAACCAAGCCATAGAAATGTGGCAACAATACGGTAGCAGTCTTAACACCGTTATAAGTGCAGAGGGTGGCAAAACTCATCTAACCACCAACAGACAGAAGTGATCTGTTTTAATGGTGAGACAGTTGTCATTGATGGAAATTGCTGTACACTTTGTTTCTTCCTCGGAAACGAACACTCACTTTTTGTGTGTAGTTTTTGAGAGGGCTTCTTACAATGTTTATAAGTATTTATTTAGAAATGACACATATTACATACATGGAGAACATTTTTAAATTTCATATTATCAATTTCAAAAATGACATTGATTTAGTGTGCTTTTCTTGTAAATTGATAAAAGAATCTTGTTGTCAAATTTGCGAAGCTTCTGCTACCGTCAGATAAACTGAATGAAAAGAGTAATGGTATCCATCAATATAAATGTAAATGTTCGTTGTTTGGATATGTTAATATTCAAACTTCATGTCTGTTTTTGTTATAAATGTGAAAAAGTTTGTCGTATGATTGACACTGCCTTTGCAGTACCTCCTTGTTGCAAGGCTGGTTATCCAGTTTAACATCGACTCACTGCATTAAATGCTTTGTTTTACAGCAATATGCATAAATTTATTGAATGAGCCAATTCCCTGATTTTGAACCCAGGCATTCTCATGTTTTTTGTTACAATGAAATAGTTCATAATTATCTCATACTTGATTTTGTATTCATTAATTACAGTAGATTTTTAATATTTATTGACATTTAATTACACTACTTTATTGGACAGATCAATAGAGAAAATGTTAAATTGTTCAAAACAGTTTTAAAGTTGTTTTAGTCAATGGGAGGAAGGGGGGAGGGAGGAGTGGCAAGAGGGATCTAGAGTACAAAGTTTTTTATTCAGTACAAAACTTGCATGCAGTTCTAGGATTGAATGGATAACCATCAGTTGTATCAGACTTGGTTTTCGTGTCGCCTATAAAATTTAATTGTTGTGCATGACACATATCTAAACTGGCCATCTCATTTATATTTTAGCCAACTAAAGCTTATCTCTGTCTTCTAAAGAGATCCAACGAAGTATTCAGACCATTTTTTTTAGCTCGTACACTAGTCAACAGAAAGATCTAAGTCAATACAAAGAATAGCAATAAAAATCAAAGAGTAAAGAAGATTGTCCTTGCACCAGTCAGCACAAAATAATGCTGCACTTCACTGTACATGAAAAGATGTTCTGCTGGCGACTCCCATAAAGCCCCCACCCCGGGTAGAGCGAAGCTCTGGGAATGAAGCGGTATTTATATTTCACTTAGCAGCAGCTCTCCTGTGTACCGAAGGCGTTGTTTAAACTTCTTCAGCCTCCGGTGTTGGCAGTGACGGTGCCAGTTCCTCTTGTGGCACTGAGACGGTGTCATCTGTGTCCAGCAGTGTGAAAGGTGACACTTAGGTTTGACCCGCTGAAACCAGTGGCAAAGCTGACGATCAAGATTGTGCATGGCACATTAACCCAACTTTTAATGTCCTATGCCAGTGTTCCAGTGCTCCATTGCTTGTTGGGTGGTAAGCTGTGGTATGAAGATGGTGGAAACTGTAGAGATTGCACAATTCAGAAAACAGCATAGATTCAAATTGACGCCCCTGGTCTGTGATGACATGTGAAGGGCTGCCGAAACATGTGGTCAATGACGTGCCATTGTCTCCGTGAAAATGTCTGATAATGGAATCACCTCTGCTCAACTGGTGATGTGGTCCATTGCAGTGAGGACATAACTCTATCCTTCCAATGGCAATAGAGGTCCCACGATATCCAGGTGCACATTTGTGAAGCATTCCATTGTAAGTGGGAAGCCTCCTACCACTTTGTGCATGTGTCATCCAACCTTGGCCCTCTGACAGTCTAAGCACATTTTTGCTCAACTATGGCAGTCTTTCTTTATACTGGGCCACGCGTATCTGTTTGTCATAAGTTTGATGCTCACTTTTTTTGTGGATGAGCCAGCACGTGGATGTTGTCAAAGAATTGCCATCGCAATTTCTCAGATATGAAAGGTCTCGGTTTTTGCCTGTGATATGTCACTCCAAACTTGGAAACGTTCACCAGCAGGTTATATTTGCCACAGACATAACATGGATGTACTATCGCAATGGAATTTGGCGTGTTTTTCGTCCATCTCTTGCACAGCAACTAACTCCTTGTAGTCAATAACGTGAGAGATCGATTTCGACTGAGACAGGAAAACTGTCACGATGTTCTCAGCTCCTTTTATATGGTGCGGGTTTGTTGAGAATTGGGCAAAGAATTCAAGTTCTCTAAATTGTCACGATGAGCATCCGTCCTTGCTCCGACTGAAGGTAAAGTAAATTGGCTTGTAATCTGTGAAAACCACTAATGGCTTCCACTTGTGGCTGGAAGTGTCTCACAGCTTTGTAAACTGCCACCAATTTCCTGTTGTAAGTGTTTCATTGAACTTGTGACGATCTAAGCTTTTGGGAGAAGCAGCCCAGAGGCTGCCAGTGGCCTTCGACATGCTGGTGTAGAGCTGTAGCTAGCTATGGCTTATCTCTGTCTGCTTAAGATATCCAGTGAAGTAGTCAGGTAATAACTTTTTTAGCTCAAATATGAATCAACTGGAAAATCTAAATCAGTACAAAGAATAGTTATAAAAATCAAAGAGTAAAGAAGATTGTCCTTGAGCTCATCACTACAGAATTGTGTTGCACTTCACTGTGCATTTGCAGATGATCACCTGGTGACTCCCACAATATCAAATATGTGAATTTTAGAAACTCACAGGCTTCCCCCCCCCCCCCCCCCCCCCCCCCCCCCCCCCCACACACACCTTTCCCATCTTCCACTCAGGACAAATTTCTGTGGATGGTGGTGATTGCAGTATGTTGTGTGTCCACCTATAAACTTGAAGATATGAATGTGCACAGTTAATACGAAAAAAGAATTGCAGTTTCTCCATAATTAAGAAACTGTAAATATTTTCTTGGTATTTTTGTGTAGCTACATCTACCACATATATATTCAGCAATACATCTAATGATGTGCACATTAGTTCTCATTTTCTCTTTCATTTTCTTACACGCTATCCATTTGATTCTCTAGTAATTAGCAGAAGTGAAAAGTTCTGAAATAAGTGGAAAATTTTTGTAGTGTAGACTCAGTTCTTTGTTTACTTTTTTGTTTCGTCACATGAACAATAGAGGTTTAATCATTTCTGTTACTCTAGAAGTTATGAATTAGTATCGAAATTTTAGGCTTAAACTTCCTAAGAAATTTAATATATTAATTGAATTGTCTAGGAATTTATTCTTATTTAACTTAGATTAAAGCTAAAATTTATTGGGCATGGGTAAGAAATGTATGACTTGCCATAGGATTGTTAGTTCCGAGGTGTGGTGTGAGGGTCGTTGCAGTTTCTTTCATGTGGGTGGCTGCAGTGGCATAGGAATTGGGAAAATAAACAAGACTCATTGGTTGTGTAGGATTTACTGCAGAGACAGAAAGATAGTGGAACAGGAGGAGTAGATGATTTCTGTCCCTCAGGAACAACTAGATAAAGGAAAACAACATATGGAAAGGATAAGGGGGGAGAAGGGAAGAGAGAAGTGGGAAGTGACAACAGGTTATTGAAGAAATAGGAAATGGACTTTCTCAGACAGTGTTGTTGTGAATGTGAAAAACAGGGTTGATCTGTGCTCACAGTTGGAACCTGATGAGCTACAAGTAGATGTAGGAGTAAACAGGACAACACAACAAACTCTCAGGACATGTTTGCAAAGTGAGAAGTCGGAAAAAGTTGTGAAGAAGAAGTAAGTTTTGTTATTAGATATTTCACATGATAGAGGTGTTGGCCAACTGTTGCAGGATGAACTAGGGCCAGGTTACCGGGTCACAAGTTTTTTTTAAGTCTAGTGCAAGTCTGGATCAGGTGAAAGAGGATGTAAGTTCCATTTGCAAAGACTTCAAAATGGAAGACACCTTGGTAACGGTGGGGCATGCGCCAGCGTAGACAGGAACCCTAATTATTCAAATGAGAGTGACCTAGTAAAGATATCTTCTGCAATGAGGCGTACTGAAGTTGGGCTTGTATCTGTTCTGAGGCGCCACGACCGGCATCATTTAAACTCTTCTGTTAGGAGAGTTAATTTAGAGGCGGAACAGCTGCTTGGATCAGGTATGGGGTCTCATATCGCTGTGGTTCCTGTTGACTGTATCAGTAGGTGGGACTATACTAGGCATGGCCTTCACCTCAACAGGAACGGGAAGGGAAAACTGTCTGGGCTAATAGCAAATAACTTAGGGGGGCACTATCACAAGTACCAGTGGTTACGACTGGCAGAAGAGCAGTTTTTTTAGGGTGGGGGGCAGAAACAAAAGATGTTTAGAGACAGGCTGAAAATGACATTTATATTGATAAAACAGGCATCCAGAAAGCAAATTTTAATATACACAATTCATGCAGATAGCCTGTGATTATAACTAGAGATACTCAAAAACTGGCAGAAAAATTAAGTTTCCAGTTGTAATTCAGCCAGTGCACAAAATCAGTTATCCTTGTTGCATCAGAATATCTGAGGACTGAGGGATAAGCTTAATGAGTTGCTTATTTGTATTGAAGAATTGGAGTTGAGCAAACCAGTTGATATAATCTGCCTCTTTAGACATCATGTGGACACTAGTATAGAAATGTTAAATGTTACAAGATTAAAGTTAGCTTCTTACTCCTCTCGACAAAATTAGGAGAAATAAGCTTGTGCAACAGAAGTAGTATTTCATAAGAAATCCTTTATAACAGTAAGTGTATACAGAGCACCTTCAAGAAACTTTAACCTCTTCATAAATACTCCAGAAGCTCTGTTGTCCCATCTTCCAGTATAAAACAAGGAAATAGTGGTTGCTAGTGATACTGTGAACTTTGCAACTAGGATATGTAAATGCCGTGATACTGCTATTGATAATATCTTTATAGACAAATCTAGGAAAAAATTCATATCACAAAACCAATAGTAAATGGGCTATCTGATCATAACATGTAGCATCTTGTGTTAAATGTTGAAACTTGTCAGGATAAAAAAATCTATTAAATCTGAGTACAGGAGAGTAATAAATCAGTCAAAAATTAAGAATTTTAGGAGATTGCTTGAAGAAGTGAACTGGATAGTTGTTTACAATACTTCTGACTCAAATGGACTATACAAAACATTCATTAATAAAGTTACTTCCACTTTTCAACATTGTTTTCCAATAAAGATAACTCAAAACAAAACATTTGTCAATAAATAAACTATGGATTACACAAGTAACAAAGATTTGTGGGACAAATAGGAGACTGTATCTACTATTTGGGAACAGCTCTGATATTAGCATTGTAATGCATTACAAACAACTGCAAAATATTGAAGCAGTTTTATGATGAGAAAAAGATAATTACATAAGGCAACAAAATAAAAACTGCATGGGGTATAGTGAAGTGGGGCCAAAAAGAAAGAGTAACAGATAGCTCTAAAAATAAATGAGATGTTGGTAACAGGTGCATGTAGTGTTGCAAATCTCATAAACAAGTACTTTATTTCTGTGATTGAAGCTTTTGTGGTTATCAGGTTTGGAGTATCTAAGACCAGTCTTTTTGAAAATAACTTCAGTAAAATGGAAACAACACTCACATCTCCCAAAGAAGTAGCATCCATCGTAAAATCCTTAAAATCTGTGTATCCTGGTGGGTATAGGTGATATACCAACAAAATTAATAAGAGTGCTCATGTGAGTTGAGTTCTGTCTTAAGTTATTTGTGTGATCAATATATTAACAGCAGAACATTTCCAGACTGACTAAACTATGCTGAAGTTAAGCCTCTGTACAATACTGGGGATAAAGAGGTACCATCAACTATCGACCAGTTTCACTTTTTCTGGCTTTTTCAAAAATATTTGGAAAGGTGATGTTCAACCGTCTCCTTAAGCATCTGACTGCGAGTAATATATTGCCCAAGTCACAGTTTGGATTTCTTATGGGTTCTGATACGGAGCAAGCTATTTACACTTATAGTGAGAATGTACTCAGTTCATGAGATAATAAATTAGAGGCTACTGGCATTTTCTGTGACCTGTCAAAAGCCTTTGACTGTGCAAACCACAGCATTCTCGTAAGTAAATTAGAACCTTATAGTGTCACTGGCAGTGCTGCGAAACAGTTTGAGTATTATCTAATAAACAGAAAATAAAGGGTTTCATTGCGTAATAGCTGTGCAGTAACCAGTCAGTCTTCATCTGATTATGAATTAATTACATGTGGTGATCCTCAAGGTTCCATCATGGGTCCGTCGCTTTTTCTTTTGTACATTAATGATCTCTCATCTGTTACATTGCCAGATGCTTAGTTTGTTTTGCTTGCAGATGATACAAACACTGCAATAAGTAACAAGTCAAGTACAGATTTAGAAATAGCTGCTAATCAAATTTTCACTGACATTAATAAATGGTTTAAAGCTAATTCATTGACGTTAAACTCTGAAAAGACCCTCTATATGCAGTTCAGAGCCTGTAAGAGATTTCCTTTCAGCATTTATATAACATATGAAGACATGCACATCAAAAATGTTGACAGTGTTAAATTTCTGGAATTAAAACTTGATAATAAATTCAGTTGGGAAGAGCATACCACAGAGTTGCTGAAGCACCTTTTTTTACAAGTCTGTATTTGCAGTGAGAATGATGTCAGGTGTAGGAGATATAAATATATTTAAAAAAAAAAGTGCATACTTTGCTTGCTTTCATTCTGTTTCATACGGGATCACATTCTGGGGTAACTCGTCAAATAACTCATCAAACCAAGCAAAAGTTTTTAGCGTTTAAAAGTGTGTTAAGAATCATTTGTTGTGTAAATTGAAGAACATCACGTAGAAATTTGTTCAAGGAACTTTGTATCCTAACCACTGCTTTCAGTATATTTATTCCTTAATGAAGTTGGTTGCAAGTAATATATCTCTATTTCCAACGAACAGTTCAGTACATAGTATCAACACTGGAAACAACAACAATTTACATAAAGACCTAAAATAACAAATCATGTTCCAAACAGGAGTCCAATATTCAGAAACATATTTCCAATAAATTGCCACCAACCATTAAAATCTTGCTTTCAGATAAAGTTTGGTTTAAACAGAGTTTGAAAGACTTTTTGATAGGGAATTCCTTCTACTCTATAGATGAATATCTCAACAGGGACTGTTTGACCAGCTTAAGTAAAAATGTCTGTTACATTTCAGTTCTGACAGCACATAGTCACAACAGTCAGGATTAGATATTTTGTGTATGATAAATTTATTAAAAATGCATGGCAGTGTTTGAATCTGACAACGTATTAATTCTGAAAATATTAGCAGTTCCAGTTTACTGTAATATATTCACCCATTTTGACAATCTCCTGTCAAATGATCAGGATAGTAAGTATTGTATTTAAACGTTGTGTGTTATTCTTTCTGACATGTTCCATACCCATGAGAAGCACCTCATTTTTGGGTCCGTGGAACAAAAACTGAATCTAATCTAATGTAATTTAATAGCACATGGGTAGAGTGACTGACTAAACTTCTGCATGAGCTTATCCTGCAGGTTTTTTACCCATTCACAGTCAGCTTATTTTTGTTGAACCATTTGTAGATACTGCTAAAAGTATCTGTCAAAGACTTCTGAATAGATTTTATTGCCCCTAATTCAGACAGGTGTCACAAACTAAATAGTATTTTGCCACTATTTATTTGCTATCAGACTTTTTACATATGTCATAAATGAAATGGTGCCAAGTATAGATCCATGTGGTATGCCATATTAAACAACCTAGTAGCCAGGACAATGTCTGCTTATTTTGACAGGACAAAACTCACTACATTCTTATTAATGTTACCTCGGATGATGTATATGCTCATTGACTACTTTGACATTAATTTCTACTCAGTTTGGGACTCCCAGTGATCAGCTTAATTAATACTAAGAGTTATTTTCCACTGACTGCCTCTATAACAGATAACTTAGTGTTACTGCTCTGTTCATGTGGAAGGACCTAGGTTTGATTCCAGGTACCACCTCCAACTTTTGGAGGCAGGTAGGTTTGAAACAGGATGAACTAAACCTTGTGAGGCCAAATGAGGAGCTGCTGGAATAAAGAAGCAACAGCACCACCAGGATTCATCTACCAGCAATAACAGCTGAACAGGCTGGTGACATGCTGATCACATGCCCCACAGTCATAGATCTGCTCCTTGTATTGCCTTGTAGGCAACTGCCAGCCAGTAGGAACCAGCTTAATGCTGAAACCATGAGTGGTGTTTATGTTTATTCCCCATCAGCTGGAAGAAGGGAGGGAAAATTACTTCTGCTTCAAATTTCTGGTAATATATAACTATTACTGCTGCATTAATAATGCATCTTTTCTTCATCCAGTTCCTCTTTCCTCTCATAATCCTGCCTTCATTTTCCTACAGGTATCTGTCTTTCCTCAAGTTATTTACAGTTCTACATCCTTGTATTAGTGTAAAATGCTTATAGTTAATCCCAACAACCTGCTGTTCAAACACAACTAAGATATTTATGAATGACTGAAAGATTACTATCACTATCAACTGACGACACTCAAATTACTACCCACGTACCTGCTACTGTTTTGTCACAATAGATCAGTGCTAAACAAATGCCCTTGCTAAACTTTTCATGGCTAAGTCCTCATGTCTGCCCTTGTTGATAACGGATGACATAAGTCTGCACAAAGCCATACTTACACAAAACACATAAAAATGTAAAATTACAATAATATTTATACAATTTTTTGATAAATAAATTTGGCTCTGAAGGAATTTCTGTGCATCAGTGAATTTTCCTGAGCACACCGTGTGTGTGTGTGTGTGTGTGTGTGTGTGTGTGTGTGTGTGTGTGTGTGTGTGTGTGTGTGTGTGTGTGTGTGTGTGTGTGTGTGTGTGTGCGTGTGCGTGCGTGCGTGCGTGCGTGCGTGCGTGCGTGCGTGTGTGTGTGTGTGCGCGCGCGTGCGTGCGTGCGTGCGTGCGTGCGCATGCTTGCATGTTTTTCTTGGCAGCTGGAAAAAGGAAGTGCATTCCTAAAGCTAGACAAGCTCTGTAACTTTTGTTTGTGTCCCTATGAATGACGCAGTGCTTCTCCCTTTCAGTGAGTTATTTCCTTTATTTCTAAATGATTCTTAATTATCAACCAGAACTTTCCATACATTAAGACTGTTTAAGTTGTTACAAATTTATTGACTCTATTAAACAGTATGGATATAAAAGTGTTGACCAGAAAGATAGAGTAACAAGAAATGTAAACTGCAAAGTTACTGCAGCTAGGTATGAATGATTATTTGTCAACAGCAGTTTTCATCAGTATATGTTAGTGTGAATGGCTCTGTTAAGCTGATCTCCAATTACAAATCCTGAATAGTTATTTTGATACAATTTAGACTTCTGCAAGAGAACTGAATTCTTTTACTTGAGTTCGTTGCAGCTGGCAAATACTCGACTGTGAGTCTATGTTTTAATATAAAAGAGAATATATTTATATTAAAAACAAAGATTCCATGACTTACCAAACTGGAAAGCGCTGGTAGATAGGCACAATAAAAAAAACACACACACAAAATTTCGAGCTTTCGCAACCCACGGTTGCTTTATCAGGAAAGAGGGAAAGATGAAAGGATGTGGGTTTTAAGGGAGAGGGTAAGGAGTCATTCCAATCCCGGGAGCAGAAAGACTTACCTTAGGGGGGAAAAAGGGCAGGTATACACTCGCACGCACACACATATCCATCCAGAGAATATATTTAGGTTTTATTAGTATTATTCTGAGTAACTGCCTCTATCTCAATGTTTGTTCAGTTATCTGTGTCTAGATACTTTCTGTACTTTTGGGCGCGCACACACACACACACACACACACACACACACACACACACACACACACACACACAGAGAGAGAGGGAGAGAGCGGGGGGGGGAGCTTGCGACTACATGGTGACAGCTGGAGTCCAGAAACAGTAACATGAAAAGTCTGTGACAGCTGGAGTCCAGAAACAGTAACATGAAAAGTCTGTTGCAAACATAGTGCTGCTGTGTATGGATGCATATATGTCAACTAAAGTTTACATTAATATGTGTTGGCATGAATATCACTGTCAAGTTGTCTCTGTGTGTATTTTACCCTACCTCGACAAATATTAACATCTACGTCTACATCTATACTCCGCAACCCACCATGATTGTTTGAATGTCTCTGTGCATGCAGTAATTATTCTAATCTTTCCTCACATTCCCTATGCAGGCGATATGTATGAGGCTGTAGTATATTCATAAAATAATCATTTAAAGCCTGTTCTTGAAACTTTGCTGATAAACTTTCTTTGGATAGTTTGCATCTATCTTCAAGAGTCTTCCAGTTCAGTTCCTTCAGTAACTCCCACGGATTAAGCAAATCTGTGACTATTCATGCTGTCCTTTTCTGTATATATTCTATATCTCCTGTTAGACCTATCTGGTACGTGTCCCGCACATGTGAGCAATATTCTAGAACTGCTCGTATGACTGATTTGTAAGCTATCTCCCTTCTAGATTGATTGCACTTCACCAGGATTCCACCAGTAAACAAAAGTCTACCACCTGCTTTACCTATGACTGAAACTATAGGATCATTCCATTTCATATCCCTAGAATATGTTACATGCAGGTATTTGTATGAGTTGGTTGATTCCAACTGTGACTCATCGATATTATGGTCATAGGGTACTATGTTTTTTCATTTTGTGAAGTGCAATATTTTGCATTTCTGAACACTTGAAGCAAGTTGCCTATCTCTGCACCATTGTGAAATCTTATCAAGATCTGACGGAATATTTATGCAACTTCTTTCAGATAGTACTCTGAAGGTTAGCATGTTTGCTTTTCGTTTGCTTATGAACAACTAAAAGTTTCTGCTTTTTGGTGAGTGGTCTCCTTATTCTACAAGAACTTTTCTATAACATCTATATAAAGTCTACCACTATTTATTCAGTTGTGATGTAAACATATACTCATAGCTTGGAAAATGGCTGTCCAGGGAAGTGTGATCACTTGCTGTTGAGAGGGCGTTGGTGGTGCCTTGCTTGTCGGTATGTCTCTGCCCTCTCTTGTGATAGGCATGCTTGATTCTGCACCTACTATTGGTCTTTGCGCTACATCCTTGCCGATCGGTGTGCTGACAACAGCTTACGCCATCATAAGAAGATAATTTACTGCTCTTACTAACAAACAGATTCACACCATTCTTTGAGCACAACAATGGATGCCTGAATAAAGATTGACCTGAGTAACATGATGCCTTTTTTAAATATTTCTCTGTCATATTTAGTACATTAAGACCCATAGTGCTCAGAGCCATTTGAAAACTGCCTACAATCCTCATATTTCCAACGTCTTGTGATCTTCGACCTCTTGATGTCTTCTGCTTGAATCTTTTTACTAAATCTTCACCAAGCGATGAGGCACAGTGGTTAACCGACTGGACTCATGTTCAGGATGACAATGGTTCAGACCTGTGTCCGGTCATCCAATTAAGGTTTTCTGTGATTTCCCTAAATTGCTTCAGGCAAATGCTGGGATGGTTTCTTTGAAAGGACATAGCCAGCTTCCTTCCCCATCCTTCCCTTATCCGATGGGACCAGCGACCTCTCTGTTTGGTGCCCTCCCTCAAACGAACCAACTAACTAAATCTTCAGTCTTGAGTATTGACTCTCACTATCTTCTCTCTTGAGTCTGCTCTACCTACAGTTTAAGAATAGGCCTTATTCCTAAAAATTGGGTAAATTCATTACAGCAATGCTGTTGTTATAATCTTTGGCAGTTTTTTCATTCTGCTTGCCTCTGAACTCCAAAACAGCGTTTCCATTGTCTCAATATTTTAACTCTCGCATATATATTTCTCCATCCACTGTGGTTGTGGAAACAGTGTGTTGACTTCTTCCATGACGGCTTCAGAAAACTTGTTTATTGTTGGCAAAAATGTATCCAAGTGGCCGGTGATTATGTGGAAAAGTGGATATTGGTAATTGTAGATCACATTCTAAGGATTATTTCTGCATTTGATATATTAAAATATTCCCATACAAACCCAATTAACAAAGGTGGAAGTACTACTTTTCATTCAACCCTCGTATAATCTAAAGAAAATTTAAAAACTTCTCTTTTCCTGTTTACTTATTTGACCCTCTTGTATAAAATCATACAGCAGCTTGTACAGGTTTATGTCTTCTAAAGGCAAAAGAATTTTAATGTTTGTTGGTAAATCACTTCCAGAGGACTCTATATTAGTTTTATAGTTTCTTGATATCTTCTGTTGCAGCCCAAGCAGATGTGATTAACATCTTCCTCACTGCCACATTCACATGAAAACAATATGGTCGTGTTGAGAAAGCAGAGATGCTGATTGAACTGAATTCATGCAATTGTCATTATAAAGTTCCTGCTGTATCTGCAATTATGGTACCAAGGATATGATGGGAGATTAGTTACCACTGCAGCTTAGTGTCTAGCTTTCATTTTGTAAGACCATTGGAGGTTTTCATTACATCAGACCCTGATTACAGTCCTTATGGTATAAAGAATGGCACTTTATAATATTTCCCTGAACCAGAGTATACAGCTTTCTTGCACAGAGTATCTACTTTTTCATTTTCCTTTATTCCGTTGTACACTTTCACCCAAAACACACAACTTTATTTAGCTGGGAAACCACCTGATCTTTCTATAATGTGATAGATTTGTCAATTTTTGATATGTTGATATAATAGCAGTTCAACAGCATCAAGTCTGTGTTTGAATATAAGAAAATTATTACTGTTTTTTCTTGAACTTCTTTTGCATATTTAAGTCACACTAAAATTGCTGTAAGTTCTACAGTGAGTGTGGATGCTATTTCAGGGAGCTTGAATTTGATTCCTCAATTAGTCTTTCCCTCTATGAATCACTTCCTACCCTGTCTTTGCATTTAGATGTACCTGAATAAATTTGCCTTGATGATGGCTATGCTGCTAGGTGGTCAACTAAAATTTTCATATTCAGTGTACCTTGAATGAATGGAAGGTGTGTCTTGATATTCGTCTCCGCTAAGGTGTTCGTGTAGAGTGTCCTGATTGAGTTTAAATTGGGGAAAGTGACAACATATTCACCGAAAGGCAAAGCATCAAAGGAAAAATCTGCTAAGATTGGTAGTTTTTTGTGAAACCGGTACCTGCCTGCATAACAATTTATTGTTAGTTCTCTGATCTTCATTAATAAACTGTCATTTAAGAACTGGAAACATTTCGACATGAATTTGGTGTTAATGTATTTCCTGCATAATTCTATTGGCATTTTATTTGTTTCCTCTGTCAAAGCCTTAGTTGGGGGTCAGTTTGAATGCTCCAATATGGACTCTGCTTGCTTTATAGTGATACCAGGCTATTTTGCATCAATAGCCCATGTAAAGACTCATTAGAGTGTGTTACATGTAAATGCAGTTTCTTGGCTCTTCTTCTTAACAAACGCCTGTCACTGTGCAAAATACAGGCTGGTTGTAATTAAACTTTTGCTACATGAAAAGGCCCCCATGAAAAACAAATGATCCTAGAACAGTGAAACTTAATGGAAGCATTTGTAAGGATGTGCTGAAGAGAAATAATGAATAAATCAGTGAAATAAACACATTTTAATTCCCGACACTTGTTAATTGTGTACCATGTTTACATTCCAGGATACAAATATTGCGCAGTGTGATGACTATTTGCACTTGCAACAGCCTGGAACTGCTCTAGAGTTTGCTCTATTGCTGCCCAAAAAAAATGGCGGACCATGTAATGTTACCTGTCATGGCACAGCTCGTGCACTGCTTGAAGTCTGCACCGTCTCTAATGACCTCGACATTGATGGGACGTTAAATCCTTCCTTCTTCTGAAGCTCACATACTGCATCCAGCATTATCATCCAAGGCAAAAGTAACATATTCAACAATCTGTGGTACAATTGGCTGTTGGCCTCTCTCAGGAGCATTTCCCAAATCTCCATTTAATTTGAACATCCGAGTCATGTTCCTGAAGTCCAGTGTAGAAAGAGGACCTTTCCGTATTTCTTTAATGCATTGATACCAATGAAGAGCAGCAGCACTATAGCAGTTGTTTTGATAATACAGCTTTATGAGTAAAGCCCTGCTCACTTTGTCCAGGCCCATGTTGACATTCTGCAGCTTTAGTGAAAAATGATGTTTGGGTATCAACTCTGTTGCACCGTACTAGTACTGGTGCCAAACAGCAAGTCATGACACTAACATTATTAAAGACACAAATCCTGTAGTGCACAATCTGAACATCATTCGTATAAAACGGTACCAATACGTTAAATAGTATTCTACCTACACTGGCTCAAGTAGAGCAAGTTAAATTTAACCATGCTGTATATATGTGGCATGTTCACATTTATTTACTTACATGTTTAATTTTATGTGACATTGTTAGCCTTTGATCGATGTAAAGTCCTAAGTGCTTGACCACCCTTTTGACCTGAATATAAAGGTTTCTGATCTTATGTTTCTTATTTCATTTAGCCTATGTCTCTTGTACATGAACACAGCTATTTTATGAGATGATGCTGAGGCACTTCTCATTCAGTTATTCATTAAACACTATCATAGCATAATCCATCTGCTGCTGAGACTCAGTAAAACTTTCGCAATGAGTGTAAACACATAAATTATGTGCATACTGCAGTACTTGTGCTTGGTTGTTGTATTGAAAGTAGGACTGATGTAAATACATTGAATACCAATGGCAATAACACCGTGCCTTATGATATTTTTCATGTGTTCTCCTTGGCCTTAATGTTTTTTTTTTAAATTTTTTTTGTTCCTTTCAATAATCAGGCTTTTGTTGGTTAACAGTTAGTGTAGTTTGTGAATGAATGACAGCATAATGTCATATCATTCTTAAACTTGTTCATCAACATGGGCATAAGAGCACTATTATGAGTGTTTGTGATGTCCGTATACGCTGCAAGCAAATATTCATTGTCACTGAGTATGAGTTGTACAGTGAAGTGACAAAAGTCATGGGACACCTCTTAATATTGTGTCGGACATTCTTTTGCACAGTGTAGTGCAACAACTCGATTTGGAATGGACTTAAATTGCTGGAAGTCCTCTACAGAAATATTGAACCATGCTGCCTATACCGCTATTCATAATTTTGAAAGTGTTGCCAGTGCTGGATTTTGTGCACAAACTGACAACTCAATCATGCCCCATAAATGTTAGATGGGATTCATGTCAGGTGATCTGGCTGGGTAACCAAATCATTTGATCGAATTGTCATGAACGTTCTCCAAACCAATTGCAAACAGTTGCAATTGTGGCCTAGTGACATGGCGCACTGTAATCCCTAAAAATTCCATTATTGTTTTGGAACATGAGATCGATGAATGGGTGGAATTGGTCTCCAAGTAGCCAAACATAACCATTTCCAGTCAATGATCATTGTCAATGATGGCTGTATTTACGTTCTGTTTCAACACAACGCACATCATTATGGAGCCACCACTAGTTTGCTCAGTGCCTTGTCAGTAGCTTGGGTCTGCACCACACTCAAACCATATCATCAGCTCTTACCAACTGTAATCGGGACTCATCTGACCAGCTCACAGTTTTCCATTCATCTAGGGTCCAACCGATATGGTCACGAGACCAAGAGATATGCTGCAGGTGATGTCGTGCTGTTAGCAAAAGCTTTCATGTCGGTTGTCTGCTGCCATAGCCTGTTAATGACAAATTACACCACACTATCGTAACAGATACACTGTTATTGCATGCAGTGTTGCTTGTCTGTCAGCACTGAAAACTCTCGTGAATGCTGCTGCTCTCAGTTCTAAGTGAAGGCCGTCGGCCCCTGCACTGTCCATGGTCAGAGGTAATGCCCGAAATTTGGAATTCTCAGCACATTCTTGACACTGTGTATGTTGGATTATAGAACTCTCTAAATGTTTCCGAAATGGAATGTCCCTTGTTTCTAGCATTAACTACCATTCACTGTTCAAACTCTGTTAATTCACACTGTGCAGCTATAATCACACTTGGAAAGCCTTTCCACATCACTCACCTAAGTACAAATTGCAGCTCTGCTAATGCACTGCCCTTTTATACCTTGTTTACACAAAATTACCACCTTCTGTATTTTGTGCGTATTGCTATCCCATGAGTTCTGCCACCTCAGTGTATATCAGTGACTGATGATACCAGTGTTTCAGCTGTGCTTTTACTCTTTCTAAAACTGCTTGGTCTTAGGGGCAATGTTCTTCGATTCTCAACCAACTGTTCCAATTTGTGTTTAATCATCCATTCCAATGTATATGGGGCGTTCAGAAAGAAATGAGCCAGACGCATAATTACAGAAACCAGTACCTGTACATTAGAAGTATTGACCCTGGCTGTTGAGACACTTGTCTCACTGTGACACAAGGCAGTGAATGGCTGTCTCGTAAAATTCCCAGGGCTGTGACGTTAACCAGTTCTGCACATACAGCTGAATGTGAATCATTTGCCCCTCAGAGCCTTTTTAAGGGGACCAAAAATGGCGTAATCTCAGGGAGAGAGGTCCAGACTGTATGGAGGGTGACTGAGAACCTCCCATTTGAATTTCTGCAGGAGTGCCAAGACTGTGTTGGCCATATGAGGCTTTGCATTTCTGTAGAGCAAAATGACTCTACGGGGGAGATTGCCTGGTCGTTTTGATTTGATCGCTTGGCAAAGGGTGGCCGTGGTTTGTGAGTAATGCTGGGCATTCACTGTTGTCCCGTGCTGCAGGAAGTGAATCAGGAGGGGGCCATCTTGGTCAAAGAAGAATGTCAGCATAACTTTTCCTGCACTCGTATGGATGGCCTTGGCTTTTTTTGGTGGTGGTGACCCTGGATGCTACCTCTGGAGACTTTGTCCTTTTGATTCTGGGTCAAAATTATGACATCACGACTCACCTCCAGCCACCACTCATGCCAGGAACGCATTCCCTTCCCGAGCATAGCACTGCAGATGAGCAAGACAGTTAGCAATTCAGCATGCTTCCTGGTGTGATTGAAGACTGTGGGGCACCCATTGGGCACACACTTTACATGTAGGGAGTCGTTCCTTCATGATGGTGTGAACACATCTGATACTCAATCCGACCAGGGCGGCTATGGCTTTCACTGTCACTTGTCGGTCCTGGGTAATGAGTGCATACACCAACTGGATGATGTCATAGTGTGGTGCTCCGACCGTGCATCATCAGCTAACAAAAAAAGTCCTTCCCCAAAGCGCTTGTACCACGCCTTGACCCTTGCAAGGGACCTGCAGTGTTTGCCGTACACTTGTGACCCTCGTCAATGAATGCCCGTCCCTCTTACTCCTTCCACTGTCAGAAAACAAAAAACACTTCTTTGCTCTTCTGTTGACGCCTCCCATGTCACTGTTTGCAAAGCGACTGGCAGCATTGGATGATTGATGCGTGTTGCTGCTAGCTCTGTGTAGTAATGTGACGTGTGCATGTGCCCTCCAACGACGGGCTGTGAATTTCCTTACTCTGGTCAGAACCACACCTCATTACACATGCCATGATATTACCCTCCTGTCCCTGGTTTGCACATTCCAGACTCTGGCTCATTTCTTTTTGAACACCCCTTATATTATACACACAAGATTGAAGAGTAAATGGCCTGTATGACAAAGCACACTCAGGCACATTATCCATTTTCATTTCTGGGATATGGACTAGGTTGATCCATATTTTTTTTTTTTTTTTTTTTTTTTTTTTTTTTTTTTTTTTTTAAAGATGTTTACTAGGTGACTCTGTCCCCTCTCCAGCATGTGTTGAAGAGTGGTTAATAAATGTTATCTGGCCCCAGAACTGTACTCTTGCTGTGGGTTATTGCTCAGTTTATTTACAACAGAGAGAAGTTTCCATTTAGTAGATGTGTTACCTGACTGTCTACCATTTGCTCAGTTTTTCGCTGCCCTGCTTTGTCCAGGGTTAGGTTGCATAAAATATTTTATCGTAGGTTTTTGGATGTTTACTCTATTAATGTGTCTTATCCTTACTACAATTAATTTCATGGA
Source organism: Schistocerca gregaria (assembly GCF_023897955.1). NCBI lineage: Eukaryota > Metazoa > Arthropoda > Insecta > Orthoptera > Acrididae > Schistocerca > Schistocerca gregaria. Next base: position 75,344,219 of record NC_064923.1, on the reverse strand, counting down.
GGATTGTGTAGATAGGCTATTACATAAGTCCACCACCTTTCAAACATTTTATTTTTGTACATATGGACGCAGTTTAAATTAAGAAAATTCCCTTCCACTGCTTGTTGTTTGTAGGCTTTGAGAGTGTGTCTCCTCTCCTTGGCTGCCATATCACATTCTTCATGCCACCAGACTGGAGGTGCCCAGCAGAGGCACAGAAGGGCTTGTTTTGTGGCACTGAGGTTTTGGCTGCCCTTTCAATATCATGTAAGTGGCATAGTTAACTCACACCCCTACTTTCCTTAAACTATTTCAGTTTCTCCATCAGCACTCCCTATATTCTGTTCACTTTGCTTTTCCTGTATTCCACTTATTCTGTGGAAAGATCTTTACACCTGTACTGGTCGTTTGAAGATACTTATTGGTATCGGTAGCTGGTCAGATCTGAGTGGCTCTTGTAGTATTTCCCAGCTAACTGGTAGTGCAAAATTAGCAGATGCGAAACTGACATCTACAGTGCTGCTTTATTGGTCAGGTTTGTTAATTCTCGTTAATGTCCTGTTGTTAAGTACTATTAGTCTGTCCACACCTATCTCTTCTGTGACTTACCTTCCAATTCATTATTTACCAGTTACGTCCTGAGTGGGGTAATGGGCATTTATGTCCCTGACTATTACCTTTATGTGGTCCACAACATTAATTATTTCTCTTATTTGTTCTTTTGCTATGTACTTGTTAAGAGCCCTACAAATCAGCAAGAGAGCCAAATGGCCATCCCTCATATTCAGAATAGCCCCCCCCCCCCCTTTGCCTCTACCACAATGTTTTGAAGATTTAATTGTACAGGTGAAAATTCTGTACTATTTTTGTAGGATGGCACTGCCCCCACATCCATCCCTCCAATATTTTCTTATCATACTATATCTTGGAAATGTGATATGTTCACTTTGTTGTATACAAATTTCTGAATTGGCATTTATATTTAATGTTCTAACAATTTTAAGTAGATGATCTTTGTTTCACTTTAATGCAAAAACATTCCACTGTATAACAATGTTAGTGAGTCTTGTTGTTAGTACTGGCAGATGCTGCATGTGAATTCATGATTAGGTTTTAATAATGCTGTACTGTGTTGGCAATGGTGGGTGCATGGCTGGGTTGACTTGTTGTATCATTAATAATATTATTTCTGTGATTTTGCTAGCAAATTATCATTAATTTGGCCTCTTTCAGTGATCTGGTGTATTTGCAGTGGGGAAGGATTGTTGCTGACTGGAGTCACGCTGTGCTAGTTTGGTACCCAAAAGTTTTTATACATGTCATGCTGTGCAGATCCTATGTAACATCCCTCTGAACAGGGATAGTGATGCAGCTGTTCTCTTCTCTGATACTGAGACATCTGACTACCTGCTTTTGAAGCAGCAGCAAGTGATGCAGGATCCTTTGCCAGCTGAGTCAGTGGAACATCCAGGCAAGTGTGCATACCTGCAGGCAATAATGTCACAGATGCATAGATCTACCAGGCATACTGCTACCACATTCACAAAAGTTTTATCCCCGTACCTCCATATGAATAATCTGTTTAATAGCTTCTTGTCTAGCATACTCAGGGCAGCAACAATTGTTCTAGGCATGACTACTAGAACAATGTACACAAATTGTGGCGCTCAGTTTGTTGCATTCTGCAAAATCACATAAGTCTGCACAGTGCTTACATCTTCGCTGGCTGTGCCATGTAGCCTCCTGTGAGACGTAGTTATGCCACTATTTCCAAGTTTTTTCACATGGGTGATGCAAACGTGTGTAGAGCTTTCTTTCTTTCCTGGGTTTAGCTGCACATTTAACAGTTGTTGGGCAAACTTCTGCCTTTGCCAGAACTGGACAGCTTATCATTCGATGAAATCCACAAGCTTCTCTCAACTTCTTGGTATCACAGAACAAGTCACTGTGACACATGTGGAACTCTACCATTGTCAGAAATGACAAAATCAATCTGGACTGCAGAATTACACATTGAGCTGTCATTGTGAATTTGTTGCTAGTACTCGTCATGAATCATATGCTGATGACGTGGTGTGTGATGTTATTATTCGTACGGCCACGGCTAAGGAAGTCTGCGAAAAAGCATTTTGATGTGGGAATACGATGCTTACGGATGTGCTCAATATAGCACATTCCTTTGAAGTGTCACAGGCTGCAGGTGATCAGATTGCTGTGTAGGTGAGATATTGGAAGTTATTCAGTCAATCACTGTTGGGCTTACTGCAATTGTTCAGGATGATAGAGAAGCCATTGCAATAGTACAACCTTCGATACACCATCGCATGGGGCAGTGTTGATTATGGCCACAGTAGCAACAGGCCACGTCCCTCCCTTCCTCTACTGCTTCATCCATCTTGCCCATGCTGCATCGTCCAACACAAGCGTGCTCCACTCCCTAAGCATTGGGCTGTTTGTGACAAGTGTTGACCAAAAGGCCACATTGCATCAGTGTGTAACTCCTCTTCAAACTTGGCAGACACAATAGCACCAGTGGACATGAACTGCATCTAAACAATGACTGTCGGTCTGAACAAATGTTTATTGATTTGCATTTGTTTAATAAACCACTAAAATGCAAGAGGCCACAGGAACTGCAGTGAGTTTAGTAGAAGCATAAATGTTCATGGACTTGGGCTCCCCTCCCCTCCCCTCCCCTCACACAGGCTTCAGGGAAGTTGGTTAGTTACAATAAGCAGCAGACTCTGATCCTAGGTCAGTTCTCCACTCCTATATCTTACAAAGCTGTTGTTCGCTCTCTCACCTTCCTTGCTGTGGCTCATTCCCATACTGCCTATGTGTTCAGGTTAGATTCGTTTAACTCTTCTGGTTTCTCCATTGGCAGTGAGGTAAATTTGCTGTCATATCGAGTTCCGTATCAGCAATGTCCTTCTGTTGTGAGTTTTCATCTCCATCTTCCCCTACGCTCAGTTGTGGTACCGGCTTTCAGGCTCTCATTATCCTGAAAGAGCCTTCGTGTTATTGGGTGCAGCAGGTGCCTGTCACATTGTGGACTCTGTCAAGGCCAAATTAAACCATTTGATGTTGCTTGATGCCATTCATCATATTTCTTCCAGTGAATGGGTTACACCATTGGTCATTGTTAATCCTTCAACTGCTCTGGACGTGTTAACACATGCGCCTTTGTGTTTACGTGTGCCCTATGCTTAGACACATTCAGAGTACGCGCGCGTATGGACGTTCAGAGCACACAGGGACAGGTACAAAGGTGCGCATATTAACACGTCCAGAGCAGTTAAAGGGTTAAGAAGCCATAGGGTAAGCTTTGTTTCTGCTGTGACCTCAGTGTCACAATTAATGCACAGTCTGTGATAGATACACACACTTTGCCCCACCCTGCAGAGTTGGTCACAAAATTATTAGGCATCCACTACTTTTCCAAGATTGATTTGTTGGAAGTGTTCCTCCGGCTCCCCTCAGATGAGGCCACTAGGCACCTTCTCATTGTCGATTCACCTTTTGGCCTATACCAATATCAGTACTTGCCTTTAAAGTCGCTAGTGCACCCACAATTTTTCAGCATTTTTTAGAACAGCTGACAGCCACTGTGCCTGGATACACCAATTACCTTGACGGTATCATTGTTTCAGGCTCTACTACGAAATACACCTTAGAAATCTTTGATCGTTGTTATCTCCAATCATTGTTTCTGTTTTGCAGTCTGCAGGTCTCAAATGCAATCTTGCCAAACTCAATTGTTTTCAGCCATGTGTTGAGTGCCTAGGTTTTGAGGTTTCTCATGTAGGGGTCAAACCATTGTGTCATGATGTTGATGCAGCTGCAGCTTTGCCATGACTGACCTCTGTTAAGGAAATGCAGGCATTTCTAGGCAAAGTTACGTACTACCATAAGTTTTTACCAGATGCATCCACTGTTGCTCAGCCACAGCATGTGCTTTTGTGTAGAAATGTGGCTTTTTTCTGGTCCCCAGCTTGTGGTTGAGTGTCTGCTTTGCTTAAATATAAACTTCAATTGTCCCCATGTCTGTCCACTTTTCATCCAGGTCAGTATCTTGTGTTGGCTACAGATGTCTCTCAGCAAGGTCTTGGCACAGCATTGACATACAAACACATGGACGGATGTGAATGACCCATTGCTTACACTTCAAAGACCTAAACTCCTGCTCAGCAGTGGTATTCTCAAATTGAAAGGTAGGCCCTAGCGACTGTGTTTGCCTTCAAGAAATTTCACATCTTTTTTCATGGTTCTAAGTTCCATTTAATCACATATGACAAGATGTTGGTTGCTCTTTTTAACCCTTCAGCTTTTGTGCCAGAAAAGGCAGTGTGTCGTTTGCAACAGTGGACTCTCTTCCTCTTCTGTTAACATTATCAGATCCATTACCAGCTCACAATGCAACACTCTAATGCTGATGCCTTATCTTACCTCCCGATCGTTCCAGACCCAGCGCTTGATCAGGACAAGTTGCTTTGTTTCTATTTAGATACTGAGAAGCAGAATGTGGTCAATGGTTTCCCAACACTATTGCTAGGTAGCATCGGCCATTGCCATTGATTCTGCACTTCATCCGATCCTCTCTTGTGCAACATGGTCGGCCAGAAAAACCCCTGGGCCAGAAGAAGTGGAAGAAGAATGGGTAGCTTTGAGGGATAAAATAGTGAAGGCAGCAGAGGATCAACTAGGTAAAAAGACGAGGGCTAGTAGAAACCCTTGGGTACTACTACTACTACTACTACTACTACTACTACTACTACTACGTGATCAGGCACAGTGGACCGCACGCATCTACAAGTTTTCTCCTCCACTGTATTCTGTCCATTGCTGCTATCCGCCATTCGTCCACATTTATTGACATTTGTTTTAAATCTTCTTGGAGTCCATCCCTCCAACGCTTCTTGGGTCTCCCTGGCGGTCTCTTCCGAGACCATCTGTGATCCTCCATCCGGGCTACATGGCCGGCCCACTGCATTCGTTTGGCTTTCACAGCTCCTGCTATGTTGGGCTGCTGGTATAGTTCCTCAAGCTCTTGGTTGTATCTGATCCTCCATTCCCCTGTATCTGCATCCAGAACCGGACTGAAGATCTTCTGAAGCACTTTTCTCTCAAAGACAAGCGGGTTATGGAAGTCCTGTTTCAGGATACTCCATGTCTCACAGCCATATAGAACAACAGGCTGGATCAGGGTTTTGTACAGTCAAATCTTGAACTGTCTGGAGAGAGATTTGGATCGAAGCAGTTGTGCTAGGCTGTGGTAAGATCGGTTTCCTGCTTGTATTCTGGCATTGATTTCTGCTTCACATGACGAGTTCTCAGTGAAAAGTGCCCCTAAGTATTTGAATTCTTGCACTCTCTTGTAGGAATGGTCCCCAACTTGCAGTGATTGTTACCCTTGGGTAACAGAAGAAATATTGAATTTAATTGATGGAAGGAAAAAATATAAAAATGCTGTAAATGAAGCAGAAATGTAAGGATGTAGAGGCTTATCTCACTAGGGGTAGGATAGATACTGCCTACAGGAAAATTAAAGAGACCTTTGGAGAAAAGAGAACCACTTGTATGAATATCAAGTGCTCAGATGGAAACCCAGTTCTAAGCAAAGAAGGGAAGGCGGAAAGGTGGAAGGAGTATATAGAGGGCCTATAGAAGGGTGATGTACTTGAGGACAACATTATAGAAGTGGAAGAGGATTTAGATGAAGATGAGATATGATATTGCTTGAAGAGTTTGACAGAGCACTGAAAGACCTGAGTTGAAACAAGGCCCGCAGAGTAGACAACATTCCATTAGAACTACTGACAACCTTGGGAGAGCCAGTTCTGACAAAACTCTACCATATGGTGAGCAAGATGTATGAGACAGGCGGAATACCCTCAGACTTCAAGAAGAATATAATAATGCCAATCCCAAAGAAAGCACTTGTTGACAGATGTGAAAATTACTGAACTATCAGTTTAATAAGTCACAGCTGCAAAATACTAACGCGAATTCTTTACAGACGAATGGAAAAACTGATAGAAGCCGACCTCGGGGAAGATCAGTTTGGATTCCGTAGAAATGTTGGAACAAGTGAGGCAATACAAACCCTACAACTTATCTTAGAAGAAAGATTAAGGAAGGGCAAACCTATGTTTCTAGCATTTGTAGACTTAGAGAAAGCTTTTGACAATGTTGATTGGAATACTCTCTTTCAAATTCTGAAGGTGGCAGGGGTAAAATACAGGGAGCGAAAGGCTATTTACAATTTGTACAGAAACCAGACGGCAGTTATAAGAGTCGAGGGACATGAAAGGGAAGCAGTGTTTGATAAGGGAGTAAGACAGGGTTGTAGCCTCTCCCTGATGTTATTCAATCTGTATATTGAGCAAGCAGTAAAAGAAGCAAAAGAAAAATTTGGAGTAGGTATTAAAATCCAGACAGAAGAAATAAAAACTTTGAGGTTCGCCGATGACATTGTAATTCTGTCAGAGACAGCAAAGGACTTGGAAGAGCAGTTGAACGGAATGGACAGTGTCTTGAAAGGAGGATATAAGATGAACATCAACAAAAGCAAAACGAGGATAATGGAATGTAGTCGAATTAAGTCGAGTGATGCTGAGGGAATTAGATTAGGAAATGACACACTTAAAGTAGTAAAGGAGTTTTGCTATTTGGGGAGCAAAATAACTGATGATGGTTGAAGTAGAGAGGATATAAAATGTAGACTGGCAATGGCAAGGAAAGCGTTTCTGAAGAGGAGAAATTTGTTAACATCGAGTATAGAGTTAAGTGTCAGGAAGTCATTTCTGAAAGTATTTGTATGGAGTGTAGCCATGTATGGAAGTAAAACATGGACGATAAATAGCTTAGACAAGAAGAGAATAGAAGCTTTCAAAATGTGATGCTACAGAAGAGTACTGAAGATTAGACGGGTTGATCACATAACTAATGAGGAGGTATTGAGTAGAATTGGCAAGAAGAGGAGCTTGTGGCACAACTTGACTAGAAGAAGGGATCGGTTGGTAGGACATGTTCTGAGATATTGAGGGATCACCAATTTAGTATTGGAGGGCAGTGTGGAGGGTAAAAATCGTAGAGGGAGACCAAGAGATGAATACACTAAACAGATTCAGAAGGATGTAGGTTGCAGTAGGTACTGGGAGATGAAGAAGCTTGCACAGGATAGAGTAGCATGGAGAGCTGCATCAAACCAGTCTCAGGACTGAAGACCACAACAACAATGTGTTGCTGCTCCATGGCTGTTTCAGCTGGGTACACCTACGTGGGCTCATTTTTTCGGCTGTCAGCCAAAGTCGTTCCTACCATCATCGAGCATTGCCAGGGCTAGCACCTGTGTGTAGTCCACTGCTGCCTCCACTTCCACTCCTTAACTGCCATCACCAGTGCAGCCTTTACAGCACCTGTTGCTGCTGCTGCCGCCTCTGTCGCTGTGTCCTGTGTGGCTGTCATCTCCAACATCCCCCCTTGACACCTCTGGCACTGACCACTGACCTTGACGAGCTGTCCCAGGTCCTGACCTGTGGCCTCTCACGACAGGGAGGGCGGTGTGCCAATCCACCCCCCTATTACTTCCTGCCCTACTTGCTGATGACTGCCCGCCACTTCTGAGGCAGTCATCACCATCATTTGGTGACGAAATGGATGTCAATGCTGTCATTGGTGTTTTCTGTGTTTTGTAATGTCAGTGAATTGTGAGATCAGTGCTTCTTTTCCTTTTTTCTTGTTTTTTAAATCAATGGAATAAGTGGTTTTCCAGTACCAGCACTTTTTGGTACCAGTGCTTTTTGGTACAAGTGCTTTTTTTTCTCTCTACCATCCATTTTTTCTGTACCAAGTAGTTTTCTTTACCTAGCATTTTTATGTTTGTATGTGGTTTTCACATACCCTAGAAGGGAGGAGGGGTATACCCTCACTCATGACATGTGCGATTTCAGAGATCACGCATCCATACAGTTCACAGGCATCCTGACATGCTCTGGTGAGTGACCAAAGGAACAGTATTATTTCAGCAACTGCAAATGAGAGCTTGACCTATTCTGTAACATGTATTGCTGTTGTCCAGTGCTATGCACAACCGATACTTCATTGTATCTTACATGCTGCTCTATAAAGTACTATGCGCCATAAATCGTGTTTGTTCTTGCTATAGTGAAGCAAAGTTAAGCTACGTATTACAGTTAGTAAATAAATATATGAATACCAAAAACCAAATTTTTGAATGTCTATGATAGTGTTCGAAGTAAGATTAATTAAAAGTATTTGCAAAGCTGTTGTAAGTGTACTGGTAGCATTCATTTTCTTTCATAAATTCATCAACTGTACAAAAAGAATTGTCCACTAGGTGCTTTTCAAAGGTTTTGCATCTTTGCAATTGTTTATGAAGACATTTGATACGTGATGGGAGGGCACTAAACGGCTTAATGCTGGCAAAATAAACTCCCTTTTGAAACAAATTTAGACTTTTAAATTCAATGTGCATACTGTTTGCGGTTCTTATTTTGTAGTTTCAATATTCACTATTGTCTTTTTACAGACAAAATTCGACAAGGAAGGTAGCAAAGATCCCAGACTTTTGAAACAAATACCTGCAAGAGTGCCTATGATGACATCACTCATTATTCTGATAGCTTTTTTTACTTGCAAAGTGAAATATGTCTTTGGTTCCCCAATAACAGTATGTGACATTAATAAATGGCAGTAGCCAAAGTAAGGATCCTTAATGGTATCTACTTCAGCCACAGAACCAATAATTTTTCGTGCAAATATTGCTGAGATAAGATGTTTAAAAAGATGAAGAATGTAGGTTGACCAGTTACATTTGCTATCTATATAGGTATCCAGGAATTTTCTATCCTCTGCATTGGTTGATCTCTACACTGTATGTCATTTTCATCTCTCCCATCTTTCTCAGTAAAATTTACAAAGTTTACATTTCTCCCATCGGACCAAAGCAGTATTTTTTACATACACATTATAAAGAGATCATGTAAAACATGACATACTTTTATGTTACATTTGTGTCAATACATATATAAATATATTTAAAAAATCAGTCAGATGTAAGTTACAATAAGTCAACATTACCTATGTTGTTTATAACTAAAATATGATGTGATGTAATTAGTAATGGACAAAGTATCCATCACAACTCCTCCACCCATTTCTGCCCAGCCATTTTACACTTTCTTTGAATCTAAATTTTTATGTCTTATTCCCATTGCCTGCTTCATTTGCTGGCAGACACGCAATGAAAACAAATAACATATTGATTCATCTCAAGGGAGATAAAATCATTGGATTTGCTGATAACTCAAGGGAAATAACTCACATAAATACTCATATGCATAATTACTATGAAAGTGGACCCATCTGGATAGCCAGACACATTAGTGCCCATTTATGAGCCACAGGGAGATGCACCAGTCCCAAATCAAACCTGCATATCAGATTAATGAAGGTGACTGGTGCACAGGCTAGCCTGAATGTGATTTTTAAGTAGGTTTCTACATTCACCAAGGTACATACTGGGCTGGTTCTTAAATCCTTCATCAGTTACACACTTTACACACACTTTGAAAATGTACTCATATTTTAACATGTGATGTACACTAGATGCAGAGAGACGGAGTACATGGACTCATCTTCAGGAGGGAGGGGGGGAAGCTGGCAGTAGCTTTAAAACTTTAAAATGCCTTTGGGAGTGGCAACCTCATAATAAAAGTCTATATACAATTATACTTGATTCTCCTTGTATTTGGAGAAGCACTGTACCAGTCCTGACCTGGCACTGGATGGATGAATGGACTACAAAAGTATCATTAAAAGTTTGTCTCCATGTTAGTGAAGGCAAATCAGAATACCTTGTAATTAGTGAAACAGTCCCAACAAATACTACTTTGGTTGAAGAAAATTTCTCCTTCATGAAAACTGTGTATTTCAAATATCTAGAGAGCTTTAATAGCAAGGAGAACGAAAACACAATAGAATTTAATTAATGCTTAGCAGCTGTAAATGCAGCTGGACATTCTGAGAAAAGGATCAGTCTCATTAAACTTCAAATTTGGCCACTACATGTTAGTTATTGTGGCAGTGTTGCTGTATGGATGTAAAACCCAAACTTTCAAAAAGAAAAATGAAGAAAAAATGCCTATATTTTAAAAGAAAGATTTTTGGACCAATTATGGATAAGTGCTACCAGGAATCAAATAGCAGAAATGAAAACAGAAGAACAGATACTGTAAAAGCACCTCAGAATTGTGGGGGTAATAAATGAGAGAAGAATACATTTGTCTGGTGGCATAGCTAGGATGCTAAAGAATGGATTAATAGTTGCATCACTGTCAAGGAGGCCTGATGGTAGTAGAAGAGGAAGACCCAGAACATAGTTGAACAACACGGAAGTCAGAGTAGAAAATGAAAACGGATTGTTGAGGCCCCAGAAAGCATGGTGAATGAAGATTTAGCTGGCATGTTGTTACTTAGATACATGCTTTGTCTAAAGTAAAATGCCAGGAGTGGTGTCTGCTCTGGTGAGAAAGGCAAACATATCGGATGCTTTGGAAAGAACAACCAGCTGAAGCTGCCCACAAGTGGAATTGCTCCATTTACATGTTATAACAAGTAAAACCAGAATAAATCTAAAGAAATATTAAATATATGTAAATACTGTTAGAATTTTATTGGAATCTAAGATACTGATATTTTTACTTTGTTAATCTTGTGTGTAGTTTGACAATAATATTTAATATATCTTTAAGATTTACATGCTTCTTCACTATAAATATGATAAATTACATTTGACTTACATAATATCACTTTAGAAATGATTTAAAGCATGAAAAAATATAAATAAAATCAACTACTAGATCATCTTGCTCAGCCATGGGCATTAAGGTAATGTGGAACTTACCTGTATTAATTTACCTGGGGAGGGGAGGGTAGACAACCTTAAATTATATCTTAATGAAGATTATGAGAACCCTCCAAAATATATTGCAATTCTAGATTTTTAGTCTTGCAGCTGTAATTACCTATAAGATTTCAGTCCAGGAGAATTTCTTTATTGTTAACATATATATGTGGATGGTGCTCCCCACCTAAATATATATCTACATGACTACTGCCTGACAGATGAGTCATCAAACCACATTCACAATATTTCTCTACCGACCCACTCTTGATCAGTGCATGGGAAAAATGCTTCAATCTTTCCATGTGAGCTCTGACATGTTGCTCATTTCTCTCTATGTATGTGATTGCCACCAGAATATTTTCACATTCAGAAGAGAAATTTTTAGATTGTAGTTTCGTGAAAAGATCTGGTTTCAAGGAAAAATGCCTTTGCTTTAATGGTTGCCACCCCAGCTAGTGTATAATATCTGTGATGCTCTCTCCCATACCCTTCTTTGAACTTTTACAATGTCCTCCATTAATCCTATTTGGCAATGATCCCGTACCGCATTACAGTACTCTAGCAGAGAAAGAATAACCATAATATAGACAGTTTCACTAGTGGATTTTTTTTACATTTCCTAAGTCTGCCAATAAAATTCAGTCTTTAGCTCATTCCTTCACAAAATTATCTACGTGATCATACCAATTTAAGTTCGTAATTTTGATCCCTAGGTATCTAGATACATGTGGTTTCCAGTGTAACCCGGATTTAATAGATTCCTTCTAGTACTTATGTGGATAACCTTACACTTTTAATTATTAAGGTTCAATTGCTTTTTTTTACCCCATACAGACACCTTGTCTAAATAATTTTCATTTGTTTTTAATTTGATGATGGCTACAAGACTAAATGAGAACACATCAGCAGACAATCTAAGCAGCCTGCTCAGGTTCTCTACTAAATCATTTATATAGATTAGGAGGAGCAGAGGGTCTATAACACTTTCCTAAGGAATGCTGAATATCAATTCTGTTTTACTCAATGACTTTTCATCAGCCACTGTGAGTTGTGGCCTTTCTGACAGAAAAAAAAAACATGAATCTATTCACACAACTGAGATGATATTTCATAGGCATGCAGTTTGATTAGAAGCTGCTTGTGAGGAATGGCATCAAAAGCCTTCTGGGAGTCTAGAATTACGGAATCAGTTTGAAATCCTCTGTTGACAGCACTTATTCCTTCATGGGTGATATTTTCTGATCTATGCTGACTATGTCTCAATTGGTCATATTCTTCAAGATAACACATAATGTTTAAACACAGTGTATGTTCCAAAATCATACTGCAAATCAATGTCAGTGATATGTGTCAGCAGACTGCTTCTGCATCTATATCTACATACATACTTCGCAAGCCTTCATATGGTGCATGGTGGAGGGTACCCTGTACTGCTACTAGTCATTTCCAATTCCTTTCCTCACAAAAGAGCAAGGGAAACACAACTGTCTACATGCATCCATACAAGCCCTGATCTCTCCAATCCTATCTTCATAGTCCTTACACAAAATGTACATTGGCAGCAGTAGAATTATGCTATACCCAGCCTCAAATGCCAGTTTTCTAAATTTTCTCAATAGTGCTCCTCAAAAAGAATGTGCCTTTCCTCCAGTGATTCTGATTTGAGTTCCTAAAGTACCTCCGTAATACTTGCTTGCATGTTGTTTGAACTTGGTGGTAACAAATCTAGCAGCCTATCTCTGAACTGCTTTGATGTCTTCATTTAATCCAACTTGGTGCAGATCCTAAACACTTGAACAGTACTCAGCAGTGGATCACGCTAGTGTCCTGTATGCACTGTCATTTACAGATGTCCACAGCTTGTGGTTTCACGCTTGCATTCTCACTTCCCAAGCACGGGGTCCTGGGTTCAATTCCCGGCAGGCTCAGGGATTTTCACCTGCCACGAGATGACTCGGTGTCTGTGTTGTCCTCATCATTTCATCATCATTCATGAAGGTGGCGAGACTGGGCTCAGCAAAGGTTGGAAATTTGTACGGGCACTGATAACCACGCAGTTGAGTGCCCCACAAACCATCATCATCATCATCATCATCATCATCATCATTTACAGATAAACCACTATTTCCTAAAATTCTCCCAACTAACCGTAGTTGACCATTCACCTTCCTTACTATAGTCCTTACATGCTCATTCTATTGATCTTGCTTTGCCATGTTGTGCCAAGATATTTAATTGATGTGACTGTGTCAAACAGCACAATAATAATATTGTATTCAAACAGTATGGGTTTGTTTTTCATACTTATCTGCATTAACTTGTGTATTTCTACATTTAGTGCTAGCTGCCATTCATCATGTCAACCACAAATTTTGTGTGTGTCATCTTGCATCCTTCTACAATCACTCAATGCTGACACCTTTCCATACACCACAGCATCAACAGCAAACAGCTGCAGACTCCTAATTACCCTGTCTGGCAGATCATTTGTGTATATAGAAAATGACAGTGGTCCTGTCACACTTCCATGGGGTGCTCCTGATGATACCCTTATATCTTATGAACGCCCCCATTGAGTGCAACGTTACTGTTACTTAAGAAGTCACTTAAAGTGGTAAAGGAGTTATGCTAATTGGGGAAGCAAAATAACTTATGATGGTCAAAGTAGAGAGGATATAAAATGTAGACTGGCAATGGCAAGGAAAGCGTTTTTGAAGAAGAGAAATTAGTTAACATCGAGTATAGATTTAAGTGTCAGGAAGTCATTTCTGAAAGTATTTGTATGGAGTGTAGCCATGTATGGAAGTGAAACATGGACGATAAATAGTTTGGACAAGAAGAGAATAGAAGCTTTCAAAATGTGGTGGTACAGAAGAATGCTGAAGATTAGATGGGTAGATCACATAACTAATGATGAAGTGTTGAATAAAATTGGGGAGAAGAGGAGTATGTGGCACAACTTGACAAAAAGGAGGGACCAGTTAGTAGCACATGTTCTGAGGCATCAAGGGATCACAAATTTAGCATTGGAGGGCAGCATGGAGAGTAAAAATCGTAGAGGGACACCAAGAGATGAATACACTAAGCAGATTCAGAAGAATGTGGGCTGCAGTAAGTACTGGGAGATGAAGAAGCTTGCACAGGATAGGGTAGCATGGAGAGCTGCATCAAACCAGTCTCAGGACTGAAGACCACAACAACAACAACAACAACAACAAGTCCTCAAGCCATTTGCATACCCGGGAAACTACTCCGTATGCTTAAATATTCATTAACAGTCGGCAGTGTGGCACTGTGTCAAATGCTGGAATCTGCCTGTTGCTCTTCATCCATGATTCGCAGGATCTCATAAGAAGAGGGCAAGCTGAGGTTCACATCAGTGGTGCTTTCTAAAAATGTGCTGATTTTGCAAAGAAGCTTTCCCCTCTCAAGTAAATTGATTATATTCATACTGAGAATATGTTCAATTATCCTCCAGCAGACTGATGTTATAGACACTGATCTATAATTTTGTGTGTCCGTTCTTTTACTCTTCTTATGTACAGGAGTCATATGTGTTTTTTTTCCAGTTGTGTGGGACTTTATGCTGGATGATAGATTTGCAATAAATAGGAGCTAATTAAGGGGCCAATGCTGTAGAGCACTCGTTGTAAAACCGATGTGGCATTCCATCAGGACCCAGCAAATTATTTACTTTCAGCACCTTCAGTTGTTTCTGTACATCAGCAATACTTATTGCCATTGTATTGTCCTGTAGTTGGCAGGAAAGAACTAACAATCAAGTTTGAACACACTTTATTTAACTAAAACACCTTCTTGGCATGCACTAATTTCTAAATGCAAGGACAACAATAAACACAACTCTTCTGGTGGTGGCAAAAGCCAGATAAGAGTACAAGACAATAGAAAGAAATAATAACCAAAATACTAGGCTACACAACTACAAAGTGACGTTACACCCAAAAATATACAACTTTCTACTGAAGGCTACGATGAGTGTCTACTAGGTTAGAGCCGGTGTAGGTTCTGGCTGGGGCTGTCTTAGCTGGAGGTACACACTGCCGGTCTGACTCCGCTGGCGTGATTACAACACCGAGTCAGCGGAGCGCTACACGTAATCACATTAGTTCCAATTGGTGGATCTCTGTCACATGGCTTTTCATGAAGTAGTGCCGTGTTTATGTGGAAAGTCTGTTGATGTTTACATTCACTGGCGATATTTTAATCTGAGCTCTTGAAGCGAGGTCGGTAGCCCACCTTGCTTGTCTGTTGTGTGGGCCCTCTAACTGATAAGGGGCCGCTACGATATTTCTCCCCCTGGAGAAAGAATTCACAGCACCACAAATGTCTATAGGAGTAGGGGTGTCCTGGCCGATGTCCATAGGTTCACGGCCAGCAGGGCCTGGAGGTGGTGATGCAGCAAGGGCAGCTGGTGGTGGAGACAGTGGTTGAGGCTGAAGCGGAAGCGGAGGTTCCATCACAGAGCAGCTGGCGACAAGCACTGGCAGCTCCCCCGGGGAGTCATGGTCCACCAAACGGGGGCAAAGCTGGTTGAGATGCCAGTGGGCGGCGGAACCATCTGCCCACCGGAGAGACACCATCGCCCGGCTGCAGAGCTTGGTGATGATGGCAGGTGCATAGCGCGCCCGTGGATGAGAGAAGATCCACGCCCAGACCTCGTTCAGCATGGCCATTTGATGCAGTGTGAAACAGGGTGGTGTGGATGAGGGAAATCCCATTGGCAGCACAGAAGTGCCTAAACTCAGTCGAAGTAAACTGTGGACCATTATCCATAATGATTGTTGTGGGGAGTGTCTCAACAGCAAAGAGGTGGCAGAGAATTTTGATAGTCTCAGCAGAAGTGGTGTTCATCATGCGGGATACATAAGGGTATCCTGACTTGGAGTCAATCAGGTTGGGCCCCTGGGAACCATGAAATAGCCCTGCGAAATCTAATTGGAGATGTTCCCATGGAGCAGCTGCATCTGGCTATGAAAAATACTGGCGTGAGGGTGCCATCTGACATGTTTGGCACATGGTGCAGGCCGACATGAGGGAGGCAATGTCTTTATCCAATCTGCACCAATAAAGTGTTGGTGGGCCAGCTGTTTGTTGAGGATGATTTCGCAATGGCCAGCGTGGAGGAGGTCGATGACACAATGGTGCAATGCACCCGGTATGGCCACCCAGAGAACGACCGAAGCAATATGCAAAAGAATGATGCCACTGTGGAAAAAGAGACTGTGCCAATGATTCCGAAAACGCTGGATTTCCATATCACAGATGCCATGATGGGTGGTTGGCCAACCTGCAGCGATTTGGCAGCAGAGAGCTTGCCGTATTTGATCCTGAGCAGTGGGCTCCGGACCAAATCGGCATCTATTGGCATCCAGCACTGTGCCCCATTTGGCTCCACATGGAAACAAACAAAAGGACTGGCGTCAAACTCATAGTCCACTCCAGACCTCGCATGTGAGAAAAGAAATCGTCATTTTTGTGCCGTTCAGAGGTATGATTGACAATATCAGAGTCAAATGTCACCTGGAAGAGTGCCCAATGCTGGAGGTGGTGTGCTGTCTGGGTGGGCACTGCAGCACCCGGGTGAAACAAACAAACCAAAGATTTGTGGTCAGTGTGCAGAGTGAAGTGCTGACCATAAACAAAATTTTGTCAGTGCAAAAACCAGCACCAAAGCTTCCTTTTCAATTTGGTTGTATTTGGCTTGAATGTTGGTCAATTTTTTGGATGCAAAAGCCACCGGCCTCTCAATGCTGTTGACCACTTGTAAGAGGACTGCACCCAGGCAGTAGCCTGGTGCATCAGTGTCGATCATGAGGGCTGGGAAAGGATCATAAATGGCCAGACAAGGAGGGCGGGAGCGGAAGAGAGACGACTTGACACTTGTGAAAGCCTGCTCACATGCTGTGTCCCAAACCTAATGCACAACCTTGTGCAACAACCTGATAGGGGCATTGAAATCTCAGTGGTGTGGGGGTATAAAATGTTGATAATAGTTAATTTGACCAAGGATGGAATGCAGTTGCTTCACATTGGTGGGAGGAGGCAGGTTTTGAATCACCTCAACATATTCCTTAGAGGTATGTAGAGCACAGGCATCAATCGTGAACCCGAGATAACCGACCTTTCACAGGAAAAAGTCACACTTTTCTTTTCAGTGACACACGTTAGCCTAGGAAAAAACCTGAAACAGTCTATCCAGCTTGTCTGCGAGGTCCACCACGGACAACCCACCAATGATGACATCTTCCAGATAATTTGCCGCACCAGGCACCTGACTTGTGTGGTGTTCCAAGTAACGTTGGAAAATGGCGAGGGCACTGGAAATGCCAAATGGGAGGTGGTTGTTCCGGAAAAGGCCTCACGGGGTATTGATGACTGGGATCTGCTGCGATTCTTTGTCCAGTGGCAGCTGCAAATAAGCATTGCGAAAATCAATTTTGACAAAAACGGTGGAGCACGCAAGACATGTGAGTATGTCATCCACTGATAGGACAGAATATGCTTTGATGACAGACTGAGAATTTACTGTGACCTTAAAACTGCCACAGATGCGTAAAGAACCATTCGGCTTCTCGACTAACACGATAGGTGTCGCCCACCTTGCTTGTCTGTTGTGCGGCCTCTCTAACTGATAAGGGGCCATTACAACAACTGTGTCCTCCATACAGAAGTCTTTGCACTTGTCAAATGATGTATGTCCATACGATTCACCTGTGTGAATGATTTATTAAATGTGAAATTTAAAACTTTGGCTTTATTTTTTCTGTATTGTACTTCCATGCTAGACTGGTCAATAAGTAGCTGGATAGTTGCCTTAGACCCACATAACGATTTTATGTAGGAACAGAATTTTCTTGGGTTCTCAGCAAGATCTATTTCTAGGGTATGGTGCTGGCAGTTGTTGTATGCTTCATACATTGATATTTTTACAGATTCACAAATTTCTATTAACTTTTGCCTGTCATCATTTGCACACTCCCTTATGAACCAAGAGTGCAACAGCCTTTGCCTCCTCAGCTTTTTTCAAATCTCATTGTTAAACCATGGTGGGTCTTTTCCATCCTTAATCTGCTTACTTGGCATATACTTCTCCAGAGTATGATTTACAGTCCATTGAAACTTTGCCCATAATTCCTCTACATCCATTGTACTGGAACTAAATGGTGTCAGTTCATTGTCTAAGTGGCTGCTAACAACTGTCTATTTGCTCCTTTTAGCAGAAATACTTTTCTAGCCTTCATGATTGATTAATTAATTTTAGTATCCAAAGTTGCTATGATGACATCATGGTCATTAATCCCTGTCTCTAGACAAACGCTGTCGCCTGGGTCAAGCCTGCTTGTAGCAATGAGTTCTAAAATATTTCCACTGTGTGTGTGCTGATGAACTAGCTGCTCAAGACAGTTTTTGGAAAACCTATTCAAAAGAACTTTCGAGACTGATTGTCTGTACCCTCTGGATTGAATCCATAGATGTCCCAGTCTCTGCTTAGTACATTAAAGTGACCTGGGTATTTCCATGCTACTGATCATAGGCTTTCTGTCAATGACTATAAAACCATAACATTGGAATGGAATGTCTAGTAAAAGCACCCACCAATTATCTTCATTTAACCTAGACCTATTACATGTGACCAGATAACTTCATTGTCACACTCAAATTTAACTTCACTAGAGCAATATTATTGTCAGCTGCAATGGACACACTCTGTCTTATGATCTCTAATCAATCTTTTTGATATGTGTTCCATGAATCACTAAATGTCTTGGAGCACTTGGTCCTGAGAATAATTTTGGCATGAGAAGTTTCCTTGAGGACAGTAAATTCGGGAACTTTGTTATGAATACTTCAACAATTTACTGATAAAATTTCGAGAGCAAAAGTGTCTTTATTCTGAACATGGTCTGATTTTGCTATGTGTGAGTCATCTGGCAAGTGTTCATCAGAGAACTGGGATATTTATTTTCCATGCACTGGCGTAAAACTTTACATATAATTTAAATTTGTGGAGCCGAACACTGCAAGTTTTTAATGCAGTCTTACTATTAATAAAGTTAATATGTTTGCTTATTAATTTTGAAAAAGTGTTATGTAGTAGTTAAGCATTTCAAAACATTTACAACTAAATCATCATCATCATGTTGTCATTGTTGCTTTTGTCTAAGGTTCGTCATCTGTTTACATGCAAGCTTGCAAGGGAAGTAGTGTGGCAGTCATACCACAGCACTCATACTGCAGAGTTGGATGAGCTGGGGGCTGAAATTCCCACTCCGGGCTCTGACACAGGGTGGTGACCGGCCAGGTACCTGTGCATACATTTACTGTTAGGCCACCTTTTGGCTACGGTATGGCGTGGACTAACGCTCCTGGGATGAAAGCACAAAGGAGTGCGAAGTGAGCAATGGTACTGGTCAGATGGGATCGGACAGTTTGACCTCGCTAGCCGTGAACCACGTGGGTGGAGCTTAACACAGGCTCCCCAGTATCGCATACTGTAAATTAATTGGTGCCATTTGTTTGTTGCCTCGTGTCCGCCAAACACATGGCGATCTTCATGCGTTCCCGCTTCAGTAGCTTTGTTCGTGAGTTGAGTGCGTCTGGGCCTGTAAGAACTATGGAATTTCAGGATATCATTCAAACAAAGCAAAATTTCTGATTTTCTTAAGAGCAGTGCATTACCTGATATGTGTACAAACTCTGACACTCAGTATACTAACAGTGGTGCTAAAAGAATTAAAATAGACAGTGAATGTAAAAAAGAAAATGGTAATAATGGTGCTAATACAGGGGAAGAGACTAAATCTCTGGTGACTGATAACTGTGACACGTCTCAAGATAGGAATGGGAGTAACAGTAGTCTTGTGATTATAGTTGGAAATTGTGTTGCCTTATCACATTTTCAAAACTGTCAAAAGACTAATCTGGGCTGTCCATAAATGACAAAAACTTAGTAATATGCACAGTGTGTTCACAAGTTCGTGAACTTAAGGTGGAAAGCAGTGAACGTGTGCGTATCGATAATGCGTTTTTAGCTGGTGTTTCTGCTAATAACGCCAAAAAACTAAATGATAAAACTGGGGATCATGCAAAGTGCAAATCACACATGAAGTGCATAAAAATCATGAGTATTAAAGAAAAGAAAAGTTTAGAAAAATGCGTCATTGAAGTGCAAAGTTGTGGGGAAAGTGGCGTCAAGAAAAAGTAACTGCAACTGCTTTGTTGTTCAGATCTGCATACGTAATAGCTAAACGTAAATTATCATTCAAATTGTATTCAGCAGTAATCGAACTACAAAAGCTTAATGTTTTATCAGTCAGTAATATGCTTCATTCTGACCATGCATGCTGAATCATTATGTTTGTAGGAGAAGAAATGAAAAAGAGTCTTGCTCACTTCCTTGTAGAATCGGGCACAAACTTTAGTATCATGATGGACGAAAGTACAATGGTTTCCAATAAAACTTATTTAATAATATATTTATGTGTGTCCTTTTAGGGAGTTGCTTGCAATTATTTTGTTGACATTGTTGAATTAGAAAGTGGAACAGGAGAATGGATTTTCAGCACACTGTTAGCAGCTCTTGAAAAGTATGGCATTACAAATGGTGAACTAAAAAACCACCTTGTAGTAATCGCAACAGATGGTGGCTCAATAATGCTTGCACCTTACAAAGGCGTAGCCGTTCTACTGCGTAGTAATTTATATAAGGATTTAACTGTCGTTCATTGTATGAACCACAAAATGGAATTAGCTGTCCACGATGTTATGAATAATGTAGCAGATGTATACCATTTACAGTTTTTTTAGATTCCTTATATTCTGTGTTTTCTCGAAGTCCCAAAAATCAGAGACCACTACAAAGTGTTTCACAAGAATTATCCTTGCAGCTATTAAAACTAGACCGTATTTTTCGCGTAAGTTGCGTTGCTTCCTCATTTAATGCTGTTCGAGCTTTTCTTGAAAGTCACAGTTATCTTGTACATCTTTTTGAAAAACTGAGACATGATGGTTCCTGATCAACTCTGGAGAGATCTAAATTTGAAGGTTTACTAAAACATCTCTTAAAGTGGTTTTTCTGATAGTGCATATGCTTGCATAGTGAGTTTCGGCATTAACATCTATTTATAAATAACTGTTTAACCATGGGCAACGCCACAGTCCAAGCTAGTAACATATGTAATTATACTAACCCCCTAAGACTCCACCTCCCCCCCCCCCTCTCCCCCCCCTTCCCCCCCCCCCCCCCCCCCCCCCCCCCCCCCCGCACCGCCCACTGGTAAAAGCACAAATCGCACACTGCTCTGCTATCCGAGTAGCTGCTTCCTTTGTGTAGTGCACCACTGGCCTATCACGGGGAGTCCTACTGTGCCCCATCTGATAATACAGGTCCAGAAGTTTGCAGCAAAGACTGTCACAGAGTTGATGAAGCTTTTGGGTGAGACCCTCCATGGATCTCTGAACCAAAGGACCCAAATTGATTTTAGGAACAATGCTGCAAATTGTCAGCTCCACTTGCACGCTGCAAGTGAGGACTGCAGCCTTCACCATCTCTGCCAGCCACCCGTATGATCTGAGGATGGCTTCAGAACCCAAGTGAAAGTCATCGTTTGTGCCGACATGAGCCACAGCTTGCAAACAACTGCACCCTGTATGCTCGATAGTCGCAGGCCAGGCAGCTCCATATTTCGGATGACGTTCCACAGCATATGTACTGAGTGAACATTGGCTTTCTTTCTGGCTCTGAACTGAACATTGATGTGACATGTGAAACTTCCTAGTCTTTAGGTATGGGTTTTTTGTCGAGCAAGTGGGTGTATATGGTTGCTATGTATGGAGCTATTATATCAACATATTCTGAAAGGAAACTAATTGGTATACAGTATGGACTAGATGACTGCTTTATTAAGTTATTTAGGTTGCTTCCCTATGCTGAGGGTATCTACTTCTGATTTACTCATGTTGGCTGCTGTTTTTGAGTCAAATTCTGGAATATAGACTTTTCCTTCTTTGGTGAAGGAACTTCAAGAAACTGTATGTAGTAATTCCAATGTAATGGCCCTGTCATTGCCAACATTATGGTCAGTATTACACAAAGAAGATATTAATTGTGTCTGGTCACTATTGTACTTTATATATGACCAGAATCTTTTTGGATTTTCTGCTGTCAAAGGGATCTCATACTGAAGTCATATGAAAATTTCGAGCTTCTGGAAAACTTCACCAAAGTTGGGAATTTTGCATTTCTTTGAATTTGGCATGTGTTTTCGTTGCCTCTGTAACAGTGATTTAACCTGTTTTATGTACCATTGGGGATCAATTCCACCTCATATTAATTTATTTGATACAAATCTCTCAACTACTGTTGATACTATTTCTTTGAATTCCAGCCATATCTAGTCTACACTTACATAGTTTGTTCGGAAAGAATGGAGACTACCTCTTAGGAAAGCATGAAATGAATTTTTATCTGCTTTTTTAAATAGATATATTTTACGTTTATTTTTAATGTGCTTGGGTGTTACAGAATTCAGTTTCATTACAAGAACCTTTTAGTCACTAATCCCTTTAAGCTTCATAATGCTCCCGATTGTATATTGCTAAGAGGTCAAATATGTTTCTGCAAACTTTTACTCTTCGAGTGGGCTGCTAAACTAACTGCTTAAAATAATTTTCAGAGAAAGTATTAAGTACAATTTTGGATGATGTTTTATGCCTATCATTAGCTTTGAACATGTATGTTTGCCAACATATTGAGGGTGGGTTGAAGTCACCACCAACTATAACTGTATGACTGGGTAACTATTTGAGATGATCCCCAAGTTTTTCTTTTGAATCACTGAGAAACTGTACCATCTGAGCCAGGAAGTTGGAAAAGGAACCAGTTATTAATTTATTCTAATTGTCAAATGTAACTTTTACCCATACTAACTCACAGGAACTATGTACTTCAAATTCCCCACAAGATAAACTACTTCTGACACCAACAAGCACACTGCCATCAACTGTATGTAACATGTCCATTCTTAACACTGTTAGGTCCTTTGTAAAAATTCAGCTGAACTTATCTCCAGCTTCAGCCTGCTTTTAATATCTATAACAATTTGCTTTCTATTAGTGCTTTGAGCTCTGGTTCTTTTCCAGCACAGCTACTACAGTTTACAATTATAATCCATATGGTTCCTAAGTCTACCCTTGTACTGTGTTTGACCTGCTGCCTTTGAGACTGAAGCCATTTTTGTTCCAGCGTAAAAGTCAAGCGCCGGCACGACGGTCAGGAACAGTAGAGCAGAGAGGGCTGTGAAGAAGATGTCAGCCAATAGTATGCTGACCAACCCTCTCTGGGATGACACCAAGACAGCAGTGGTCTCCAGGCAAAAAGAACATAAGCACCGTTGCCTGGCTGCAGCCTAGTTGAGGACAAGCTGTTCTATGAGCTCTACAGCAGCGACTTCGGAACTGTATTGTTTTACTTGTATTAGGAGTTTGTGTACTGAAGAGATTTCTTATTTTGTCTGTCGTCATTACTTGCAACACACCATTGTTAATTCTCAAAGTCAAGTATTTTCATTTATCTTACTGTAATAAAAATTCATTAATTGAATTTGCTTGAATTATTGTCGAGCAATCCAAGAAAGCAGTATTCCTAGGCACCCCATACTCAACAAGTAAGCAGGCCACAACACTTTTTGTTCTTTCCCAAGATTCCATAACCTAAAAAACTGGCCAGCCACTCCACTACCTGTTTAGCCACCTCGTGTGTAATGGAACCCTGGACTATTGAACAGAGCCCATCACCCCCTCACCCTACAGCACAAGTCAAGGAATCTGCAGCCCGTATACTTGCAGAACCATCTGAGCCTCTTGATTCAGACTATCCATTGTACCAAAGAGATGCAATCAGTCCTGTCAACAGTGCTCTGCACTGAGTGGGGTAATGCAGTGGTTAGCGCACTGGACTCACATTCAGGAGGACGACTGTTCGAACCCACTTCCAGCCACCCTGATTTAGGTTTTCTGTGATTTCTCCAAGTTGCTTAACACAAATGGTGTGGTGGTTCCTTTGAAAGGGCATAGCTGTTTCCTTCTCCATCCTTCCATAATTTGAGCATGTGCTCCATCTCTAATGACCTCGTTGTTGACAGGATGTTAAAAACGGACCTCCTCCCTCCTCCTGTGAACTCCGCGTTCATCTCACAAACAAGACTGGCTACCTTACCAATTCAAACAGCCACCAAAAATGAAGGAACAGAAGCACCGACTAACTTCCTCCAATGCACACACTGTGGTGGGCCAAAGTCTGCTATCCTATGGTCTAAATGTAAATTAATCGTCACTGACACAAAACTGACAACCCACTAAACAACAATAATGACCCGAGACTCAAGGTGCTACACACACAAGAGAAGATTGAGTTCATCACTGGCTCTAATACACAGAAACATATATCCACTCGGTTGAAATGTGATGAGCATTACTCTGCGAAGTCTTAGCACTGACACTGTGATGAACAAAGAGGTAGCAGTGAAAATGGGATGAACATTGTTCTGCATAGGTTTAGTGCTGTTCTCCTGTGTTTGTGGGAAACTACATGAGTTTTTCAAAAGGCGACAAATTGTCAGCTTTGATATAACTGATTTGGTGAGTTTGAAAATTTGACATGGCCCGAAAACTAAATTTGACAATTAATACACAAAAATGATTATATCTCAAAAGATCAATAGTTATGTGCTTCATATTTGCAAAGTTGATTTCTTTGGTTTCCAAACAGTAAAAATATTTCAATAGCATATGCAAAGTGCACATTTTATGTTATTGTTATGAATATAACTGGCAACTTTTTAACTCAACAATTGAAAATTGTATCCTCGTGTGATTAAATCCGGGTGTCTGACAAATTATGAACTAGACCTAGAAAATTTTCACAAAAAAATTATTGCCAACTCCATAACGTTAGGTTGAATCTGAAAATATAAAAATTGGAAATAGGAAAAAGTATCAATCTTTGTGAAAATATTGCATTTAGTCTTGATGTGGAGAAACAGGGAATAAACTTAAAAAAAGTGTACTGGACTTTGATGCCATTTAGAAAACTTTGTTTGATAATAAAACTTCACATATGACCATTTATTTACAATATTACTTTTATGTTTTGTATTTTGAAAGCTGCTTATTTTTGACTAGGTGTCAGTGTATGACACAATGAATGTGGGTAGCCTCCCAAAACCATTCCCAAGTTGGTCAGCAGAATCAGCTTTTAACAGATGAGATCTGCGCCAAAGTGATCTTCGTCTCACCATTTCATCACATTATAGTGCAATGGTGTCAACTGGAATGCAGAATTTGTAGCTCTATGACCACATGTCACCCATAGACTTTGAGATGGCCCCAATCCTGAAGGAGACAGTTTTTGACTTTGGAATTTCATACTTTTTCACTTTCTTCCATCTCATAAAATAGATTTTTAAATTTTTTTATTGATGTGTTTGGGATGAAGTCTAAATGTACATACCTATAGTATAGAGTGGCTTTTTCTCAAGAACGTAATACAATAGCTCTTGCATTTCGGAGGATGACTGTTCAAATCCCCATATAGCCATCCAGATTTACATTTTCCATGATTTCCCTAAATTGCTCTGGGCAAATGCTGAGAGTATTCCCTTGAAATGGGCAACGTAACTGATTTCCTTCCCCATCCTCATGTAATCTGAGCTTGTGATCCATCTCTGATGACGGCACTGTTGACGGGTCCTTAAACTCAAACCTGCTTCCTTTTTACTATAGCCCTGGTGTGAAAAACTGAATGAAGAGACAGCAAGCTGTCGTGGGTTTTTCTTGTTCACATAAAAATGACAGGCTATTATTGCAATTCTGTTGTGCATTGAATGAAGGGGGTGTCCCGGTGGGAAATGGAGACAGATTTCTGGCACGTAAATTGCTGCCACATTTCTGGTGTGTCAGGAATTGGCAACAAAAGCTATGGAACAAGATGTCAGACTATCTTCTTTCTGCATCTCAGTGAGGCCTAAACGAGGAAGTGACAAAAGGGATTGATGACACTATTTTGGTTACTATTCTGTAGAGGCTTGCATGCAACTTGACTACTGAACAGTGGTGAATCACAGCTGCACCAAGGAATCCGTAAATTTTCCATCTACAGACTGACAACTAAGAAGAGCCAAGATATGAGGTGTGATAAAAAAATACAGTGAATGTATTTTTCTAGCAGCACTTGCTGATGCTACAACCATTTGATGTACTTTGTCCAGTATCCTGATTTTTTGAGACACTCAGCATCAAGTTGGAACACTAACACTGACTTGACAGTTAACATCAAGAGGTGCTAGAGAGAGAGAGAGAGAGAGAGAGAGAGAGAGAGAGAGAGAGAGAGAGAGAGAGAATGTGTGTACCGTGTCTGTCGCACATAGATTTTAAACAATAAATGAATGTTACATTCTGTTTCATGTTTCATAAAAGTGCCAAAGAAACTCGTGAAATGTTGAAATTGGTGTATGGTGATAATGCTATCAACCTGAATACTGTTTGCAAGTGGTATGAATGACTTAAAAGCAGAAATGAGGATGAACAATGTTTGGGACATCCATTAATCTCAAAAATGAAAGAAAAAGTGCAAAAAGTGACAAAATTGTTCATTCAAATAGGCAAGAAACTATCTGAGAGCTTACTGAAGAGCTTAGCATCTCCTACAAGTCCACACAAAGCATTTTAACTGATAATTTGCGAATGAGATGAGTGAGTTCAAAATTTGTTCCCAGACGTTTGAGTGACAAACAGAAGAAAACTCTTGTGCAGTTTGCATGGCATTTAAGGAGCATCATTAGTCAGATCCAGAGTTCCCATTCAAAATTGCAACTGTAGATCAAACTTGGATCTTTGGATTAGACACTTACATGAAAATACAGAGTTCCCAATGGATAATCAGTGAATCTCCTTCCCCAAAAAATGCACATCAGACAAAATCAAATATTGGAGTCATGCCTACTGTTTCTTTAGGCATAGTGTAATCAGAGTTTGTTCCCAAGGGAAAACTGTGAACATCAAATTTTACAATGGGCATACTGCAAAGTTTGCAAAATGATGGAATGAAGAAAGAGGCAAGAAAAGTGTGCCAATCTTCTTCATCGCATTGTCAAACCTTGCTTTTGGTTCATAAGTTTATGGCTGGAAAAGGTGTTTCTGTGTATCCACATCCACTTTACCAGATTTAGCACTATGTGATGTCTGGCTCTTCCCAACATTTAAAACTGTGTTTAAAAAAATCATTTTGACAGCATTTCTGACGTTGAGGAGTATACAACAGAGCAGCTGAACAACCTTCCAAAAGAACCCTTCTGGGAATACTTCCAGTCATGGATTCAATGATGGGATAAGAGCATTGCTAACCAAGGACAGTACTTTGAAGGAGATTAAATAAAATGCCATGTAAGCTTATTACTTTGTTTCTGATAAAATTTTCTGCCGCAGTCTGCGCTGTTAAATCTGAAGTGTAGTGGTCTCATGGGAGAAATGTAAAATTTATAAATTTTATTGAGATGGAAGCAGATGATGAAAAATAGTTAAAACTGGGACCTCAAGGCGAAAAGATTGATATAAGGGACATGTCAGTTTTTAGAAGTGGAAACATATGGTATTTTGTGGGAAGAATATGTTCTCTCCTTGGTAATAGCTGGGTGGGAGTTGTCTTGACAATGTAAACAAGAACAGCATCTCAAATTATCTTTAATTATATTGCCAATTTAAAATGTTTTAAATAAGTCTCTGCTCCTCAAGCAACTGTCAAGCACAGACTTCAAACTGTAGTCGTATCACAAGGATGCTTGACCTTAGCTTAGCTTGCCTTAGTGTGACAGGAGTTCAGAAGTGAGGTGCTATGGCTAGCAGTGAATAATGTGGAGGAGGACACAATGTGTCCATGCCCTCATAATTATATCTTGCACTGACTGCACCAGGAGAAAACTATATTACAAACCAGATCATCAGCTATAAATGTCATTAACCAACCACATCAAGAACCTGTGAGCCTGCGACTACCGACTGCAGCATTTGCAGTTGCTTCAGTAGTGGTAAATAGAGAGATAATTACTGCTAGAAATTTAAGGGAAATCTGTTATAACAAAAAAACAAGTACCCAGAGTCCAGGAGAGGTCAAATGCCCACTCTTGCTCCAACTTGCAGATGCCTGCATTTATATTGTCAAAAGCTTCAGGTTCTGGCTAGTGTGCCATGGGTAGGGCTTTCAGAATCCCTGCTGCCATATAAAAATTCTTGGTTTGTGGGTATTCCCAACCAGCTGAAACATATCAAGAGTAATGGACTAAAGAAACTCAGCCAGTGGCTTCTGGGCAATGTGTACACTGTTCTGTGCCCAAACTTTGCTCCACAAAATTTGTTGAAATAGACAATACTTGAACCTTACAAACTAAACTCTTAATTCTTTTTATTTAGTGACAACAAATTGCAGGCCTTTAGAAACCTAATATATGTTTCCATCATTAGATAAGATAGTGTAGGGTTATGAAGAAGGTGTCGAAAACTCCACAGGGTTGATCAGACAAATTCTGCATCTGACTGTGAAGAGAACCCAACACCATTACTCCTGGTTCCAGTCCAGTTGTTCTCACTGTATGCAACCATCATCAGGTGTTGACTGGGCAACCACTGCAAGACACATCTCCAATACTGTGTGTCTCATTAGTATTAGTCTAATGTTCAAATGAAGTTGGTGTGGTGTAGGCCAGCCTGTTGAGCGACTTCTCATCCTGACAACCCTTCTTGCCATAAAATGCCAATGTTTGTGAAGTGTAAGCTTGAAATAACAATTTGCAATCAGTTGACATACTGAATGGTTCATACAAGCTATATTATTATGTTCATGATAGATGTGTGTGCTTTATGGAATCATACTGAGAGTGCAGGTTTAATTTTACCTCTATTATACAGGATGTAGCAATTTACTGTTGTGGTCAGAGTAGTATTGAGGTAGTTTCCTGTCTGAATGTTTTCACAAAAAATCTAACAGAGTCTGGGTATCATTAACATTTTGAGTTGTTTAAATTTATTTTTTCAGGTTTACCATGATAAGTGTCCACTTGAATCTAATGGCTTTCTTTTGTAATTTTAAAACTCATTAAAAATGTGCAGCTTTCTTCACTATGTGCAATGGATTTGTTTTTTGACTTATATAGTAGTATCGACTAATATGATAGACTATAAAATCTTCCGGCATGTATCCATGTCATTGTCAGAATGGAGCCTTTTCACTGTAAATATACAGTAGCACTGAATGAGCACAAAGCTCTGTCCTCTAATATTCTGATAAAATACGCTAATCTTACTTACTTTTATATGCATTCTTAAATATTCTGTATAGCTCTTCTGTTAGTTTAACTTCTTTCTGAACAAGGTGCTTGGATTCTGATTCTAGCCTATAAAAGGTATCTCTCTGACACCATATTGTAGTGCTGCATATGTGAAATTTTTAAATGACATAAAAAATTTGGAAGGTTGTACACATTATTGTTCTGCTCATAACTGTGGCAGTGCCCCAGAATCAAGAAAACACTGTGGGCAAAGTTGTATGATTATTACAGCTATGCATTCAAAGTAACAGTCATTCTGCACAGTTACCACATTGCTTAGTTCAGTGCCTCTGTACAATCTCCTCTATCCATTGACTTCACACATTGTCATAGCAGTTGGCTTGTGTGCTTTGAATGTCATTGTATGACTGACCCATTTCCCGGGCAAGAATTACTCTGCTCACGTGTGATGTCAGTTTTATGCTTGTGTTGCATCCTTTTAAATCAGAGAGACATACCGACCTTCCATGAATGCACTTTGTTTGTTTGCTCTTCATTGCCTGAACCTGCCATAACCAGAGTCAAACATAACAGTCATGACACTCCATGTTGTTTTTGTTACCCACTGTAATAGCAGCACACCAAGTGGCCAGCAAGCCACACTTAAGAATACCATACCAGATGAATGTAAATAAAATAGAAAGAAACTTCCACATGGGAAAAATATATTAAAAACAAAGATTCCAAGACTTACCAACCGGGAAAGCGCCAGTAGATAGGCACAATAAATAAAACACACAAACACACACACAGAATTTCTAGCTTTCGCAATTGACGGTTGCTTCTTCAGGAAAGAGGGAAGGAGAGGGAAGGAAGAAAGGATGTGGGTTTTAAGGGAGAGGGTAAGGACTCATTCCAATCCCGAGAGCGGAAAGACTTCCCTTAGGGGGAAAAAAGGACAGGTGTACACTCGCATATACACACACACACACACACACACACACACACACACACACACACACACATCCGCACATGTGTGGTTTTATTTATTGTGCCTATATACCGGCGCTTTCCCGCTTGGTAAGTCTTGGAATCTTTGTTTTTAATACCAGATGAATGTGAATACTAACTTTTAAATTGTTTTGTAACACAATTTTCACAGTAGGTACTATATGTAGTGTCATAAAAATCAAAAATAACTGAAAAGTGATACAAGGCTTCTCATTGTTTAGTTTCCTGTGCACCTTGGGAGGTATTAAACAGTTCATTACAGGACCATTTATTTATGATACTCTTGTAACATGCAGACAAGTACTGAATAATGTCATTGTTATTTAGTAACAAAAAGTTGCTAGTAAACACCTAAGGACCTGACCTTTTGCAGAAAGACATATATCTACTCAACAAAATGAAATTTTGTTCACTATACTTACAGTCAAATCAGTGAATGTGCAATGGAAGGAATCTTTGTGGAATGTCTTTTGCAGAAAGACATATATCTACCCAATGAAATGAAGTTTTGTTCACTATACTTTCAGCCAAATAAGTAAATGTGCAATAGAGGAAACCTTTGTGGAATGTAATACATATATTATTTAACATACCAAATGAGACACCTTACCTGTAGCTCAAGAGAAAACCACACAGACATAATAATAAATTGTCAAAAGCAATAAAACAGTCTCCCAACACAAAAGAAACCAATTCCTTAATTGTTGCTAAATGTGAACCACCAATGGGAAGCATCTTCAATCCATTCACTTTTGATGCAAAAGTAATTACATTTACAAAAGTATTTGTACATTAGAAAGACAGGTGAAGTGACTTTTTTAAGTGTGAAGGAAAGTACGTCTGATAACAGATAACAACAGAAATATATACTACTTCATGAATGAAATATGTGTTTATATCCCTCGCTTTCAGCACAGTCAGCTGGAGATATGCACATATTTGAAGGTGTCTCTTCCTGAATAAGTTGTAACTTATGCCACGGAATAAGTTGTATCTTATCCCATTGAATCAATGTGATTTGACTGTTTTTACATGATGACAATTCATGACTCTTGGTAATTTTCTAATGCATAGAACCCAAAAATATAACAACTATTTCATTAATTAAGTAGAAAATAATTAAAAAGAAGTTGAAACCTTCCCGTCTAATATTGGATGAACGTTTGCTTGCTGACTGAACGCTGCGTGTCTTAAAATCTTTTAACTGCTGCTCTGTCAAGACTACCTGCTGATTATTACGACGAAACACAAAATGTGTTGTCGCCGTGGCCCTCAGTCGTTACCTGAAATTATTAAGACTGATTCTTACCTTTAATTATTTATACTGGATCGCCATCTGACTGCTACAGCAAACTGTGGAATGGAAGTTAATTTAGATTTGATAAAAGCTGAAGCTCAGTTTAGACTTTTCTTTTAAGATAACAATAAATTCCGTAAAGCATTTACGTGAATGATTTTGGGATAGAAAATTCTTAATGCATTTAATCTGGTAGAAGTTAACTATATTCTGAGAACGATCTTGACAAACAATTACAAGGGGTATAGTTCTTTACAAAAATTCTTAAAAAGTAGCGTTGCGCTACATACCTAATTTTCCATCAAAATTACATAACTATATTCTGAGAACGATCTTGACAAACAATTACAAGGGGCATAGTTCTTTACAAAAATTCTTAAAAACTAGCATTGCGCTACATATAGCGAGTGGCTGGCGAGCACACCGCTTCTTTCACAGACCGCCGAGGACGTTCCACATTGACAATTTTAACGGAAACTACAACAGGGCCCAACAGCTGCGTTACCGTATGAATGTACCAGACACCAGATTTCATCCACCAGACACTGCTAATAATCAAAACGGCAGAACTGTACAGTTGATAGAACACATACCAAACTCCCAAGCTGAAAATCACATATCGGAAGAATTATGACTAGAGAAAACCTGCAATGAATCTCTTAATGTCGATACTATGAAATCACACAGAGAAAACATAACGACCGAAAATGCCATTACATTTGACGACGTGAGAGACACATTGTTACAGGAAAAACCAATCCTACAGAAAACAATATATCACCCAATAATAGAGATAAATTTACAGTCGCACAATATTTTAGCGATAATTGATTCAGGTTCACCTATGTGCGTAATTAACGAAGACACATTTAACAGATGCAATAGCAATAATGATTACCCAGTATTTCCTTTAAACAGAACGAAGGTCAAGGGAGCTTTTGCAGGAAAAGGCATTGAAGTTAAAAGACAGACACAATTAAAATTTGTTTTTGCAGGGGAAACGTTCCACAGTGATTGTTGGATAGTTCCGAATTTAACAACAGACATGATATCAGGAATAAATTTTCTTGTTCAGTACGATGCGAAGATTGACTTCAAATCGTCATACCTCACACTACAAAAGGAAAACAGGGAAGTGATCGTAAGATTTCAAAACACAGTATCCTCCGAAGAACAAAATATGCACAGGATCGAGATTATTACTGATTCTCAAGATAACGATTGTTATATCGCACTATACACGAACACACTTAATAATGACTTGGTAGAGGAACAGGAGTACAATATGTTCGAGACAATTACACGCAAGGTAGACAATAGTGTAGCAAAATGCGACGCAGAACGCACAGAACTTGAAAATATTCTGGTACAACACAAAGCAGTTTTTGCCAATGTTCCAGTAACAATGACAGGATTTATGTACGAATTTCAGGTGAAACCACACGAGACTTTCAAAGCAAAGCATTATCCAATCCCACACATACACACAGAAGCAGTTAAGAAAGAATTACGAGCAATGATCGATCAAGGAATAATAGAACCAGCAGCCAGCCAATATATAAATCCACTACACATTGTTGAAAAGAAGGATGGATCACTACGTTTAGTTTTAGATTCACGTCAAGTTAATAAAATAATCATTACAGAAACCGACCGACCACAGACGTTAGAAGAGTTACTGCAAAAATTTCATGGCACCTCCATTTATACTACACTCGACCTCAAATCAGGGTTTTGGCAAATCCAACTACACCCAAATTGCCGAAAATATACGGCATTCCTTTGCTTTGGGGAATGCTATCAATTTTGTAAACTTCCGTTTGGACTAACGATTTCGTCTGCCGCCTTTGTACGAGGCATGAATACTATTCTACCACAAGATCTGAAAAACAAAATTACTACATATGTCGATGACATTTTAATTGCAGCAGAAAACTGGGAACAACACAATCATACTCTTCAACAATTACTGAATACATTCGAGCAGAATGGTATAACTATAAACTTGCGTAAATCTGAATTTGGTAAAGCGTCAATAAAATTTCTAGGGCACATTATCTCACAAACAGGTATCGCACCAGACCCTGACAAATTGCAAGCACTGAAAGACATCGACGTGCCAACAAACAAAAAGGAACTTCGGAGCTTTTTAGGTCTTATCAATTATTTTAGAAAATTTATCCACTACAAAGCATTAGACACGCCCTTGCTATACCAGCTTACAAGTAAAAACACACTTTGGTCATGGAATGAAGACGTTGAAGCTGAATTCGAGAACTTGAAAGAAGCATTATTAAAAGCACCTTTGTTATCACACCCAGACCCAACACAAAACTTTTCCGTTGCAACAGATAGTTCAACCACAGCACTAGGAGTACATATTTTCCAAGAAATAAAGGAAGAAGATAAGACAGTCGTGAAACACATTGCTTTTGCAAGCAGGATACTTTCTCCAGCAGAGCGCAATTATTCTGTAACAGAATTAGAGACACTATGTGTAATTTACGCTTTTAAGCGATTCCGTCATTTTCTATATGGCCGACATACAACAATATATACCGATCACCGAGCAATCCAGTTTTTATTGTCAGCAAAACTTACGCACGATAGATTAAGCCGCTGGAAATTATACTTACAAGAGTTTGATTTTACCATTATACACATTCCAGGCACGCAGAATACTGTTGCCGACGCATTGTCGAGGTCCATTCACAATAAACGCATGGAGAAAGAAAATACCTTTTGCTACAACAACCATAGTATTATGTATATTAAACAAGTAGCTTTCGAAAACTTTATATCAGCAGCATTACAGGATATAGAGAGAGAACAGCAGAAAGATGAAACACTGAAAGAGATTGTAACGCTTTGGAAAGACAGAAGTAACGCTAAAGTCAGACTTCATTACACTGTACATCAAAATATACTCTTTATTCGATCATACCGAGACGGTAATAATTGGCTTTTATGCATTCCGGAAGGGATCGTAAATAAACTGATATGGTATACACATCTAAGTTATGGACACTACGGAGCGAGGAAATGCTTTCTGATTCTGCGACAAAATTGCCACTTTAATAACATGGAAAAACACATAAGAAAAGTAATAGCATCATGCAAGATATGTCAAAAAGCTAAATCATCAACAGTGTCACACATTCCACCATTGTATCCCATCATACCGGTCAAGTTAAGACACATGGCAGCAGTGGATCTTTTCGGTCCAATCCCCAGAACAAATAATGGTTATAGTTATATTTTTGTAGCTGTAGAACTAACATCCAAATTTGTAACATTTTCTCCACTAAGGAAAGCAACAGCAAGAACAGTATCAAGAGCGTTTGTAAGGGATTTTCTATCAGTAGTAGGACGTGTACAGAAGGTTAT
The DNA here is from genome assembly GCF_023897955.1 of Schistocerca gregaria. Lineage (NCBI taxonomy): Eukaryota > Metazoa > Arthropoda > Insecta > Orthoptera > Acrididae > Schistocerca > Schistocerca gregaria. The sequence continues at coordinate 75,309,277 of NC_064923.1, read as the reverse complement.
TTCGGATAACGGTCCGCAGTTTAGATCAGACGTATGGAAGAAAATGTTAGAAAGTAAGAACATAACACCTATTTACATATCAAGATATCACAGTTCTTCCAACCCATCAGAAAGAATAATGAAAGAGATCGGGAAGTTATGCAGAATTTATTGTCATAAAAGACATACAACATGGGATAAATATATTTTACAGTTTCAAGAAGTGATAAATGCAATACCCAATTAATCTACGATGCTATCACCAACCGTAATACTGACAAATAAAGACCCACCGAACAAAATTACCGAACTAATTACTTTTCCTAAGACGCGTAGGCTTCGACATTGTGAAATAATAGACACAGCATTAGCAAACACTAAAAGAGCTGCAGATCGGCGGAAGAAACAACAGAAGCAGGTAAGTCGACTACAGAAGTACGAGATTGGCGACAAAGTACTGATTCGCACTCATTTTCTTTCCAACAAAGGTAAGCACAGATGCCGTAAATTCGAACTTCTGTATGCAGGCCCTTACAGAGTTCGTAATATTCCACACGCTAATGTAGTGCATGTGGAAACGCTACGTAAGAAGAAATCATTAGGGAATCATCATGTATCCAACGTGAAACATTTCTTGACTTAAATTTTTGCATTTCAGCTGACGAAAGGACGGCGTGACACGTAAGTATGCAACAATGGTAGTTTCAGCGCGCTTCAGTAACAAACAAAGCCGCGACACGCAGCGGGCCGCTAATATTTCACCGTACCTTAAAGAACACAGCAGTACTTAATGATGCTACACCAGCCAAGACAAATAAAAACACGAGAAACATTTCCTAACTTAAAGAGAACATACAGACAACGACACGACGTATGAATTTGTGCACTGAGAGCTCATAAATGAAAGAAATTTTTTTTTTATAACGTGACATAATTACTTAAGAAAATGTCGATTTTTGCAATAGCTAAACTGATAATATAGATCGTTCATTAATCAATTATTTTAGTGGTAACATTAACATGTACTCTTTATTCCAGAATGCAGCATTGTTGTCACACGTCATCAAAATGAAACGTAGTTTTAGTTAGAATAAGGATGTGAATCTTTAGGTCACGCAGATAGCTGACGCTAATTGTCATTACAGAAATTTTATAGGTCATGCCGGGAGCTGACGTGATTTTGCAGCAGTTAATATTATGATAAAGTGTTTTATAGGTCATGCCAGGAGCGGACGAGAAGTACCAGAAGATGTTTATTGAAGTCATGCCGTGCACTGACGATAATTAATACTGAATGTTTTATAATAAGTCATGCCGTGCGCTGACGTTAATTAATGCTGAATGTTTATAACAGGTTATGCAGAGAGTTGACACAGATGCAGAAGAAGAATGTGTATGTCATGTTAGTATATAAGAAATGTATAATGTTAAGAAATAATTTTGCTAGCATGTGACACATTGCAACACTATGGATGGGGACCACACATTACAATGTCTAACCAGAATAATGTTTACCTTAATTTTTAGCTGCAAAAGAATACTTTAAATAATTTTATGACAGTAATTTTATTGTATATTATGACCTGACATTTGACGACTCATAACTGACGACTACACCCCTGAATGGAAGATAAAATTTTAGGACAATAAGTCAAGAAATGCATTGTCAACAAAATTTATAATTAATGATGTAAGAAACTAAGATATGTAAATACAGAATAAGTAATAATGTACTTGTCTATAACAAATCTGTATACTATCAAATACTGAATAAGTAGGAACTTTTATGTCTTTTATATATGGGAATAATTTTCTGGAAGAATTCTTAAATTAAAACTACATATTGTTACAAATTACGACACAACATATTTTGTCATAGGGAAAATTATTTGGTAGTCAAATTATGGTACCAACAATGTCCGTGAACCCATTGCCAAAACAATTTTACCCGTACCTTAATTCCTGTGCATGCCCATGGTTATTGAGCACAGAATCAGTGAATTGTGAAACACGTGACTTCAACCAATGATGTTCTCGACGAGGTGTTTGCATACCTAGATGCACACCACAGCCCGATGTATGTCAATTGGTGCCTGCATACCTAGATACACACCACAGTATGATGTACGACAATAGGTGTTTGCATACCAAGATGCACACCACCAACCTTAATGGACCATTGGAGATGGAACTTAATCCTGATGTGGCTGCGGCAACTCAGGCTATTCGACGACGTACTTAGTGTTTGGGTACACTAAAACTATGGAGCAAGGCGATGATGGAACCACATGGCGAAACCTGGTGTTGTGCTATGTGAGGGAAAGGAACAGACTTTTGAGTGCATTCCCAGACAGTTGCCAGTGCTTTGACCATGCTATCCAATTCCTTTTGTACCTTCCTTAATTGTGGTACTAGGAGATGCCAATTTGAATTAAATGTTTCATAATGTAAACTTTCAATTCCTTCATATGATCTGTATATTGATTTTCACATTTACTCTTATTCTTGTTGTTAAATTTAAGGGAACCAAATTTTACTTGATGTACAATTCCTACTAAAACCCTTTCTATTTACATATTCTCTTTATTAGAGATAGACAAATCATTTCGTATGACAGCATTTGTGTATACACTTTGTTCAAACTATTTTCTATAATCAAATTTTATACTTATGTTGAGTCCATATGACTCAACAACGTAGTAAATTTTAAGAAAGCCGAGTAGCGGCATATGTAATAATGTAATAGGCGTATTTAAACTGTTTTAGCATGTAATTATCTGAACTGTTTCTTATTTAAATTGTTTTGTTAATTAAATTGCATTGTGTATTATTGAGAAAGAGCGGGAAACCGCGCATAGATACATTTTGAGAAAGAGCGGGAAACAGCGCGCAGTAATACATCTGTAATGGTAGCAGGGATTGTCTGCACCAAAAACCATTGTTGGCGGCGAGACCGCACTTTTGTAGCATTGAGCGTTGGAAGCGAGCAGTTGCGAGTAAGATGTGAGACGAGGCAGTCGTAGCTAGCGAGACATGAGAGGAGGTCGCTGTAAGCGAGGTATGAATTAACACTTTGAAAGAAGCGGTGTGCTCGCCAGCCACTCGCTATATGTAGCGCAATGCTAGTTTTTAAGAATTTTTGTAAAGAACTATGCCCCTTGTAATTGTTTGTCAAGATCGTTCTCAGAATATAGTTATGTAATTTTGATGGAAAATTAGGTATGTAGCGCAACGCTACTTTTTAAGAATTTTTGTAAAGAACTATACCCCTTGTAATTGTTTGTCAAGATCGTTCTCAGAATATAGTTAACTTCTACCAGATTAAATGCATTAAGAATTTTCTATCCCAAAATCATTCACGTAAATGCTTTACGGAATTTATTGTTATCTTAAAAGAAAAGTCTAAACTGAGCTTCAGCTTTTATCAAATCTAAATTAACTTCAACTTAAAGAATTCCAGTCACAAAGTATTATGAAACTCCACCAGAAGCTTATAATTATGTTAAAGAGAAGTAAGTATATTCATTCCACAGTTTGCTGTAGCAGTCAGATGGCGATCCAGTATAAATAATTAAAGGTAAGAATCAGTCTTAATAATTTCAGGTAACGACTGAGGGCCACGGCGACAACACATTTTGTGTTTCGTCGTAATAATCAGCAGGTAGTCTTGACAGAGCAGCAGTTAAAAGATTTTAAGACACGCAGCGTTCAGTCAGCAAGCAAACGTTCATCCAATATGCGTGTCTTAAAATCTTTTAACTGCTGCTCTGTCAAGACTACCTGCTGATATTACGACGAAACACAAAATGTGTTGTCGCCGTGGCCCTCAGTCGTTACCTGAAATTATTAAGACTGATTCTTACCTTTAATTATTTATACTGGATCGCCATCTGACTGCTACAGCAAACTGTGGAATGAATATACTTACTTCTCTTTAACATAATTATAAGCTGCTGGTGGAGTTTCATAATACTTTGTGACTGGAATTCTTTAAGTTGAAGTTAATTTAGATTTGATAAAAGCTGAAGCTCAGTTTAGACTTTTCTTTTAAGATAACAATAAATTCCGTAAAGCATTTACGTGAATGATTTTGGGATAGAAAATTCTTAATGCATTTAATCTGGTAGAAGTTAACTATATTCTGAGAACGATCTTGACAAACAATTACAAGGGGTATAGTTCTTTACAAAAATTCTTAAAAAGTAGCGTTGCGCTACATACCTAATTTTCCATCAAAATTACATAACTATATTCTGAGAACGATCTTGACAAACAATTACAAGGGGCATAGTTCTTTACAAAAATTCTTAAAAACTAGCATTGCGCTACATATAGCGAGTGGCTGGCGAGCACACCGCTTCTTTCAAAGTGTTAATTCATACCTCGCTTACAGCGACCTCCTCTCATGTCTCGCTAGCTACGACTGCCTCGTCTCACATCTTACTCGCAACTGCTCGCTTCCAACGCTCAATGCTACAAAAGTGCGGTCTCGCCGCCAACAATGGTTTTTGGTGCAGACAATCCCTGCTACCATTACAGATGTATTACTGCGCGCTGTTTCCCGCTCTTTCTCAAAATGTATCTATGCGCGGTTTCCCGCTCTTTCTCAATAATACACAATGCAATTTAATTAACAAAACAATTTAAATAAGAAACAGTTCAGATAATTACATGCTAAAACAGTTTAAATACGCCTATTACATTATTACAAAGTGTAACCATTATGATGCATGCAACTGTCTGCTTCTCACTGCTTGGAGTGCTAATGTTGCTCCAGCTGTCAGACAGTAACAACTTTTGCACCAGAGAGCGTTGTGACTGTTTGTATTAGACTGTGACTTAACATTGTCATTCCTGCTCAAATGAAAGGCGCACTGCTGTGCCATCTTGTGTACAGTGTCTGTGCAGTCTTTGTCATTTAGTTCGGATACACTATATGTCACATTATTGACATATTTGTTTATTTGGACCAATTTTTGTGGGTGTAACAAATTTTGCAAACATTTTTGTAACTGCTATTTATATCAAACTTCAGTGAAAAGATTTTTTTATAGTTAAATTGCCAAAATGTATACAGTTTTTTCGTACAGAATAATGGCAATTCTTTCTTCTTAGACAGTTCTTAACATCTACAGTGTATTGTTAGAATAAAGCAGAATTTCTTGTAATAATTAGCATAAAACTTCTACAAAGTTTCCAATTTCATAAATATGTTAGGGCAGGCCCAGGAAGGGGAGGTTGTGGTCAGGGTGGCTGCCTCACTGGGACTGTGTGGATCTAGAGTTGTCTCATTGGACATGTTACAAAGTCACAAACCAACCAAGTAACCCAATACCCAGTAACTATGTAGGAACTTATACAATGTGTGATTGCTTGCTGAGCAGTAATGTTTAGGGTGGGCTGGTTGCCATAGAAGTGAATTTTAGGCTGTTACAGAAACATGGTTGCAAATGGGTTTTTGAGAGACACAGCATTGTGATAATGTAATGTAGTTTTTGGTCTTAAAGTTGCCTTTTCCTCAAGTAAAAAATTGAGGCATTTGTGATGGAATGATCTTAAGATCATTTCAGCCACCTACACACCTTAATATGTCTGTTTTTGTAAACGACACTATACAATTATACTTTTTAAATTTTTGGCCATCAACAGTTTTCAGGAATCATCAATTCTGTTGCTGTGAGACTAGACTGCTAGTTTTAATGTGCCACTGAAACTGTTAGCAGTATGAGTATGCAGTCTGGAAAGAAATTCTCAACTGTTGATGGAATCAAACTGAGATGTGCTTTAAGTTGCTGAGTGTACATGTTTCCAAACTGCAGAAAATAGATATTTGGAAACATTATACTTGTGAGTTCATGCACAGAGTGGACAATTTTTACCACAACAATGAAGAAAGTACACAGAGCACACTTCCATCACTGATGATCTTTTAGATTTTTGCCCATCATATACACACAAACAACTGCTAAAAAATGACACACTCCAAGAATAAGACAAAATTATTTGGAGCATTATTAAATAAGAAATAAGCAGAAATAGTGATGCAAATTAATATGAGAGACCAGAAAATAGGTCTGGCAGAAATAGTCAAATCATTGACTCCACACCATTCAATGCAGCGGCAGCAAAGGAGCAATTAATAAGAAACAAATACTGAAGCATTAGATCGATTTATGCAGAAAGTGCGTGCAGTGCCAAAAAACATTAGTTTCAAGAATACAGCTCTTAATACTTTGACGGCCAATCCTGTTAACTACATGTGGACAACCTTACACCTTAAGGGCAAAACAATCTTAATTAAAGGAAAAAAAAAAAATGGCTAGAAGCCATACAAGTGCAAACAACTACAACAATTTTTTTTTTTTTTTAAAAAAAAAGAAAGACTGGCAGTACACCCAAGGGTGCTCAGATGTTCGCGATCTGACGACAACCCAACCGACCAACAGTCAATGGACTCACTGCAAGATAACTTCCACTTCACCCGACCAGGGCACAACAGGGAGTTCAACGGAACAACATAGAAGATATTGGTGCCCACAACCAATCATACATGGAGCTGTCAAACTACACACCATGCCGGACAGGATCAACATGATGAGGAAACTACACTGCCTGAAATTTACGTCAACGGCCAGGTCAGGTAACTGGAATGTTAACGGTCACAAGTCAGAAGATTCCGCTGGTGCACTTCAATTCAAATAACCAAATACAGTATAACTCCACTGAAGGTTGGCTAGAATTTTACAACTTGAAAACCACATTGTTGCTCACAGGAATATCCCAACAGCTGACAACGAACTCCAAATGACACAATGTGAACAGTCTTGACTTGCTTGTAGATTAAATCAAAACTCAGCTTTCGTGTCCAGGGTAGGTGAACCATGGACCTCGTAGCAATGAGAACAGCCCCACTCATTCTGACGCTGCGTAGAGACTGCCAGTGGCCCCAGCCAAACTATGTCCCACAGAGAATTCCTCACTGCTCCACGCCAACCGACCGACTCCCAGGCCCGGAAACAGTGAAAGGAACAAATATACGTTGGCCGATGAGACGACCAACCGAATGACCAACCAATGGTTGTGTCCCGCTCCAATCTTCCTCTGTCAGACAGTTCATGTGTGTCACCAGCAGTCGACGAGCACTGGCTGTCAGTGTCTCACCAGCACTCCGTCCCCAACTTCACTGCTGCTGTGTCCCGACTGCACTGCTGGTCCATCCCAAACTGATTGCCAGACATGCGATGACCCGGAAATACTACCGGTCACTCCAGAGATGGTACGACAGTGCGCTTATCAATACGCGCTGCTGCTGCCGCTCACAGGCAGGAAGTTAGTGATGCCAGTAAATGGAATAAGAAAACGAGGAGGCAGTACCGTAGAAGATGACAAACAATAAATGGGATAAACGCGAGCCCGTGAACAGATCAGTGACAGCAGTGCTTGTAGTGCATCAAGTCAGAACTATAGAGTATAGTAACTGTGATGTTCATCGTTTATGTGATAATGCACCAATATGAATGGTATGCATTTCCCAACATGATATGTCACTCCAACAAATTAGGCTTCAAACCTCACATTTTTGACGGGACATACATTTTATATTCACTTGACAACAATAAATCTGATACCACTGAGAAGAAAGAGCAAAACATCGAAATATGGTGACATTTTGTAAGTCTAACATGCACACACTATCAACTTGGCAAAGAGCCAACAGGACTGAATATTATCACACACAGAATTTTACACATGAACTGACAATAGGTAACTAGTTTGTTCATCTATTTATGGCCCCTGCTGCTGCTGTTCGGACCGTCATATTTCACTTTATGAAACATGGTTCTTTGCAGGTGCCAGTTGGCTCCTGCTGCATTGGTATGTTGTGTCTTTTCTTGTTATCTTTTGTTTTTGCTTTTTTCCTCTTGCTAAGAATACTTTGCACATCAACATCCACAGGCAAGCAGCTTGATTAGAAGCCGCTTGTGAGGAATGGTGTCAAAAGCCTTCTGTAAATCTAGAAATATGGAATCAGTTTGAGATCCCTTCTTGACAGCATTTATTAATTTGTGTGAATAAAAAGCTAGTTATTTTTCATAAGAATGATATTTTCTGAATCTGTGCTGACTGTCTCAACAGATTATTTTCTTCATGCTAGTTCATAACATAGTAAATGTTCCAAAATCCTACTGCAAATCAATGTCAGTGATGTGGGTCTGTAATTTAGTTTCCTGTTTCCTTTCTTGAGTATTGGTGACCTATGCAACTTTCCAGTCTTTTGTCATGGATCCTTTGTAAAGTGAGCAGTAGTATAGTATTGCCAAGAATACAACTGTATCACCATATGCTGAAAGGAATGTAATTGGTATGCAATCTGGACTGAAAGACTTGTTGTTATTACATGGTTTAAGCTGCTTTGCTACACTGAGGATATTCTCTTAAGATTATTTTACTTGGCGGAGGTGTAAATTTTTCTAGGAAATAATTTCCTCCTCAGTTGGCTCTCAGCAGAACTCAATTCTGGAAACTTCTTTGCATTGGCGGAAGAAATTTTCTTAAGAATAATTTATCATATCAACCTTAATGGAGGATTAGGCATTTGTGTACGATAGTTATGGAAGAAGATTTGCATGAAAACACAAGGACAGAAAGGGAATAATTTTTAACATGGAAAAATTGCCAAATAGCTTTGCGATTAGAGAAGTTATTTTATTCTGACAACCAATTTTAGTAATTCAGTAAGCCATCTTTAGGCCCCACATGCGTTTCATGTATAAACATTTGAATGTATTGATATTGGTAGAGGTCTGTGCGGATAAGAAAAGAACAATCCGCACCGCATCCGCAGCCATTAATCTGCATCCGCAAGTTCCTTATCTGCATCCACATATATTTAAGTTTTCAATGAATAATTAATAGTAATACAGTAGTACTTAGACTTGTGGTATGTAATGACATAGTTATTGTTAGGGTGCCATTTCTGCGACAACTTAACTACTTTTGACTTCTTAAATCACAGGAAATTCTCTATACCTACTCTAAAGCAGACCATTCCAAACAGGAAAGCATTGGCGCTCCAGAGCACACGCAGTAGCGGCTCGGATCTTGTGAGATTGGAAATGCTATTTAAAAAAATGAAATTCAATGTAATAGTATTAAATGATGAAAATACGTGTATAGAGACAATTATATTTCGCTGCTCTTGTGCCAAGGCAGCTGAAAATGACGATGGTTTTAAACTGTTCCTAGCACATTGCATCATTTTCAGACAGTTTTTTGTACTCTTTGCTTGGATGTGTCAAATTTTGAAGCCATTCATGTCAGCTGACGATTATATTATAGCTTACGCGTTCAGTCCTCGTCATTTCCAGGTGAAAATATTTACTGTATTAGGCATAGAATTAAGTCGGGTGATGCTGAGGGAATTAGATTAGGAAATGAGACACTGAAAGTAATAAAGGAGTTTTGCTATTTGGGGAGCAAAATAACTGATGATGGTCGAAGTAGAGAGGATATAAAATGTAGACTGGCAATGGCAAGGAAAGCATTTCTGAAGAAGAGAAATTTGTTAACATCGAGTATAGATTTAAGTGTCAGGAAGTCATTTCTGAAAGTATTTGTATGGAGTATAGCCACGTATGGAAGTGAAACATGGACGATAAATAGTTTGGGCAAGAAGAGAATAGAAGCTTTCGAAATGTGGTGCTACAGAAGAATGCTGAAGATTAGATGGGTAGATCACATAACTAATGAGGAAGTGTTGAATAGGATTGGGGAGAAGAGAAGTTTGTGGTACAACTTGACTAGAAGAAGGCATTGGTTGGTAGGACATGTTCTGAGGCATCAAGGAATCACCAATTTAGTATTGGAGGGCAGTGTGGAGGGTAAAAATCATAGAGGGAGACAAAGAAATGAATACACTAAGCAGATACAGAAGGATGTAGGTTGCAGTAGGTACTGGGAGATGATGAAGCTTGCACAGGATAGAGTAGCATGGAGAGCTGCATCAAACCAGTCTCAGGACTGAAGACCACAACAACAACATTAGGCATACACTGCAAAACGCTGGCGCACCTGTGAAAAAGTTAAACAGCCATCAAGAATTGACATTGTCTGGAAGAAGTAACTCGTCTTTAGAAGAGTGACAACAAAATCAGTGGTTATAGAAATTAGTCCATTTAGCTTTAGCTAAAAATACGATTGAAATCTCGAACCTCACCTTTTGGCTGAATTATCGAATTAAAACCTAGCGATAAATGAAATGTCTGTTTCATTCTCAACTAAACAAAGTTTTTCACACTTTAAAACATCCACAACATTGGTCTAAATTACTAAGACAAAATTTGCAGTAGATTTCACAGTTAATACTTTCAATGTGAAAAATAATTTTTTCAGTGTTTAATGGAACTGCAAACGATTTCAGGATGTCTATATAAAAACCACTGTCCCATAATTTCAAATGTTAGGCACTGTTCCCTGTTAAGCGATACCGAGCTACAGTTAAAATGTTCAATTTTGTTACGAATTTCAGCCCTTATCTTTACTAATTGTATGGTAAATTAAAAGACACATTATCATTTTGGATGATTTGAATATTTTGTAAGTTTTCAATGTGATCAGAATAATCTTTCACGGGCTATCGCAGTCACAGCTTGGTGGTCGTGAGCCGTAGTTTGAAGTCCCACTTGTAATTAATTACAAGGCCCGCCGTGCCACCGCTCTGGCCAGGCTGTTTCACTGTTCACAAAGAGCGACAATGCTCGGCTGCTGCAAATGTTACTGTAGTGCACGCTAAAATTTAGGTAGGCACTTATGAGATCATCATTACCTAGTTAATAATATTGACGTGTTAGCTGTTGAATGTTCTTGTTGTGAAGAGTAAAAACTTAAAATTGAGCTCTTTAATATGAAAATTACAACAAAACAAATTGTTTGTTAAATTTTTCCTTCTTTTATCTAATGCTACTTAAATGTTCTTGTTGGGAATAGTAAAAATACTAACAATATGTTGAGGAAATTCTTTACTATAAATATTACAATAAAAACTCACAGGCTTCAGATTAAATATTTTCATCTTCTGCTTGCTTCTGATTCAAATTCTGTTAAAGAAAGAATCATATGAAAAAAAAATTGTAACTAATTCAGATATGCCCAAAAAATATATTGAAGTAAAAGAATCTGTACAAGTACCTTTTTACTTTGGAAGATTACTGTGCAGGAACATGATATCATCAATCGTCTGTGGTTTCAAAGACGTGCGTCGGTCCTGCATTGTTTGTCCCGCAGTAGAGAAGCTTCTCTCAGATGGCGCGCTGGACGCTGGAATGCAGTGCAGGAAGTATGCGAGTTTGGAAAGATGCAGATAGACTTTTTCACGTCCATGCCACCAAGGTATCAGGTCGATGCCTTCCGAAAATTGGACTTTATCATTAGTATATCTGGGAATTTCATCTGACTCAAAGTCAAGATCTTTCATCAATTCATCTTCTGAGGAATCTCCAAATTCATTAAAAAGTACGTCAGTTATATTTGTTTTCGATTTTTTTTTTTTTTGCTTTTGATTGTGTTTTTTCAGGATTCTGCTGATCTTAGTGGAGATAGACTCTGCAAATGGCAGAAAGGCTACCTTCTGGGTCTCTTTTCTTGTTCTTCCAGTGTATCAGGTCATCTGGTGGCATGTTAACACTTTGCAGGTGTCTCTGGTTGAATATCCATTGTCTGTGAACACTTGTGGATGTTCTAACTCAGCTGTCAAGCTGCTGGGTTAGAGAGTGTCTTGAGTCAATATAAAGGTGTTCTGAGCACTATGTTCTTTTGTTGGTTGGTTGGTTGTTCAGGGCGAAGGGACTAAACAGTGAGGTCATTGGTCCCATGTTGTTCTGTGCTGGTTGGAGGGAGCTGTCAGCCTGTAGATATAAGTCAGTGTGTGTTGGTTTCCTATTCTTCAGTCCAGAGTCTGGTTTGGTGCAGCTCACCATGCTATATCCTGTGCAAGCTTCTACATCTCTGAGTAACTACTGCAACCTACATCCTTCCGAATATGCTTAGTGTATTCACCTCTTGGTCTACCTCTACATGGTTGAATGTGCCATCTGACTTTCTCTTCATCAGAACATCCAGGACCAGGAGTTGACCAGCATTCTCTAGTTTCATGTTGGACACAATGTTGGGATGTCTTGAGTTCAGATGGTCCAGCAACTCATTCAGTCTTTTCTAGCCATGTGGCCAGATGAAGAATGTATCATTAAAACATCCAAAGAAACATGTCGGCTGGCAGGCAGCAGTTGTAAGGGCCTCATCCTTGAATTTCACTACAAATGGATTTGTCACTACTGAGATAAGGAGCTACCCATTACCACTCCTTCAGTCTGCTCATAGAATTGGCCTCCACATAGGAAGTACATTGATATTAAAATATGCTTGAAAAGACACAACAGAGCTCCTTCAGATCTCTGTGATCAGATTGATTGTGTCCTGATGTGGTACCCTGGTGAATAGACATGCAACATCATAGCTGATCATGTTTGTGTTCGAGATTCACAGGTTTCTAAGATGTTCCATGAAGTCTGGAGAGTTAAGGATTTGGTGGATGCACCTTCTCATGTATGGTGCCAACATCTTGTTAAAGTAGGTGGCTGTAGGGTAGGTGGCTGCACCAATATTGCCCAAGAATGGACAAAGCAGAGTACACCTCTTTTGGATCTTGTGTAAATCATGTAGTCTGGATGATATTGGTGTCTTAGCTTTCAGTTGCTTGACAGCTTTCTCAAGCCATCCTGTTTACTTAAGAAGAGCCTTGGTTTTCCTGTCCACTTCTCGAGTGGACTGTAAGCAGTGTCCTCTAAAAGTTGACAGATCTTCTGGTCATAGTCAGTCTTCTTTAGCATGACAGCAGAATTCCCCATGTCTGCCAGTAAGACCACTAAGTTATTATCTTCCCACAATGAGGACCATTTTTTCATCTCTTGAGATGATCATTTTGGGTGACCTGATTATGGTTAGTGCCCTGCATGTATCTCTTTGAATCTCTTAAGCAACACTTGATGGTAGAATGTTGACTACTTGGTCCACAGAGCTGATGAAGCTGGAAATCATAGGTCTCTAGGAGTCCAAAGTTGAGCCTCTTCCTTGGAATGTCAAGGGTGATATGGGGTTAAGAAAACCAGGTATGTATCATACACCTTGTGAATCAGTAGGTCTTACATGGGTCAAACCACCAGACATAAGACATCAGCAACACCGAAGAAATACCAGACCACTAAATCAGGAGTAACAGAAGATTGCTTAGAACACACTATGAGTTATGACAAAACCAAGATCCTATCTCAAATCCCCAGATCCTGGGATAGCATCATCAACAAATCTGTTTGAAATAAAGATTGTGGACAACCTGATCAACTTGGAAGCAGGGTACCAGCTCAGTATGGCGTGCAATCTGGGTTTGGAACTACTACAGAAAAAAATAAATAATTCCCTTCTCAGGTAATGAACCTCAGCTGACAAGGGGCATAATTAAGAGGTTCAGAACTCGTACTGAGTATGAGGTGGAAACTACCTCCTCAGGAGACAGCCACAGTGGTCACAGATAAAATAGGGGACACTATCAATCACCTGAAACCTCAGAACCATGCAACTTGTGAGCAGACATAAAACAGAACACAAGACACTGGCTCCCATCACAAGAAATTGCTGCAGTGTGCATGGATATAATACACAACACCAACACCAGCCTGATGCTGCAGAAAGTGTACCTTGCAGGCATATACTAAATACAGAATGTCAGAGGGATGATGTGGCCATGACAGAAAGCCACAGTAGTCATGAACAGCTTATGAAATGTCTACAGTGTCACAACAGTGCTATGAATGGGCCTGGTGGGCAGAGATCTAATATGGAGAGCCTTGGGATGGCTGCGACAGTGGAAGAGAGCCACAATGGAGTGGATGGAAGAAGTAATGCTTGGAGATGTGTACCACCAAAAGAAACAGCCACAGGAGACAAGGATGCCATAGTGAACACCAGGCACTACCTAGGGACTCAAGTCAGCAAAGCAGTCAGACTCAGGAAACACCTGATAAAGACGCCAAGTTACAGCATCAAAATACCATGCTGGGAAGACAGAGACCACTGGCAGTACACCTGATTCTACATTATAATGATTCACTGAGCAAGCTCAAGAAATTGTATCCTACCTTGTCAGAGGTAGGAGCATTTGTGAAAGTAGTAATGCTATATGCTGGCTCTACTGTAACTTTTGCATATTACCAACCATCTAACTGCCCACTCAAACGAATGGCCACAAGGAAACTGAGAGAGAGAGAGAGAGAGAGAGAGAGAGAGAGAGAGAGAGAGAGAGAGAGAGAGAGAGAGAGAGAGAGAGTCTGGGGTGACACTTTTTTAGTACTTTATTTGATAATACTGCCATTAATTTACAATGTATTTATACCAATAAGGTGATACTGACACCTGTTTCTCTTTCCTTGTTGCCCTGAATGACATCTGACAAGTACCAACTGAACTACATGCATCTTGTTTACTGACAGATGTAGATGCTACACAGCAAAGATCTTTCACCACATCACTGAAAATAAGAGTACAACATTTAAGCATACAGAATAATACAAACGTCATACCTGATAACATTCATCTTAGAGACAGCAGCCTCCATTGCCTGTAAAAACGTTCAGACTTATAATTTTGGAGGAGGTAATGTGTGTCTCATGAAATGTAATGAGTCTTTAATTATCTGCTCTCTCTTCTAAATGGCATTATACAAATTTTATTTCTGAAATTCATATTTTATTTGTGCAATTGCAGTGATTTGACTGGCTGGAAAAAATATTATGACTAGACAAAGAAGGCTCTGTGAGTGCCACATCAGAGCAGTGTGTGGAGAGTAGTTGCTACATTACTCAACAAAGGGCAATGAAGTGGCCAAAGACAATAAATATGGACTCCTTCAAAAAGAATTTCATGGAACACTGAAAAGCAGAATTTTTTAATTAATGGCACAGGGAAAGTGAATTTTATTTGAAGAACGTATGAAATAAACAAAAGGTGCTTTTTTTAAATACAGATTAGACATAGACATGTGTAATTAACATAAGAACATTTATGACAAGAAAGCTCTATGTGAGAATAATAACAGTCTAGACTACAATTTTCAAATAAAGTAATTAGCAATATAAAGTTCCAAAATTTCATATCTTTGATTCAGCTATGAGAGTAACATCTCAATTTTGTGTTTAACTTAAAATAGTTAGTGCAGTTGCAACAGGATGGTAAGCAACTGAAATCTTGTATTCATTTGTTGATTACTTATTCTTGCTCAACACAGTCATCGAAAAAATGGAAATATTACTCAGCAGGCAGGTAAGATACAGCAAAGTGGTGCAAAAGGAGAAACCAAGTAATAGTATGCCTTTGCAAAGGCTGAATAATCAGTTGCAGTTTTGGCTGTTGGCAGAATGCAGTGTTGGCTGTTGGCAGAAGACACAGCTGTGAGTGGCAGATTGTGTAACAGCAACACCAGGTAGCACTAACAAGTGACTGAATGAATGAAGTAATTATTTATCATGTAAGTGATGTGGCCACCACACTTTTGTACAGTCAAACATATGTTCAACTGCATTTTAAACCACATAATGCTTTTAAAATGCACTGAGAACATTTTACTGTTTGCTTCAAAATTGAAAGCACATCTGTATCATCATGTAAGTATCACGTAAGTGATGGGATAAAGGTAAGGCTAAAAGAATGAACTTTTGTTGACTGTTGTAGCAACAGCCACAACTAAAAACATTTTGTGTTTAGGTGATGACTGGTGCACCTGACAGAAGATCGAGTATATTCTTGGGATTCAATCATCACATGTAGGGTATCTGAAAACTGTTCATACTTCATGTGAATCTTCAAAAATTGGCTAGTACTTGTATTGCATTTGATAGAAAATTCTGGCCCTTATTAAATATTTAAATCCAAGAAGCATAGTGTATAAGTCAATGAAAGAAACAGATGTGCTTTCAATGCCTGAAGCAGGTACTGAAAGCACTATACTCATACAGATGTGCTTTCAATTTTGAAGCAAACAGTAAAATGTTCTCAGTGCATTTTAAAAGCGTTATGCGGTTTAAAATGCAGTTGAACATATGTTTGACTGTACAAAAGTGTGGTGGCCAAAATTTCAATTACTCTCCATGTTACTGCAGAGCCCATCACGTTGCAGAATATACAGTATATCTCATAAAAGTTAAAAACAGTTGTGAGTGTCATTGGCACTCCAAAGCATGCATCCCCTAAAAACTCACAAGAAACTCTGCCCTTGTCATTCATTGGATTTCAGATGTGGAAAAGGCACTTGACCTCATGACATGAAGTCAAGTGTGGAATGACAGTAAGAAATATGTGAATATTATAGCATTTCATATGGAGACTTTGTAGTTTGGTGACATAGTTGACTGACTAAAAGGCAACTGCACAACTGCAGGTTTCGGATTGTATCCTACTTTGCTAATTGTGTTTTTGTTTTACTGAAGTAATTTGTTTAATCTATAGAAATAGAAAAATTACAGAATGCTCACTTCTTAGTTCTTAATAATATTTTTCTTTCTCAAAAGAGTAACAGCATGTTTTATTTTACTGCCTAATATTTTATTCCACAACTACGACCATCTTCATTCTGCAAGGAAAGGAGTCCCTACAATGAAATTTCTTCCATTCCATTATTTGCAGCTGATATAGTAACCAGTGTTAGATTTGAAGATTGAATTTTATCTCTAAAAGATGAGCAACAAATGTCTAATTTTGTGCCACATCCTCCCAGGCTATTAAGGTAACTTTTCAAAGGTTACTGTGGGTTCTTAGTGTGGGATGAGGCCAGTTGCATTGCATGATCTGTTTCATCTCTGCCCATACATTTTCAATGGGGCTGACATCTGGCATGGGAGGTCTGTCAAGAGGAGAAATCTCATTCCATTGTGCAAATTGCGCTTGCATCTTAGCTAACTTGTGTCTTGTAAGACTGATCCTGCCAGGAACAAAAACTTCCTCAGAATAATAGTTGTCATATTCACAACATTACAAATAATATGAATATACTGTGCAACAAGGTAGGTGTAATCTTTTCCCCTTTCTATTTTTCGTCTGTCCAATTGATTTTTTTTCTTTTTTCATATATCTTCAATAGTGTTATCTTTATGACATGGGCACAGTACCAAACATCTTGAATATTAACTCAGGGCTTAGGCAACTTAACTCTGTTATCTGATATGTTCTTTTGGTTAATTATAACTCATAAGTATACTTAGATTACCTAAAAACTGTGGTAATTAGAAATGTCACTGATGTAGAAGTTCATTATCATTGTTCATGTGTAAACATATAACCGATTGTTAACTTACTGATAAAGTAAATAAAAAGTACATATAAATAAATGAAGTATCCATACTGCTAACGCTGGAAATGCGTCAGCAACTTTTACACTCATTTACTTTCAAAGCAATTAGCATTCACAGTTAAGACATTGTTCCTGAAATAGAATTTTCACAAAGTAGTCAGGATAATTCAATAAAAGTTACTGTTCTCTCTAAAAGTCTACATTTAGAAGAATCTTCCTTTACTACTCATTTGTTCAGAAACAAATTTTTAATTGTAACTTGTAAAACTGCAGTGAACAACAATAGATCAATGTCATTTTAATTATTGTTATTTTGTAGAAGAGTGGCTGTTGGAAGCCATTTCAGTCAGTCTGCAGAAGGTTACAATATGAGAAAGGCCTGTGACCAAAATTACTGCACAATGTATGCAGACAAGTTAGCAAAAATTACATCTAGTATAATGTGCCAAGTTTTATCGAAATTTCATATCATAGAGATCATCCTGCAATTTAGTTAGTGTTTCTGATGATTAACTGGACAGTAAATGTGTAAGTATTATTATGGACTTTGTCAGACTTCAATAATGATCATCTACGCTGATAATAGTAGATGATAATAGGATCAAACTGTAAACTGTGATGTTATCTCCAAAGTATACTTACTGTGCACATCATTTTCATTTTGATATGACTACTTTGAAGGACAGTGTAATTGGTGAATGTGTTAATGATTTACTTGCCACACATTAATTCTTGTGAAGCAGTATGTGTGTGTTAGGTTACTGCACTTGAAAAATGATGATTATAAAAGGGTATCAACTGAGTGCAGCATGTAATTAACACTTTATCTGTACATAAGTTATGTTAGGTAAGAGACAATCTGGTCATAAAGCACTGGTTATTTAACATCAAAGAGCAATTAAAGTGTTTTGGACTGTAAACCTGGTGTGGAGCCATATCGTTTAAAATATTTTACTTTCGACAATCACTTTTGAGCCAGATTTGACAGAAGCGCAGCCACCAGAGGCATATTAGAACAAGTAAATAAGGTTATGTTACAACAGGGCAGCAAAAATTTGGCCATGTCTCCCACAAAGCATCTCAAGCCCATGGGAGCTCATCTAGTCCCAAACTGCCACAGATGAACAGTCACTACGAGGTGACTGTGTCCCAGACTCTGATGCAGTCAGATTCCCTTCTTCCACAAGAGCAATGATATGGTCACAAATAGCCTGTCGATGATGAGACATGGCTCATGGATTAAGTGGCTGGACTCAAAGAAAGTGGTTCAGTGCCCAGTAACAATAAATGGTTGAATGTCAGACTCTTGAAACACTTTCAAGAATGTGACATTGAACCACATACTGACATTGGGCATATGCAATGACACACACACAACTTGCACATTAGATTGTCAGTCAGTGCAGCAGAATACTGCCATCACATGCAGGGATAATGTATAATGTAATAAATTATTCGAGAATAACATTCCCCTTTGGATAAGGTGATTGTAAAGGAAATTAAACAGTTTTGTCTCTCTAAATGTTTCCATTTAAGATATAGGTCCCTTTTTAAAAAGTCAAGGTCAAGTGTCATCATGTTTGAGTTCTTTACTATTTTCAGTGGGAGATTTAGTGCAATAATTAGAGCAATTCTTCTTTTGTGTGTTATTAATGTTAGCTAGAAAAAGACATGTTGTACTTCTTTCGTGTCAGAGCTGTGCCAGACTTTCACTCTGGCTGTTATTTACTGCAGCTACTATTATGCTGTCGAGGGCATATGCAGCACATATAATGGATAAAATAGTATTTCTCAAAACACAAAATTTACAATTGAAATATACTTTAATGATTTAATAGGAAAAAAAGAGGACACAAAATCACCACTCAAAAACACAATTTCTTTTCTATCTTCTGCCAAAAAATGTAGATAAAAGTTTTTATTCCGTCTCACCTCTCCACAGTATAAGTACAAGAAAAGGTAAATGAGCCAAACATGACTAATGGCATACAGGAATAAGACCTTCAGTAAATCTGTGAGAAAGTATGGGTGGAGTGCTTGCAGATCTAGACAGCCTGTGATATTGTGCTATTGCACCCAACATGATGCAGTATGATGGAAGCATGCACAGATCTTTGTGTAAAGCCCACAGTTCTTTTGTTTGTACACTCTGATTATATTTGTCAGAATCTCTTAGCAGCATCTGTAACAAGGACATCAATATGAGAGAACTTGGGTGTATTCACAAAATTATAATGCATTATTCCACTATTTCTTGCACTTACCATACTTTTTATGCGGAAAAGTTAGTATTCACTGTCAACAGGTGTGGGTTCAGTGTCAACTGCAATCTCTTCATAGTCCTTTTCAAGAGCAGCCAGGTCTTCACGGGCTTCAGAGAATTCCGTTTCTTCCATACCCTCTCGTGTGTACCAATGTACAAAGGCACGTTTTTCATACATCAAGTCAAATTTTCTGTCAAGTTTCTCCCAAGCTTCTTGAATGGCTGTTGTGTTGCTTAGCATTGACACTGCACGATGCACTTTAGCCAAATCCCCACCAGGCACTTCAGTTGGGGGCTGGTAGTTTATTCCAACCTTGCAAAGCAAACAAAAGTGTATTTATTAACAAGTCCTTTAATGAGTAAAATTAATCATTCATATTGTGACCTAATCATTGAAGTCTGTAGCAATCAGTTTAAAAAGTTTTAGAGTTTTTCATTTCGTGCATGTTACTGGAGGAAAATGATGTAAAAAGACTTAATTGTGATCCCAGGCAATTAATATAAATATGGCCACAAAAATAGGAGGACAATACGGTGTACATAAAAATGAAAAATACAATGACAAAATTTGAATTCAATTACTATGATGTAAAGTTAAGAGACAGTTTTAATTACTGCTTGTAAAGCTTTATTTCTCTCATTGTAGAACACTGGTTTGCCAAGTACAGGACAGTATACCATTCCAATCTAAATGTATGTTGTAGTGCAATGTGGATGGTTAATTTTTGAAACTAGTGCAGCACCAGAGAGCATTAAGGACAAATTATTTAAGATCAGGAGTAAATGAGGGTATAGATGATATAATTTTGGGTGACCAAGCAAGTTAATGGTGTCACCAACAATATAAAAATACAGGATGCTTCAATAATGACTTAACTTTGAAGCTGTATACAAATTTATTGTGATGACTCACAGAGCTGGAAAATGTTTTGTGCTTCAATAATGACATTATGTAGCAGTTGCATCTAAATTTATTGCAATAAATCCCATATCTGAAAAACTTTTTAATCACAAATGTAGATGAGGATGTATCATTTCGACAAGTTTGCACACTGCCACAATACCCTAATAAAGTCAATGGTCTGTCAGTGATCGATTACCAAGTTGGTGAATACACTGAGCTGTGTCAGTTGCATCACTACCTTGTTCACATCAGTTGACACTTTTTGATTTTAACTTCAGGGTATTCATGAAGAAAGAATTTTTACACAGTCCTTACCAGTTACACTCACTGAACTCATAACAATAATCTACATTGCAGATGTGCACCAGACATAGTGTAGTGGGTTTGGTAATAAACTGAGTTGAGGTGAGATATGTGGAGATTTACTAATGGAAGTCGTACAGAACTTTGAGTAAACCCATGCCTTTTGCTAAAGGATAATATATGGGCCAAGCTTCATATCACTAAAGTACAACTGTATACAACTGCAAACTTATGAACTACTTAGTGAGACATGCTGTACTTTGCATAAAAATGGAACTGTCAACCTGGTTGGATACTCAAAAATACTTTGGCTAACTTGAAAAACACTAGACATGGTGTGTTTTCTTATTTAGTTTCATGAAGAGGAAATAAAAGATATGGCAACATCATATCCAACAAATGAGCAAAGATTTTCCAGGTTGTGATTCTATTAAAAGTACAGTTTACAACATAGAAGTAAATATGTTGTGTGATCAACACTGAATATGAAATTGATTGAGATGAAAGTCAAAATAAAGTATAAAAGGTCATGAGATCTCATTAATTCATTCATCTCTTTTCACAGATCACGTCAAGGGGAACCTTAAGGGATATCAAATGAGTCAAAAGATACATTAACAAAAGAGAAGCATCTCTTAAGTTTCTGAACCTGTCAAAGTATTAAGAATTAATTACCATTTTATTTCTTAATACTATGTGTGTTTGTGCCAGATAAATTTAACTTAATAAATTATAAGAAAATATGCCAGTCTGTAAATAGCTGCTTCAATTATATCAAATAGTTGTTGTCAATCTTCTACTGGTAGCTTCACATTTATCTGATTAGTTTCGTACCTTCAAAAGTGAAAGTTATATATGTCTGTAACAGATGCCTATTACAATAAACTGCTATCTCTCATGCAGCTATACAGACACTTCCAACTGCTTTTAGCTAAAGGAATTTCCAATTCTTCAATCTAGATAATTTGTAAGAATAGTCAATGAGGTAAGATTTTAATTTTGTTTTGAATTATCAGGGACTCCTAATTCCTTGTTTTATGTTACATTGGAACCTACTGAATGCCTTTGCACCAGAACACACAAATCCACTTTGAACCCTAGTCAAGCAAGCAATGTCCACATGGAAATTAATTATGTGTCTTGTATTGTAATTGTGCAAATCATATTTCAGCTGCATTTGATTTTACAATCAGCAACAAAAACCATTAAGGTGTAGATCTACCGGAAAGTTAGTGGAAGAGTTCCAAGCTCATTAAAGAGTCCTCTTTAAGCTGTTCAGTTATCCACTTTACACAGTACCGGTACACTTACAGTTGAATAAACACTTGATTTATTTAAGCTGTATTACCCATAGGTTTATTCCATAAAAGCACAGGATCTGAAAATATGCAAATTAAATCAACACTCTTGTATACAGGTCTGCACATTCATTAAGAGATGATTCTAGCACCTAAAAGTGCCAAAATGAGCTCCTTGACTAATTTATGCATGTGGTGGTTAAATTTTAATGTGTTGTCCAGTTGTGCCCATAAAACTGTTTAATTTTCTGTGTGATCATTAAGTCATATTCCTGTTACTAGTGGGTCATCTTTACGTGTATGAAACTGCATACTAAGTATCTTAGGTTAAGACAAACTGTTTGGTGTTATCAAGTGAGAAGCCTGTTCACCTATCTTCAGGACTGTTTAGTAAACCTGATTTTGGACCCTTGATTAGTATATTTGTGACACCAGCAAACATTACTTTTAGCATTTATGTAGGTTAATAATGAGAGCAGATCCAATACCAACTCTTATGTGACTCCACATGTTATGTTTCCCACTGTGAGGTTAATTTGTTTCCTGTAGTACAGTCTGCAAATGTGACATTATTTTCTGTAATCAAAGTAAGATCTCTGTCCATGGCAGTAGGAGTAATGCATGCCATTAATATTTTACTTAGCCAAGTAAAGTTTTGTTCTCAACAGAATCAAAAGCTTTGGGAAGATCATAGAATATTTCAACAGGATAATTTATCTTGTTTAGTTCTGCCAGAACTTCATTTGTGAGGGTTTGTACAGCATTCTCAGTTAACAAATTCAGCTCGGGAATAGATGTTGGTACCACATTGTGGCGATGCACTACCGTGTGTATGTACCCGCCATCTGTCTATTGCAACATTCAGCAGCAGATGACATGTTGCTCAATGCCAGATTGGGACATGAGCAAAAGTGGACCCAAGAGTTGGAATATCTCTCTGCTGTGCATTTCTTTGCTGCAGCTTGGAATTTTTCCAGAAAGGCACTTCCCACATTGGTGCTGGGTGACTCGCATCTTTGTTCAAACAAGATAATATTTACTGTATCCTAATTCCAGAGCAATTTGTATTAGAAGAATGAACATTTGACAGTTTGCCATAACAATGATCCAGATAGGTAAGAGTTAAGTGAAGACAATGCTCGTGAGTCAGAACCGCACGCTTGGGCCAAACTGTAATTGCTGACATATGGAAGCATTATCAAGAGCTAGTGGCAGAGTGACTGATCCTTACGGACCGCCAAGAAGCTTCATTTTTGCAGCTGCTCTCTGCTTCACAGAATCCCAAATCTTAATGTCTAAGGTCTTATGGAACCTGCCGGTCTTGCCACTCATATTATCAAAGGATGCACATGTGCACTGTCCTTCCAGTCATTTTCTTCTCCATGGTAGTGAGAGGATTTAATCATATTGCCTTGCTCACATTGTAATTATTATAGAGTAAATTCATACATGGCTTGTCCTTTTATCTGTCTGCTGTGTGTCTCACATATGTTACAGTATTATTCTATAAATGTACCCTCACAGATGGTGTGCCATTTTCCTCACCTATGTAGTGAGAATATTTAATTATATTGCTTATGTTGTGCATGATTAAGCTTAGAGTAAATTCATCCATGGTCACTCTGTCCACCTCCTTTAGTATTACAAGTGCATGATAGTGTTTTGTTTTCATGATAATATTGCTTGTGACAAGTCTGATTGTAACTATGTGTTGGTGTATTTATCATAGAGTACATAGATCACCAAGCTTGTTCACAAGCTACAGATTGCTTAGTGACTTATCAATGGGTTTATCTGTAATAAACAGTGCCCACACCTCAAACTGTGAGCAGCAACTGTGTGTCACCCACTGTGAGTTACTTGTGGTTTGGCATCTGCCCTCTTTAAGCCAAGTACAGGCAGCCCCATATAACCACACATACGCTTATATGGACACCTTCAAGTGAGTATTTAGTTTCACTTTGGTATGCACACCAGATCCAGTTCCATGTGAATAATAGTATCCATGAGAAGAGAAGTAGTGTTTTTTGTTTACAGCTCAAGTTAATACATTATCCTATGTAATCCTACTTTCTATCCTACTATATAAAGACAAGTTCTAGTTTAATATTGTTACCAAAAACCTCGAAAAGTTCTAAGACAAGTTGTAGTGTAACACTGTTACTAAAAACATTGGAAAGTTCTTGAGTAATTTTCTTCAGATTTTTACACAATACTATAATAAATGTTTGGACAGACATAGGCTACACATTTTTAAATACATATGGTATATAAACACATCTACATTACATAAATGGGAAAGGTTGTTAACAAAAATCTTGAAATTACTTAATTTTATTACTCATTGTTCTAATAAAAATATGGTTGGACATATGCTGCTTTTTAAAAAATATATGTGGTTAGCAAAATTCTTTATTGATTTACTTCAAATATTTGCATTTATATAATGTATAAAAAATCTATATCTACACTAGTATATAAAAATAAGTTATCGTTTAACATTGTTAATAAAAAATTTTGGAAATTTCTTTACTGAATTTATCCTGTATTTGCACTACACTGCAAAAACCTTTCAGATGGAAATAAGCAACAAACTATTTAAATATGTATGGTATATAAATATAATTGTAATACATAAAAGGGAAATGTTGTTAGCAAAAATCTCGAAAAGTTGACCAATTTATTTGAAATTTTTACACAATGCTCTCATAAAAATTTGGACAGACATAGGCTCTTTGTGTGTACAGATAATACATAAAGAGCAAACATTATCAGAAAGCTCAAAAAGTTCTTTGCCAATTTACTTAAGATTTTTAGACAATTCTCTAATAAACATTTCTATGTACATAAGCTACATATCTTTTAATGTACGTGGTACATAAATATGTATGTAATACATAAATGGGAATCTTGAGAAGTTTTTCACCAATTTATTTCTTATTTTTATATGGTACTCTAATAAATTTTTGGGTGGAAATAGACTACATATTTTTTAAAAATATATGGTAAATGAATAAATAAGACATATTGGGGAAATGATACTAGCAAAAATCTAGAAAAGTTCATGACCAATTTATTTCAGATTTTTACCTGATGCTCTAATAAGCATTCAGACAAACATTGGCTGTACATTTTTTAAATATATATAAGTACATGAAACAATGTTAGCAAAAATCATGAATAGTTCAGACCGTTTTATGTCATATTGTTACATGATACTCCACACTAACATTCAGATGGACACTGACCACATAAAGGGTGTTTCAAAAAGAGTATATGTATTACAAAGTATTGTTGTTGTTGTATCGGGATCCTGCTCCAGCTACTGCCAGGTCTGGATGCTGACGAGACCTCTCCATTGGCTCGGTCCTCCCACTACTTTTCTTCCTCCACTTCCTGCCAGGTCACACCTGTCCTTTACACCAATATTCTCACTCCTGTTTTCCACCGTGTTCTTGGGTGCTGTCTAGGTCTTTTTGATCTATTTTTAGTTCTGCCATAATTTTAGGAAGTCTCTGCCCACGCATCCTCTTAACATGCCCGTACCATCTTAATCTCTCTTTTTTTATATTTCTTCTCTCATACTTTCTTGTTTAAGGTCCTTTCTAATATCTACATTCCTTACTCAGTCCATTCTTGTTTTTCCCTTAACTGCTCTGAGAAATTTCATCTTCCCTACTTACAGTCTGTTCTAGTCTCTGTCATTGTCCATGGTTCTCCTCCATAGGTGACAATAGGGAAGTAATAACTCTTAGACATAAGGAGTTTTGGTTTTTCTGAAACTTCCTTATTCCAAATCAGGTGTTTTATTGTTTGGTAGATATTGCTTCCCTCCTGTAACCTCCTATTAATTTCGTTGGTAATTCTTCCATCACTAGATATTACACTCCCTAAATAAGTGAAACTGTCTACAATTTTGAGGGGTTCTCCATTCAAAGTAATATTCTCATTGATCCCTTTCTCTCTTCCAAATACCATAACTTCACACTCTTATCTTTATTTATTTTTAATCCATACCTTTTTTCATTACTTACTTCCAAAAATCAAGTTGTAACTGTACATCTACCTTTTTATCGCCCATATTACCATATCATCTGCAAAAATCATCTTTGTCTTTTTCTGTTAGAATATCTTTAACTGACCTATTCATTCCCTCTATCACAACATTAAAAAGTGCAGGAGATAGAATATGTCCTTTTTTAAGTCCTTGTCTTATTCTGAAGTATTCAGAGTTTCCCAATGGTGTTCTAATTGTACAATTGTGTCCTCTGTACATTGTCTGTATAACATTAATGTATCCACCTTCTATACCTATCTTCTTCATTTCTTGCCAGATTCTTTCCCTGTTAACTGCGTCATATGCCTTTTCAATGTCCATAAAAACTATTATCACCCTTTTGTTATACTCCCAACTTTTTTCTATCAGTTGACGGATAGAAAATACCAGGTTGACCGTGCTTCTTCCTTTCCTAAACCCATGCTGTTCTTCGCTCAGCTCCTTTTCTGTCTTTTCACTTATTCAGTTAAGTAAAATTCTTTCAAAAATCTTGGCTGTATGACTTTTAAGAGTTATTCCTCTGTAGTTCTTACAAAGTCTTTTATTCCTATTTTGAAGATGGGAACAATGTCTCCTCCAATCGTCTCCACACACATGACAATCTGTACAGCCACTGTATTTCCACTGGACCTGCTGCTCTTATCACATCCACTGATACTTAATCAGGTCCTGGGGCTTCCCCCCCCCCCCCCCCCCCCCCCTCCCTCTCCCATTCATCTTCTTCACATCTATTTCCATTTCGTCCCATGCAATTTGTCCTAATTCTGCTTCTCAAATTCTCTCTGTTTCTTTTATATTCCCTGGATCTTCAATCACAGTACCATCCTCTGTTTCCATCTTTCCTGGTACTTTAGAAACCTTTCTTTTATTTTTCGTCATTTTATAGAACATTTTCTTATTGCTCTACACAACTTCTTCAAGTATTTTTGTAAACTCTTCCCATGACTTTTTCTTTGTTGTTTCCATTACTTCTTTGCACTTCTTCTTTTCCCCTATATGTATTTTATGATCCTCGTCATTTTTAGTTTTCCACCATTTTCTCCACACTCTATTTTTTCTTCTAACTACTTGGATTCTGGTATCATCCCACCAACTTGTCTCTCTTACTTTTTCCTTTCCAGATGTTCTACTACATACTTTTTGTGCTGCTTCGACTTAAGTGTCTTTGAATAAACTCCATTCTTTTTCTAGATCACAGACAACTTCTTTTGGAAATTTTTGTGTGATTAATTCTCTATACTTTCAGCTCCTTCACTCTCCTTCAGTTTCAAATCCTGTATCCCCATCACTTTCTTCTGTTGTCTATTTTTCACACACTGATTCATTTTCCATTGTCCCACCAGTAATCTATGGTCTCCAACTGCACTCACACTTGGAATTACCTTCACATTTGCTACTATCTCTCCCCATTCTCTGTCTACTAGAATATAATCAATTACACTCTTGGTTCTTCCATCCCAACTGTATCTGGTGATAACATGACTTTCTCTCTTCATAAACCAGCTGTTTGCTATTTTCATTCCATTCCACTGGCGCAAATCCAGGAGTCTTTCACCTTCTTCATTTCTGCTTCCATATCCAAAACATCCCAATATTTGCTCAAATCCCTTCTGTCTTTGCCTACCTGTGCATTAAAATCTCCCATCACTTTATACAAATATACATATTACAAAGTATTATGCTGTGAAAACTATCTATTGCTGTGTCACTGTTTGGTTATTGGAGGAACAAATCCATTGTTTAGTTAATATTCATTGCCACTAGATGTTGATTGCCTTCTGTTTGCTTTGTTACCATTACTTGTTGCAAAATGGCTACTTCGTGGGAGAAATCATTTTGTGTTCCCAAGTTTGTGAAGTGTAATTCCAAATGGATGGAACATTTGCAGATGGTATCAACAGTTTGTAGAAACAGGATGAGTATGTAAAGGAAAGAGACCTGTCTGCCCTCCAGTTTCCAAAGAAAATGTCGCACAAACTAAAACAGATTTCCAACTTAGTACTACAAAATCAACTTGTTGTGTGAGTCAGGAGTTACAATTGAAAATTTGGCATGTTTTGAGATGTTGCTTGGTTACAAAGCTGTAAAAGTTACAGCTTTTACTGGCTCTATGTCATAATGACAAATACAAACTTGGCATTTTCTGACGAGTTTCAGAATGCTATTGACAATGACAACACTTTTCACTTTTGCACAAAGCATCATGTTCAGTGATGAAGCGACTGTACACCTTTGTTTTTGGGGGAAAAAAGCTCAAATCCGGGGACTACAGAACTGTCATGCACACATTGAACATGTACGACACTCACCCAAAGTCAGTATGTTTAGTATGCTATCCAACTCATCTTTTCCCATTCTTCTTCAATGGAAACATAGTTAAAGGTCATGAGTATCTTCCTACATTACAATCCTGGTTGTTTCAAAGGCATCACAAGGACAACTTCATTTTTCAACAAGATGGGGAACCTGCTCACTGACTTCAGAAGTGAATATCTGAAGGAAACTCTACTGAACCATTAGATTGACCATCAAACAGCCTGTGACTTAACACTTTCCAGTTTGCTTCCATGGTCACTGGATTTGATGCCTTGAGACTTCTTCCTTTAAATTGTCATTGAAAACAATGTTTTTGCACCAACACTATCATGGGGCCTAGAAGATTTGAAGAACTGGAACCATACTGCCATGACAGTAATGATGGAGTATGTGAAGAATTCAAGGGTTGATGTGATGATATTCTTATTGCTGGTAGAGGACATAATTAATGTCTGTAATCTAAACTTGAGAGATTTGTAAATATATGTCCGAAGTTTCACAGTATGTCTTACAGTTTAATAAAGATATATGTTCAAAGTACATATATTCTTTTTGAAACATCCTGTATTTTTTAAACAGCAATGTATTGATTTTTTGCTAAAATCAATTGCAAGAAAGAAAATGAATCCACACATTTTCACAGCACAGGAAACGAAATTACACATTTCCATAGCACAGCACTTTCTTTCTCATGGTCACTTTTAAATTAGATATCAGGGCATTTAAACCTTTAGCCAAATTGTTTCTTCCATGTATCTCCTTACACATAATTTCAAATAAAAACTGTATACACAACAATGAGCTGTTTTGTTTTCTTTGCTACGTTCAGTTTTTGGAGGTTAGAGGAATGTTGTATTTATCACTTATCGACTTATTATGAGAATACTAATGTATTGTTCACATTAAAAATATGAGAAAACTGTCTTTTAAGGTACTATCCTCAAGTTACAGCAGCTAGAGACTTCTTTCCTGTACCCCTTATATTAATGATCCCAGCCAATATACACATTAGTTTTAAGTGACTGCATTTCCCAATTGAGGACATGGACAGAGGGGGGAGGGTGAAGAAATCAAACAGAGAGAAGGGGAAGGAGTAGATGGACACAGAGAGGGGTGAGGAAGAGATGGAGAGAAATTTTTGGGGATGGGGGAGGAGGACACTGAGGGGGGAAAAGGAGGAGAAGGACAAAGAGAGGGGTGAGGGAATTAGTATGTTATATGTAGTTGTGTCCATTTCCAATAAAGGAATCATGAGAACATTTCTTTGTCACAGTAATATTTCAGTCTGCAGACCCAGTCCTGTGCACACCAGTGTGCAGCACAAGTTGAGTTCATGTGTATCAAGACAGTGAGGAATGTATTTCCCACACAGGTAACCCAGGATGTCCTCCAACCCCTCCCCCCCCCCCCCCACCCATTCCCCCTCCTGAGCCTGCACCTAGTCATGGCTGACTGCACCAATCAGTTGTCAGCATCATGCTTCTCAACTACCCAGCTATCACTTGCAACACTGGGTTGCAAGCATCACACAGCTTTCCCAAACTCTCCACCTGGCCAATGCTAATGAAGAGAACACTGTTCCAAGTGGTTTCAGTCCCTATTGACAGCCCAACCCCATCACCCCCCCCCCCCCTCCCTGTCCTACCTGCAGGCACACATGGATGGCTTCCGAGCTCCCCTGAGATCGTTCGCAGAAGCTGTCACTTCTCAGACACACAAAGCTGTAAAACTGCAACTAATTATTTTATTGAATTTGTGTGTCATTTCTGAAACATATTTCATTTTATTTGTATGGCTGCTAAGAGTAAAATTTTGGGCCTAGTTTACACTTAATAATTAAATTTGAAAGAGTGCTGCGATGGAATTTTCTTAAATACAAAATTTTCATTCAAATTGTTCTTGATGAATTTTCATGTTGGCCAACTATTTGCTTAGTAATTAATAATTTGAATGGGTGCTGTGATGCATTTTTCTTAAATACAAAATTTTATTTAAATGGTTCTGGACAGATTTCATGTGGCTACTTAGTAATTTTATGAATCGTGTAGCCCATTTTTTTAAAAATATTTTACCTTATTTGAATTAGTGTTCGCACAAAAGTTCTGGACAATATCCATGTGAATTTAATCTTTGTTGGATAATCAGTAATTTAAGTGAATGTTGTGGCCCATTTCTAAATAATATGATGTGAGCCTGTATGTTTCTTATTGTTTCTTTGTCATTAAAAAAAATTCTTAATTTGGGCCCGTATGGTAACTGATCAAAATCTGTATAAATTAAATTTTTATTATAATTGAAGCTGTCAGTAATATTGCTGTCACTGGGCAAACCCCCTCCACTCCGGTCTTGTGTGCTGACTCTTGTGACCTATCCTGGTTAAGGTCATTTCAGACCCGTGTCGTGTAACCATTTTTAGCCAAGTGAACTGCACAAAAGCATTTATGCAGAACCGGTTGCCCCCAATGACATGCGAAAGATGGCCATTATTACATATTTTGGCCTCTTCAAGAGTGTTTTCATGCCACTCTGGCTCTGAAATGCTGCCCAAATGTGGCAGTGCTTTCCTTGAAAATGTCTTCCTCTGCATTTTGGTACACTTCACCTTCTTGGATAATATCCTGATTTACCACACAACCTCTCAGATCACTGCTGTTGTCTCCTGGAGGTATTATCTTGCCTCAAGAAGGCAGGTATCATTATCAAGAAGTGTGTTTTCAGTGTTCCAGAGACTGACTTCTTGGGGGCACAGACTACTGTCTGCAGGCTCTTGCCCCCTCAGTGAGACATCTGGGTTGTATTTATGTTCCCGTCTCCCACTACATACAAGGAATGCTGCAGGTACCTCAGAATGGTGAATTTCTTTAGGTGCCAACTGAAGAAAGCTGGGAGCTTGCAAGAGCCACTCATGGCCACAAAAGGCAACAAGCTTTGAGCAATTGTATTATGACCCCTCACAAACCACCCACCTAGCCTTACCCTACCCAAACACCTCACTTGCAACTATTACCAACACCAGCCATTCTACCATAGGAGCACCGAGCGAGGTGGTGCAGTGGTTAGCACACTGGACTCGCATTCGGGAGGACAATAGTTCAATCCCACGTCCGGCCATCCTGATTTAGGTTTTCCGTGATTTCCCTAAATTGCTTCAGGCAAATGCTGGGATGGTTCCTTAGAAAGGGCACGGCCGATTTCCTTCCCCATCCTTCCCTAATCCGAGCTTGTGCTCCATCTCTAATGACCTCGTTGTCGACGGGACGTTAAACAGTAATCTTCTCCTCCTCCTAGCATAGGAGCAATCCTGCAGCAACACATCGAGACTTGGCAGCTTCTGGCATTTCTCTCAGCAAAGCTCACAGAGCCACAGCAGCATTGTGACACATACAACTGAGAGCTCCTAGCTGTCTGTGAGGCATTTAAGTACTTCTTCCCCCTTGTGGAGGAGCACCACTTTACAGTTTTTACTGACCGCTGGCCCCCTGACAAAAGGTGTAAGTTGCAAGAAGGGCATGCAGATATCACTCCATCAGTTCCCACAGCAAGAATATATTGTACAGTTTACTACAGATGTGCAGCAGTTGCCTGGCATCCAAACATACAACCTGAGCTCCTGCAATTGTGCAGTGATAAAAATATGGCCTGCAGCCGTGAAGGATACCAGGCATCCACAAACCTGTCTGGTTTGACATTGGTGCTCCCTTGAAGCACAGTTTGGCTCTCCCTTCCCCCGGACTTCAGAAAGGAAGCCTTCAAATACCTGCATGGCCTGCCTCAAGCTGGTGTCCTTGCATCTGCTGTGCTCATTAAGGAGTGTTTCATTTGCCCTAGTACCCAGTGCAACTGCACCAACTGGGCCCACACCTGTGTCCTGTGCCAGGATTCAAAAGATGGCAGCCACGAGCATGACCATTGCCTCTTTCCGCTCAGTGGATCATCACTTCTTGCACATGCACAAGTATGTTGTACGCTCCCCTGCCATCATCCAATGGCTACCAGTCTCTCTTTACTGTCATTGACAGATTCATCAGCTGGGAAGAAGCTGGCCGCTGTCCGACATAATCGTAGGCAAAGTGGCCTAGGCCTTTAGAAACATGCGGGGCTCACATTTTGGGTGCTTCCACCATGTCACCAGGGACTGTGGATAGCAGTTCCTGTCTTGTTCACTTAAGATCATAGCAGAAACTGGTGGCACACATGTGTAATTTAGGACATGGTGGTGCTAGCACCATACTGCCAGTGGCATGATGGAGCAGTTTCACATGTCTTCAAAAGTTACACTTACACGCCACCCTGAAACTTGGTCTGCCGTTTTGCCTATAGTCATCTTAGGTTTAAGGGTAGCACACAAAGTTGATATGGACACATCTGCAGCCAAGCTCATTTATGGGCAGCTGATTGCTGTCCCAGGTGACCTCATCAAGCCACACACCCCACTGCCCACAACCTGCATTTTGGGCTTCATGCAGCAACTCCACAACTCAGTTATACAGCTGCATGCACTGCCTCCCACCAGGCATCACAGCAAGCACCAGCCATACCAGAACCTCGGCATATGTACTCATGTGATGCTCAGGGTGGATGCATGCCAACTGCTACTCCATCGACAATATCCGGGCCTGCACCTCATACTCACACACAATACCAAGGTGCTCTCCACCTGTCTCCAAGATGCCATCATCACAATCTCCACTGATCGTCTGAGGCTGGTGTACATACTTGACCCACAAAGACCTTGACACCACTGGCCCATTGAGAATTATGAGGCACTGAGCCACAGTGATAGCACCTTGGCCAACAGTGTTGACCCAAGTGGCAGGCTGTGGAACCCCAGGGTAAGAGCTGCCCTGCTGTTTGCACGGCCATCATCCACTCCAGCAGAGCTGCTACCAATGCCTGCCACCCTGTCGCTGCCACCTGACCCGTCCTCATCCACTGTGCCCAAATCACCAGGCAGCATTGCTGCGCCAATGGTGTCGAGAGAGTGGTCACCACCACAACAATGTTGGTGCATGTGCCTGTGGTGATGTGTGGCCCAGCCTACCAAAGCAGGGCAACAGCACCTTATACCCACAGCACTGAGACACGACGTTGCACAGTACACCATGCAGGTGGAGTGCACAGTGCGCCACCCACCATATGTTACCTGCCTATGCACTCGCACATTACCACTTTCTCTGCCCCCATACCACAGCACACCCCACCACACCAACTGACTGCAGTGCAGTGCCACTCCCATTGCAGTTGCTGGTGCAGCATTGTGTCACCCTCACATTAAGGCCCACTGGGCTTGTTGTCACTGCACATGTCAAAGTGGTGTGTGCCATCCCCACTGGAACCACACTGCTACCTGCCACACAGACCATGCAGTGTGAGGAAATCAACTGCTTGTTTATCTGATTAGGAAAAATTTATCATTGAAACAGATATGTATTGAATCACTGAACAATATAAGCACACATTGTGTCATACACTGTAGGTTACACTAGTACCTCTTACATCATTCTGTATTCATTCAATCAATACACCTATGACAAAGGTGCAAGAAGGGGAGGGGAGTATGATGTAATGTCAACATCACTATCACCAAAGTTCAAGGTCAAATATCAAATTTGGTCCAAATTTATGAAAACTCTGCTTATAATTATGAACAATGTGTAATCAGTCCCTGCCAATGAGCCTTCCAGGTTCCTGAATAAGTCTCACTCAAGCATTATACTGGCTGATTATAAAACTCAATTAATTTGTAGAGATGTGCTATATCACAGCTAAGTACGTGTGACAGCTAGGAGATGCCATATCCATCCAAGCTTATGTTTCGTATGCTGTGGAAGAGATTTTTCTAGTTTTTTGTCTTTGTTGTTGAAATATGTGTTGTTTATTTCAGAAAGCATTTGATACAATTCCAACTGTTGCTTAGCATACAAGCTTACTGATAGCAGATTATAGATGTGACAATTTCTAGCCAGTGAACACACGGTTCTTTATGGGATGAAATCAACAAATGTAAAGGTAATTTCAGGAATATCCAAAGGAAGTGTGACACCATTATTACTGTCAACAATACATATTTTGGCCTATTAGATATCCTTTTAGGCTTTGTGATGCTATTTTGCTATGGATATGTAGGAAGGTTGCAACATCAGATGACCGTGACAAAATGCAGGAAGACCTGCAGAGGATTGCCAATCAATTTAGTGGCTGGCACTTAACTCTTTACATGTCCACAGCTCCCAGTCTACTGGTTAGTGTTGCTGCCTCTAGATCATGGGGCCCCAGTTCCATTCCCAGCAGGGTCGAAGATTTTCATCACTCATGGATTGGATGTTTATGTTAGCTTTATCATTTCATCTCATCTTCATCAATGTCCGACTCTGATAGCTGAGTGGTCAGTGCAACAGAATGTCAGTCCTTAAGTCCTGGGTTCAATTCCCAGCTGGGTCAGAGATTTTCTCCACTCAGGGACTGGGTGTTGTGTTGTCCTAATCATCATCATTTCATCCCCGTCAACACACAAGTCACTGAAGTGGTGTCAAACCGAAAGACTTGCACCCAGCAAACGGTCTACTCTACGGGAGGCCCTAGTCACACAACATTTACATTTTTATCTTCATCAATGTGCATATCGGCCATGTGGCATCAAATGCACCAGGTGGCTGAACAATCCCAGATGGAACCTCCCAGCCCAGATGGAACCTCCCAGCCACTAATGCAATATATACATACAGGGATGAATTCCTGTTGAAAACTGACATTAAAATATGGTTAATCAGTGTGTGTGTGTGTGTGTGTGTGTGTGTGTGTGTGTGTGTGTGTGTGTGTGTGTGCGCGTGTGCATTATAACCAATGGCCACTGCAACACTGAATGAAGTCTGGTGGTGATATGTATATGTTCATGGTAAGTGCAGGGCAGAGATGGATGGGATATCATTCTAGTGGTGGCATGGGCTACAAACCAATAAGCCATTGATATACCAGTAATCAATGTTGACAAAGGGCAGTAGAAGTTTTTATATTTTTTTCAAGTTCCAAATTCATGAATAGCTTTTGGAGAATAAAGTAGCTTGAAAAGTAAGTGTCTTGAAAATAAGGAATTATATAAATTAAAAGTTACATTTAACACGACATTTTTCAGCTGCTCATGTGAGAGCCTGCCCACATGTATGGGTAACGTTCTAGTTAGGTAAGGTGCTTATTCCCAGGGTGACTGTCTGCTACCAACAAAAAATCTACCATGTTTTGTAAATCCATAGGTAGGACCAATAAACCACAGGAAGTCAGGGTAGATGGAAAGGAAAGGTCCTCCAGATTTTTGTTACTAGTCTTCCTCACTCTATGGGACACACCAAAAATTATTCTCATATGCCAGTCTCTTCATCTCAGAGAAGCAATTGAATCCAACATGAATTATTTGTTGTATATTTTCCAATCTCTGACTTTTCCCTCCAGTTTTTGCCCCATACAGGGCCTCTCCATGAAAGTTATTCCTTGATGCCTTAACACATTCTCATCATTCTGTTCTTTCTTCTTGTCAGTTTCTTCTACGTGTTCCTTTTTTCAACAATTCTGTGGAGAGCCTCTTCATTCCTTATCTTAACAGTGCACGTAATTACCAATATCTTTCTAAGGAATGACATCCCAAATGCTTTCTCTTCTTTTCCAGTTTTCCCACAATTGATGATACACTTCTATACACACTATACTGCCAATGTAGGTTCTCAGAAATTTCTTCCTGAAATTAAGATCGATTTTCTTTTTCTTTTTTTAACAAGACAGCACAATTGCTTCAGTTCATTTACTTCATGGTTCACAATTTTAAGGTTACATTTATCGCTATCTTAGTTTCAGTACTTCTTATTATTTTTGTCTTATTTCAGTTTACTTTCAATCCACTGTTTGTGCTCATTACAATATTCATTCCCTAATTTGACTTTCACCAAAGGTAGCAGTGTTATCACAAATGTTATCATTGATATTCTTTCACTCTGAAATTTGTTCCTACTATATATCCTTCTTTCATTTCCATTATTGCTTCTTTGATGTACATATTGACAGTGTTCTTGATCTTCCATTCTTCTTTTTCCCTCTTGGTTCTTGTACATATTGTATTTTATGTATTGTTTACTATAGCTCACACCTACTATTTTCAGAATTTTGAACATCAAACCATTTTATATTATTGAACACTT
Source organism: Schistocerca gregaria (assembly GCF_023897955.1). Taxonomy (NCBI): domain Eukaryota; kingdom Metazoa; phylum Arthropoda; class Insecta; order Orthoptera; family Acrididae; genus Schistocerca; species Schistocerca gregaria. The sequence goes on along the minus strand of NC_064923.1, from coordinate 75,272,579 downwards.
GTTGTGAGACCACTAATTCTATGAATGTGCCATGATTTTTCTGAAGTCTTGCTTTCATTATAAGCACAATGACAGAAATACATGTCTTTTGTCTTTAACTTTCCTAAATACGGATTGATCGAAATTGAGCAGTATGTTCCCACTCTTCTGTGTATTATTCTTCTCAACAACTTTTATGCATGATCTGTTAAGCTGATTATGTGGGAACTCATGACTCCCTTGTTATCTTCAGGAGTGTGTGGATGATATTTTTCTGAAGCTTTCGTGGTAAGTCTCCGGACTCATTTACTCTAGAAATCAACTTAAGTAGTCATCTGGTTGCAACTTTCCCCTGTGGTTTTAGAAATTCCAGAGTAATCTTACCCAAGCCTTCTGCCTTTTTTGATTGCAAATTTTCAAAAACTGTGTCAAAATTTGACTCTGATACTGGATGCTCTATGTCTTCCATGTTGACTCAAGATTTTTTCTTCTATCCATTCATCAGACAGTTCCTTCACCTCATAGAGGACCTCAATGTACTTTTTTCTACCTGTTTGCTTCTTTTTGGCTCTGATTTTAGTTTCACTGATGGTTTTTTTGTCTTACCCAAATGCTGAAACAGCCTTTCCAATCCATTTCTGTTTCAATTTCTTCACATTTTTCCTGCTGCCTTTTCCCCTTGGAGTCTCTTTATTTCCTATTTACCTCAATCTTAAGTGGCTGTCTTTCCCTGAATATTTTTGTTATTACTTCTTTCATCATTCAATTGAAACATTTCTTTTATTACACAAGGTTCTCTATACAGTTACCCCCCTTGTACTTACTCTTCTCTGCCCAACTTCTAATATCTTTTTAGTGGTGTCCATTCCACATCAACCGAATTGCCTGCAGTGATATCCACTATCGTAACACTCACAATGATGAGCCAAATCACTACAAATGTGTTGATCCATCTTTAGAATTCAAATGAAGTGAAATGATTGTATGGCGTTAGTGGCTGGGAGACCACATCTGGGGTTGCTTGTCCATCTAGTGCAAGTCTTTTTATTTGACACCACTTCAGCGATCTGTGCATTTTAGATGATAAATTGATGATAAGGACAACACAACACTCAGTTCCCAAGTGGATAAAATCTCTGACCCAGTCAGGAATCAAACCCAGGGCTCTTGGCTGGCACTCAGCTGTGCTGATCAATGTGATTTGTGGGCAGGGATACCAGCCCAGAAGCATTCCAGTAGTGCAAATTAGGTGAAGCTGGTACAAAAGATATCAAATTATCACCACTGTAGCATGATTCTATCCTTGTGACAGATGCCATCATCATTGGGGAAGACGTGAAGTGATGCAAGTGGCCTACGACAATGTTCACAAAATCCACACATGTCATGTTTCCTTCCATTACTATTAAAGGTTATATGGAAGCCAAGATGAATGTCCTGTATAACATATTACTGCCCCTACCGGCATGCATCCGCAGTAAGGTGGATGTTCCTGATCCTGCTTCATTCTGCAATGAGGTGTGGACATTTTATACTTCATTCCTACTTGTTGTTCAGGGGTCAATCCAGGGTTACATTCTTGGGGGTCAAAGCCTGTTACTGTCTGCCACGTCCCTTCCCTCTTTCTGCACATATTACTATAGGTCACCCACACTTTTAACATGCCACAGAGTTCTTTATTTTTAATAATAATAATAATAAAATGTTTTACTATAATAAAAAATTTTTAATCATCATCAGTATTTAGTCTGTCACTTTACTATAACATCCATAAAATTGAAATTTATAAAAATATAGCATTTGGAAAGCTAATATATGAAAATTTGAAGAACATGTGGTACAAAATTTATTTAAGAACTATAATAGTAAAAAACCCTCACAACTTTGACAATCCCATAATTTACACAATATAAAATAGAAGTGAGCCCTCACCACTATCAGTTTTCACTTAGCACTACAACCATGAGCTTAGGTCTGGTAACTCGAGCTATATGAGTGTGTACATATGGGGGAGTGTTGTTTCTTTCAGTCATTCTCATTGACAGCCAGGAAATTTTCTTAGTGGACATCTAGGTGCAGTTTCTCTGACTAGTAATTGAAGCACCCTGACTCCCATATTCTATCCCAGCCACTGCTTAAATCTTGAATAAAAATCAACAGCAATAGCAATGAAGATTTCCAGTATAGAGAGTCATCATCATTCTGCCAACAGCCATGTCAAACAGGATAAGAGTAGACTGATGGTCAGGGCACCCTCTTGCACCTAGGGTGGGGAACTGCCCATAAGAGGTGGAAGAAACAGCAATGATCAACAGCGTGAGGATGCAGAAGGTAATGGAAACCGTTGCACTAAAGATATTCAGTATGTATCCACAAGAAATGTGGTCCGTGTATAGACTGGGATGTCTATGGATTCATTGCAGCGGGTACAGACAGACAGTCATGCAAAGTACTTTTGAACATATTTCCTGAAAACTGTGTGGAGCAGCTAGTTCAGCAGTCCATATGCAACAGAAATATCATAGATCTTGCAGCTACAAATGGGCTGGACCTTATCGACAACATCAGTATAGAAACAGGGATTAGCAATCATGATGTCATTATAGCAACTATGGTTACTAAAGTTATTAAATCAGTCAAGAAGGCTAGAAGAGTATTTCTGCTAGAAAGAGCAGATAAGCAGTTGTTAGCATCTTACTTAGATAGTGAACTGACATCACCTAGTTGCAGTAAAATGAACAGAGAGGAATTATGGGAAAAGTTTAATAAGATTGTTAATTATGTGTCTAGTAAGTGGATTAAGGATGGAAAAGACCTACCATGATTTGATAATGAGGTTTGTAAGCTGCCACTGAACAGATTCCCGTATGGACGACATAGTAATAAGCATCCCTAGCATAGAGAAACAACCGAAGGACTTGAAACCAAATATGTCATCAGGTCCAGAAGGAATCCCAATTTGTTTTTTTCAGTTTTTGATAGAGTATTCCATGGCATTGGCTTCTTACTTAGCTTTCATTTACTGAGAATCCCTTGCCCAGTGCAAAGTACCAAGTGAATGGACTAAAGCATGAGTGACTCCAAGAAAGATAAAAGAACAGATTGCCAAAATTACAGACCAATATCCCTAACATTGGTTTACTGCAGAATCCTTGAACATATTTTCAGGTGAAATAAAAGAAATTTACTTGAGACTGAGAAGCTTATATCCATGATCCATTATGCTTTTAGGAAGCGTCACTCATGCAAAACTCAGCTTTATCCTTTTCTCACATGATATATTGCAAACTATGGATGAAGGACAACAGACGGATTCCATATTTCTAGATTTCCAGAAAATTTTTGACATGGTGCTGCATTACAGGCTGTTAAAGAAGGTACAAGCATATGGAACAGGTCTGCAGATTTGTGACTGGCTCAAAGACTTCTTAAGTTATAGACCCAGTGTGTTGTACTTGACAGAAAATGTTAATCAGAGACAAGGATATCGCCAGGTGTATTGTCTGTAAAAATAAATGTTTTTGTGGACAAGGTGGGCAGCAATCTGCAGTTGTTTGCTGATGATGCTGTGGTGTGCAGTGTACAGTAAGGTGTCATCATTGAATAATTGTTGAAGAATTCAAGATAATTTAGACAAAATTTCTAGTTGGTGTGATGAATGGTAGTGAGCTCTAAATATAGAAAAGTGTAATTTAATGTGGGTGAGTAAGAAAAAAAAAAAAAGCTGTAATGTTCGGATGCAGCATTAGTAGTGTCCTGCTTGACACAGTCACATGGTGAAATATGTGGGCATAATGTTACAAAGGAATTGAAATGGTATGAGCATGTGAGGATTGTAGAAGGAAAGTTGAATGGTCCGACTTTGGTTTATTGCAAAAATTCTAGGAAAGTGTGGTTCATATCCAAAGGAGACCATAAATAGGACACTAGAGCAACTCATTCTTGCATAGTGCTAGCGTGTTTGGGGCCAGTACCTGGTCAGATTGAAGGAAGATGTCTAAGCAATTTGGAGGCGGGCTGCTAGATTTGTTAGTGGTAGATTTGAACAATGTGCAAGTGTTATAGAGATGCTTTTGAACTCAAAGGGAATCCCTGGAGGGAAGGCAACATTCTTTTCAAGGAACACTATTGAGAAAATTTAGAGAACTGACATTTGAAGCTGGCAGCAGAATGATTCTGTTGCCTCCAACATATATTCTGCATAAGTACCATAAATATAAGCTGTGGGAAATCAGGGCTCATATGGAGTCATATAGATAGTCATTTTTCCTTTGTTCTATTTGCAAGTGGGACAGAATAAGAAATGACTAATAGTGGTATGGGGTACCCTCCACAACATGTAATAAGATGGATTGTGGAATATTTATGTAGATATAGATGTAGAGGAGTGTCACAATATATCTCCATTGGCAAAAGATCCAGGATTAGTCCCCTATTCAGATATGCAAGAGAGCACTGCCAAGGGGCAGGTAACAATGAGAAAAAGGCTGAATAATGAATGAAAAGGTAGATCCTGTGAGTAGGAATGTGGAATGTCAGAAGTCTGTATGTGGTACGAAAGCTAGAAAATCTGAAAAGGAAAATAAAAGGCTCAGTGTAGATATAGAGAGTGTCAGTGCAAGAAGATAAGAATTTATAGTCTGACAAAAATGGTGTAGCAGGCATAGGACAGAGAATAAGTTATTGTGAACAGTTTAAGAGGTAAAATTATTCTCAAAAGACTCAACATCAAACCAACACCAACAATGACAGTTCAAGAACACGAGCTAATAGTACAAGCAGAAGATGAAAGTATGTGAGGATATTGAATGTGTAATTATTTATGTAAACGAGCTACTCATGCAGGCCCTATAGGCCCAAGAGATGCCATAGCACAGAGGGTCAGCACACCACCCTCTTGTTCATTTTGCTGACTTTCCGTACTGTGGAGCCACTACTTCTCATACAAGTAGCTCTTCAATTGACATCACAAGGTTCATTGCACTCCATAGAATTCCTCCCACCAAGGAGAAATCCTTGCCAGTACTGGGAATCGAACCCAGGTCTCCTACATGGCAGCCATCTACACTGACCACACAGCTATGGACGTGGACTTCTGAATGTAAAGGTAGATGAAATTTAGTAGGCTTGTGTGGTGCCTGATATTCTGTAGTAGAGGGAGGGAAAGAAAGAGTTATGAGAGAATATTGACTCAATTGTAAGAATGAGGAGCAGAAAGTTTAATTTAGTTCTGCAATAAATTTAAGCTAGTAATAGTGAACAACTGTTCAAAAATCACAAGAGGAGTGATGTGTGGAAAAGGCCCCGAGAGAAAGGGGAGATTCCAGCTGGACTACATCATGGTCAGAGAGATTGCAAAATCGGATATCTGATTATAAGAGACATCCAGGAGCAGATACAGACTTAGTTTTTTTTGTTATGTTTTTAGGGCGCAAAACTGCTACGGTCATTAGCGCCCGGTCTGTGACTTAGGAAAAGCTAAAAGAACGAAACTGGAAACCAGCAGCAATGGGAGAAAAATAAAAAAAAGTGGGGTAACCAAAAACAGAGGGAAAGCTTGAAAAACCACTATAGAAGGGGGGTTGTTTGTCCCCAAATAGAGCTTCAAATGACTGACGGCATCTCACTGGCACTAATGAACTCGAGAACGCGATCGGTTGATCGCGTGTCATCTGCTAAAATGGAAGATATATCAGGCGACAGCTGCAGACGGGCGCGTAATGGAGTAAAATAGGGGCACTCAAGTAAAAGGTGTCTCATCGTCCGAACACAGTTTAGTAATAATGAAGAAAGAAGAATAGACTGAAGTTTTAGAGATTCATATGGAAGAATCAGTGTGGAAAGAAGTGGAATCTAAGGTACTGAAGAATTATGAGGTAAGGTTTGAAGTTATCTAAGATTGTTACATTGTGGTACTGTACCGTTAATGTCAGCGAAACCTGTGTTTTAAATTACTCATCAATTTGTGGTAATGAACGATTAGTGTCTTCAATGTAATGGCAACCCCGTAATTTTGATGTGGCTGTCCTGTACCGCAAGGCCAATAAAGTAAAAAACAAAATCAAAAATTTTTGAACATTAGAGTCAGTAAACGAGCGAATTGGTTCACACATGGTGAGGAACTATAAACATATGCGGATAACCTGCGAGATCTGTGTACAGGAAGAGATATTCTGGTATGACCGGAGGCTTACCTTGAATCCAGTGGGGCACCAGTCGACGAAGCGGACGCCGCGCTTGTTCTTGATTGTGGCGATGGCGGCGTTGACGTCCTTGGGTACGACGTCGCCGCGGTACAGCATGCAGCAGGCCATGTACTTGCCTGCCCGCGGGTCGCATTTGACCATCTGGTTGCTCGGCTCGAAGCAGGCGGCCGTGATCTCCGCCACGGACATGCCCTCGTGATAGGCCTTGTCCGCGGACACGACTGGCGCGTACGCGGCCAGGGGGAAGTGGATGCGCGGGAAGGGCACTAAGTTGGTCTGGAACTCGGTCAGGTCGACGTTGAGGGCTCCGTCGAAGCGCAACGACGCCGTGATGGAGGACACGACCTGGCTCACCAGGCGGTTCAGGTTGATGTAGCGTGGCCTGCCGATGCCCAGTCGCGAACGGCAGATGTCGTAGATGGCCTCGTTGTCCACCATGAAGGCGCAGTCCGAGTGTTCCATGGTGCCGTGCGTCGTCAGCACCGCGTTATACGGCTCCACCACCGCCGTAGATACCTGTGTTACAGAAGTCCTAAGCATGCGGTTGCGTAGGCGGTGCGAAGAGTGAATGAACTGTGGACGTATGCTGACAATCCAGTGGGACGGCCCAAACTGGAAATTTCGTGTTGAACAATGAGTTATTTAAGTTTCTGACAGCGGCCAGAACGTTTGGAAGTAATAGTTTGATGAGCAGTTTCAAAGGATGAAGAGATGAACTGTATACAGAAAAAATAGGTTTAAAATAGTATAATTAACATTGGTTAATTAGCAACAGTCTGGATGATTGACTGATCTGGCCTTGCAACATTAACCAGAACGGCCTTGCTGTGCTGGTACTGCGAACGGCTGAAAGCAAGGGGAAACTACAGCCGTAATTTTTCCCGAGGACATGCAGCTTTACTGTATGATTAAATGATGATGGCATCCTCTTGGGTAAAATATTCCGGAGGTAAAATAGTCCCCCATTCGGATCTCCGGGCGGGGACTACTCAGGAGGATGTCGTTATCAGGAGAAAGAAAACTGGCGTTCTACGGATCGGAGCGTGGAATGTCAGATCCCTTAATCGGGCAGGTAGGTTAGAAAATTTAAAAAGGGAAATGGATAGGTTAAAGTTAGATATAGTGGGAATTAGTGAAGTTCGGTGGCAGGAGGAACAAGACTTCTGGTCAGGTGACTACAGGGTTATAAACACAAAATCAAATAGGGGTAATGCAGGAGTAGGTTTAATAATGAATAGGAAAATAGGAATGCGGGTAAGCTACTACAAACAGCATAGTGAACGCATTATTGTGGCCAAGATAGATACGAAGCCCACACCTACTACAGTAGTACAAGTTTATATGCCAACTAGCTCTGCAGATGATGAAGAAATTGAAGAAATGTACGATGAAATAAAAGAAATTATTCAGATAGTGAAGGGAGACGAAAATTTAATAGTAATGGGTGACTGGAATTCGAGTGTAGGAAAAGGGACAGAAGGAAACATAGTAGGTGAATATGGATTGGGGCTAAGAAATGAAAGAGGAAGCCGCCTAGTAGAATTTTGCACAGAGCACAACTTAAACATAGCTAACACTTGGTTTAAGAATCATGAAAGAAGGTTGTATACGTGGAAGAACCCTGGAGATACTAAAAGGTATCAGATAGATTATATAATGGTAAGACAGAGATTTAGGAACCAGGTTTTAAGTTGTAAGACATTTCCAGGGGCAGGTGTGGACTCTGACCACAATCTATTGGTTATGACCTGTAGATTAAAACTGAAGAAACTGCAAAAATGTGGGAAATTAAGGAGATGGGACCTGGATAAACTGAAAGAAACAGCGGTTGTACAGAGTTTCAGAGAGAGCATAAGGGAACAATTGACAGGAAGAGGGGAAAGAAATACAGTAGAAGAAGAATGGGTAGCTCTGAGGGATGTAGTAGTGAAGGCAGCAGAGGATAAAGTAGGTACAAAGACGAGGGCTGCTAGAAATCCTTGGGTAACAGAAGAAATATTGAATTTAATTGATGAAAGGAGAAAATATAAAAATGCAGTAAATGAAGCAGGCAAAAAGGAATACAAACGTCTCAAAAATGAGATCGACAGGAAGTGCAAAATGGCTAAACAGGGATGGCTAGAGGACAAATGTAAGGATGTAGAAGCTTATCTCACTAGGGGTAAGATAGATACTGCCTACAGGAAAATTAAAGAGACCTTTGGAGAGAAGTGAACCACGTGTATGAATATCAAGAGCTCAGATGGCAGCCCAGTTCTAAGCAAAGAAGGGAAGGCAGAAAGGTGGAAGGAGTATATAGAAGGTTTATACAAGGGCGATGTACTTGAGGACAATATTATGGAAATGGAAGAGGATGTAGAGGAAGACGAAATGGGAGATACGATACTGCGTGAAGAGTTTGACAGAGCACTGAAAGACCTGAGTCGAAACAAGGCCGCCGGAGTAGACAACATTCCATTAGAACTACTGACGGCCTTGGGACAACCAGTCCTGACAAAACTCTACCAGCTGGTGAGCAAGATATATGAGACAGGCGAAATACCCTCAGACTTTAAGAAGAATGTAACTCCAATCCCAAAGAAAGCAGGTGCTGACAGATGTGAAAATTACCGAACTATCAGTTTAATAAGCCACGACTGCAAAATACTAACGCGAATTCTTTACAGACGAATGGCAAAACTGGTAGATGCAGACCTCGGGGAGGATCAGTTTGGATTCCGTCGAAATGTTGGAACACGTGAGGCAATACTGACCCTACGACTTATCTTAGAAGAAAGATTAAGAAAAGGCAAACCTACGTTTCTAGCATTTGTAGACTTAGAGAAAGCTTTTGACAATGTTGATTGGAATACTCTTTTTCAAATTCTAAAGGTGGCAGGGGTAAAATACAGGGAGCGAAAGGCTATTTATAATTTGTACAGAAACCAGATGGCAGTCATAAGAGTCGAGGGGCATGAAAGGGAAGCAGTGGTTGGGAAAGGAGTGAGACAGGGTTGTAGCCTCTCCCCGATGTTATTCAATCTGTATATTGAGCAAGCAGTAAAGGAAACAAAAGAAAAATTTGGAGTAGGTATTAAAATTCATGGAGACGAAGTAAAAACTTTGAGGTTCGCCGATGACATTGTAATTCTGTCAGAGACAGGAAAGGACTTGGAAGAGCAGTTGAATGGAATGGATAGTGTCTTGAAAGGAGGATATAAGATGAACATTAACAAAAGCAAAACGAGGATAATGGAATGTAGTCAAATTAAATCGGGTGATGCTGAGGGAATTAGATTAGGAAATGAGACACTGAAAGTAGTAAAGGAGTTTTGCTATTTAGGAAGTAGAATAACTGATGATGGTCGAAGTAGAGAGGATATAAAATGTAGACTGGCAATGGCAAGGAAAGCGTTTCTGAAGAAGAGAAATTTGTTAACATCGAATATAGATTTATGTATCAGGAAGTCGTTTCTGAAAGTATTTGTTTGGAGTGTAGCCATGTATGGAAGTGAAACATGGACGATAACTAGTTTGGACAAGAAGAGAATAGAAGCTTTCGAAATGTGGTGCTACAGAAGAATACTGAAGATAAGGTGGATAGATCACGTAACTAATGAGGAGGTATTGAATAGGATTGGGGAGAAGAGAAGTTTGTGGCACAACTTGACTAGAAGAAGGGATCGGTTGGTAGGACATGTTTTGAGGCATCAAGGGATCACAAATTTAGCATTGGAGGGCAGCGTGGAGGGTAAAAATCGTAGAGGGAGACCGAGAGATGAGTACACTAAGCAGATTCAGAAGGATGTAGGTTGCAGTAGGTATTGGGAGATGAAGCAGCTTGCACAGGATAGAGTAGCATGGAGAGCTGCATCAAACCAGTCTCAGGACTGAAGACAACAACAACAACAACAATTATACTGTTTAATTATACTAATTATACTAACTTTCTTAGTACTTTCTGTACAACATGTCTAAGTACAAAAGACCAATAATACGCGGCAACATTTATGTAACTGAACACACTATAATAATACTGGAAAGAAATTCGAACTACTTTGCTACGAATTGTATTAGGAGTCATCTAGGTATATGACCGCAATTAGTATGATCTGTTTGAATAAATCGAATAATTTTTTTGCATGTATCTAGATCACTACAATGATTACTAGGCGACTGGTAGTAATCGCTACAGGCAACGTACCGTAGTTACCGCAGCAAATCGTCACAGTTGTCTAATCAGCTTTCCCATGACAAGATTTCTAGCTACTACTTTCCGAACTCTTGTCAAATATAGCCAACCGTCAACACTTACAAAAGTCAAACAACATCATGAACCTCAACTGCATCTACATCTACACCTACATGATTACTCTGCAATTCACATTTAAGTGCTTGGCAGAGGGTTCATCGAATCAGAATCATACTATCTCTCTACCATTCCATTCCCGAAGAGCGCGCGGGAGAAACGAACACCTAAACCTTTCTGTTCGAGCTCTGATTTCTCTTATTTTATTTTGATGATCATTCCTACCTATGTAGGTTGGGCTCAACAAAATATTTTCGCATTCGGAAGAGCAAGTTGGTGACTGAAATTTCGTATAAAGATCTCACCGCGACGATAAACGTCTTTGCTGTAATGACTTCCATCCCAACTCGCGTATCATATCTGCCACACTCTCTCCCCTATTACATGATAATACAAAACGAGCTGCCCTTTTTTGCACCCTTTCGATGTCCTCCGTCAATCCCACCTGGTAAGGATCTCACACCGGTCAGCAATATTCTAATAGAGGACGAACGAGTGTAGTGTAAGCTGTCGCTTTAGTGGACTTGTTGCATCATCTAAGTGACCTGCCAATGAAACGCAACCTTTGGCTCGCCTTCCCCACAATATTATCTATGTGGTAATTCCAACTGAAGTTGTTCGCAATTTTAACACCCAGGTACTTAGTTGAATTGACAGCCTTGAGAATTGTACTATTTATCGAGTAATCGAATTCCAACGGATTTCTTTTGGAACTCATGTGGATCATCTCACACTTTTCGTTATTTAGCGTCAACTGCCACCTGCCACACCATACAGCAATCTTTTCTAAATCGCTTTGCAACTGACACTGGTCTTCGGATGACCTTACTAGACGGTAAATTACAGCATCTTTGTGCGAAAAAACTAAGAGAACTGCTCAGATTGTCACCCAGGTAATTTATATAGATCAGGAACAGCAGAGGTCCCAGGACGCTTCCCTGGGGAACACCTGATATCATTTCAGTTTTACTCGATGATTTGCCGTCTATTACTACGAACTGCGACCTTCCTGACAGGAAATCACGAATCCAGTCGCACAACTGGGCCCGCAGCTTGATTAAAAGTCGCTTGTGAGGAATGGTATCAAAAGCTTTCCGAAAATCTAGAAATACGGAATCAACTTGAGATCCCCTGTCGATAGCGGCCATTACTTCGTGCGAATTAAGAACTAGCTGCGTTGCACAACATGTTTTCTGAAACCATGCCGATTACGTATCAGTAGATCGTTCCCTTCGAGGTGATTCATAATGTTTGAATACAGTATATGCTCCAAAACCGTACTGCAAATCGTCGTCAACGATATAGGTCTGTAGTTCGATGGATTACTCCTACTACCCTTATTAAACACTGGTGCGACCTGCGCAATTTTCCAATCTGTAGGTACAGATCTATCGGTGAGCGAGCGGTTGTATATGATTGCTAAGTAGGGAGCTATTGTATCAGCATAATCTGAAAGGAACCTTATCGGTTCCACAAAACAGCGTAAATTTCAAATGTTTGGAGGGGAAAGCGGTAACATAGAACTGATATGTTTTTGGGTAAGGGCAGTCAGACTGATTTCTTTCCAGTATTTCTCGATTGCTTCAGGCTGTACTGTGAATTCTGGGTGGCTGCTGTTGGAACTCATTTTTGGTTTTCTACTTCTTTCCTGCAGACGCCTTTATTCCTCGATCATGAATCGTAACTTTCCTATTCACCCTGCAATAAGACTTACGTAGCTTTCGCTGCTTTTATGTAATTTACAGCTTGATGAAAGAGCTGCTGTCTAAGCTTGAAAATTCTACGTTTGATGGTGTCATATTTTGTTGCTATTATTGAACAATCACGGCGACAAGGTAGGACGATGATCACTGTTTAAGAACGAATAAATTAAAATTACGTGCTTAATTTTGAATAAGCAAAAGACTATTAATAATATCAATAATGACAATAATAGTAAAAGCAGGACAACATAAGACGGATGGATAGCGACTGATGGACGAGGAAGGCCTTTTAAAATTTTTGATTCGAAGTCAAAGACAAAATTTTCGTTTTACGAGAATGTCATGGAAGATCGTGAAGAAACGAACATACGACAGGAAGTGCGTGGACCACTGTGACTTTTGGGGCTATCGAGTATGTGAAATGGCCAACGTGTGCAAAAAGGACAGACGAACTACGCTAGGCATAGCGTGTTGACAAAAAGAGGTAGTGTAGAAAATGAATAAATGCCAGTGAGATAGATAAATGTCACAGTAATTCCTAGCTGACCCATAAGCGAAACGTAATAGTAATAATAATAATAATAATAATAATAATAATAATAATAATAATAATAATAATAATAGCTGTAAACAACAAAATAAAAAGTGTCAAGAAGGTACCCAAAACTGAATAAATAACTGTAAAATGGTAAAAAAAAGTGGAAGAAAGAGTTGTCTGGAATTCTTCACTGTGAAAACCCTAGGGGAAGAAGGTTTAGTTAGCCTCCAGCTCGGAAAGGATTTTCTTCCTTTGCGCACAATGGACCTTTTCCTTTCAACGTATGAAAGCTGTCTCTTGAGTTTCCCGTATCTGTTAAAGATGCCAACTGTAATGGATGTATGTATAAGTGTGGTGTCATATTTGTGTCGTATGGTGATGAGAGAAGGGAGAAGGTGAAAACCGCTGACGGCACATATCCTACTCCTCTCGAATAACGCCGACCTTAATGTCCTCACCCTGTGTACAGATCATCATCAACAGTGGCAGACTCAGATGCTCACACGCTCAAAACCGCACCGAAATACGCTTAGAATATAAATCGCTCATCCAAAAACAGTCTTATGGGCCATTCTCTTGTAAAACTGCGCGTCTTACTGCGAGGAACATTTGGATGAAGAGAGGAACTTCGGTAATGCGAAGAAACAAAATATTGATACAATAGGAAATTGAAGGCAGCAAAATGTTGCCAACCTCTTGATGCATACTTCTTTAGGCAAGACGAGCTCTACATGTGGAAAACCGCCGATAAAGGTGCACCATCGTCATTTCATCACCAGACTTCACTCTATGCTATGTAATCAATGTCACCAACTGCACAAAAGTACAAGCTTACGTTACAATCCGCTTGACAGAAGGCACATTATGACCCTGACATATCAATATCATAATTTTAAAATGTAGTTAGTAAGGCGCTTGGTACTGGACCGGTTGAATACAAAAGTTGAATGTGAAAAAGTAGGTTTAGTTACTTCTGCATATTTTCTGTTTGACTTTGCGTTGACCACTTCACTGAAATCCCAGGCTTTCACTTCACTTCAGAGTTTGAGTAGCTGTACAACACTATCAAACCAACAGAAAAAGTTGGTTGTTCAGATAGTGTATTTATTTTAAGCAGAGAGAAATGTAGTAATGAGTCACAACATTGAGATATGTGTGGTTTTGGTTCTATTATGTCGATATTTTGTTTCTTCGTGTTACCAAAGGTCCTCTGTTAAACCTTGAATTGCTGACCATTCAAATGTCTCTCATTGTAAGAAGCGTAACTTTGTATGCTATTGGCTGATACAAGTGTTTTTGGGATGAGCGATTTATATTCTAAGTGCATTTTCCAGCGGTTCTTAGCGTTCGAGGTCACTTCGTAACACCAATAGTTTATGTATTTTGTGTATAAGTTCTCTGCCGACATTGTACACTAGTGTATATACATAGTCAAGATCTTTGGTTGTTATGTTAATTATTTTGGCATTTTAAGAAATTGTATTGTAACTTGTAATGGTACTTGAATTGTGTAACCATTACGGCAGCTCAACTCAACCTCTCGATACCAGCAATATTCTACTGTTTTTCTGTAAAGTAGTTGACATATTTCTGAGACAACATTCAGATCTGATTTCATTAATATAGAGATACTTTGATACATCGATATGTTTATATTGCCATGATATTATTCTTATGTGTATTCTTTCTTTTGTCACTATGGTCTTTGACGTACTTGTAACTCTTGAGCGGTTATTAGTTAGTTAGAGAGTCGGACCTTGAGAAAGTTAAGTCTTGGACATCATGTTGGAAAGACGCATATTGTAGCCAGTTTATAAAATGTGAACTTTAACAGTGAGGAAGATATTTCAAGTATGCTTTGTATTGTGAAGTGATGTTTTGTGTGTTACGTGATATTGCAACAAAAACAGTAAAAATGAAGTGTAACTTAAATTCGGAGTGCTGATTATTTTTTCACATCACCATTGTGCTAACTTTGAAAGGTTTAATCTCCAAGAATGGTTTGTGAAGGGCATCTACAAAACTTTTGAATATAGCAGAATAAAACCTAGGCCTCTTTGCATCCAAGCTTGGAATCATCACCACCTAGATTTTCGACGATTGAGCCATGATTTTACAACGAGACCAGCATGGGAAACATGAAAAGATGAGTGTCTAGTTTATTCATTATTACATGAAATGACCTTATCAACTGTGCTCTAATGACACCTGCCACATAATAACTTTGTAGTTGCCCAAAAATGCAGTATTTAGCAGCGTGAGCAACACCACAATCATTATTAAATTTTGACCTTTGTTGTGGTAGGGTTGTTAGAAACTGTACCTCTTGGTTTTTGTATGTAATAGTCTGTGTATGTAATAATTTGTAAAAACTCTGTATATTTTACTGGTCCATAAGCAGCGAAACTAAATGTATAACCTATAGTAAAGCCCTGCCGCTACAGAAGTAATTTGGCGGGACTGGAAGAGGTGGACCTGGCGCGCAAGCTGCTTGATTCCTTTGTGGTAAGTGGCAAATGGTTCAAATGGCTCTGAGCACTATGGGACTTAACATCTGAGGTCATATCAGTCCCCTAGAATTTAGAACTACTTAAACCTAAACAACCTAAGGACATCACATACATCCATGCCCCAGTCAGGATTCGAACCTGCGACTGTAGCAGTCGCGCGGTTCTGGACTGAAGCGCCTAGAACCGCTAGGCCACAGCGGCCGGCGGTGAGTGGCAAATTGAGCTCTGACTGTGTTACTGAATAGTCAGAAGCAGCCTTGGTCAGCTTATTGTGGTTATTGTAAAGGTGTAAATTAAGGCTAGAAGAGCTTGCGAACATGTAAATTAGCCTCGGATGGAATTAAAGTGGCCTGTCGACTTTGGTGGTGGTGGTGGTGGTGGTCGTTAGTGTTTAACGTCCCGTCGACAACGAGGTCATTAGAGACGGAGCGCAAGCTCGGGTGAGGGAAGGATTGGGAAGGAAATCGGCCGTGCCCTTTCAAAGGAACCATCCCGGCATTTGCCTGAAACGATTTAGGGAAATCACGGAAAACCTAAATCACGATGGCCGGAGACGGGATTGAACCGTCGTCCTCCCGAATGCGAGTCCAGTGTGCTAACCACTGCGCCACCTCGCTCGGTGTCGACTTTGGTATCATTACTGGCCATATTTGGTTAAAGTTACAACTCCAAGAAGTTATATTTGCCATTTTCTTAATTTTGTGTGTTAGTATTTACAACTGATTATGGTTCTTCAAACCACACCAGTTTAAAGGACCCATAAGCTACTTAACTAGTGTGATAAATGAAAGTAGAGGTTCCTTCTGAGGAAGTGTAGCAATCAGTACAATCATTTATTCCGCACCAAAACTTATAAATAGTAGCAGTACTACCCATTTGTATACACTAACTTCATGTGGAAGTTTCTGAAGACTGTAGTAATAAGTACTGTTTGAAATCCTGATATTTTTTGTGACAGTTAATTAAAACAATAGTAGTTCATACTATTGCTAGTTAGACTTTGTCATTAGGTTCATATTCTGCACTTCTGCATTTGTTCATTACATTAGATAGTAGTTTTTGTGTGCTGGCCAGTGTGGCCGAGCGATTCAAGGCGCTTCAGTCTGGAACTGTGCGACCGCTGCGGTCGCAGGTTCGCATCCTGCCTCGGACATGGATGTGTGTGATGTCCTTAGGTTAGTTTGGTTTAAGTAGTTCTAAGTTCTAGGGGAATGATGACCTCAGACGTTCACCAAGTCCCATAGTGCTCAGAACCATCTGAACAATTTTTAGTAGTTTTTGTCAACAGCAGTGTTATTGTGAGACAGTGTGTACTACTTTACCTTTATTGGTCATTCTGTGTTCTGCATAAGGGTTAACTGTTGTGTTGTTTGCTAGGGAGAGTTACTGTATAATATTGAGAGTAACTGTGTTAGAAGAGATTAGTTAGTGTGTCAAGTGAGGTTAGTTTTCTTAGGTGAAGTTTATTTCCACCCTTCAGAGAAAGTTAACATTGTCAACGATTCAAATGGTTCAGGTGAAGTTTATTTCCACCCTTCAGAGAAAGTTAACATTGTCGACGATTCAAATGGTTCAAATGGCTCTGAGCACTATGGGACTTAACATCTATGGTCATCAGTCCCCTAGAAGTTAGAAGTACTTAAATCTAACTAACATAAGGACATCACACAATATCCAGTCATCACGAGGCAGAGAAATGTCGACGATTGCTGGGGCCAATAGTGTTACATCTGCATGCCAGTTTTTAATTGGTGACATTGATAGGTTTCTTGCCATCGCCTCTCTACCTGCTACCGGCCAAATATTGCGGATGAAAATTCCTCCTGCTATTAGGATTCTAACCAACTACCTCTGAGTCGAGCACAGGTGCACAAGCATACTTCAGCGACCTCGGCTACAGAGGGATTTCTAAATAGCAAATCCCTGCTGGTTGACTGCTTAGAAGCTGCATAACGAATCAAATAAATATAAGTACAAAAAAACTGAAAGGTTTACCTTACCTAAATACGAACAAGAGTTGCCACATAGTCTACAGACTGCTGTGTTATCGGTAAACGAGACGCATTCCACCACTGACTTCTTAAGTAATAGAACCCAGTACGTTGTCCTCAATGGTGATTGTTCATCGGAGGTGAGGGTATCATCCGGAGTGCCCCAGGGAAGTGTGGTAGGTCCGCTGTTGTTTTCTATCTTGATAAATGATCTTTTGGATAGGGTGGATAGCAATGTGCGGCTCTTTGCTGATGATGCTGTGATATACGGGAAGGTGTCGTCGTTGAGTGGCTGTAGGAGGATACAAGATGACTTGGACAGGATTTGTGATTGGTGTAAAGAATGGCAGCTTACTCTAAATATAGATAAATGTAAATTAATGAAGTTGAATAGGAAAAAGAATCCCGTAATGTTTGAATACTCCATTAGTAGTGTAGCGCTTGACACAGTCACGTCGATTAAATATTTGGGCGTAACATTGCAGAACGATATGAAGTGGGACAAGCATGTAATGGCAGTTGTGAGGAAGGTGGATAGTCGTCTTCGGTTCATTGGTAGAATTTTGGGAAGATGTGGTTCATCTGTAAAGGAGACCGCTTATAGAACGCTGGTGCGACCTATTCTTGAGTACTGCTCAAGCGTTTGGGATTCCTATCAGGTCGGATTGAGGGAGGACATAGAAGCAATTCAGAGGCGGGCTGCTAGATTTGTTACTGGTAGGTTTGATCATCACGCGAGTGTTACGGAAATGATTCAGGAACTCCGGTGGGAGTCTCTAGAGGAAAGGAGGCGTTCTTTTCGTGAATCGCTACTGAGGAAATTTAGAGAACCAGCATTTGAGGCTGACTGCAGTACAATTTTACTGCTGCCAACTTACATTTCGCGGAAAGACCACAAAGATAAGTGAGATTAGGGCTCGTACAGAGGCATATAGGCAGTCATTTTTCCCTCGTTCTGTTTGGGAGTGGAACAGGGAGAGAGGATGCTAGTTGTGGTACGAGGTACCCTCCGCCACGCACCGTATGGTGGATTGCGGAGTATGTATGTAGATGTAGATGTAGATGCTCTCGCTGGAGTAGGGAGCCGTACCTGTGGCGCCGGGTAGACGGCGAACTCGAGCTTGCTCTTCTTGGAGAACTCCTCCGAGAGCTTCTCCATGACGAGCGAGGTGAAGCCGGAGCCGGTGCCGCCGCCGAACGAGTGGAAGAGCAGGAAGCCCTGCAGGCTCTCGCAGCCGTCCACCACCTTGCGCACGCGGTCCAGCACCGTGTCGATCATCTCGCCACCGATCGAGTGGCGGCCGCGCGCGTAGTTGTTGGCCGCGTCCTCCTTGCCGGCCACCAGCGACTGCGGGTGGTACAGGTCGCGGTGGCTGCCCGTCCGCACCTCGTCTGCGCACGTTAACACCGTTTACCACAAATTACAAAAACGGCTAACAAGATGTCCAACTAGCTCCATTTTTCAAAATACACTACTGGCCATTAAAATTGCTACACCACGAAGATGACGTGTAAGGAGGAGAAATGCGTACTATCACGTTTCCGACTTTGATGAAGGTCGGGTTGTAGCCTATCGCGATTACCGTTCATTGTATCGCGACATTGATGCTCGCGTTGGTCGAGATCCATTGACTGTTAGCAGAATATGGAATCGGTGGGTTCAGGAGGGTAATATGGAACGCCGTGCTGGATCCCAACGGCCTTGTATCACTAGCAGTCGAGGTGACAGGCATCTTACCCCCATGGCTGTAACGAATTGTGCAGCCACGTCTCGATCCGTGACTCAATAGATGGGGACTTTTGCAAGACAACAATCATCTGCACGAACAGTTCGACGACGTTCGCAGCAGCGTGGACTATCAGCTCGGAGACCATGGCTGCTGTTACCCTTGACGCTGCATCACAGACAGGAGCGCCTGCGTAGGTGTACTCGACGACGAACTTTGGTGCACGAATGGCAAAACTTCATTTTTTCAGATGAATCCAGGTTCTATTTACAGCATCGTGATGGTCGCATCCGTGTTTGGCGACACTGCGGTGAACTCACATTGGAAGCGTGTATTCGTCATCGTCATACTGGCGTATCACCTGGCGTGATGGTATGGGGTGCCATTGGTACACGTCTCGGCCACCTCTTGTTATCATTGACGGCACTTTGAATAGTGGACGTTACATTTCAGATGTGTTACGACCCGTGGCTCTACCCTTCATTCGATCCTTGCAAAATCCTACATTTCAGCAGGATAATGCAGGACCGCATGTTGCAAGTCCTGTATGGGTCTTTCTGGATACAGAAAATGTTAGACTGCTGCACTGGCCACCACATTCTCCAGATCTCTCACCAATTGAAAACGACTGGTCAATGGTGTCACAATACGCCAGTCACTACTCTTGATGAACTGCGGTATCATGTTGAAGCTGCCATCCTAGCTCTGTTTGACTCAATGCCCACACGTATCAAGGCCGTTATTACGCCCAGAGGTGGTTGTTCTGGGTACTGATTTCTCAGGATCTATAGACCCAAATTGCGTGAAAATGTAATCACATTCAGTTATAGTATAATATATTTGTCCAATGAATACCTGTTTATCATCTGCATTTCTCCTTGGTGTAGCAATTTTAATGGTCAGTAGTGTATTATGGGGCAAGAAAGGGGCGGGGGATAATATTTTTATTTTTTCATTTGGCCCCAGATATTTATTCAGCCAGCTTCTTTATACGAAGATCGAAAACGGAATATTACGCAAATTACACTACGACTAAGGTCGACATCTGATACACAAACGCCGGCCGCGGTGGCCGTGCGGTTCTAGGCGCTCCAGTCTGGAGCCGCGCTGCTGCTACGGTCGCAGGTTCAAATCCTGCCTCGGGCATGGGTGTGTGTGAGGTTCTTAGGTTAGTTAGGTTTAAGTAGTTCTAAGTTCTAGGGGACTGATGACCACAACAGTTGAGTCCCATAGTGCTCAGAGCCATTTGAAGCATTTTTTTTGACACACACACACGCACACACACACACACACACACACACAGAGAGAGAGAGAGAGAGAGAGAGAGAGAGAGAGAGAGAGAGAGAGGAGAGAGAGCGAGAGAGAGAGGGAGAGACAGAACACCAAAACATTATAATTGCCTGGCTAATGGGTTTTTAACCCACCTTTGGACGCAAACGCAGCAGCGATCCTGGGTGATGTGGGTTTGACATGTCCTTGAAAAGTTTCCGGAGGTATGTAGCACCAGATGTCTGTGCACAGGTCGTGCAGTTCCGCAAACTACAAGCCGCTGACCTGTGAGCACTAAGCCGGCATCTGATATCGTCCAACATGTGTCCATTATATGCAGGTCAGGCAAATTTGGTGGTCAAAACGTCACCGTTAGTTCAATATCATTTTCTCATGCTCCTCAAACCACTATAGCACGATTG
Source organism: Schistocerca gregaria (assembly GCF_023897955.1). Taxonomy (NCBI): domain Eukaryota; kingdom Metazoa; phylum Arthropoda; class Insecta; order Orthoptera; family Acrididae; genus Schistocerca; species Schistocerca gregaria. The sequence goes on along the minus strand of NC_064923.1, from coordinate 75,251,946 downwards.
TGACCTTGTGATACGAACAGTGCCGTCGCCATTGGGGAAGACAAGAAGCATGAAGGGGCGCAAGTGGTCACCAACAATATTCATGTAGTCCACAGCTGTCACGGTACCTTGGTATGTGAAATGGCCAACTTGTGTAAAATGGGCAGATGAACTACGTTATGCACAGCATGTTGACAAAAAGAAGCAGAGTCAAAACGAAAATGGACAAATGTCAGAGTCATAAATGCATCTTACAGTAATTCCTAGCTGACCCATAAGCGAAACACAATAATAATAAACAATATAAAAAGTGTCGAGAATGCGTCCAAAACTGAAGAAATAATTGCAAAATGGGAAAAAAAGTAGAAGAAAGGGTTGTATGGAATGGTTCACAGGTCCTATGGGAGCCGAGGTGAAAGTCCTCCATCGTATTATACTGTCCCCACCGGGCTGCATCCATGGCGCGGTGAAGCCATTCGCCTGGAAGACGGAGAGTTTGGACGCGACCATCGACCTGATGAAACAAGGGACGTGATTCGTCCAACCAAGCAACACATTTTCATTGATCTGTTGTCCAGTCTCCTTCACTCTGTGCCCACTACAATCGTAACTTAGGATGTTCAAACAATCTACGGGAATAAGATCAGGTGATATCGTCGACAACCACCGATATTTCGACAGCTGCACAGCCCACCGTTTCCAGAGCGCAAATGCAACGAGATAGATCACCAAAGATATTTAAAACCTCGATATGTGGGGAATGTGCATAAAAACAACACACACACACACACAAACACACACACACTCTGTAAACTCTAGCGTCACCACACAAACAAAGATGACCAACACAGGGATTATCCATAAAATATTAATTACCATTGGGTTAGATTGCATTAACAGTGTCCCTCTATTGTTTAATCAGTGAGAGAGCAGGTGTCTCAGCAGAATTTAGGCAAAACCTCCGTCTCTATTTCTAAGGCCACTCGCTAATATAATCTCAACTGTTTCCTTACTAACACTATCCCAATATCTGGAAGTGCTTACCAGTATCTCCATGTTGTTATATTCCATAGGATGATAAGTGACAAGGCAAAGTTATGCAGTAGCAAATTTGATAGGCTGTAGCAGGCTTATATGACTTTTACGCTCGGTACATCTGTAGAGAAAGCATATGAAGATATTAAAAGGGTAATGTAGTGCGTAAAGGGAAATGCATTTGTTGGGGAAGGAATAGAAGCAAAGGTTTCAGGAGAATATAAGCTTGGGAAAAGGAACGAGAGAAGAGAAAGACTAATTGAGTTCTGTAATAAATTTAAGCTAGTAATAACGACTACTCTGTTCAAGAATTACAAGAGTAGGAGGTGTACTTGGAAAAGGCCGGATGATACGAGAAGATTTCAATCATATTACATCATGGTCAGACAGAGATTCCGAAATCAGATACTGGATTGTAAAGCGTACCCAGGAGCAGGTCACAATATATTAGTGATGAAGAGTAGGCTGAAGTTTAAGACATTAATAAGGAAGAATTAATATGCAATTAAGTGGGATATGGGTGTACCAAGGAATGACGAGATACGCTTGAAGTTCTTTAAGGCTTTAGGTACAGTAATAAGGAATAGCTTAGTAGGCAATACAGTTGAAGAGGAATTGACATCTCCAAAAAGAGCCATTACTGAAGTTAGAAAGAAAAACATAGGTAAAAAGAAGATAACTGTAAAGAAACCATGGGTAACTGACTAATACAGAAATACAAGTCGCTGAGGAATGAAATAAAGAGGAAGCTAAAACGAAATTGCAGCATGAAAAATATGAAAAAATCGAAAAAGAAATAATTATCGGAAGGACGGACTCAGCATACAGGAAAGTCAAAACAACGTTCTGTGACATTAAAAGCGAGGGTGGTAACATTAAGAGTGCAACTGGAATTCCACTATTAAATGCAGAGGAGAGAGCAGATAGGTGAAAAGAACACACTGAAAGTCTCTATGAGAAGAAATATTTGTCTGATGTGATAGAAGAAGAAACAGGAGTCGATTTAGAAGAGTTAGGGGATCCAGTATTAGAATCAGAATTTAAAAGAGCTTTGGAGGACTTAAGATCAGAAAAGGCAGAAGGGATAGATAACAATCCATCAGAATTTCTAAAATCATTGGGGGAAGTGGCAACAAAACGACTGTTCACGTTGGTGTGTATAATATATGAGTCTGGCGACATACCATCTGACTTTCGGAAAAGCATCATCCACACAATTTCGGAGACTGCAAGAGCTGACAAGTGCGAGAATTACCGGACAATCAGCTTAACAGCTTATGCATCCAAGTTGCTGATAATCATATACAGAAGAATGGAAAAGAAAATTGAGGATGTGCTAAATGACGATCAGTTTCACTTTAGGAAAGGTAAAAGCACCAGAGAGGCAACTCTGACGTTGCGGTTGATAATGGAAGCAAGAGTAAAGAAAAATCAAGACATGTTCATAGGATTTGTCTACGTAGAAAAAGCTTTCGACAATGTAAAATGGAGCAAGATGTTAGAAATTCTGAGAAAAATAAGGGTAGGTTCTAGGGAGAGAGGTACAAGAATCAAGACAGAATAATAAGAGTGGCGGGCCATGAAAGGAATGCCCGGATTAAAAAGGGTATAAGACAGGCATGTAGCCTTTCGCCCCTACTCTTCAATCTGTACATCGAAGAAGCAATGATGGAGATAAAAGAAAGGTTCAGGAGTGGAATTAAAATTCAAGGTGAAAGGATATCAATGATACGGTTCGCTGATGACATTGCTATCCTGAGTGAAAGTGAAGCACAATTATTTGACCTGCTGAATGGAATGAACAATCTAATGAGCACATATCATGGTTGACAGTAAATCGAAGAAAGACGAAAGTAGCAGAAATGACAACAGTGAGAAACATCAGGATTAATGATACAAAGTAGATGAAGTTAAGGAATTCTGCTACCCATGCAGCAAAATTACCAATGACAGACGGAGCAAAGAGGACATCAAAAGCAGACCAGCAATGGAAAAAAGGGCATTCCTCGCCAAGAGAAGTCTACTAGTATTAATCATAGGCCTTAATTTGAGGAAGAAATTTCTGAGAATGTACGTCTGGAGTACAGCATTGTATGGACTGTGGGAAGACCGGAACCAAAAAGAATCGAAGTATTTGAGATGTGGTGCTACAGACGAATATTGAAAATTATGTGGACTGATAAGGTAAGGAATGAGGAGGTCCTGCGCAGAATCGGAGATTAAAGGAATATGTGGAAAACACTGACAAGGAGAAGGGACTAAAGTGAAAACGAAGCTTCTTCACACATATTGCCAAGGCTGTTTCGAGTACGCTGCAGACGTTTCGCTGGAAAGCCTTCACACATCATGCATACGTCCCGATCCTTCCCCCTCCCATTTCCATAATTTTGGAGCCCTGAAGAAAGACATTCGTGATGCACAGCTGGGTACAATCATGGTTTCGTAGGCAATCGCAGACATTTTTCCATTAAGGCACTGACCAGCTTTCCTCGCAGTGGGGTAAATATACTAATAATTATGGCGATTAATTTTGAAATAATAAACAGTTTACTTACTTTTGTCTCCATTCTCTCGTTTTCATTTGATTGCCCCTTATATACAATTTGTTCAAACACCAATACGGAACAATAAGATTGGAAGACCTAAAGAGAAGTGCTCGGATTACAAAGGGCGCAAGGTAACGGTGCCATCTATTTCCTCTTCTGTCCAGTCTGTATATAGAAGAAACGAGTGAGTAAAAGTGACTTGGGACTAAAAATCAAGATGAAAGAATATCATTGTTACGATTCGCTGATGACTTTGATATCCTCAGTGACAGTGAATAAATGAATTACAGGACTTTTTGAAATGGAGAAACTGAGAAAGAATATGCATCAAAGATAAATCAAAGGAAGACGAAAATACTGGGGAGCTGCAGGAATGAGCTTAACGACAAATTTAACATCAAAATTGGGGATAATATAGTAGAAGTCAAGGACTCCTACTACTGTGGAAGCAAAATAGTTACGTCAGAAGAAATAAGGGCATAAGGAAATAAGAAGCAGACTAGCATAAGAGAAAACAACATTCCTCGAAAAAAAAAAGTTAGAACCAAGCATTGGCCTTAATTTGAGAATGAAACTGATAAAAATGAAGTCTGTATTGCAGCGCTGTATGGAAGCGAGTCACGTTCTGTGAGAAAATCAGAGATCAAGGACGCTGAAATGAGGTGGACTGATAGAATAAGAAACAACAAGTTTCTTCACAAAATGAGATACGAAAGGAATGTTTACGAAACGTTAACGAAAACAGATAGGAGCATTAGACATGTGTTAAGACATCATGGCATAGCTTCCATGGTACTAGACTGAGTTTTAGAGGGTAAAAGCTGTAGGGGAAGATGGAGACTGGAACACATCCAACAAATAATTGACGATGTAAGATGGATGCTGCTCTGAAATGAAGAGGGTGTCAAAAGAGAGAAAGTCGTGGGAGCTGTAACAAACAAAATCGAAAGACTAATGAACCTTTGAAGAAAACAACAAATAAATAAATTCATGCATTCAGCAGATGTTTGAAACAGCTTGCTTAGGCAGTAATAGTGGGATCAACAGTTGAACGTGGCTCCGATTCATAGCGCAACTTTGAATTCTTCATAAATACCTAAATACAAAAAACACAAATAATTGTACGTGACAGATCAACGTGAGGTTCAATCTGAGCACCGATATGATACCTGAAGCTAGACAAGACGTTATTAGCGGGAAGTGGAAAGAAATCTTCAGCCAGACGAGCACATTTCCCCCAGAACAGAAGATGAAGAAATTATCACTGAGAACCAAACAATCATGTCTGAATCAAATGAGGCGTTTGACACGACAGAAACGGGAAAGCTCGTAGCAGATCAGAGAACAAATGATTAGGATAGTGACTGAATTCGATGTAAAAGATTCGCGAAATGACTTGTGAGTACCTAGGCTATATGTGTATTTGAAAAATAAAAAATAAAATAGAACAGCTGTTGAATAATTATAATGAACTGAGAGCTAATCCCTTCATATTTGAGAGTCAGCAACAGCTAAAGGGATTTGCACCCTGTGGTCTAAAGTGGGACAGCTGCTGTTCTGATATAAGGTGCTTTATCAAGGAAAAATACCGACAGACCTACGTCACCATGAGAACAGCGGTTGATGACCAAGACTGAAGATCTGAGAAGACACATTGGTGGGCTTGAAGCTGGTAAAATGTCAAAAAAGCTGGAACGGTACTGTGACAACATTGTCAGGAACTTATGAGCACACAGCCGACGAGAACCATTGAACCAACAACAGAGTCAAAGTCTAGATATACTGAATTAAATGGAAGTTATTTATAACGTCTCCTCAGCTCCAGGTACAAAGGACGTACAAATCGAAAAAAAGATAATGTTCTATTTTGTAAGTCGTAAGAAACCTTATACGCATACTTTATGGTACCAAGGACGGACGAAATATGGTATCTTCCAAACAAAAGAGGAAATAATTCCATTTTGGGCGATAAAGAACATAATTACAGCAAAGTGTCATCATAATGTGCTAGAAAATGGTTAGCAGCGAGTGTATTGGGGCCGAGCATTTTTATATCAGCGAACAGTTCTGGCACAGTGCTCCCTAGATTATCGCGGTGCGCATCTTATTGACGAAAGAACAAGTTAAACCTAAAGCGCTGGGAGAAAATAAACACTCTGAGCAGACGGCACCATCATAGATACTGTGACATATTGCATCTGTTCCATTAATACCGACCGGGACGTTAAAACCAATCTTTCTTCCTTCCTTTAGCAACTTCAACCATCAATTTTAGTACAGGAGTCAGTTTCCTCAAGGCATGGAGGTCTATGGGAACTGGGCACTATAGTAGAAATCTGGAGATAAACCGTTCAGGACAAGGGCAGCCAGAAAATTCGGTGAAAGTGGAGATTAAAAGTGAAAATATTGTTTCTCAGTTTTTGGTAACTTGGGACTTATTTTCCATTCTAACGAGCACCAGTGTATGTGAAATTGCAATGAAGAATATAGTTAATAACCAATTACATGAGACTTTACTTGATTTGACATACTTAAAAAAATGAGTGAGGAAGGTGGACATGTCAGTTACGGTCTAGTGCTATGAACCAACCCAGCATTCATTTGAAATGATCGGAGGTAAACCACGGCAAACTCAAATCGAGGTGGTTGGACCATATAAACAGGTTTAAATCATATTGACATGGGCCGTTTTCCTAACACGAAACACATTTTAGTAAGTTACAAATACTATGTTACTCTCAAGTGACAAATACTGTACACTCTCAAGTGGAACTGAAGTAATTTTGTATGAACAGTTATAGGATTAAAACAATGCGCCTGACCGGCAGTCGAACCTGGGACCCATGTGAGGACAGATTGTGGAAAGCTCAATCGATACAGCACTTGCCCGTGAAAGGCAAAAGTCTTAGGTTCGAGTCCCTGCCCATTACACAGTTCCAGTCTACCAGGAAGTTTCACATCAGCGCACACTCCGCTGCAGAGCGACAATTCATTCTGGATCTCTAGGGTGTCATACACTGAAATCAGTGACAAATCAGATACATTATTAAGTGCAACTGAAACACTTCTACCGAGCGAGATGTCCAAGATACTGGATTTGCATTTGGGAGGTCAGCGGTTCGAATTCCGGGCGGCCATCAAGATTTAGGTTTTCCATGGTTTCCCTAAACTAATTAAGACAAATAGCGGACGGTCCCTTTGAGGAGGCGACGGACGATTTCCTCTTCAAACAGAGCTTGTGCTCCGTCCCTAATAACTTTGTCGTCTGCTAGGCGTAAAACCATCTTCCCTCCTTCCTTCTTTCCTGATGAACTACTGCGGAGAACAGAAGATGTTTGCTAGGCTGAAAACTTCAGTGGGTATTTGAAAGCCGGAACATACTGTATAATAGCTTTTAGCTGTTGGGGGAATCTGCGGAAGATTTATGTCACAAACGCTGCACGTGTTTCTGAATAGCAGTTTCGGATGTGTTCACAAGCACCTGTTTTTGAATAGCAGTTTCGGAAGTGTTCACAACAAAGACCATTCCTCTCTCTGGGCTCACTGGATAGATTACTCCATTTCTTTTGAAACACCCATAAACCTCATAAGCTAGCAAATGCACTGCGATGCCGTGTAATAGTACCCGGCTTGTTAAAGAGAGGGCTGTATGGGGCCTATTATATGTGGCTTAGCTGTCTCGCTTTTGATGTGCAAATATTGTCCGTGCGTGAACAAAGTTGTCATCACATATGTCACAAGATGTTAGAGGGTGAAAGTATGTAAATTAAACAGTGATTCACTTGGACTGTTGGTAGTCTTCACGTCCAATCTGCCAGATAAGCACATGTGTCTCTAATTATGTCTCTAGCAGACAGGTTTAGAAATAAAGCAACGAGAGTAGAGTCGAGTATGGTGATCAGGAACTGCACGTCATCTTTTCTCCTTACAGAGCTGAATTACTGCGATATACATTTCCTACACGATCTGATTCGAATCGGTTATCTATGGATTGAGCTAGGACTCATTACGCATCTCGGATATCTACAAAGATATTTATTCCTGCGGAAGAGACCTTTGTCCTGTACAGTGTCCATGACGCGTACTTGAAAATCTCAGGAGTAATAGATCCCAAGACAAAGGAATAGTGACAGAGAACTTTACTGTGAGCACTGGCCTGACAATTGGCAGTGTTCTGGCAAACAACAGTATGGCGACGTAAAGCTAGTGTGAACATCCTGAAGAAAATATTATTATGGCTGAACAAACGTAGTACAACAGCCATGATGGAAAAGGACTGAGCTGTTGTGGCACTCGGACGCTGCATGCGAACTGTTTGAGTAAACAGACGCCCCTACCTGCTTCAGAGAAAGAAGGAACACGAGCTCTTTTGCTACTCGTGTGAACCGGACATAAGGAACAGCAGTGAAGTCTTTGTTACTTGAATAACTCTATGAGTGAGCTAAGAGAAACAGAAGAGGAAAACGTCGGGCTTTATCGTCTCTGTCGTAAGAACGAGGTGTTGCCAAATCAGTTTTCCGCATTTCAAGTTACTTGATTACTCCCTACTTTTTAACCAAAGTTTTATTTTCATCTAAAGTTTTATGGTTTCCGTTGAGGTAGGTACTAGTCTAAAGGAAGACGAAATTGACACACCTGTATGTAAAAGGGTCGAACTATCGTGTTAAAGACGACAAGCATCTATGTCAGAAACGCTGTGCTGTGTTCCTACTGTATAAAACCGGAGAAGACATCTGAGTCTTGAACGACGCCGTCCCAGACAGCGAAAATTTTTCGCAACGAAAACTGTAGTCAGTCGAAGTTCTGAAACATCTGTTTGTACATCTTACTCGATGCTATACTATTTTTTTCTGCCGTGGGTTATTTCCTCAAAAGAGTCCTAATATATTATAACCAGTGTACCATTGTACAGCGGGACCCAAAAATCGGTTAACCTTTGAAAATGCGCCAATTCACGGAGTAATGTAGACAGAGATAAAACTTGACACTTGTGCCTGAAATTACATGGGTATTTATTGACACCAAAACGAGTGCAGAAACCGGTCAACAGATGGCACTGGACAGCAACACTCACAACAGCAGAATCTGGACTACCTAAAATCCTAGAACTGTCGTGGAAACCCCACTGCCTGACGAGAAAGTCACGGTATGGTGTGGATTTACAATACCAATCGTGATCTATTTTCCTTCGAGGATATTCGGTTTGCAGCTTTTCAAACTGTCAGCGTCAGGTGCGAGGTACGACGATATGTTACAGAATCGCATCATCGCTAGCCTAGCGGCTAAACACGTGTAGGAAGGTACCACTTTGATGCGGGATGACACTGTGTGACTATTGGTTGATGCTGCGCGGGATTAGCCGAGCGGTCTTAGGCGCTGCAGTCCCGGCGGAGGTTCGAGTCTTCCCTCGGGCATGGGTGTGTGTGTTTGTCCTTAGGATAATTTAGGTTAAGTAGTGTGTAAGCTTAGGGACTGATGACCTTAGCAGTTAAGTCGCATAAGTTTTCACATACACATGGGTTGAAGATTTACGATTGACCTGAAGTCGCAAGCCTACCGCAATCATCCTACGTCATTAGCAATGCTAAAAGACGATATCCGACGGCAGTGTCTCGCCGTACCTATTATACAGTGCTCTTCTACATCTACATCTACATGACTACTCTGCAATTCACATTTAAGTGCTTAGCAGAGGGTTCATCGAACCGCAATCATACTAAAAATGGCTCTGAGCACTATGGGACTCATCTGCTGTGGTCATTAGTCCCCTAGAACTTAGAACTACTTAAATCTAACTAACCTAAGGACATCACACACACATCCATGCCCGAGGCAGGATTCGAACCTGCGACCGTAGCAGTCGCACGGTTCCGGACTGCGCGCCTAGAACCGCGAGACCACCGCGGCCGGCTCAGTCATACTATCTCTCTACTATTCCACTCCCTAACAGCGCGCGGGAAAAACGAACACCTAAACCTTTCTGTTCGAGTTCTGATTTCTCTTATTTTATTTTGATGATCATTCCTACCTATGTAGGTTGGGCTCAACAAAATATTTTCGCATTCGGAAGAGAAAGTTGGTGACTGAAATTTCGTAAATAGATTTCGCCGTGACGAAAAACGTCTTTGCTGTAATGACTTCCATCCCAATTCGCGTATCATATCTGCCACACTCTCTCCCCCATTACGTGATAATACAAAACGAGCTGCCCTTTTTTGCACCCTTTCGATGTCCTCCGTCAATCCCACCTGGTAAGGATCCCACACTGCGCACCAATATTCTAACAGAGGACGAATGACTGTAGTGTAAGCTGTCTCTTTAGTGGACTTGTTGCATCTTCTAAGTGTCCTGCCAATGAAACGCAACCTTTGGCTCGCCTTGCCCACAATATTATCTATGTGGTCTTTCCAACTGAAGTTGCTCGTAATGTTAACACCCAGGTACTTAGTTGAATTGACAGCCTTGAGAATTGTACTATTTATCGAGTAATCAAATTCCAACGGATTTCTTTTGGAACTCATGTGGATCACCTCACACTTTTCGTTATTTAGCGTCAACTGCCACCTGCCACACCATACAGCAATCTTTTCTAAATCGCTTTGCAACTGCCAATGACCTTACTAGACGGTAAATTACAGCATCATCTGCTCTTCACAACATCGTTCCTCGACTACAGGTATTGTTGATGAATGACGGCTGACATGTTGAGCACTTGTTAGAATGAACTTCGTCTTTGCTAAAAATCGATTGTTATGCTAATATTCCTTTTGCATCAGACCTCTCGGCCATTTTGTGCATTTTGTTTCAATAGAACTCCATGTCATTTCAAGAAAGTGTGGCAGTTTTTACCTCTGTACCTACATTATTCTGTGCAGTACTGAATTTTCAAATGTTAAAGAACTTTTGGGTCACCCTCTACATCGTAGAATGAGTTGAACAGAGTAATTTTTCCTAATCGCATTACAGAATACACAGAACACCACCATCACAAGCATGTGAACGTGAAGATAAGGATGGAATCTAGATCAGTCAGAAAATTATGAACGGATACAAAATGAGGCCTTAGCAAGAAAACACCGAAACATATAACAACCATCTGAAGATGGATTTGTAAGAAATCCGAAACTGGTCATGGTTTGATCCAAATGAGCCTAGTTAAATGATGCTTATGGCTGATTGCTGTTTCATTTTTAAACTTTACGTATTACAGCCACGGGTCTCAAAATGTCAGTTTTTGACAAAAAAAAACATTATAAATATCGTCCGTACGGTACGTCGCTGAACTGGTGGTGCGCAAAAATGTAACAATACCCAGAGATAAAACAAATTACTATTGTTTTTTCGCACAGCAGACGCGGAGGAGCGGAATACGGGATTTTACTTGTTTATTCCTGTACCGTTTCTGGATATGACTCCCTACTCAAAATGATACTCCGCCAGTATGTGATGTGAATTTCATAAAAATTGCGAAATTCTAATATACCGAATTTTCATGACTATTGAGGATACACATTGATGAAAAAAAAATCGCGACATTAAAAAATAATGTAGAGCAATGAAATTTCGGGAATACATTTGTATAGGTATTTAGGTGATTAACATTGCAAGATGAATAAGTGCGAGATAAGCCATTGCAAATGTGAAGTGCTGGTACAATAACGGCCAGAGTATTGAATGCGAGCGTGCTATCGTGCATGGACTGTGTTGTAGAAGTGCCAGATGTCAGTTTACGGGATGAAGTTTCATGCCTGTTGCACTAGGTCAGTCAATACAGGGTCCATTAATGCTTACGGCAGATGTCGTTGGAGTCGTCGTCCGATGATGTCCCACATTTGCTCGATGGAAGACTGATGGAGCAGGCCAAGGCAACGTATCGACACTCTGTAGATCAGATTAGGTAACAACAATGGTATGTGGGCGAGCGTTATCCTGTTGGAAAACACCCCCTGGAACGCTCTTCATGAACGGCAGTGCATTTTGGTCGAATCACCAGACTGACATACAAATTTGCACTCAGTGTGTTTGGTATAATCACGAGAGTGCTCCTGCTGGCATACAAAATCGCACCTCAGACCATAACTCCAGGTATAGATGCGGTGTATCTGGCACGCAGACAGGTTGATTGCATGCTCTCAACTGACCTCCTCTTAATCAACACACGCCCATCACTGGCACCGATGCAGAACCAGCTTCCATCACAAAACACAACAGACCTCCACCCTGTCCTCCATTGAGTTCTCGCTCGATACTACTGAAGTCGCAAATGGTGTGGTTTGGGATCGGTTGAACGCACACTATAGGGCGACTGACATTCCTGCCAAGTCTTCCTGCAGTATCGCAGAAGGAACATCCAGCTTCTCGTAGCCCTATTACACGACCTCGTTCAAAGTCAGTGGGGTGTTGATAATGGCACCTTTGTCGCCTTAAAGGCTAACATCAACTCACAGCGTCCAATCTCAAAAGTAGCTAACGCTCACAACCGCTACGATTTGAATTTATGCATCCTCATAGTGGCGTTACTAGCGCCATTGTTATGCGACTGGCGCGAATTTCGAATAGACATCTTTCAGATGTAGAAACACGCCTATCAACTTTCGTTTAAGTCGCACGAATCATTCTTGGTATAGCGAATTTTTTTCCGTCAGTGTAGCTGCAACAAATTTCAAGTCTTATATACGTCCTCTATCGAGTTATCACATCGTATCCAGGATACGTCCTCAATGTAGGTGGTTGATTCGGTAATTTCCAAAATAATTGCCTATCAAAGTCGATGGGTCCAAACGATACATATCGAACGAGTAATCGTAAATCGATCATGGGACTCCGGTGGCGGGCGTTATGAGTATGTTTACGGTGGTCACGACAGCAACGACAAAGGAAGAGCGCTACAAAAATACTTGCAATTGCAAAGGAGACGACTTACCTTACTCGTCGTCGGTGTTGCCGTCATGTTAAAGTCCATTACGGTGGTGTGGAAGGACAATTTGGAAGAGTTGAACATGCATTCTTCCTGATACTCGTTCGTTTTCCGCAATGAAATTGTAACGGTATTTCAACATCGGAACTGATCTTGTGAAGTTTTACACACTTCACACCACCACAGTTTACACAGTCCCTTCTTTTCTCGACCGGCAGTGACAAAAGTCAAACAATTTTCTACGCTGGATAAATATGGAATTAGATTTTTCCATGTGAGAGAATCAGCCGAAGAAACGTCAAGAACACCAGACATCCCACACACTAACGACATAAATCAACTTTGTTTCCCTAGTAACTCACAAATAATTCGCGGAGGTATGTAATTTAGAGCAACTAAGGTAACGATGGAAAACAGATAAAAGCGACGATCACAAATAATTGATAACATCGCCCGCCACCGGAGTCCCATGATCGAGTTATGATCATACGTTCGATTTGTATCGTTCCGATAGGCAATCATTCTTGGAAATTACCGTTGATTCCGTGTCTAGTGTCTAATGGTCCCCATCTCACATTTTGAACTAATTTTGTATGAGGGATTGCTAAACTACTGAATGATGATGAGTATCAGGCTCTTGAAAGAAGTACGACAAAATGTTACAGTGGCACTTCAAAAATTTTGGGCAAGTGCTCTCATTCAGTGATTAACTGCGGTCACTGTGTAATACAGCAAGTTAATTGAACACTATGGACTGTGCACCTTCTGTTACGGAGTTCCGCGAGACAGTTTAAACAGAACTTTTGCCCAGCTGAACGTTCTGCTTGCTCAGTTTTCTGAGTTGCCGCTGTATGATTCGAATGTAATGATCCTTATTTGAAAACAATTGCAGCAAGATTTTTTCAGAGATTCAAATTTTATGAAGAAAATTGCTTTGTAATTAAGACAATCATCACTGAACGTCAGGACATAAAGACTCAATAGTTATTTTTCTTCAAGTGAAACGTCTCAGCATTTTATCTCCGTCAGCTGAATTTACAAATCAGCTAATGAAAAGTTGAAGCACCGAGATTACCAAAAGTACACTTTGGCAAGTCTTCATTAGTACTGATACATCAGGCTTTCAAAGTAATAGTATGAAAAGCCACTGGAAAGTTAAAAATTGATTTAATTTTGTAACAGTCGATTCTCTCCTCTTGTGTAACATGGTTCTAACGAGTTGAAGAAATACAGAATAACCCTCATTTTTCATTCGAGGTATACTAAATTTGTACATGCATTTACTACTGCTTTGCAACAGATTGTGTGATCGTAGACTAACGCGATTATTTGTAACAGTGACTTATAAGAGAAACTTCACTGGATAGTAATTGTAGATCTTCAGGGAAAAAAGCCCAGTGGAAATTTGACATTTTGAATAGAAAAGTGCTCTTTCAAGCAATAAGGCGTCCCTTCCTTCAATCCTGGAAGAAAGCTAGAACACTTGCATCCAAAAGGCGGTGGTGGTGGTGGTGGTTAGTGTTTAACGTCCCGTCAACAACGAGGTCATTAGAGACGGAGCGCGAGCTCTCCTGCGGAACTTGCGGCACTTTCAATCCTGGAAGAAAGCTAGAACACTTGCATCCGAAAGGCGGTGGTGGTGGTGGTGGTTAGTGTTTAACGTCCCGTCGACAACGAGGTCATTAGAGACGGAGCGCGAGCTCTCCTGCGGAACTTGCGGCACTTTCAATCCTGGAAGAAAGCTAGAACACTTGCATCCAAAAGGCGGTGGTGGTGGTGGTGGTTAGTGTTTAACGTCCCGTCGACAACGAGGTCATTAGAGACGGAGCGCGAGCTCTCCTGCGGAACTTGCGGCACTTTCAATCCTGGAAGAAAGCTAGAACACTTGCATCCAAAAGGCGGTGGTGGTGGTGGTGGTTAGTGTTTAACGTCCCGTCGACAACGAGGTCATTAGAGACGGAGCGCGAGCTCTCCTGCGGAACTTGCGGCACTTTCATCCCTGGAAGAAAGCTAGAACACTTGCATCCAAAAGGCGGTGGTGGTGGTGGTGGTTAGTGTTTAACGTCCCGTCGACAACGAGGTCATTAGAGATGGAGCGCGAGCTCTCCTGCGGAACTTGCGGCACTTTCAATCCTGGAAGAAAGCTAGAACACTTGCATCCAAAAGGCGGTGGTGGTGGTGGTGGTTAGTGTTTAACGTCCCGTCGACAACGAGGTCATTAGAGACGGAGCGCGAGCTCTCCTGCGGAACTTGCGGCACTTTCAATCCTGGAAGAAAGCTAGAACACTTGCATCCAAAAGGCGGTGGTGGTGGTGGTGGTTAGTGTTTAACGTCCCGTCGACAACGAGGTCATTAGAGATGGAGCGCGAGCTCTCCTGCGGAACTTGCGGCACTTTCAATCCTGGAAGAAAGCTAGAACACTTGCATCCAAAAGGCGGTGGTGGTGGTGGTGGTTAGTGTTTAACGTCCCGTCGACAACGAGGTCATTAGAGACGGAGCGCGAGCTCTCCTGCGGAACTTGCGGCACTTTCAATCCTGGAAGAAAGCTAGAACACTTGCATCCAAAAGGCGGTGGTGGTGGTGGTGGTTAGTGTTTAACGTCCCGTCGACAACGAGGTCATTAGAGACGGAGCGCGAGCTCTCCTGCGGAACTTGCGGCACTTTCAATCCTGGAAGAAAGCTAGAACACTTGCATCCAAAAGGCGGTGGTGGTGGTGGTGGTTAGTGTTTAACGTCCCGTCGACAACGAGGTCATTAGAGACGGAGCGCGAGCTCTCCTGCGGAACTTGCGGCACTTTCAATCCTGGAAGAAAGCTAGAACACTTGCATCCAAAAGGCGGTGGTGGTGGTGGTGGTTAGTGTTTAACGTCCCGTCAACAACGAGGTCATTAGAGACGGAGCGCGAGCTCTCCTGCGGAACTTGCGGCACTTTCAATCCTGGAAGAAAGCTAGAACACTTGCATCCAAAAGGCGGTGGTGGTGGTGGTGGTTAGTGTTTAACGTCCCGTCGACAACGAGGTCATTAGAGACGGAGCGCGAGCTCTCCTGCGGAACTTGCGGCACTTTCAATCCTGGAAGAAAGCTAGAACACTTGCATCCAAAAGGCGGTGGTGGTGGTGGTGGTTAGTGTTTAACGTCCCGTCGACAACGAGGTCATTAGAGACGGAGCGCGAGCTCTCCTGCGGAACTTGCGGCACTTTCAATCCTGGAAGAAAGCTAGAACACTTGCATCCAAAAGGCAGTGGCGGTGGTGGTAGTTAGTGTTTAACGTCCCGTCGACAACGAGGTCATTAGAGACGGAGCGCGAGCTCTCCTGCGGAACTTGCGGCACTTTCAATCCTGGAAGAAAGCTAGAACACTTGCATCCAAAAGGCGGTGGTGGTGGTGGTGGTTAGTGTTTAACGTCCCGTCGACAACGAGGTCATTAGAGACGGAGCGCGAGCTCTCCTGCGGAACTTGCGGCACTTTCAATCCTGGAAGAAAGCTAGAACACTTGCATCCAAAAGGCGGTGGTGGTGGTGGTGGTTAGTGTTTAACGTCCCGTCAACAACGAGGTCATTAGAGACGGAGCGCGAGCTCTCCTGCGGAACTTGCGGCACTTTCAATCCTGGAAAAAACCTAGAACACTTGCATCCAAAAGGCGGTGGTGGTGGTGGTGGTTAGTGTTTAACGTCCCGTCGACAACGAGGTCATTAGAGACGGAGCGCGAGCTCTCCTGCGGAACTTGCGGCACTTTCAATCCTGGAAGAAAGCTAGAACACTTGCATCCAAAAGGCGGTGGTGGTGGTGGTGGTTAGTGTTTAACGTCCCGTCAACAACGAGGTCATTTGAGACGGAGCGCGAGCTCTCCTGCGGAACTTGCGGCACTTTCAATCCTGGAAGAAAGCTAGAACACTTGCATCCAAAAGGCGGTGGTGGTGGTGGTGGTTAGTGTTTAACGTCCCGTCGACAACGAGGTCATTAGAGACGGAGCGCGAGCTCTCCTGCGGAACTTGCGGCACTTTCAATCCTGGAAGAAAGCTAGAACACTTGCATCCAAAAGGCGGTGGTGGTGGTGGTGGTTAGTGTTTAACGTCCCGTCGACAACGAGGTCATTAGAGACGGAGCGCGAGCTCTCCTGCGGAACTTGCGGCACTTTCAATCCTGGAAGAAAGCTAGAACACTTGCATCCAAAAGGCGGTGGTGGTGGTGGTGGGGTTAGTGTTTAACGTCTCGTCGACAACGAGGTCATTAGAGACGGAGCGCGAGCTCGGGTTAGGGAAGGATTGGGAAGGAAGTCGGCCGTGCCCTTTCAATGGAACCATCCCGGCATTTGCCTGAAACGATTTAGGGAAATCACGGAAAACCTAAATCAGGATGGCCGGTCCAAAAGGCAAAAGCCATGAGTTCGAGTTCCGGTTCTGCACACAGTTTGAATCTGCAAGGAAGTTTCATATCAGTGGACACGGCTGCAGAGTAAAAATTTGATTCAGGTAATAGTACTGTACTAACACGATAAAAATTTAGATTGCCAGCTTGTGCCTTCGAGTGCATATTAGTTCTTAAATCTCTGCAAATATGCAGAGCAACTGAAAATGAAGCATCGGTGCAATAAGACAAAATGAAAGCCGGAGAAGACTTCTGCTATGATTTTATGAAAATACATGAAGACTGACGACAGCTGAATCCACGAGTTTGAAGCGGGCAGCAGGTTACAACAAGGAACAAGTTGATCGATTCTTTGACAGACTATGTGAACTGATGGACAAGTTCAAGTTCATAACCATTTGCGACTTAATAAAAATTTTTTCGCCAGAAAAACGACTTTAGTTTGCAGTAAAATTTCATACAACGCTCCAAAAATTTAAACGATCAAAACGCAAAGGGTGAAAAAAATATAAAAATTACCTAACGTATATTCTTATGACTTCGAGTTTTATTAAATAAAGTATTATATAAGTAAGGATTTAGAAACATATTTCAATATGGGAAAGATAGCTACCGCCTACAGGAAAATTAAAGGCGCCTTTGGAGAGGCAGCTGTATGAACATCAAGAGCAAAGTAGGGAAAGCAGAAAGGTGGAAGGAGTATATAGAGGGTCTGTACAAAGGAGGTGAACTTGAAGGCAATAATATAGAAATGGAAGAGGACGAAGGTGAAGAGGAGATGAGAGATATGATATTGCTAGAATAATTTAGCAGAGCACTCAAAGATCTAAGTCAAAACAAGGTCCTGCGGATAGATGACATTCCGTTAGAGCTACTGATAGCCTTGGGAGAGCCAGCCGTGACAAGACTCTTCCATCTGGTGCGAAAGACGTATAAGACAGGAGAAATACCCTCAAGCCTTAAGAAGAATCTAATAATTCCAATTCCAAAGAAAGCGGATGCTGAAAGCTGTGAATATTACCGAACTATCAGTTTAATAAGTCATGGTTGCAAAATATTAACACGGATTTTTTTTTATAGAAGAGTGGAGAAACTGGTAGAAGGCGACCATGGGGAAGATCAGTGTGAAGTACGAAGAAATGCAGGAACTCGCAAGGCAATATTGACACTACGATTTCTCTTAGAAGATAGGTTAAGGAAAGGCAAACCTGCGTTTATGGCTATTGCAGACTTAGAGAAAGCTTTTGACAATGTTGGCTACGAGACTCTCTTTCAAATTCTAAAGTAGGCGGGGGTAATACAGGGACCGAAAGGCTATTTAGGACTTACGCAGAAGGCAGACGGCATTTATAAGAATCAAGCGGCGTGAAAGGGACCCAACGGTTGAGAAGGGTGTGAGATAGGGTTGTAGCCTATCCCGCGTGTTATTCAATCTGTACACTGAGCGAGCAGTAAAGAAAACCAAAGAATATGGAGTAGGAGTTAAGTTTCAGGGAGAAGAAATAAAAACTTTGAGGTTTGTCGATGACACTGTAATTCTGTCACATAGAGCAAAGGACTTGGAGGATCAGGCGCTTCAGTCCGGAACCGCGCTGCTGCTACGGTCGCATGGATGTGTGTGATGTTCTTAGGTCAGTTAGAGTTAAGTAGTTCTAAGTCTAGGGGACTGATGACTTCAGATGTTAAGTCCGATAGTGCTTAGAGCCATTTGGTGCCGAGGAAATTAGATAAGGAAACGAGGCACTTAAAGTAGTAGATGAGTTTTGCTATTTGGACAATAAAATTTATAATGGCCGAAGTAGAGAGGTTATGAAATGTAGATTGGCAATGGCAAGAACAGCGTTTCTGAAGGAGAGAAATTTGTTAACATCGAATATAGATTTAAGTGTGAAGAACTCTTTTCTGCAGGTGTTTGTCTGGAGTGTAGCCATGTACGGAAGTGAAACATGGGCGACAAACAGTTTAGACGATAAGAGAATAGAAGCTTTCGAAATATGGTGCTGCAGAAGAATGCTGAAGAGGTCGTGTAACTAATGAGGAGGTACTGAATAGAATTGGGTAGAAAAGAAATTGGGGGCTCAACTTGACCGAAAGAAGAGATCTGCCGATAGGACACATCCTGGGACATCAAAAGATTAGCAATTTAGTACTGGAGGGAAGTGTATGGGGTAAAAACAGTAGAGGGTGACCAAGAGAGGAAAACAGTGAGCAAATTCGTAAGGATGTAGGTTGCAGTATTTAACCGGAGATGAAGAAGTTTGCACAGGATAGAGAAGAATGGAGAGTCCATCTGACCAGTCTTCGGACTGAGGACCACAACAACTACAGAAACGTTTCCAACCTGGGGGTAATTATCCCCTGAGTTGCAAAATGAAATTTTCTGATGGGTAAAAACCAAACGATTAGATTGTGTTTCAGTCTGGAAGATAATTTTTTTTAAAAGGTCATTACTATTTACACAATTTTGTAAGACTAATAGTGATTACACAAGTTATCAATAATTACTTTTTCATAGTTAGCAGCATTAATGTGATGGAAGTTACAGGTTTCTCACGTAGTCCATCCACTACAGACATGTGCTGTGCTTCGTCCTCTACATCGATAATGATAAAACTGAGACATATACGTAACAAATGTTAAACTTCTCACGAAAATGTCTTCTCCAATTTGTAGAAAGTACCTGTGGTAATCTCCGGCCGCGGTGGTCTCGCGGTTCCGGGCGCTCAGTCCGGAACCGCGCGACTCCTACGGTCGCAGGTTCGAATCCTGCCTCGGGCATGGATGTGTGTAATGTCCTTAGGTTAGTTAGGTTTAAGTAGTTCTAAGTTCTAGGGGACTAATGACCTAAGACGTTAAGTCCTATAGTGCTCAGAGCCATTTGAACCTGCAGTAGTCCAGAAACTGCGTCATTACTCGCTTCGAAACAGATAAATCAATTAATTGACAGCACCACACAGCAGTAACAACAAGGGCTATTATAGCGCTATACACAGTATTATTATTACTGCTACTACTGTTTGTGATTGTACTCAGACACAAAGCACTAACAGCCTGAAATCTTTCAATTTCCGCCCGTTCAGAAGTACGGAATGCAGCAATGGAGTGATTTACGAACAGTAAATATAGTGCACACATTTGAACTTGGCTGATTTTAAATGGGGTTGCAGTGTGCAGGTCAAGCATGTATCGCAATGGAGAGGAGTAATGCAGGGGAAGTATTTTGTGTAACAAGTGTGTAGCTCACTGTGGATAGTTAGCTTTGTTTTCTCAGGAGGAGTTATGGGTAGCACTTGCGATCCTTCGTCATTCATTCTAAAACACACACACACACAAACAAACAAACTAAAAAAATAAAAGTGTTCTAGGAAAAGTCTACTTTTCTACAGTTGAGTTAGGTGCTAAAGATGGTGATAATACTCGGGGAGGAGTGTGGAAACGAGGGGGGAGGGGAGGGGAGAGCAGGGGTGCTAGCTAATGTCCTACTGCACTCACGGTTAGAGGTTTAAGAAAGGTTGGGAAGTACTGCCATATACAGGGTGGTCCATTGATCGTGACCGGGCCAAACATCTCAAGACATAAGCGTCAAGCGAAAAAACTACAAAGAACGAAACTCGTCTAGCTTGAAGGGGGAAACCAGATAGCGCTATGGTTGACTCGCTAGATGGCGCTGCCATGGGTCGAACGGATATCAACTGCGTTTTTTAAAAATAGGAACCCCCATTTTTTGTTACATATTCGTGTAGTACGTAAAGAAATATGAATGTTTTAGTTGGACCACTTTTTTCGCTTTGTGATAGGTGGTGCTGTAATAGTCACAAACACATGGCTCTCAATTTTAGACGAACAGTTGGTAACAGGTAGGTTTAATAAATTACAATACAGACTGTAGGTACGTTTGCAACATTTTATTTCGGTTGTCCCAAAAAATGGTTTAAATGGCTCTGAGCACTATGAGACTCAACTGCTGTGGTCATTAGTCCCCTAGAACTTAGAACTACTTAAACCTAACTAACCTAAGGACATCACACACATCCATGCCCGAGGCAGGATTCGAACCTGCGACCGTAGCAGTCTCACGGTTCCGGACTGCGCGCCTAGAACCGCGAGACCACCGTGGCCGGCGGTTGTCCCAATCTGATACATGTACCTTTATGAACTTAACATTTCTCAGAACGTATGCTGTTACAGCGTGATTACCTGTAAATACCACATTAATGCAATAAATGCTCCAAATTATGTCCGTCAACCTCAATGTATTTCGCAAGACGTGTAACGACATCCCTCTCAACAGCGAGTAGTTCACCTTCCGTAATGTTCCCACATGCATTGACAATGCTCTGACGCATGTTGTCAGGCGTTTTCGGTGGATCACGATAGCAAATATCCTTCAACTTTCCCCATAGAAAGAAATCCGGGGACGTCAGATCCTGTGAACGTGCGGGCCATGGTATGGTGCTTCGACGACCAATCCACCTGTCGTGAAATACGCTATTCAACACCTCTTCAACCGCACACGAGCTATGTGCCGGACATCCATCATGTTTGAAGTACATCGCTATTCTGTCATGCAGTGAAACCTTGTAATAACTTCGGACGATCATTACGTAGGAAATCAGCATACATTGCACCATCTAGATTGTCATCGATAAAATGGGGGCCAATTATCCTTCCTCCCAAAATGCCGCTGATGTTCCACTTGTCGCAGCCACTGTGGATTTTCCGTTGCCCAATAGTGCATATTATGCCGGTTTACGTTACCGCTGTTGGTGAATGACGCTTCGTCGCTAAATAGAACGCGTGCAAAAAATCTGTCATCGTCCCGTAATTTCTCTTGTGCCCAGTGGCAAAACTGTACACGACGTTCAAAGTCGTCGCCATGCAATTACTGGTGCATTGAAATATGGTACGGGTGCAGTCGATGTTGATGTAACATTCTCAACACCGACGTTTTTGAGATTCCCGATTCTCGCGCAATTTATCTGCTACTGATGTGCAGATTAGCCGCGACAGCATCTAAAACACCTACTTGAGCATCATCATCTATTGTAGGTCGTAGTTGACGTTTCACATGTGGCTGAACACTTCCTGTTTCCTTAAATAAGCCGGCCGCGGTGGTCTCGCGGTTCTAGGCACGCAGTCCGGAACCGTGCGGCTGCTACGGTCGCAGGTTCGAATCCTGCCTCGGGCATGGATGTGTGTGATGTCCTTAGGTTAGTTAGGTTTAAGTAGTTCTAAGTTCTAGGGGACTAATGACCACAGCAGTTGAGTCCCATAGTGCTCAGAGCCATTTGAACCTTAAATAACATAAGTATCTGGCGAACGGTCCGGACACTTGGATGATGTCGTCCAGGATACCGAGGAGCATACATAGCACACGCCAGTTGGGCATTTTGATCACAATAGCCATACATCAACACGATATCGACCTTTTCCGCAATTGGTAAACGGTCCATTTTAACTCGGGTAACATATCACGAAGCAAATTCTGTTCGCACTGGCGGAATATTACGTGATACCGTGTTCTTATACGTTTGTGACTATTACAGCGCCATCTATCACAAAGCGAAAAAAGTGGTCCAAATGAAACATTCATATTTCTTTACGTACTACATGAATATGTAATGAAAATGGGGGTTCCTATTTAAAAACAAGCAGTAGGTATCCGTTTGACCTATGGCAGCGCCATCTAGCGTGCCAACCATAGCGCCATCTAGTTTGCCCCTTCAAGCTAGACAAGTTTAGTTCTTTGTAGTTTTTTCGTTTGACGCTTATTTCGTGAGATGTTTGGCCCGGTCACGATCAATGGACCACCCTGTATACTGCGCGAGTGGAAATACCAGGTACTTTTCTAAAGAATGACAGCAGAATCCGCTCTATGATTCGTCACAATGTATTCATGCAAGTTTTAAAGATTTTGAAGCATCATGACAGAGGCAGACTTACCAATGGTGGTGGGCTCGAGGTCTATCATGAGCGCGCGTGGCGAGATCTTGCCCGCCTCGGTCTGCGAGAAGAAGGTGGTGTAGCACTCGGTGTCGATGGCCACCTTGTCGGAGGGGATGCGGCCGTTGGGCTGTATGCCGTGCTCCAGGCAGTACAGCTCCCAGCACGCGCTGCCGATCTGCACGCCGGCCTGCCCGATGTGCACCGACACGCACTCCCGCTGCGAACACAGCACCTTCCCATTAATGTGTGTGTATTGTTTGAGGTTTCCGGGCGCTGAACAGCGTGGTCATCAGCGCCCAAACGCGTAGAAACAGTAACACTTGCGGTGAAGGGACGAAGACGGACAGCGAACAAGGAGAATGGCTAAAAGACACAGACCTGACGCAGTTCCAAATCTTCACATACAGAGGCAAAACTAGAGGAGAAGAAACGCACTAAAAAGGAAAGGAAACACAAGGAAAAGAGAACAGAAATCGAAGTGAAACAAGTAGGTAATCGTGACTGGCGGACCTCTTACCTAAAACCTGGTGAGCCAGTCACCCATCAGCACATTAAAATCCTCTCCCTAAAATCCGAGGCAACAAATTGGACAGGACACAAAATCGTAAGACCATAACCACAGTCGTTGTGCTGTCTTGCAAAATAGAGGGCAAATTCGGTGGCAAGGAAACCACCGCCCTCTGATCAGAGAATAAAGGACAGTCAAGTAAAATGTGGCGGACAGTAATCTGGACGCCACAAGCATTGCAGATTGGGGGTCCTCCCGCCGGAGTAGAAAGCCGCGCGTTAAGGGACTGTGCCCGATGCGGAGGCGAGTGAGGAGAACCTCATCCCGCCTGCATGACTGGTAGGACGTACGCCACGGCCGCATGGTGGCCTTGACCAGACGCAGCTTATTTTTACCAACTGCCAGCCACTCCTCTTCCCATTGACGCATAACACGAAAACGCAAAAGGGAGGTAACAGCATGGAGGGGGACGGCACATTCAACAACGTGAGGGAGGTAACATGCATCTTTGGCAGCCACATCCGCCAGTTTGTTTCCCCTAATACCCTGGTGCCCCGGCACTCAGCAGAAAGAAACCTCCTTCCCCTGGCGTTGCAGGTGGAGAAGGGCATCATGGATGTTCTGGGCGACCGTATCCGCTGCGTACAAGTGTTGCATGGTCTGAAGGGCACTCAGGGAGTCAGAACAGATGAGGAACTTAAGACTGGGAACACATCTCATCTGCTCCAATGCCCGCAAGATCGCAAACAATTCGGCATCAAAGATGGTAAACGCCGCAGGAAGCCGTAACGTGACGACTCGATCAGGAAAAACAACAGCACAACTAACAGAGTCCCCATGTTTAGAGCCATCCGTAAATATTGGTACATGGTCGGGATGCTGGTTTAAAATATCGTAAAATAAGGAGGTAAAAACAAGCACAGGAGTGGAACTCCTCCGGTACTCTGACAAGTCTAAAAGGACGCTGGGCCTCTGGAGCAACCAGGGAGGCAGGCGGGTAAAACCCTGGAGTTGGGGTGCCACACGCTCCACACCCATAAAAAAAGGGAGGGGGGGGGGGACACGCTAACTACGGTTTACGACACAAACCGGAGGGTTTGCCCGATGACGTTATCGACATGCCATGTTGACGTCAAACTTTCATCCTCGTTTGTGGACCTGAGCGCACAAACGTATGAGCGAATCTAAAGCACAAGTCGCTGAAGAAACAACGCCATCCATGTAACAGACAACTACGACCAACAGAATCATAAGAGTCGTAAATGAAGTGTCTCGGTTAGAATGATGTACTCCACCCCCAGCAGCACGGATTCCGAAAACATCACTCACGCAGAACGCAGCTCACGCTTTTCTCACATGATGTCCTGGAAGTTTTAGATCAAGGCAGTCAGGGAGCTGCACTATTTCTTGATTTCCGAAAAGCATTTGACTCAATACCACATCTTCGCGTGTTGTCAAAAGTACGATCATATGGGACATCAAGCGAAATTTGTTACTGGATTGAGGATTTTTTAGCAGGGAGGATGCAGCACATTATCTTGGATGGAGAGTGATCGTCAGATTTAGAAGTAAATTCGGATGTAACCGTAGGCAAGCGTGTTGGGGCTTTTGCTGTTCGTGTTGTATATTCATGACGTTGTGGATAATGTTATAGTAATCTCAGACATTTCGCAGATAATGCAGTTATCTTTAACGAAGTACGGCCTGAAAGAAGCATTAATATTCAGTCAGGTCTTGATACGATTTCAAAGTGATGCAAAGATTGGCAACTTCTTTTAAATGTTCATAAATCTAAAATTCTGCACTTCACAAAACAAAAAGAAAGCGTAGGATCCTATGACTATGTATCAGTGAGTCATCGTTGGAATCTGTCAGTTCATACAAATACAGTGCGCGATACGTTGTAGGAATATGAAATGGAATGTTCACATAGGCTGAGTGGTAGTCGTCGCTTTATTGGTAGGAAACCTGGAGAAATGCAGTCTACAAAAGAGATTGCTTACAAATCACTCGTGCAACCCATTATAGAATATTGCCCAAATGTGTGAGTCCCATACCACATAGGACTAACAGGAAATATTGAACGTATACAGACAAGGGCGACACGAACGGTCACATGTTTGTTTGACCCTTTGGGAAGTAAAACAGAGATGCTGAAGAAACTGAACGGCAGACTCTTGAAGATAAGACGTCAACTTTCCAGAGAAATTTAAAAAAAGTTTCAAGAACCGCTTAACTGAGGACTCTGCGAATATACTACACCCTTACGTATCGCACACATAGGGATCGTGATGACAAGCTTAGATTCATTACAGCACAGACGAAGGCATGTAAACAACATGTTCTTCCCGCGATCCATACGAGAATGGAACTGGAAGTAACTAGTAACTGGTACAGTGGGACGTACTCTCTATCCTGCTCTTCCAAGTGGTTCGCCGAGAACAGAGGTAGATGCAGATGTAGATTACTTGGCAAAATGTTAAGCATTTTCTTGAAGCAATATACCTTAACGATTGCAGTACTTACAAGATCATACTTCCCAAATCAGATGTTGTCGTGCGTTCTTTCCTGATTCGTCATCGAATTGGAGGTATGGAGCGTGAATGAAGTGATTAAAACAAAACAGAATGGAAGCGCTCGTGGCAGAGGTATGGATAAACTGATCAATGCTGCTTTTGGAGTAGGGCTACTGCAAGTACCACATACCTCTTGTAAGGTGTACATACATTTGTATTTCACTATATTACTATAACTGCATTTAAACTCCACACCTGTACGACAAAACAGGAAATTATGTTTGAGCAGTCTGCATGTACGATTCTTGCGAATCAGCTGATAGTAATTGTCTGTTAGGCAGTATCGATATTGTCTCTACAGCGATCTGTGGTGCTGCAGTTTTCGATTCGTTAACCAACAGGCATCGATTATTCACAAATGCAGAATTTTTCTGATAAATTGGTGGAAGAATGGGCACATATGTGTATTTTAAAAATTATTTTCATTTGACAAAGTTAAAGACTTCTCTTAAAAACACTCATAGAATAGAAATGCATTTATTAACATAAAATGACTGAGTGGCAGCTAGACTTTTGTGTGCTTAGGTATTTGACAGTTGAAGCCCCTATGGGATTGTGGCATCGCGTCAGTCAGTCAGTGACACTCCTGAACTGCCACTTTCTGCCAGTGCTAATGTCATTGCATGTACTAATTCTGCACGGTTTGCTTGCCTTTTGCGAATAGCTAATTTGTTGTTATAATTTGGTTTAAGAGAGCGCGAGGGCGGAACCACTGTGACTCGCATTGTAGTATTTAAATATATAGCAAATTAATCAAAGAGAACGAAATTCACAACAGCAAGTAACTCCAAAAAGGTAGAGGAGGATGTGAAGCTCTTCGAAAATTTGTCTAAAGATGGAATTGAAAAATTTTGAAATGGTTTGTATTAAGCAATCTCAGGAAAATACTGTTCCTGTCAACACCTGTGGGATGAGAAGAAAAAACACGCATTCAAAATAAAATATTAGTCCCCAATTTAGGGGTTGCCTTCTCGTAATCAAAGTAAATCTATTTTCCCACTATACACATGCACTCAAATAAATGACAAACTGCCGAATGCTTTCTTCCACTTTCTACACACCCTCAAACAAATGCCAAGTCACCAATGAAAACGTAGCTGCTCTCTCATAAATGAAGTGGATACACTCTTTCGAATGGGCCTGGGGGAGGCAATCGTGTGTCAGAGGACAATATCCAATCGAGCGGTCAGTTAGAATGACTAAATCCCTGTGGCTGTATGATGGTACTGATTGTGAAAAAGTAATAGGTGAAGATGTTCAACTTCAATATCAGCGCCGTTGTTGGATATGGACATTTCTCTTTTTTGTAACAATTCACAACCACACTGCCACATTATAGTCTAAGTTACACCCTGGATATGTTGCAAGTCAGTCTGTCACAACAATCAAGAAGGGGTTCGGGAGCCCTATCTTACTTGTGTCATGTCTGGTAACGCGGTAAAAGTCTTGCCTCTCAGACGATGATGTGATTGTGACACGGGAAGGGGGTTGGGTTGTTTGTGGGAAGAGACCAAACTGCAAGGTTATCGGTCTCGTCGTATCAGGGAAGGACGGGGAAGGAAGTCGGCCGTGCCCTTTCAAAGGAACCATCCCGGCATTTGCCTGGAGCGATTTAGGGAAATCACGGAAAACCTAAATCAGGATGGCCGGACGCAGGATTGAACCGTCGTCCTCCCAAATGCGAGTCCACTGTGCTAACCACTGCGCCACCTCGCTCGGTGACACGGGAAGGCTACGGAGTAGTGTTATAGACAGTATGTGAGAAATCGTCAGTTCATTGCAATATGGGCGATATTCACATATTACGAGGTTCTTGTGATTGTTTGGAAAGGTCTGTGCATGTGGGTATTGTATTCACCACCCGATGCTTGTTGTTGCTCTGTTGTAGGGACACCTCATCCTAATGATAGAGTACCTGTTGTCTCAGCCCTGAAGGTAGTGCATGTGCAGGGATGGAGCAAAGGGTCACAGGAACCTTCTCGGCTGTGCTTAACCTCTACATACGTTGATGCACAGCTCACATTTCTAGGCCCTGTGGGTGAAGGAGAGAGTCATGGATCTTCTTTACGACATGGGTAGATGCAATGGATTGCTTGCAGTATTTTCAAGTAAATCGGAAAAGACAAGGGATTCTTTAGCTTGAATAGATTTCATATGCTTCAGTGTCCTCAAGATTTCATGAACCTCTGAGTCACAGATAGTGAAATTGTTTGGCAAGTGGTTCGTGAAGATACAACTGGGGAAAACCGGATCGCGGAAGATTGTCCCTGTTATAATGCACTACATCAAAATTCTTTCCGAGCCTCTTCGGTGTACTAAAGTACTATCAGGACTTACATTCTGTACACGTCAAGTGCCACCTGATGGTGGTAATGTATTTCACAAGTTGTCAGTGCAGGAAGTAGGAATATATGGTGTCAAAAGGGGCAGTATTTTAACACATCGATTGTCGTTTCATTCTTTCAGAAAAAGTCTTCGTACACATTTTTTTTCCAAGAACACAAATACTAAATAACTTGACAACAAACATCTGCTTGCAGCTAAAATTAAAACATTGGTTTTGAAATAAGCTTTGAACCCAAAAGACAATAGCTAGCCTACTTCAGGCACCGAATGCTTCAGTTTTAGGTTACATCCTATTACATTTTCGAAATAGCAAATATTTTAAGATAGAAAAAGATGTCACGCGGAGTTGCCGCGCGGTTTGAAGCGCTATGTGACGGATTGTGCGGCCGCTCCCGCCGGAAGTTCGAGTCCTCCTGCGGGCATGGGTGTGGCCCTTAGGAATTCACACACATTTGAACATTTAGAAAAAGATATTTATATTTGTACTGTCAGAGATCTTCCCGACGTGATTGACAGGTGGTTCGGTTCCGGATGAACATTACTCAAACGGAAGGAAAATCGGCAATGATAAATAAGTGCTGTAGCATGACCTCTACTGGATAATGTACGAAGTAGTCTCCACCAGTTGCAGATACATATTAATTGTTTACCAGTACTGTAGTTTGACAACTGACCTTGTCGACATTATGCTACAAGCGATGGTCTCGGTTGTATTCGTTGTCAGGAATTCGATCAGCTCAACACAAAGTGAAAATCGGAAACGTTGACTGCTCAGAATGAGTGCAAACAACACAGTTCTGTTTTCGCTCATAAAGTGCAACAATCTAAACGCTGATGATTTAAATAATAAAACGCTCAACTAGTTACATTTTTATATGCGTGGCGGACACGCTTCAGGAACTAATTCCTATTTTCAAGTACAGTATTTAAATTGTTACTGTGTGTGAAGTCTGCGTGGGTGTTGCATTTGAAACTGGGAATAAATTACTGTTACGCGTCATGCGATGCATAAAAAACAAAACTGGTGCAGTGTTTTATTATTTAAATCATTAGTTACGCGGTTAGGGGCTTTCGATAAATATCGAATAATTAAAATTAACTAAACACTGTTAACAGCTTGCGCAAGGAATTTCGGTTTACGTCGTGAAGTAATAGCGCATGGACGAAGGTACATTATAGGTTACCGGTATCGTTTTAATAAGAAATACATAAACTTGTGTTTGTTTCATCCAAATTGTAATGACACTACGTTGCTCATACCGACAATTGATACACTGTTCCATAAATATGACTGGTTATGAGACGGTTGCATTACAAGACTACCTACATTCAATTTAATATGACAGTCCTATTGTTTGGAGACGGAATGGCACCCAAAACAAAATGTTTAATCTTACGAACAGTTTGAGATACACCACATACAACTTTGTGTAGTTCACATAAAAAGTACTTTTGATTGTGGTCAGAACAGCTAATTATATTTGGAAAATCTAATTTTAATATTACGGTTCAGACCACGACGAAGCGAAAACTGGCTCAGTTATTTCGATTCAATAATCAGAAATGCGTATTTTGCTTACTTAAGGTAAAAATAAACACCTTATGTATCTGCGAGCTCAACTGTCAAATTGACGATTTTGGAGCTACACAGAAAACTGTGAGGCTGATTTCGAAGCCGATCTTCAATTTTAAGTCTCACTGTTAAAGTTATGAAGGTTAAATTTTGCTTACGGGAGCGACGGCGTAGTGTGCTGATGTTGGCAACGGCCGTTGAATGATGGGAATTACGCGACGTTCATACTAATGCAAATGTTTGCTTGTGAAATGTTCGCTTCACGAGGACAATTAATTTACTGAGCAAGCTTACATACAAGAACATGTCAACCATAGAGCAGGAACAGCATTAATTTATTTACTTCATGGTCGGTCGTTGCCAACATCAACTTCCTACGCCGCCACTGCCGTAAATAAAAATTTTACGTTCATAAAAATATACATCATGATGCGAAACAGGGCTGCCTGAAACGATTTCAGGGTGCATTCTTACCATTAATGGCGATAAAGGTCTTTGTTTGGTTGATGGGGATGTATGAGTAAGACACATCTCGAGATTTAGCTAAAGTTTTGCTCATTATGCATAATGAAGCGCACCGCACAGCAATTACATTAGTAAAAAACTTCTTACCATGTTGGAGAAACTTGTACTGCTATCTGTAAAATTTAGAAGGCTGAAAAATTTTGATGTGGGCGGTGAGACGTGAAGCCGAAAATTTGGAACCGCACGACTGACGTGCTTTTGTCTTAACTAGAATTTCTATGGACGACGTAGATTGTTGTTAGTCAGCGAATATTACAGCGGTGAAACATATTGCTTTTCAATATAAGTTAATAGGCGCGTCGCCTACTGAATACCGAAATAAATGTCTTCTGTTTATTATAGTTTGACTTTTTCATTATAGGTTGGCTTTGTACATAAAACATTCTCTCTACAGTAGAATTACGTGTCTCTTGCCCTAGTGCAAGATCTATGGAATTTTACTCCTCGTAAGTTCAAATGGTTCAAATGGCTCTGAGCACTATGGGACTTAACATCTGTGGTCATCAGTCCCCTAGAACTTAGAACTACTTAAACCTAACTAACCTAAGGACATCACACAACACCCATCCATCACGAGGCAGAGAAAATCCCTATGGCAACTATGATTACCCTGTAAAATCAAAGCATATTCACATTCAGCACTATTTTTGACATTTTTTCCCCCATGTTGGGTAACATTTAGGCCAGGAAAACGACTGAGGATAAGAGGAATTTGATATAAGACATTATTGGGGGCTAACATCAGTTGTTGACGATATGGTTTAACTGTATCCCCATCATACATGCGGTCACCCTTGCTCGTGAAGGTAACAATTTCAAGTTTCTGTCGTTGTTTGTCCGGCTATTTTTTGCAAGTAAAAAATGTTCAAATGTGTGTGAACTCCTAAACTGCCGAGGTCATCAGTCCCTAACCTTACCACTACTTAAACTAACTTAGGCTAAGAACAACACACACACGCATGCCCGAGGGAGGACTCGAACCTCCGGCAGGACGGTCCGCACCTTTCACCATAATTTATGCTCAATATGGATACGTTGGCATATCTCGAATGGTCACTATTTTGGTTCGTCCTTACTTCTGATGACAAAGTAAGAACAAGAGATCCTGCTCTTCAATTCCCTCATTGCTGTGGGAGCCAAGTTTTTCTATTTGCCGTCGAGAATATTGGCGGGAACGAAGTAGGTAGCAACCAACTGTCTTAATGATAACTTCGTCGAGTATGTAGAAGTGTACACGGATGTTTCCAGAGTGAGTTGTGCTTTCCTCTTTCCCATCTCGGGTTACAAGTGCACCAGTACGTTTGCATTACACACAGTACAGTACAATAAAAATATTTTTATTATGACGAAATGTAGAAGTTTATCAAATGAAGACATAAATCTGTATATGAGTCCGCGATCATTTTATTTTTAGCACTTTTATTGTCACAAGTCTGTCTTGATCACAGATTTCTTTACCCTTTATGATCGGTTTCGGCCTATCACCATCTTCAGATCTGTTGTAAATATAAATATTGTCTAAGCGACCAGATTCAGTTAATTATTATTAAATCTATACAAGTCTTAGTGATGCATGAAATATAAAATATTTATAGCCATGTATGGCAGTCATATATACCGTTAAACTATTCTGATATAAATCATCGTCAAGTTAAACATGTGCGTGCTAAAAATCTGACTGCACCAGTATTTATACAAAAATCTAATGCCAGC
This sequence comes from Schistocerca gregaria, assembly GCF_023897955.1. NCBI lineage: Eukaryota > Metazoa > Arthropoda > Insecta > Orthoptera > Acrididae > Schistocerca > Schistocerca gregaria. Next base: position 75,219,914 of record NC_064923.1, on the reverse strand, counting down.
AGAGGGCACTTCAGCCAGAGAACATAGTAAACCAGTGTAGCCAATATAAAGATTAAAGTGCGATATGCATTGTCTTAAGTTAAAAAATTTTTCCCCTTGGCTAAACGAGCGTCTGTCATTAAAAAAATATACTGATATACCATATGTGAAATTAGACTCATACTTCAAATACATAAAAAGTACAAGTAATATACTATACAGCCCTTAGCCTGGTTGGGTAACATACAACTTTTATAAATGCCAGTATAAAAAGTATAAAGTAGAAAATAAAATATCACAATATCTTCTAACCTAAGATCAGTTAACAGTGAACGAAAACATAATACAATCAATACATTAGTGACCCTTAACTAAAACCAGAAAATTGATAATCGATATTATATTAGAGTGCAGTATCGATGGCGAATATGTCGTGGCTTCTCTGCGTGACTTCCTTGTTTTCCTGTGGTTGAGCTCACGGAGGACGGCCCAGTCTCATCGTCGCCGGCAGCCGGCACACGCAGATCCGCTGGGGTGCTCCACGCTACTCGAACTAGTAGGTCTCTAAATATATCAGAGTAAGCATTCAGGTTAAACTCGTTCTGTTCATTCAGCAGTAATTCCTGTTGTTGTTTCCTGTGCACATAAATCTCCATATCTTCGAGCAGGCGCGCCCTATGCAAAACTTTAGTATTACAATCTATACATCCTACCGAATGTCTTTCTGTGTCCAAATGTGTACCGAAAGCACTCTTATTTTGATTATATGTATGTGCTCTAAAAAGAGTCTGGAAATTTCTTCCTGTCTGACTAAAATCTATCACAGTCCTGGAAGCTAATCTTATAAGCACCAGATCTCATATATTTATTGCTGTCGTTGCCAACTTTGTGCCGTAGCTTACAACAAACTGTAGCTTTCGTTTGAAACCCAATTTTTATTTTAGGTTTTCCGAAGGCTTGCGCAGTTGTCAGAAAACGTACTATTGTATGACATAACCACAAACTTCTTGCCCTCTGGTTCTATTGGCTTCTTCCTGTCACATATTTTTGACATTAGTTTATAATAAAGTTTCATTACGTCACGATCCATTTGCCATGGCTACTTGTTTAATCACACTTAATTCTTCTATCTTGTCATCAGGGGTAAGCGGCAGTTTAAGCATCCTGCTAAACATACCTCTGAAGTACGCCCATTTATGCTTACAGGGGTGACAGGACCTAGCATTTATAGTAGTATCAGTGGCTGTTGTCTTCCCAAATATGCTAACTTCATGTCTTCCATTTCTTTTAGTTAACCTAAGATCCAAAAGACTTATAGTTCCCTCTTCTTCCAGTTCGCCAGCGGATCTGCGTGTGCCGGCCGCCGGCGACGATGAGACTGGGCCGTCCTCCGTAAGCTCAACCACAGGAAAACAAGGAAGTCACGCAGAGAAGCCACGACATAACCGCCGTCGATACTGCACTCTAATATAATAACGATTATCAATTTTCTATTTTTAACTAAGGGTCACTACTGTAGTAATTGTATTATGATTTCGTTCTCTGTTAACTGATGTTAAGATAGAAGATTTTGTGATCTTTTATTTTTTATTTTATGCTTTTTATACTGTCATTCATAAAAGTTGTATGTTACCCAACCAGGCTAAGTGCTGTAAAGCATATTGCTTGTACTTTTTATGTATTTGAAGTATGAGTCTAATTTCACATATGGTTGTTGTTGCTGTTGTCTTCAGTCCTGAGACTGGTTTGATGCAGCTCTCCATGCTACTCTCTCCTGTGCAAGCTGCTTCATCTCCCAGTACCTACTGCAACCTACATCCTTCTGAATCTGCTTAGTGTATTCATCTCTTGGTCTCCCTCTACGATTTTTACCCTCCACGCTGCCCTCCAATGCTAAATTTGTGATCCCTTGATGCCTCAAAACATGTCCTACCAACCGATCCCTTCTTCTAGTCAAGTTGTGCCACAAACCTCTCTTCTCCTCAATCTTATTCAATACCTCCTCATTAGTTACGTGATCTACCCATCTAATCTTCAGCATTCTTCTGTAGCACCACATTTCGAAAGCTTCTATTCTCTTCTTGTCCAAACTAGTTATCGTCCATGTTTCACTTCCATACATGGCTACACTCCAAACAAATACTTTCATAAACGACTTCCTGATACATAAATCTATATTCGATGTTAACAAATTTCTCTTCTTGAGAAACGCTTTCCTTGCCATTGCCAGTCGACATTTTATATCCTCTCTACGTCGACCATCATCAGTTATTTTACTCCCTAAATAGCAAAACTCCCTTACTACTTTAAGTGTCTCATTTCCTAATCTAATTCCCTCAGCATCACCCGATTTAATTTGACTACATTCCATTATCCTCGTTTTGCTTTTGTTGATGTTCATCTTATATCCTCTTTTCAAGACACTGTCCATTCCGTTCAACTGCTCTTCCAAGTCCTTTGCCGTCTCTGACAGAATTACAATGTCATCGGCGAACCTCAAAGTTTTTATTTCTTCTCCATGAATTTTAATACCTACACCAAATTTTTCTTTTGTTTACTTTACTGCTTGCTCCAAATACAGATTGAATAACATCGGGGAGAGGCTACAACCCTGTCTCACTCCTTTCCCAACCACTGCTTCCCTTTCATGCCCCTCGACTCTTATAACTGCGATCTGGTTTCTGTACAAATTGTAAATAGCCTTTCGCTCCCTGTATTTTACCGCTGCCACCTTCAGAATTTGAAAGAGAGTATTCCAGTCAACATTGTCAAAAGCTTTCTCTAAGTCTACAAATGCTAGAAACGTAGGTTTGCCTTTTCTTAATCTTTCTTCTAAGATAAGTCGTAAGGTCAGTATTGCCTCACGTGTTCCAACATTCCTACGGAATCCAAACTGATCCTCCCCGAGGTCCGCATCTACCAGTTTTTCCATTCGTCTGTAAAGAATTCGCGTTAGTATTTTGCAGCCGTGACTTTTTAAACTGATAGTTCGGTAATTTTCACATCTGTCAGCACCTGCTTTCTTTGGGATTGGAATTATTATATTCTTCTTGAAGTCTGAGGGTATTTCACCTGTCTCATACATCTTGCTCACCAGCTGGTAGAGTTTTGTCATGACTGGCTCTCCCAAGGCAGTCAGTAGTTCTAATGGAATGTTGTCTACTCCGGGGGCCTTGTTTCGACTCAGGTCTTTGAGTGCTCTGTCAAACTCTTCACGCAGTATCTTACCTCCCATTTCGTCTTCATCTACATCCTCTTCCATTTCCATAATATTGTCCTCAAGTACATCGCCCTTGTATAAACCTTCTATATACTCCTTCCACCTTTCTGCCTTCCCTTCTTTGCTTAGAACTGGGTTGCCATCTGAGCTCTTGATATTCATACACGTGGTTCTCTTCTCTCCAAAGGTCTCTTTAATTTTCCTGAAGGCAGTATCTATTTTACCCCTACTGAGATAAGCTTCTACCCCTTACATTTGTCCTCTAGCCATCCCTGTTTAGCCATTTTGCACTTCCTGTCGATCTCATTTTTGAGACGTTTGTATTCCTTTTTGCCTGCTTCATTTACTGCATTTTTATTTTTTCTCCTTTCATCAATTAAATTCAATATTTCTTCTGTTACCCAAGGATTTCTAGCAGCCCTTGTCTTTTTACCTACTTTATCCTCTGCTGCCTTCACTACTACATCCCTCAGAGCTACCCATTCTTCTTCAACTGTGTTTCTTTCCCCCATTCCTGTCAATTGTTCCCTTATGCTCTCCTTGAAACTCTGTACAATCTCTGGTTCTTTCAGCTTATCCAGATCCCATGTCCTTAAATTCCCACCTTTTTGCAGTTTCTTCAGTTTTAACCTACGGGTCATAACCAATAGATTGTGGTCAGAGTCCACATCTCCCCCTGGAAATGTCCTACAATTTAAAACCTGATTCCTAAATCTCTGTCTTACCATTATATAATCTATCTGATACCTTTTAGTATCTCCAGGATTCTTCCATGTATACAACCTTCTTTTATGATTCTTGAACCAAGTGTTAGCTATGATTAGGCTATGCTCTGTGCAAAATCCTACCAGACGGCTTCCTCTTTCATTTCTTAGCCCCAATCCATAATCACCTACTATGTTTCCTTCTCTCCCTTGTCCTATAGACGAATTCCAGTCACCTATGACTATTAAATTTTCGTCTGCCTTCACTACCTGAATAATTTCTTTTATCTCATCATACATTTCATCAATTTCTTCATCATCTGCAGAGCTAGTTGGCATATAAACTTGTACTACTGTAGTAGGCATGGGCTTTTTGTCTATCTTGGCCACAATAATGCGTTCACTATGCTGTTTGTAGTAGCTTACCCGCATTCCTATTTTCCTATTCATTATTAAACCTACTCCTGCATTACCCCTATTTGATTTTGTATTTATAACCCTGTATTCACCTGACCAAAAGTCTTGTTCCTCCTGCCACCGAACTTCACTAATTCCTACTATATCTAACTTTAACCTATCCATTTCCCTTTTTAAATTTTCTAACCTACCTGCCCGATTAAGGGATCTGACATTCCACGCTCCGATCCGATACATATGGTATATCAGTATATGTTTTTAATGACAGACGCTCGTTTAGCCAGGGAGAAAATTTTTTTAACTTAGGACAATGCATATCACATTTTAATCTTTATATTGGCGACACTGGTTTACTATGTTCTCTGGCTGAAGTTCCCTCTGCTGGCATTAGATTTTTGTGCAAATACTGACGCAGTCTGAGTATTAGCACGCACATGTTTAACTTGACGATGATTTATATCAGAATACTTTAACTGTATGTATGACTGCCATACATGGCTACAACTATTTTATATTCCGTGCATCACTAAGACTTGTGTAGATTTAATCTTAATTAACTGAACCTGGTCGCTTACACAATATTTATATTTACAACAGATCTGAAGATGGTGATATGCCGAAACCGGTCATAAAGTGTAAAGAAATCTGTGATCAAGACGGACTTGTGAAAATAAAAGTGCTAGAAATGTAAAAGCTTGCTCTAAGCTTTCAGGCCTCCACCTCTCCTCAAGGAAACTGACTCACAGGTTAACAGACATTATGGTAACTACTGAGAAAACAAAACCAGAAGAATGTAAAATTTATGTGGATGCAGTGTATGCTAAAATAAAATATAATGAAATGGTCGGTGACTTAGGGAAACCACTCAATAAAAAAAGGCTCATTTATATTGTCATCAGACCTGAAGGCTACATGGAATATCAGAGGAAAGCGTCACTGAGAAGAAGGGTACTAAATATATTATGGGCAAATACAGAGATACATTCCCTCCAAGGCCTTGTTCCACACAGTTAGGGCAAAGCAACAAACGTATTTCTTACAACAGTGAAGCACATATCTTCAAACATTATCCATTAAATGTAACCGATCTCCTTCTACAAAATGGTATATTAATTTTAAAAACATAAAATCATTATGAAGTTGGTGAAAATGTAACCTTAAATTTTTACACCTAACAAAATTCCTAAATTACTAAGAAATGGATGGATGGCTTGTAGGCCATTTAAAAAGAAAAAAAAGTCCCGTTTTACTTTCTGTAGTTATAAACCTATTTGATACTCCTGGTAATAGTTTAGTATACCAGTGTCAAGAAGTCGTTTCCAACAACGTCTGAAATACTGGTCTAGACAACATGGCGGCGTAGTCAGGTATCCTGTAACGTTTTACTGGTGTTTGATTCAGCGATGCGCAAAGTCACGACCATGAAGCAGGCACAAAGTTGGACACGGATTACTCTGGGAATTTTGCTGTACGTTTCTTTGATATGTTTTTGTCCCTCTACCTCTATAGCTACGTACATACTCTGCAAAGCACTGTGAAGTGCATGGAAGAGAAGAGGGTACTTAGCGTGGCAGCACATGTTAGAGTTTCTTCCTGTTTCAATCATTAACGTAGCGTGGGAAGAATGAGTACTTAAACATCTCAGTGCTTTCGTCGGGTAATCGGCGTCTATCTTCAAACATCTGCCTGTTCAGATTTTCCAGCATTTCTTTGACAATATTTCTATTTGGTATATGGCCCACATTATTGGTTACATTCTAAGATTAGACGCCCGTGTGTTTGCGGGAGCAGCCTCCTTTGTAGAACGACTGCATTTTACCGGTTTCCTACCAACAAACCTGCTTTACCTACCAGAGACTATCTGATATATCTTTATACGTGGGCTGGATACAAAATAGTGGCATCACTGTTATAATTCATACCAGACTTTACTGACGGATGTTTAGCGTATTACGTGTCCTCAGTACAATCGCTCCGCATCTCGATAACATTCCCCCACGCGTAGCTCGTCAGCTCGTCATTATCTGTCGATGACTCGCAGGGACTGCCCTGTGTCACGGATATTGTCTTCTCTTGTGGTGTGTGCGACGAAGGGGTTCCTTAATTTTGGCGACTAGGTCTATCGGGTGAGCGTGGTGGATGTTCCGGTATCTCTCACCCATACGTACGCTAGAGCACCTGCTCAGTGTTCGCCTTGTGGCATCGTGAATTGACATGAAGGATGATGAGATGCTGTGCCAGACGGTGCCAACGCTTTCTTCTCCTCATCAGTGTCGGACGAACGTGATGTCGCAAGAAATTACAGTTGTGCCAGCCGAAGTGGCTATGCGGTTCTAGGCGCTACAGTGTGGAACAGCGTGACCGTTACGGTCGCAGGTTCGAATCCTGCCTCGGGCATGGATGTGTGTGATGTTAGTTAGGTTTAAGTAGTTCTAAGTTCTAGGAGACTGATGACTTCAGTAGTTAAGTCCCATAGTGCTCAGAGCCATTTGAACCATTACAGTTGTAGGCTGCAGTGACCTTCTTTTAGGATGTTTGAACACGACTCGTGCAGTTTCAGACACTACACACTACTGCAACTGATTCAAACACAGCCGTCGCCCTCACTGCACTACTTCAACTGACCTGCTATCTGCTGCAGACAGCGCGGCGTGCCATTTGCCGCACATCGTTCGGAAGTGTTGCCAACGCTTTCTATCCAACCTATGTATTTCACATCCCTGTAAATTGTTACACTCAGGTACTTTTATGAGTTAATTAATTTCAAATGTACTCACTGACATCGTACAGTAGACCCTTGTTAATTTGTAATATGATAAACAGAAAACTCAGTTAACCCACACTAGCTGTTCGGTCCCTACCGACGTGCATCGAAGAATCTGCAGCTTAAACGGAATTTCTGATAATTCATACCACAAACCAAAATTTGGTTCCTACATTACATATTCCATATCTTATTCTTCCTCTATGCAAAGTATATATGTGCATAATTGTGTAATTCTGTGCAGCACGTTATTTTCCGTTACGCATTTCGCATAACTTCACTCAATAATGTGCTACAGAGTTTGCATGTGAAAGGTGGATCTGCCTGCGTGATGTGTTCGATATTTCTAATGGTGGATCCACAATGCAATGCATCTGGGAATGTTATTAATTGTGCATCGAGTATGTGCCACATGTGGTTATATTGTTCGGGTCGAATACACGTGTGTTCAGGCTTGGTTAATGTTTGATGGATCTATCTTCATAAAAAAATGCTTGAATTATGTTCTATATGGTTCCACCCACATATCATCCATGGAAACGTCCAAAAAATGAATCCTCCTATGTTAGGTCGGATGCTGCCTCCGATTATGCCTTTCCAATCCATGTGTATATGTGTGTATGTGTGTTTTAGCGTTGGTTTTGGCGCTTAAAGTTGCCCATTGGAGGAATAAGTCGATCCCTGGCCGGATTGGGACTCTGCATCAAATTTGTATGGTATAGAAAAATAGCAAGCCACGCCTGGTTATGTAAGCGATAAGAGCAAGTACACTCTTGTACATTTACATAATGAAAAAAAATGATAAATGTGGACAATGCCAAAATTTCGGTAAAAAATCCACATATGATCTGGTCAAAGATGACACCTGCAGTTATACTTAGAGTGTAGTCGGTATGTGTCAAAGCACTAGATCAAAGTGTCTGGAGACGTCTCCTGTACACTTTCCTAGAAAGCTGCACAGATGAGTGATCTATTACAATCACAGCACCCTCTACCTCCAGACTGATGGAGATCTGCACTGAAGGTTGAGAGAGAGAGAGAGAGCTCCTCATAAAGCCCTTGGGAGAAAAGTGTATGGATTTTGTTATTTATACAGATCGATGGATGAATTTACTTTTTTTATAAATTAAATGTGATGAAATTGCTGAGCCCATCGGTCCTTAGGCTTACACACTACTTAATCTAACTCCATCTAACTTACACTAAAGACAACACTCACCCATCCCCCAGGGGGGACTCGAACCTCCGAACCGCGCGAACCGTGGCAAGGCGCCCCAGACCGCGCGGCTACCCCGCGCGGCTGATGGGTGGACATGGCGTTATAGATATGCTTAGAAAAAAAAATCAGTATACAGATCGGGTAACTGGTCGAGAGGGACTGTAATGAGTCGATATATGAGAGAGGGAGTGATAACACTTATGCCCCAACAGTGGAACCATGGTGCATTCTTGAGAGACATGCTTCCACTAGTTGTGTGAATATTGTGGCATTCCCCACGCAGTACATGTTACTCTCAGGTCATATATTTACAAACGTAAAAAAATATTTCGGAAGCGAAAAATCAAAAATACCCATTGCATATTTATGATCCTATAGATGAATTTATGAGAACTTTGTGGACAACACGGGTAGCACTCTTTTTACCTACATGACTCAGAATAGGTGCTAATACTATTGCTCGCTGTTTATCTGATTTTTAATCCCATTTGTCGTACATTTACCATTTTTTCGATTGTTCTATCCGGTGGTATTAGTAGTGGGAAACTTACTGCTTTCGACTCATATACAATGTAGTGTTCTGGATGTGAATTATCGCACTCTGGAGAGAGAGACACACACACGAGTCCTGCTGCTGTTAGCCCTATTTCTGTTTACTGTACACTCCACGCTACCATGTTGAACGGTAGATCATGGCTATCTCGCAGCTGAATCGTCAGAATCGTGTAATAGCTGTATCTACCTGCATACTTGTGGTCTTCTGTAGCCATCTGGTATTACAAATTTTACCGTCATACGTTATTATTATTACTATTTTAAAACTTCAGTAATTACCCTCTTGCTACGAAGTGGCCTGGGTATCTTTTAGCGGAATGTCATGACTACAGACAATAAAACCGCATCCACTCTACATACAGCATCGCGGTATTCACGTAAAACAGTGTAATTACAACCACTATTAGAGGTTATGAGCGAAAGTGCTGTCATTTGGAATCTTTACGCATAATTTTTTCTTATCTTTCTGGATAATCGACCAAATGTGTTTGACATGTGCAGAATATTATCCATCTGCCTATGATTTTAATTATCTAACGTGGAAACCGATTACATAAACGCGTGTTCTGGTGAGTGCTCGTATAAAAAATATTATATTCTGAGCCGTTTAGCACTGCTGCAGAGGGTTCATATGCGCGACCTGAGTGTAGTTTATGCGTATTGTTTCACCAAAACACACGTCGTAGTTCTACTTAAAACAATATAAAATGTATTCATATATTATGATAACCCTCTAGGCTAGCGTTGCATTATCACAATCTTCCATGCAGCTGTGTAGCTTGGGAACTGTGCCAGCCGCATCTCGCATTTTTATAGACATCTCGGCTGATACTGTAATACACGTACACCGCTAAGTAAGCGTTTTTGGTGTGCACTGTAGCGCCGTGCATGTTGCTTGTCGTCGCCGGATCCCATGCTTCCTAACACCCCATGGCCCTGGGGTACCCAGGTGACGGCGCCCACAGTATAATGCAGTAGCATTTACAAGATCGTGTGACTGAAAGTGTCGCGGTCATAATCTTTACCAGATGGTTCTGTTTGATACTGCAGCAAATAATCATCGTTAGTAAAGAAAGCATTTGCTCTTTGTTGTCATATTGTCATGCTATGACGCAATCCAGTGTTTGTCCTACACATTTATGAATACTAGGCCTGATTGACACAAGATCTAAACTGACACCTTCCAGGAAATTAAAGTAAATGCTGTTGACTTGTAAGTATGAGCGTTCATTTCATATATCAGAGTCGATAATTGCTTATAGTGCTATAATCTGTATGTCTATAGTTCTAATTAATTTACCTGGAAATCGATTACAGACTGGGTGACTATATACACTCCTGGAAATTGAAATAAGAACACCGTGAATTCATTGTCCCAGGAAGGGGAAACTTTATTGACACATTCCTGGGGTCAGATACATCACATGATCACACTGACAGAACCACAAGCACATAGACACAGGCAACAGAGCATGCACAATGTCGGCACTAGTACAGTGTATATCCACCTTTCGCAGCAATGCAGGCTGCTATTCTCCCATGGAGACCATCGTAGAGATGCTGGATGTAGTCCTGTGGAACGGCTTGCCATGCCATTTCCACCGGGCGCCTCAGTTGGACCAGCGTTCGTGCTGGACGTGCAGACCGCGTGAGACGACGCTTCATCCAGTCCCAAATATGCTCAATGGGGGACAGATCCGGAGATCTTGCTGGCCAGGGTAGTTGACTTACACCTTCTAGAGCACGTTGGGTGGCACGGGATACATGCGGACGTGCATTGTCCTGTTGGAACAGCAAGTTCCCTTGCCGGTTCGATGACGGTTTGGATGTACCGTGCACTATTCAGTGTCCCCTCGACGATCACCAGAGGTGTACGGCCAGTGTAGGAGATCGCTCCCCACACCATGATGCCGGGTGTTGGCCCTGTGTGCCTCGGTCGTATGCAGTCCTGATTGTGGCGCTCACCTGCACGGTGCCAAACACGCATACGACCATCATTGGCACCAAGGCAGAAGCGACTCTCATCGCTGAAGACGACACGTCTCCATTCGTCCCTCCATTCACGCCTGTCGCGACACCACTGGAGGCGGGCTGCACTATGTTGGGGCGTGAGCGGAAGACGGCCTAACGGTGTGCGGGACCGTAGTCCAGCTTCATGGAGACGGTTGCGAATGGTCCTCGCCGATACCCCAGGAGCAACAGTGTCCCTAATTTGCTGGGAAGTGGCGGTGCGGTCCCCTAGGGCACTGCGTAGGATCCTACGGTCTTGGCGTGCATCCGTGCGTCGCTGCGGTCCGGTCCCAGGTCGACGGGCACGTGCACCTTCCGCCGACCACTGGCGACAACATCGATGTACTGTGGAGACCTCACGCCCCACGTGTTGAGCAATTCGGTGGTATGTCCACCCGGCCTCCCGCATGCCCACTATACGCCCTCGCTCAAAGTCCGTCAACTGCACATACGGTTCACGCCCACGCTATCGCGGCATGCTACCAGTGTATGCCGCCAGTGCAGGCGGGCTGCACGATGTTGGGGCGTGAGCGGAAGACGGCCTAACGGTGTGCGGGACCGTAGTCCAGCTTCATGGAGACGGTTGCGAATGGTCCTCGCCGATACCCCAGGAGCAACAGTGTCCCTAATTTGCTGGGAAGTGGCGGTGCGGTCCCCTAGGGCACTGCGTAGGATCCTACGGTCTTGGCGTGCATCCGTGCGTCGCTGCGGTCCGGTCCCAGGTCGACGGGCACGTGCACCTTCCGCCGACCACTGGCGACAACATCGATGTACTGTGGAGACCTCACGCCCCACGTGTTGAGCAATTCGGTGGTATGTCCACCCGGCCTCCCGCATGCCCACTATACGCCCTCGCTCAAAGTCCGTCAACTGCACATACGGTTCACGTCCACGCTATCGCGGCATGCTACCAGTGTATGCCGCCAGTGCAGGCGGGCTGCACGATGTTGGGGCGTGAGCGGAAGACGGCCTAACGGTGTGCGGGACCGTAGTCCAGCTTCATGGAGACGGTTGCGAATGGTCCTCGCCGATACCCCAGGAGCAACAGTGTCCCTAATTTGCTGGGAAGTGGCGGTGCGGTCCCCTACGGCACCGCGTAGGATCCTACGGTCTTGGCGTGCATCCGTGCGTCGCTGCGGTCCGGTCCCAGGTCGACGGGCACGTGCACCTTCCGCCGACCACTGGCGACAACATCGATGTACTGTGGAGACCTCACGCCCCACGTGTTGAGCAATTCGGTGGTACGTCCACCCGGCCTCCCGCATGCCCACTATACGCCCTCGCTCAAAGTCCGTCAACTGCACATACGGTTCACGTCCACGCTATCGCAGCATGCTACCAGTGTTAAAGACTGCGATGGAGCTCCGTATGCCACGGCAAACTGGCTGACACTGACGGCGGCGGTGCACAAATGCTGCGCAGCTAGCGCCATTCGACGGCCAACACCGCGGTTCCTGGTGTGTCCGCTGTGCCGTGTGTGTGATCATTGCTTGTACAGCCCTCTCGCAGTGTCCGGAGCAAGTATGGTGGGTCTGACACACCGGTGTCAATGTGTTCTTTTTTCCAGTTCAAGAAGTGTATTTGTCGTAAGCATGAGAGATTGCAGGGCACTCTCACTTCTGATTCGGTGTAGGGAAAACGATCTACTGCGATTTGATTTCATTAATTATGATGAAATGGTGGGCACTGATTTATGGTCTTGTTTCCATGCTCTAGAGATGGAAATACGGTAAGCTTTACCTGAGTTCAAAGGAACAGGGTGCCGACTTAAACGACAGCAGTAAAGGCACGGCATTGGTGGGCCGATAAAGCGCGTTTTTCTGGGGAACAGTGAGAAGACATTTCCAGACAGCCACGTGCCGTGGTCGCATTGTGCAGAACACATTACGTTGGCGCCAGACAGGAGGCTGGCGTCCAGGTATATGGGCCAGCGCCGAAAAGTCCCCGACAGCGCATTGTAGGCCAGGAATAAAGCAGATGATGTGCTTTGTTAGGGAGCAAACTGCCAAAACAAATGTAAGAGATTCTGCAAACTTCCGTGGGACAGGGAGACTGGCGTCCAGACATCCAGATTCTGTTTGAAAACATGTTTCTCAAAGCACGACACTTTGGCGGGTTTATGGCCACTCTTTGGAAACTTTGAAATGGACGCAACAGGAGAGATAACAAGCACTTTATGGAGGGCTGTGCTTCCACCCTGTATTGTGTTAGCTAAAGACACAGCTAACATGTGGGAAAGAGGCCGTGAAGCTGAATTTTTTCTCATTTTCTGCCAATTACCTAAATTAAATTCTCTGATTCGTCAAATCAGTTTGTGGTGCAAAGACCATTCTCCGAGCTTAGAATGCCGGGCTCCAGCTCGTGATTGGCTTGTGAGAAAGTGGGGGAAATAAAAAAACAGAAATGTGGTTTTGGAACAGAGTTGAAGAGGAAACACAGAGAAAGGAGAAAGGTTCACTCTCGTACAAGTGTCTTGTAGTGGCGCTTCGCTAGTAAAGAACTGCAGGTCTGTACCTAAACGGTGAGACTTGCGTCCTTCGCTAGTGTGCGACTTGGAGCCTGTGCCAGACACCCTCTGAACCATCAGAGGTACTGCTTATACCATCATGGTCACAACGAATGATGCATGCATGTACTTATTTGTCTTGAGTTGGCCGTCTAAACATTTGACGTATTCCGACATGCACAGTCGTGTCACAGAGTCAAATATGTTTGACAGAGCAGCAAACAGGTCCACCTGCACACTGGAATCCACCGGGATTTCAGAGGCTCATAGGGAAGTACCTACGTTCTGAATTAACTGAATGCGAGACCGCGTACTTAGATTTTTCGGGAATGCACACTTAATAACAGATTGCCACCGTCCATGATTTCAGTCGCCGAACACATCATGGTGTGCTGACTTGACCAGCAGGACGGTGAAGTATTCGCTGCTGCGATGTAGGGCTATAATATATGTTTCTCGGCACCCTGTTCTTTCGAACCATAGTTTTCTTTATTTTTGTATGGTAGAATATAGATGCTTGGTGGTGGCGTAGTTTGATGCCATAACCTGGATTCACGTGTATGAAGTGAGATAGAGCTAGTAGTGTTCCGGATAGTGTCGTGTGTCGATCCCCAGCAGATCACATTGTCCACAATAGATCCCGTTTTAGTAAGGCTTTTCTTAAATAAATATTTTTTGTATGATGTTTCTTTAATAATTTTGTTGTCTTGTCCAGTTTAAGATCAATAAATCGATTGTGAATTAGACTACAACTTCTCCCTTAGTTCTAATTAACAGTTCCTTCCCATTTTATTATGGTAGTCTAGATCTGAAACATAAGGAGTAGCGTTTTCACTTGGTGTCCACTGCATGGATCTTTTACTGCATTAACAATAATCTTCTTTCAAGCAAACCAGTATGGGCTACAACACCTTCCCAGTGGTTCTTTTGAAAGTGTTACGAATATGGATCACTCGGAGCGGAAATATGAGAACGCACAGAACAACTATACAGTGCTGGCAGTAAAACTTTCGCCAGGTTTCTAACCAGCTACTTCAAACTCGAACGACGCTGCCTTAGGGACCTTGACTGAGGAGTAGGGTTACACTCTCTGTGATTCACTGTTACTTCACGTCTCGCTAGGGCACCCGGTCTAAAAATCTGTTTTCCTAAACGGTTGCCTATCTAATGGCCTCCAACGACAACAAAAATTTTATTTTCAGTATTTCATCTACACTGTAGTGACAAAAGTCACGGGATAGTGATATACACATGCATAGATGACGACAGAATCGCGCACACAACGTATAAAAGGACACTGAATTGGCGGAGCTGTCATTTGCACTTAGGTGATTCACGTGAAAAGGTTTCCGACGTGATTATGGCCCCACGACGGAAATAACAGACTTTGAACGTAGAATGGTACTTGGAGCTAGACGCATGGGACATTCCATTTCGGAAATCGCTAGGGAAGTCCATAATCCGAAATCTGTAGTGTCAAGAGTGTGCCGAGAATACCAAATTTCAGGCAGTACCCCTCACCACGGGCAAAGCAGTGACCGACGGCCTGCACTTTACAACCGACAGTAGCGGCGTTTGCGTAGCTTTGCCGTTGCTAACAGACCAGCAACGCAGCGTCAAATAACTGCAGAAATCAATGCGGAACGTACGACGAATGTTTCCGTTAGGAAATATAAAATCTCCTTGAATGATCAGCTTCTGTACCAGTTGGTGACGTATTGAAATTTGGAGGAAGTTATTGTTCTTTAATGTTTAAAATACGACTCTGTTAGTTACTTGGTCGTATTGCGGATAGCTTTGAGCCCACGTTTTCGTAGCTTTTCATACCTAAGGGACCACTGTTGTAAGGAAAGAAGGTCAAATAGCAATCTGCTTTCCGAAATATGACGTTAATGGCAGCAGACGACCGACACGAGTGCAGCACGACATCGCCTGCAGTGCCTCTCCTGGGCTCGTGACCATATCCGTTGGAACCTAGACGACTGGGAAAACGTGGCCTAGTCAGATGAGTCCCGATTTCAGTTGGTAAGTGCTGATGGTAGGGTTCGAGTGTGGCGCAACCCCGCAGAGTTGTGTACACACCTTGCACCCAGTCAGTTCGTGCACATAGCCCTGCAGCGGCAATACATTCACAGTTATGGTCGGCTGTAGAGGCATCATGGCTCAGTATTTCTGCTGGGGACTCCAACAACTTGTTGAGTCCATGCCACATTGAGTTTCTGCGCTATGCTGGGAAAAAGGAGATCAGACACAATACTAGGAGGTGCCCCATGACTTTTGTCAGCTTAGTGTATTTACTGACATAATTTAAAAATTTAAAATACTGCCATAATCTACTCATTACCTAATAAGTCAAGTAAGTCGTCTAAGTTAGAAACTGTGTATGTGTCTTGAGGTAGCATATATGAAGGAGCACAAATTACACAGACTATATTCATCCAGTTGTAAGACGTTGTGGTCTCCTGACCTTCATTGCTTACATATTCCGCCCTCACAATCATATTCCGCACATCAATACGCTTCATTCGAACCCAAACTCGATAAGATAAAGTCATTGTTGTATGAATTCATGTAAACGATATGCGAATAACAAGTAAGTGCACTGGGGTTGAAATACTTGAGGCTACCTTACACACATACATTCCAGACATGACAGTCACAGAAGCTTTTAGTTTGGGAGAGAAACAGCACAACGGGACGCCGGTCCCTTCAGAGGACGACCCAGCCTATGTCGGCCGATGACCGCCCGTAGAGCGGACAGCGTGGACCCGAGTGAAAGGGGAGAACAGTCCTGTGTTCAGCTTAAAAGCAAATTCCGCTACATTGTGTGGGAGCGGCCAGCCCACGCATTCTTTACACATAGCACGCAGTTTCAGAGATTTTCACAGGGAGACAGCAAACGCCAAACGCCAATGCTACAGGTTTCCGGATTGGTCGCCTTAAACGAAACGTCATTCTCCCGTTTTAGAAGAGCAATGCCGGTTGGCAGACGATATTTCTGACGCCTTGAGCTGAAGGAATAATGGAAGAAAACGAAAGATATACCCCTTCACGTATGGCGTGGAGAGGTGCCGTTCCGTTGTCGCTCTTGGAGCGAGGAACGAGTCTCTCCTCAGTACTTCACTGGGAGAGCGAATCGAAGTGCTGCTCTATATTGAGTCCTTGTGATTAAGTGTTGTTCACTGTGTTGGCTGACGCACTTATTGTGCAGTGTGAATGGACAGAGTTATAGTTAAACGCCTGCGAGCGTATTTTGAGTGGTATTGCGGTGGACTGGTTATCTGACTGGTGTACCACGCCAATAGTTAGACTAGTGGCGAATAGGAATCCTTAAACTTTGTATAGAAATTTCATTAGCGAATCCTGTCCTTGAGAGGTAACTTCACATTCCGAAAAGAACCAGCATATAACTTGTTCAATTCATAACTAAAAATGCCATTGTGATTTTTCAGAACTTTTGGAAAATAAATAATAACTTTCGTTAGTTTCATGTTTTTTTTACACTAACTAGCACTACTCCAGTACCCAAGTATCCCACTAGTTACGTAAGAAATTTTGTGAATTTTTGTGTCATTTCCTTACATCGGACGACTACAGAAGATATTTATTGCTGAAGGTTTTTCAGACATTTCTCTTTAGAACGTTAGGAGCGTCTGTCTGACTTCTGTAGTAGTGTGGGGGTGGAAATTGCATCTTGCAGGAGCCACAGGGTAAAGGGTATATCTCAGATTAATCCGTTGCGCAAAATAACAGAATAACAGATCAACCCCACATCTCAGACAGTATTTGAGAATGAGAGCTCTTAAGCATAATTTCAATCCTTTTCTAGGCTTCTACTCGCTGACAGGCCCACAAAATAACAAAACGAAAAAAGTTTATTGCTTGCTACATTTCAAGTGTTCATACAATAAAGCTTTAGCATCAGGCATGACATTTTACACTACTGGCCATTAAAATTGCTACACCAAGAAGAAATGCAGATGATAAACGGGTATTCATTGGACAAATATATTATACTAGAACTGACATGTGATTAAATTTTCACGCAATTTGGGTGCATAGATCCTCAGAAACCAGTACCCAGAACAACCATCTCTGGCCGTAATAACGGCCTTGATACGCCTGGGCATTAAGTCGAACAGAGCTTGGGTGGCATGTACAGGTACAGTTGCCCATGCAGCTTCAACACGATACCACAGTTCATCAAGAGTAGTGACTGGCGTATTGTGACGAGCCAGTTGCTCGGCCACCATTGACCAGACGGTTTCAATTGGTGAGACATCTGGAGAATGTTCTGGACAGGGCAGCAGTCGAACATTTACTGTATCCAGAAAGGCCCGTAGAGGACCTGCAACATGCGGTCGTGCATTATCCTGCTGAAATGTAGAGTTTTGCAGGGATCGAATGAAGGGTAGAGCCACGAGTCGTAACACATCTGAAATGTAACGTCCACTGTGCAAAGTGCGGTCAATGAGAACAAGAGGTGACGGAGACGTGCAACCAATGGCACTCCATACCATGACGCCAGGTGATACACCAGTATGGCGGTGACGAATACACGCTTCCAATGTGCGTTCACCGCGATGTCGCCAAACACGGATGCGACCATCATGATGCTGTAAACAGAACCAGGATTCATCCGAAAAAATGACGTTTTGCCATTCGTGCACCCAGCTTCGTCGTCGAGTACACCATCGCAGGCGCTGCTGTCGGTGATGCAGCGTCAGGGTAACCGCAGCCATGGTCTCCGAGCTGATAGTCCATGCTGCTGCAGACGTCATCGAACTGTTCGTGCAGATGGTTGTTGTCTTGGAAACGTCCCCATCTGTGACTCGGGGATCGAGACGTGGCTGCACGATCCGTTACAGCCACGCGGATGAGATGCCTCATCTCGACTACTAGTGATACGAGGCCGTTGGGATCCATCACGGTGTTCCGTATCACCCTCCTGAACCCACCTATTCCATATTCTGCTAACAGTCATTGGATCTCGACCAACGCGAGCAGCAATGTCGCGATACGATGAACCGCAATCGCGACAGGCTACAATCCCACCTTTATCAAAGTGGGAAACGTGATGGTACGCATTTCTCCTCCTTACACGAGGCATCACAACAACGTTTCACCGGTCAACTGCTTTTTGTGTATGAGAAATCGGTTGTAAACTTTCCTCATGTCAGCACGTTGTAGGTGTCGCCACCGGCGCCAACCTTGTGTGAAAGCTCGGAAAAGCTAATCATTTGCATCTTCTTCCTGTCGGCTAAATTTCGCTTCTGTAGCACATCTTCGTGGTGTAGCAATTTTATTACTTCTTTGCTACTATTCGCAACGGATTTTGTGGACAGTGTTCAATTATACTACTGGTTTGGATTGGATTGGATTATTTGGGGGAAGAGACCAAACATCGAGGTCATCGGTCGCATCGGATTAGGGATGGATGGGGAAGGAAATCAGCCGTGCCCTTTCAAAGGAACCATCCCAGCCTTTGCCTGGTGCGACCAATTATACTACTGAATGCACCTGCAATTATACCGCTGCAAGACGCATAGTGCACGAAGTTAGCCTTCGTAAACAAAAACTAGCTTTTCATAAAACAGGGTGCAAATTAGCCAGACTCTGTTAATCTAGCGCTTTATAATGAGAGCGCTAAGCGGTTTAAACGTGGTTTAGAGATAATTTCAGGCACTGTTCTTATTTTTTTCTGGTTTACGACCGCACAAAATAATGAAAGGAAAGCTCTTTATTCCTTACTAAGTCTTCGTTGTTCATACAGTAAATCTTCAGCATCAAGCATAACATTTTAATTTATTACTTCTTTACTACTAACTCTATTCGCTACTCATTTTGTGGTAGTTCCCGCTTTACCACTGAAGATACTTTCAAAATATGTCGTTGTACGGCACGTGCTTAACGTCAAATATTTAGTATGAAAGGCAGTCAAATGAAAACGAGATAGCTACAAAAAAGTAAGTAAATTGTTTATTATTTCAAAATTGATCGCCATAACTGGTAATACATTTATCCCAGCGTGAGATAAGACGATCAGTGCCTTATTGGATAAATATTTGCCGTTGCCTATTGAACCTTGATCGTTCCCAAGTGTACACCTACAGCACACTCCAAGTAACCTTGGCGACACGCTGTCGGCTAAAATTTTCCCTAGGAAGCCCTCAGACATCCTTCTACCATCCTGAAGCCTCCCCTATTTTTGGAGTCCTGAAGAAAGACATTCGTGGATGTCGATTTGTTTCGGACGAAGAGGTATATACGCCTAGATACAACCATGGTTCTGTAGGCAAGTGCAAACATTTTTCTAGGAAAGCACTGAACGTCTTATCTCACAGTGGGATAAAGGTCACTGATGGAGGAAAAATTTCAACACCAAAAATAATTAATGTAGAGTAATGAAATATCAGGAATACATTCATCTAGGCAACATATCTAAGTGAATAACACTGCAAGATCACAGGTTAATGCAAGCGCGAGATAAGCCATTGCAAATGTCATGCAAACGCGAACGCGTTGAGTTTTACAGGCGCTGGATGTCAGTTTGTGGCACGGAGTTCCATGCCTGTTGCACTCGGTCGATCAATATATGGGACCGTTAATGCCGTTTGTAGATGACGCCGGAGTTTTCGTCCAGTTATGACCCATATGTGGTCGATTGGAGGAAGATTTGGTGATGGAGCAGGTCAAGGCAACATGAGTATGTTGGGTTATAACAGCGGTACGTGGGTGAACGTTATCCTGCTGGAAAACACCCCCTGGAATTCTGTTCATGAATGGCACCGTAACAGGTTGGCTCACCAAACTTGACACACAAATTTGTAATTAGGGCGCGTGAGATAACCACGAGAGTGTTCCTGCATTTGGATACAATTCGGTTCCATAGGAAACCGCAAACATTTTTCCACGAAGGCATTGATCGTCCTATCTCACAGAGGTATTTATTTAGCGTATGGCATCTACAGAGTAAAATTGCACACATGCTATTAATTAATGTAATAAACGAATTACAAATATATTATTAAATGATTGATTGCAAACAATAATCTGCGAAAGATTAGGCAGACAGCCACTGCAGCTATTACAAGTCCACATCTAGGCAGGTCACCCACTGAAAAGTACGTGGAGTAGCATTCATGATATCCCTCCATTCTCCTTCAAACCTCCTCGCAGGACATTCGAAGATCAGGTGAGGGATTGTTTGTTTTTCTGCACCACAGTCGCATCGTGGGTCATCAGTGAGTTTCCATTTGTGGAGAATGGCCTTACACACGCCGTGGTTAGTAAAAAAAAAAATGGTTCGAATGGATCTGAGCACTATGGGACTTAACAGCTGAGGTCATCAGTCCCCTAGAACTTAGAACTACTTAAACCTAACTAACCTAAGGACATCACACACATCCATGCTCGAGGCAGGATTCGAACCTGCGACTGTAGCGGTCGCGCGGTTCCAGACTGAAGCTCCTAGAACCGCTCGGCCACACCGGCCTGCCGTAACTAGTCTTCACACGATTAAGTCTGCGCGAAGTTCTTCTGGGCATTTGCATTCCTTCCACCGGTATCGAAGGATCAAAATTAGTGATGAGAGGATGGTGATTATTCAGCGACCAGTATTGTCTCCATTCCCTTGCTATGTCATACCTTTCTGGGAATTTGAGGACTTCGTCTTCCCACATAGGTTTCTTGGATTTTAAGCGGGTAGTTGGTAGATGATCCAATATTTTTCGGATAGGTATATCTTCACCGACATTCTCGGATAGCTGCTTGTTGCCTTCTGAGGAGGGAGGAGCTATATTGCAAAGGGCATGAACGCAGGGAAGTGGAGTTGGTTGTAGAGTTCCTGAGACACTCCTCATGGTGGTGTTGAGCTGGACATCTATTTTCTTCGTGTGTGCGCTCTTGTATCAGACTGGGGATCAGTATTCTGCCACCGAGCAAACAAGAGATTGTGCTGTGGTGAGTAGGGTGTTAGCTTGAGCTCCCCAGGAGATTACAACCAGCTTTCTTAATATGTTATTTCGATTTTTTATCTTTTGACTGTTTATTTCTAGGTGTTTTTTTATAGGTTATTGACTGGTCAAGAGTGATTCCTAGATATTTTGAATGGCTGTTGTGCGCCAATCGCTCATTGCAGAATGTTACTTGTAACTCTCGTCTTGCCTCATGATTGTTCAGGTGGAATATGCTTACCTCAGTTTTATTTGGACTTGGACAGAGCCTCCATTTCGTATAATACTGGTTAAGAAGTTGAAGGTCCGTTGACAGAGTAGCTTTCCCTTCTTGGAATGTCTTGCTCTAAGTGGCTACTGCAATGTCGTCTGCATAACAGAATTTTTGCGATTAAGTTGCTGGCATGTCACTCGTAGATAGGTTGTAGAGAAGGGGAGCTAGCACTGGTCCCTGTGGAGCCCATTGTTTATTGAGTAGGAGGGATGAAAGATTAAGAAAGCGCACCCCAGAACATGAATCCAGATGTAGGTCCATTGTGTCTAGCACGCAGACAGGTCCTTTGCACGCCCTCAACTCACCTGCTTCTAACCAACACACGGCCATCATAGACATCAAGTCAGGAGCAGCTTTCTTTAGAAAACACAATACACCTCCCACGTGTCCTCCAATGAGCTCTCGTTTGACCCCACTGTAGTTGCTATTGGCGGTGGTTTGGGCCAGTGGAATGCACGCCACAGGGCATCTGGCTCGGATGCGTCCTTGAAGTAACCGATTTGTGACAGTTTGTTGTGTAACTCTAGTGCCAGCTGCTGCTCAAATAGCTGCTGGAGATGCAATACGAAGCTCCAGACCCATACGCCAGACAAGATGGTCTTCCCTCTCAGGCAGTGCCACGTGGTCGTCCGGAGCCCAGTCTTCTTTCGGCAGTACATTCTCGTGACCATCTCTGCCAGCAGTCACATAGAGTGGCTTCATTCCTATCAAGTGTTTCCTCGATATCGCAGAAGGAACATCCAGCTTCTCGTAGTCCCTTCAGACGACCTCGTTTAAAACCAATAAGGTGTTGATAATGGCGTATTTGTCGCCTTAAAGGCATTATTGACCAACATCAACTCAGAAGCAATCAACGGTTACAACCATTACAGCGAGTATTTGAAGCAAACTTGATCTGCATCCTCAGTGGCGCTACTGGCACACAACTTCGAATCTCAGAAGCAACCAGCCCTCACCACCATTACAGCGAGTATTTGAAGCAAACCTGATCTGCATCCTCAGTGGCGCTACTGGCACACAACTTTGTATCGCAGAAGCAACCAGTCCTCACCACCATTACAGCGAGTATTTGAAGCAAACCTGATCTGCGTCCTCAATGGCGCTACTGGCACACAACTTCCAATCTCAGAAGCAACCAGCCCTCACCACCATTACAGCGAGTATTTGAAGCAAACCTGATCTGCGTCCTCAGTGGCGCTACTGGCACACAACTTCGAATCTCAGAAGCAAGTAGCCCTCAAAACAATTACAGCGAGTATTTGAAGCAAACCTGATCTGCATCCCCATTGGCGCTACTGGCACACAACTTCGTATCTCAGAAGCAACCAACCCTCACCACCGTTACAGCGAGTATTTGAAGCAAACCTGATCTGCGTCCTCAGTGGCGCTACTGGCACACAACTTCCAATCTCAGAAGCAACCAGCCCTCACCACCATTACAGCGAGTATTTGAAGCAAACCTGATCTGCGTCCTCAGTGGCGCTACTGGCACACAACTTCGAATCTCAGAAGCAAGTAGCCCTCAAAACAATTACAGCGAGTATTTGATGCAAACCTGATCTGCATCCCCATTGGCGCTACTGGCACACAACTTCGTATCTCAGAAGCAACCAGCCCTCACCACCATTACAGCGAGTATTCGAAGCAAACTTGATCTGCATCCTCAGTGGCGCTACTGGCACACAACTTCGTATCTCAGAAGCAACCAGCCCTCAGCACCATTACAGCGAGTATTTGAAGCAAACCTGATCTGCATCCTCAGTGGCGCTACTGGCACACAACTTCCAATCTCAGAAGCAACCAGCCCTCACCACCATTACAGCGAGTATTTGAAGCAAACCTGATCTGCATCCTCAGTGGCGCTACTGGCACACAACTTCGTATCGCAGAAGCAACCAGCCCTCACCACCATTACAGCGAGTATTTGAAGCAAACCTGATCTGCGTCCTCAGTGGCGCTACTGGCACACAACTTCCAATCTCAGAAGCAACCAGCCCTCACCACCATTACAGCGAGTATTTGAAGCAAACCTGATCTGCATCCTCAGTGGCGCTACTGGCACACAACTTCGAATCTCAGAAGCAACCAGCCCTCACCACCATTACAGCGAGTATTTGAAGCAAACCTGATCTGCATCCTCAGTGGCGCTACTGGCACACAACTTCGTATCGCAGAAGCAACCAGCCCTCAGCACCATTACAGCGAGTATTTGAAGCAAACCTGATCTGCATCCTCAGTGGCGCTACTGGCACACAACTTCGAATCTCAGAAGCAACCAGCCCTCACCACCATTACAGCGAGTATTTGAAGCAAACCTGATCTGCATCCTCAGTGGCGCTACTGGCACACAACTTCGAATCTCAGAAGCAACCAGCCCTCACCACCATTACAGCGAGTATTTGAAGCAAACCTGATCTGCGTCCTCAGTGGCGCTACTGGCACACAACTTTGAATCTCAGAAGCAACCAGCCCTCACCACCATTACAGCGAGTATTTGAAGCAAACCTGATCTGCATCCTCAGTGGCGCTACTGGCACACAACTTCGAATCTCAGAAGCAACCAGCCGTCACCACCATTACAGCGAGTATTTGAAGCAAACCTGATCTGCGTCCTCAGTGGCGCTACTGGCACACAACTTCGAATCTCAGAAGCAAGTAGCCCTCAAAACAATTACAGCGAGTATTTGATGCAAACCTGATCTGCATCCCCATTGGCGCTACTGGCACACAACTTCGTATCTCAGAAGCAACCAGCCCTCACCACCATTACAGCGAGTATTCGAAGCAAACTTGATCTGCATCCTCAGTGGCGCTACTGGCACACAACTTCGTATCTCAGAAGCAACCAGCCCTCAGCACCATTACAGCGAGTATTTGAAGCAAACCTGATCTGCATCCTCAGTGGCGCTACTGGCACACAACTTCCAATCTCAGAAGCAACCAGCCCTCACCACCATTACAGCGAGTATTTGAAGCAAACCTGATCTGCATCCTCAGTGGCGCTACTGGCACACAACTTCGTATCGCAGAAGCAACCAGCCCTCACCACCATTACAGCGAGTATTTGAAGCAAACCTGATCTGCGTCCTCAGTGGCGCTACTGGCACACAACTTCCAATCTCAGAAGCAACCAGCCCTCACCACCATTACAGCGAGTATTTGAAGCAAACCTGATCTGCATCCTCAGTGGCGCTACTGGCACACAACTTCGAATCTCAGAAGCAACCAGCCCTCACCACCATTACAGCGAGTATTTGAAGCAAACCTGATCTGCATCCTCAGTGGCGCTACTGGCACACAACTTCGTATCGCAGAAGCAACCAGCCCTCAGCACCATTACAGCGAGTATTTGAAGCAAACCTGATCTGCATCCTCAGTGGCGCTACTGGCACACAACTTCGAATCTCAGAAGCAACCAGCCCTCACCACCATTACAGCGAGTATTTGAAGCAAACCTGATCTGCGTCTTCAGTGGCGCTACTGGCACACAACTTCCAATCTCAGAAGCAACCAGCTCTCACCACCATTACAGCGAGTATTTGAAGCAAACCTGATCTGCATCCTCAGTGGCGCTACTGGCACACAACTTCGTATCTCAGAAGCAACCAGCCCTCAGTACCATTACAGCGAGTATTTGAAGCAAACATGATCTGCGTCCTCAGTGGCGCTACTGGCACACAACTTCGAATCTCAGAAGCAACCAGCCCTCACCACCATTACAGCGAGTATTTGAAGCAAATCCGATCTGCGTCCTCAATGGCACTACTGGCACACAACTTCGAATCTCAGAAGGAACCAGCCCTCACCACCATTACAGCGAGTATTTGAAGCAAACCTGATCTGCATCCTCAGTGGCGCTACTGGCACACAACTTCGTATCTCAGAAGCAACCAGCCCTCAGCACCATTACAGCGAGTATTTGAAGCAAACCTGATCTGCATCCTCAGTGGCGCTACTGGCACACAACTTCCAATCTCAGAAGCAACCAGCCCTCACCACCATTACAGCGAGTATTCGAAGCAAACTTGATCTGCATCCTCAGTGGCGCTACTGGCACACAACTTCCAATCTCAGAAGCAACCAGCCCTCACCACCATTACAGCGAGTATTCGAAGCAAACCTGATCTGCGTCCTCAGTGGCGCTACTGGCACACAACTTCGTATCTCAGAAGCAACCAGCCCTCACCACCATTACAGCGAGTATTCGAAGCAAACTTGATCTGCATCCTCAGTGGCGCTACTGGCACACAACTTCGTATCTCAGAAGCAACCAGCCCTCAGCACCATTACAGCGAGTATTTGAAGCAAACCTGATCTGCATCCTCAGTGGCGCTACTGGCACACAACTTCCAATCTCAGAAGCAACCAGCCCTCACCACCATTACAGCGAGTATTTGAAGCAAACCTGATCTGCATCCTCAGTGGCGCTACTGGCACACAACTTCGTATCGCAGAAGCATTCAGCCCTCACCACCATTACAGCGAGTATTTGAAGCAAACCTGATCTGCATCCTCAGTGGCGCTACTGGCACACAACTTCCAATCTCAGAAGCAACCAGCCGTCACCACCATTACAGCGAGTATTTGAAGCAAACCTGATCTGCATCCTCAGTGGCGCTACTGGCACACAACTTCGAATCTCAGAAGCAACCAGCCCTCACCACCATTACAGCGAGTATTTGAAGCAAACCTGATCTGCATTCTCAGTGGCGCTACTGGCACACAACTTCGTATCGCAGAAGCAACCAGCCCTCACCATCATTACAGCGAGTATTTGAAGCAAACTTGATCTGCATCCTCAGTGGCGCTTCTGGCACACAACTTCCAATCTCAGAAGCAACCAGCTCTCACCACCATTACAGCGAGTATTTGAAGCAAACCTGATCTGCATCCTCAGTGGCGCTACTGGCACACAACTTCCAATCTGAGAAGCAACCAGCCCTCACCACCATTACAGCGAGTATTTGAAGCAAACCTGATCTGCATCCTCAGTGGCGCTACTGGCACATAACTTCCAATCCCAGAAGCAACCAGCTCTCACCACCATTACAGCGAGTATTTGAAGCAAACCTGATCTGCATCCTCAGTGGCGCTACTGGCACACAACTTCCAATCTCAGAAGCAACCAGCCCTCACCACCATTACAGCGAGTATTTGAGGCAAACCTGATCTGCATCCTCAGTGGCGCTACTGGCACACAACTTTGTATCGCAGAAGCAACCAGTCCTGTCCACCATTACAGCGAGTATTTGAAGCAAACCTGATCTGCATCCTCAGTGGCGCTACTGGCACACAGCTTCGAATCTCAGAAGCAACCAGCCCTCACCACCATTACAGCGAGTATTTGAAGCAAACCTGATCTGCATCCTCAGTGGCGCTACTGGCACACAACTTCGAATCTCAGAAGCAACCAGCCCTCACCACAATTACAGCGAGTATTTGAAGCAAACCTGATCTGCGTCCTCAGTGGCGCTACTGGCACACAACTTCGAATCTCAGAAGTAACCAGCCCTCAGCACCATTACAGCTAGTATTTGAAGCAAACCTGATCTGCATTCTCAGTGGCGCTGCTGGCACACAAGTTCGAATCTCAGAAGCAACCAACCCTCACCACCATTACAGCGAGTATTTGAAGCAAACCTTATCTGCATCCTCAGTGGCGCTACTGGCACACAACTTCGTATCTCAGAAGCAACCAGCCCTCACCACCATTACAGCGAGTATTTGAAGCAAACCTGATCTGCATCCTCAGTGGCGCTACTGGCACACAACTTCCAATCTCAGAAGCAACCAGCCCTCACCACCATTACAGCGAGTATTTGAAGCAAACCTGATCTGCGACTTCAGTGGCGGTACTGGCACACAACTTCCAATCTCAGAAGCAACCAGCCCTCACCACCATTACAGCGAGTATTTGAAGCGAACCTGATCTGCATCCTCAGTGGCGCTACTGGCACACAACTTCGTATCTCAGAAGCAACTAGCCCTCAGCACCATTACAGCGAGTATTTGAAGCAAACCTGATCTGCGTCCTTAGTGGCGCTACTGGCACACAACTTCCAATCTCAGAAGCAACCAGCCCTCACCACCATTACAGCGAGTATTTGAAGCAAACCTGATCTGCATCCTCAGTGGCGCTATTGGCACACAACTTCGAATCTCAGAAGCAACCAGCCCTCACCACCATTACAGCGAGTATTTGAAGCAAACCTGATCTGCATCCTCAGTGGCGCTACTGGCACACAACTTCGTATCGCAGAAGCAACCAGCCCTCACCACCATTACAGCGAGTATTTGAAGCAAACCTGATCTGCATCCTCAGTGGCGCTACTGGCACACAACTTCGAATCTCAGAAGCAACCAGCCCTCACCACCATTACAGCGAGTATTTGAAGCAAACCTGATCTGCATCCTCAGTGGCGCTACTGGCACACAACTTCGAATCTCAGAAGCAACCAGCCCTCAGCACCATTACAGCGAGTATTTGAAGCAAACCTGATCTGCGTCCTCAGTGGCGCTACTGGCACACAACTTTGAATCTCAGAAGCAACCAGCCCTCACCACCATTACAGCGAGTATTTGAAGCAAACCTGATCTGCGTCCTCAGTGGCGCTACTGGCACACAACTTTGAATCTCAGAAGCAACCAGCCCTCAGCACCATTACAGCGAGTATTTGAAGCAAACCTGATCTGCGTCCTCAGTGGCACTACTGGCACACAACTTCGAATCTCAGAAGCAACCAGCCCTCACCACCATTACAGCGAGTATTTGAAGCAAACCTGATCTGCATCCTCAGTGGCGCTACTGGCACACAACTTCGAATCTCAGAAGCAACCAGCCCTCACCACAATTACAGCGAGTATTTGAAGCAAACCTGATCTGCGTCTTCAGTGGCGCTACTGGCACACAACTTCGAATCTCAGAAGCAACCAGCCGTCACCACCATTACAGCGAGTATTTGAAGCAAACCTGATCTGCATCCTCAGTGGCGCTACTGGCACACAACTTCGTATCTCAGAAGCAACCAGCCCTCAGCACCATTACAGCGAGTATTTGAAGCAAACCTGATCTGCATCCTCAGTGGCGCTACTGGCACACAACTTCGAATCTCAGAAGCAACCAGCCCTCACCACCATTACAGCGAGTATTTGAAGCAAACCTGATCTGCATCCTCAGTGGCGCTACTGGCACACAACTTCGTATCTCAGAAGCAACCAGCCCTCAGCACCATTACAGCGAGTATTTGAAGCAAACCTGATCTGCGTCCTCAGTGGCGCTAATGGCACACAACTTCCAATCTCAGAAGCAACCAGCCCTCACCACCATTACAGCGAGTATTCGAAGCAAACTTGATCTGCATCCTCAGTGGCGCTACTGGCACACAACTTCCAATCTCAGAAGGAACCAGCCCTCACCACCATTACAGCGAGTATTCGAAGCAAACCTGATCTGCATCCTCAGTGGCGCTACTGGCACACAACTTCGTATCTCAGAAGCAACCAGCCCTCACCACAATTACAGCGAGTATTTGAAGGAAACCTGATCTGCGTCCTCAGTGGCGCTACTGGCACACAACTTCGAATCTCAGAAGCAACCAGCCCTCACCACCATTACAGCGAGTATTTGAAGCAAACCTGATCTGCATCCTCAGTTTCGCTAACAGCGCCACTATTATGCGACTGACGCAAAGTCTGAGTAGACGTCATCTTTCAGATGTAGAAAAACAGCTACCTACTTTCGTTCATGCTGCACTGCTCTCTGTTGGCGTCGCGACTATTTTTGTTAGCGTATTAACAGTCCTAGCGATTACGTTTGACATAATAAGCAGTTTACTTAGTTTTTGGACATCTAAATCGTTTTCATTTGGCTATACTTTATACATTATTTCATTTCTAAAACAATCAGACGTTATATATGGGAACAGAATCCTTTAAGGGAGGTAAGACGTCAAACAGGCCGAGTTAGAGCAGGAGAGGCACCACAGGACATTTTAATTTCCCCTGTCTATACTTTTACAAATAAATTCATAAAACATTGTAACCATCACCAGGAAGGATTGAGGACTCACACTCATCGCAGTGGAAGTTCAAAAACGTAGCAAAATTTTTTTTTACACGTGAAATTTAATCATTTTTTCACTTATTACTGGCTGCATTTGTTGCTGTAGGTACATGAAACTCTAGAATTTTCCAAATATATTAAAAAACTTTGGAAAAAATTGAAATAATTAACTATAAAACTTGAATTTTTACTAAACATGAAGTTTAAAATGTAACAGTTCATTCATTTTTTCATAAATTAAATAACCTCTTACGTTCCATACACCTGTAATTATGGTTTGTATGCTGTGCAAAAGTCTTCGAAGAATCTTTCTTACTTAGGAAGAAAAGTGTACATATAGCAACAAATGCAGCCAGTAGTAAGTGGAAAAATGATGAAATTACACAAGTAAAAAAATGTGTTTTGTTACGTTTTTGAGCTTCCAATGCTATGAATATGAATCCTGAATCCTTCCTGGTCATGCTGTTAAAGTTTTATAAATTTATTTGTAAAAGTATATACAGTGGAAATTAAAATCTGTGGTGTCTCTCCTGCTACAAGTAGGCCCGTTTGACGTCCTACCATCCTTAAAGAATCGTGGGTGAGCTGAAGGGTGAGTGGGTGAGAGGGGTTGACTGGTTTACAAATGATGATCGGTGTGATATCCACTGCTACACTGTTTACTGCTATGTGTGAAAAAATACTCCATTACATTCATAATTGCCTGTCTTTAGTCGAACAGGAAGTAATTCAACAGGATGAAATTACGGATAGCCGTATAGCTTTTAAAGTAAAGCGACAATTAATCCAATTTTGTCGATAAACATCCCAAAGTATTTTCTGCCTGTAGCGAAAACCCAATCACAGACAGGGAGCTATATTTTTTTTAGGTGTTTCCACTGCCAGATCATACAGGGTAGTGCACAGCTTTGCAGCGACAGATTTCGTAAGCGGGTCCAATAATTGAAGGCCATCGATCTTCAAAGAGACTCCGGTCCGACATAACTCACGCAGAGCGTGTGTTCGGTCTGCGATTTCGGCGTTTGGACTGAGAGGGCAGTTATGGCCGTGGGGGCCTGGTGGCGGGAGGGGGGGGGGAGTGGAGGGGGAGGGTCGGCCACTGCCACGCCCCTGGACGTGCTCTCTCTTTCATTACGCTTATTGAAGCCCGGCTCCACTCCGCTCTGCGCTGCATGGCGCAGACGGCGGCGACAATTTGTCTCTCAAGGCCCCTTTAATATGGCGCGGCCATTCGTAACGGCCTGTAAAAGTGCCCCTGCAACTAAATTATGTGCAATCATTTTAATTGAGTTTGCCGCCGAGGAGTGGGCCTTTGTGATCCTGATGAGTTACACGGAGCGGCTCCTTAGCCGCAGTTAATGGGAGGCGCCGGCCGCTGTGTCAGGTAATGCAGTAGCCTCCGGCGGCCGGCCCGGGAGGAGCCTCGAGTACTCAGTACACTCCTTCGGACTCGTGTAAAATTCAGGAGAAATTACGGAGCACAATACAGCACTGCGGAAACAATGGCTCTCCACCGTGTCCATCACTTGTGCAAATACACTGTTTGTCAAAATTGCTGCCACGGGAAGGATACCTATGGCTCGAAACGTTCCTCTCCTCCGTGCCTCAGTACTTCCGTGGCGTAGCGCAAAATCACACTCGGATTCAATCAGTCTACATGAGGGCCACGATCCACACTTTGACCCGATACAGAGGGCCGGAATAGTCACTTCATCTGTACCACTAATCAGTGCCCTGTAGCTATCTCGCTAGTTAAAAAAAAAACTCTCAAAACCGACCTCAGGATTAGACAACGAACACCGCACTCAGTCACTACCCCATCACCAACCTGTTTCTACCATCTCATTTATAAACAACAGAGGACCACAGTCTAAACTCTTAAGTCAAGGAGGATAAGGACGTATCTAAGTCATCCACACTTCAAATTTCCATTCGAGCAAAATCCTCTTGGTCTGTTAGATAACACCTCCAGCTATCTACACTGTTGTTCCTGTTGTGGTCTTCAGTCCGCAGACTGCTTTCATGCAGCTTTTAATATTTCTGGTTTTGCACCGATCATATTCAGGTACAAGAAGCTCTTCTTAGAGCAGTTGAAAAGGCAGCAGTTGCAAGATGACGTAATGCGGTGTGAGGTACCGATGACAGATGGCTTGAAAGACCGCCTAAATCGAGGTCGTTCTCCGCTATTGGCTGCGGAATTTGGAAGTTGTGAGACAAAATGGTAATCTTTTGCTATTAATATTTGAAAAATTAAACAGCTTATTTACACTAATGACCATTAAAATTGATACACCAAGAAGAAATACATATGATAAACGGGTTTTCGTTGGACAAATATATTATACTAGAACTGACATGCGATTACATTTTCACACAATTTGGGTGCACAGATCCTGAGAAATTAGTAGCCAGAACAACCACCTCTGGCCGTAATAACGGCCTTGAAACGTCTGGGCATTGAGTCAAACAGAGCTTGGATGGCGTGTACAGGTACAGTTGCCCATGCAGGTTCAACACGATACCGCAGTTCATCAAGAGTAGTGACTGGCGTATTGTGACGAGCCAGTTCCTCGGCCACCATTGACCAGACGGTTTCAATTGGTGAGATATCTGGAGAATGTGCTGGCCAGGGCAGCAGTCGAACATTTACTGTATCCAGAGAGGCCGGTACAGGACCTGCAACATGCAGTCGTGAAATGCTGAAATGTAGGGTTTCGCAGGGATCGAATGAAGGGTAGAGCCACGGGTCGTAACACGTCTGAAATGTAACGTCCACTGTGCAAAGTGCCGTCAATGCGAACAAGAGGTGACCGAGACGTGTAACGAATGGCACTCCATGCCACGACGCCGGGTGATACGCCAGTATGGCGATGACGAATACACGCTTCCAATGTGCGTTCACCGCGATGTCGCCAAACACGGATGCGACCATCATGATGCTGTAAACAGAATCTGGATTCATCCGAAAAAATGATGTTTTGCCATTGGTGCAGCCAGGTTCGTCGTTAAGTACACCATCGCAGGCGCTCCTGTCTGTGATGCAGCGTCAAGGTTAACCGCAGCCACGGTCTCCGAGCTGATAGTCCATGCTGCTGCAAACGTCGTCCAACTGTTCGTGCAGATGGTTGTTGTCTTGCAAACGTCCCCATCTGTTGACTCAGGGATCGAGACGTGGTTGCACGATGCGTTACAGCCACGCGGATAACATGCCTGTCATCTCGACTGCTACTGATGCGAGGCCGTTGGGATCGAGCACGGCTTTCCATATTACCCGCCTGGACCCACCGATTCCATATTCTGCTAACAGTCATTGGATCTCGACCAACGCGAGCAGCAATGTCACGATACGATAAACCACAATCGCGATAGGCTACAATCCGAAATTTATCAAAGTCGGAAACGTGATGGTACGCATTTCTCCTCCTTACACGATGCATCACAACAACGTTTCACAAGGCCCCGCCGGTAACAGTTGTTTGTGTATGAGAAATCGCTTGGAAACGTTTCTCATGTCAGCACGTTGTAGGTGTCGCCACCGGTGCCAACCTTGTGTGAATGCTCTGAAAAGCTAATCATTTGCATATCACAGAATCTTCTTCCTGTCGGTTAAATTTCGACCCTGTAGCTCGTCATCTTCGTGGTGTAGCAATTTTAATGGCCAGTAGTGTATTTGAATTTCAAATTAACTCATCTCTCAAAAGCGTGCAATGATTGTATTATTCTGCTTTCTATTGATAACGAGCAGAGTAATAAACAAGTGCGAAATGAAATGGCAGACGAAGCACTTCGGTGATCTTCGGATCGCGCCTAACTTGGATGGCGGGCGAAATGGTTCGGCAGTAAGCTCAGAGCTGGTTCAGAAGTCTGGGAGGACGGACATGTCTGCCGCGGAATGAATTAAGACTTAATTTGTAATTTCTAGTTTGTGAATAGAGCTGGTTCGGCAGTATCGAAAGATAGACATGTTGTCATCCGCGGTCGGTGTTAATTAAGATTTTATTAGTAATGTAAGGTTATTTGGACATACAGGTACAGTTGAGAACATGGTGATACTAACTACGGAAATATGCAGTTCATTAATTTGTTGAAGAATATAAATTATTTGTGACTCTAAAGTGGCATGTAATTGCGGAGTTCCTCGTGTTCTACCAACAAAACGCGAGTAGCATCCCCTATAAACAAACTGATTGGAAATTTAACCATTTCTAAACTAAGAGTTACTCGCAAAGCGTTTCTTATAGCCTCAATATTACGGATTCACGACCTACGTCCCGTTTTCTTCGCCGGGGACTGTTGAAGACCCAAATGTTCAAAAGTGTGTGAAATCTTATAGGACTTAACTGCTAAGGTCATCAGTCCCTAAGCTTACACACTTCTTAACCTAAATTATCCTCAGGACAAACACACACACCCGTGGAGGGCTCGAACCTCCGCCGCGACCAGCCGCACAGTAGAAGACTGCAGGTTGGTGAACTTTTATTAGAACTTCCACTCAGGACGGTGGAAGCAAATAAGCACCTCGTGTGTACTGCAATCATAGTACAAATGAGGTCAGTGACACGTGATCTGTGGGAACACAGAGGAGCTATGAAGAGAGGAATAATTGTCGAGGGACTGATGTATAATATTAAAAGTCTTCCAAGCAATTACATCACGAGTTGGAAAGGAATCCAAAGAACTCTTCTTAGCATCACTAGATCGAACAAACGCAATAGTAATCCAACCATTACCCGTTCCTTGCACTGACATAGCCAAACTAAATCTTGCAACAACTTTAATTTCTTCTCTAATTTTTTTTTTGTTTCTTTTACTGCTTGTTCAGCGTACACATTGAATAACACTGGGGATAGGCTACAACCCTGTCTGACATCATTTTCCTTTCATGCCCCTCGACTTTTATAACTACGGTGTGGCAGCATAAATAGCGTTTCGCTCCCTGTATTTCACCCCTGCTACTTTCAAAATTTCCAATAGAGTATCCCAGTAAACATTGTCAAAAGCTTTCTCTGAGCTTACAAAAGCTATAAACGTAGGTTTGCCTTTCCTTAACCTGTCTTCTAAGAGAAGTCGCCGTCTCAGTATTGTCTCGCGTGTTCCTACTTTACTCCGGATTCCGAACTGATCTTTCCCGAGCTTGGCCTCTACCAGTTCTTAAAATCTTGCGTAGAGAATTCGTGTTAGTATTTTGCAACCATGACTTATTACACTGATAAACTGGTAATATTCACATGGGCCAGCACCTGGGTCCTTGGAATTGGAATTATTACAATCTTCCTCAAGTCTGACAGAATTAGAACTCACTCTTCTCCCAGGATTTTGTTTCGACTTTAGGTCTTTCATTGCTCTGCCAAATTCTTCTCGCAATATCATGTTTCTCATCTCGTCTTCATCTTCTTCCTCTTCCTTTTCAACAGTATTGTCTTTACGTTCACCTTCTTTGTATAGACCGTTTAACACTTTTCACTTATCAGCTTTCCCTTCTTTGCTTAGGACTGGTTTTCCATATGAGCTCTTGATATTCATCCAGATAATTTTCTTTGCTCCAAAGACCTCCTTACTTTTCCTGTATCTCTATCCGAGTGAAATATGCTTCAAAATCTCGTCATTTTTTTGCACTCTAGACATTCCTGCTTAACCATTTTGTACTTCCTCTTAATTTCGTTTTTTAAATGTTTGTGTTCCCATTCGTCTGCTTCATTTGCTGAATTTTTATAAATTTTCTTTTCATCAGTTAAATACAATATCTCTTGTGTTAGTCAAGGATTTCTATTTGGTCCTGTCCTTTTACCTGTTTGATCCTGAGCTACCTTCACTATTTCATCTCTTAAAGGCACCCACTCGTCTTCTACTGTATTCCCTTCCCCTGTTCTAGTCAAGCGTTGCCTAATGTTCCCTATGAAGCTCTCAACAACCTACACCTATATCTACATTCATACTCCGCAAGCCACCCAACGGTGTGTGGCGGAGGGCACTTCACGTGCCACTGTCATTACCTCCCTTTTCTGTTCCAGTCGCGTATGGTTCGCGGGAAGTACGACTGTCTGAAAGACTCCGTGCGCGTTCGAATCTCTCTAATTTTACACTCGTGATCTCCACGGGAGGTATAAGTAGGGGGAAGCAGTATATTCGATACCTCATCCAGAAACGCACCCTCTCGAAACCTGGCGAGCAAGCTACACCGCGATGCAGAGCGCCTCTCTTGCAGAGTCTGCCACTTGAGTTTGCTAAACATCTCCGTAACGCTATCACGCTTACCAAATAGCCCTGTGACGAAACGCGCCGCTCTTCTTTGGATCTTCTCTATCTCCTCCGTCAACCCGATCTGGTACGGATCCCACACTGATGAGCAATACTCAAGTATAGGTCGAACGAGTCTTTTGTAAGCCATCTTCCTTGTTGATGAATACATTTTCTAAGGACTCTCCCAATGAATCTCAACCTGGTACCCGCCTTACCAACAATTAATTTTATATGATCATTCCATTTCAAATCGTTCCGCACGCATACTCCCAGATATTTAAGAGAAGTAACTGCTACCAGTGTTTGTTCCGCTATCATATAATCATACAATAAAGGATCCTTCTTTCTATGTATTCGCAATACATTACATTTGTCTATGTTAAGGGTCAGTTGCCACTCCCTACACAAAGTGCCTATCCGCTGCAGATCTTCCTTCATTTCGCTACAATTTTCTAATGCTGCAACTTCTCTGTATACTACAGCATCATCCGCGAAAAGCCGCATGGAACTTCCGACACTATCTACTAGGTCATTTATATATATTGTGAAAAGCAATGGTCCCATAACACTCCCCTGTGGCACGCCAGAGGTTACTTTAACGTCTGTAGACGTCTCTCCATTGATAACAACATGCTGTGTTCTGTTTGCTAAAAACTCTTCAATCCAGCCACACAGCTGGTCTGATATTCCGTAGGCTCTTACTTCGTTTATCAGGCGACAGTGCGGAACTGTATCGAACGCCTTCCGGAAGTCTAGGAAAATAGCATCTACCTGGGAGTCTGTATCTAATAATTTCTGGGTCTCATGAACAAATAAAGCGAGTTGGGTCTCACACGATCGCTGTTTCCGGAATCCATGTTGATTCCTACAGAGTAGATTCTGGGTTTCCAAAAACGACATGATACTCGAGCAAAAAACATGTTCTAAAATTCTACAACAGATCAACGCCAGAGATATAGGTCTATAGAATGAGATTTTCACTCTGCAGTGGAGTGTGCGCTGATATGAAACTTCCTGGCAGATTAAAACCGTGTGCCCGACCGAGACTCGAACTCGGGACCTTTGCCTTTCGCGTGCAAGTGCTCTACCAACTGAGCTACCGAAGCACGACTCACGTCCGGTACTCACAACTTTACTTCTGCCAGTATCCGTCTCCTACCTTCCAAACTTTACAGAAGCTCTTCTGCGAACCATATAGGTCTGTGACCATATAGGTCTATAGTTTTGCGCATCTGCTCGACGACCGTTTTTGAAGACTGGGACTACCTGTGCTCTTTTCCAATCATTTGGAACCTTCATCTACATCTACATCTACATCCATACTCCGCAAGCCACCTGACGGTGTGTGGCGGAGGGGACCCTGAGTACCTCTATCGGTTCTCCCTTCTATTCCAGTCTCGTATTGTACGTGGAAAGAAGGATTGTCGGTATGCTTCTGTGTGGGCTCTAATCTCTCTGATTTTATCCTCATGGTCTCTTCGCGAGATATACGTAGGAGGGAGCAATATACTGCTTGACTCTTCGGTGAAGGTATGTTCTCGAAACTTTAACAAAAGCCCGTACCGAGCTACTGAGCGTCTCTCCTGCAGAGTCTTCCACTGGAGTTTATCTATCATCTCCGTAACGCTTTCGTAATTACTAAATGATCCTGTAACGAAGCGCGCTGCTCTCCGTTGGATCTTCTCTATCTCTTCTATCAACCCTACCTGGTGCGGATCCCACACTGCTGAGCAGTATTCAAGCATTGGGCGAACAAGCGTACTGTAACCTACTTCCTTTGTTGTCGGATTGCATTTCCTTAGGATTCTTCCAATGAATCTCAGTCTGGCATCTGCTTTACCGACGATCATCTTTATATGATCATTCCATTTTAAATCACTCCTAATGAGTACTCCCAGATAATTTATGGAATTAACTGCTTCCAGTTGCTGACCTGCTACTTTGTAGCTAAATGATAAGGGACCTATCTTTCTATGTATTCGCATCACATTACACTTGTCTACATTGAGATTTAATTGCCATTCCGTGCACCATGCGTCAATTCGCTGCAGATCCTCCTGCATTTCAGTACAATTTTCCATTGTTGCAACCTCTCGATACACCACAGCATGATCTGCAAAAAGCCTCAGTGAACTTCCGATGTCATCCACCAGGTCATTTATGTATATTGTGAATAGCAACGGTCCTATGACACTCCCCTGCGGCACACCTGAAATCACTCTTACTTCGGAAGACTTCTCTCCATTGAGAATGACATGCTGCGTTCTGTTATCTAGGAACTCCTCAATCCAATCACACAATTGATCTGATAGTCCGTATGCACTTACTTTGTTCATTAAACGACTGTGGGGAACTGTGTCAAACGCCTTGCGGAAGTCAGGAAACACGGCATCTACCTGTGAACCCGTGTCTAAGGCCCTCTGAGTCTCGTGGACGAATAGCGCGAGCTGGGTTTCACACGACCGTCTTTTTCGAAACCCATGCTGATTCCTACAGAGTAGATTTCTAGTCTCCAGAAAAGACATTATACTCGAACATAATACGTGTTCCAAAATTCTACAACTGATCGGCGTTAGAGATATAGGTCTATAGTTCTGCACATCTGTTCGACGTCCCTTCTTGAAAACGGGGATGACCTGTGCCCTTTTCCAATCCTTTGGAACGCTTCGCTCTTCTAGAGACCTACGGTACACCGCTGCAAGAAGGGGGGCAAGTTCCTTCGCGTACTCTGTGTAAAATCGAACTGGTATTCCCTCAGGACCAGCGGCCTTTCCTCTTTTGAGCGATTTTAATTGTTTCTCTATCCCTCTGTCGTCTACTTCCTCTAGAGACTTGCGGTACACGGCTGTTAGAAGGGGGGCAGGTTCTTTCGCGTACTCTGTGTAGAATCGAATTGGTATTCCGTCAGGTCCAGTGGACTTTCCTCTGTTGAGTGATTTCAGTTGCTTTTCTATTCCTTGGACACTTATTTCGATGTAAGCCATTTTTTCGTTTGTGCGAGGATTTAGAGAAAGAACTGCAGTGCGGTATTCCTCTGTGAAACAGCTTTGGAAAAAAGGTGTTTAGTATTTCAGGTTTACGCGTGTCATCCTCTGTTTCAAAGCCATCATCATCCCGGAGTGTCTGGATATGCTGTTTCGAGCCACTTACTGATTTAACGTAAGACCAGAACTTCCTAGGATTTTCTGTCAAGTCGGTACATAGAATTTTACTTTCGAATTCACTGAACGCTTCACGCATAGCCCTCCTTACGCTAACTTTGACATCGTTTAGGTTCTGTTTGTCTGAGGTTTTGGCTGCGTTTAAACTTGGAGTGAAGCTCTCTTTGCTTCCGCAGTAGTTTCCTAACTTTGTTGTTGACCCACGGTGGGTTTTCCCCGTCCCTCACAGTTTTACTCGGCACGTACCTGTCTAAAACGCATTTTACAATTGCCTTCAACTTTTTCCATAAACACTCAACATTGTCAGTGTCGGAACAGAAATTTTCGTTTTGATCTGTCAGGTAGTCTGAAATCTGCCTTCTATTACTCTTGCTACACAGATAAACCTTCCTACCTTTTTTTATATTCCTATTAACTTCCATTTTCAGGGATGCTGCAACGGCCTTATGATCACTGATTCCCTGTTCTGCACTTTCAGAGTCGAAAAGTTCGGGTCTGTTTGTTATCAGTAGGTCCAAGATGTTATCTCCACGAGTCGGTTCTCTGTTTAATTGCTCGAGGTAATTTTCGGATAGTACACTCAGTATAATGTCACTCGATGTTCTGTCCCTACCACCCGTCCTAAACATCTGAGTATCCCAATCTATATCTGGTAAATTGAAATCTCCACCTAAGACAAAATATGCTGAGAAAATTTATGTGAAATGTATTCCAAATTTTCTCGCAGCTGTTCTGCCACTAATGCTGCTGAGTCGGGAGGTCGTTAAAAGGAGCCAATTATTAACCTAGCTCGGTTGTTGAGTGTAACATCCACCCATAATATTTCACAGGAATTATCCACTTCTACTTCACTACAGGATAATTTATTACTAACAGCGACAAACACGCCACCACCGGTTGCATGCAATCTATCCTTTCTAAACACCATCTGTGCCTTTGTAAAAATTTCGGCTGAATTTATCTCTGGCTTCAGCACCCGTTGAGGCTGTTGCCCTTTCTGTACTTGCCCGAGGCCATCTAACCTAAAAAACCGCCCAGCCCACGCCACACAGCCCCTGCTACCCGTGTAGCCGCTTGCTGCGTGTAGTGGACTCCTGACTTATCCAGCGGAACCCGAAACCCCTATGGCGCAAGTCGAGGAATCTGCAGCCCACACGGTCGCAGAACCGTCTCAGCCTCTGATTCAGACCCTCCACTCGGCTCTGTACCAAAGGTCCGCAGTCAGTCCTGTCGACGATGCTGCAGATGATGAGCTCTGCTTTCATCCCGCTAGCGAGACTGGCAGTCTTCACCAAATCAGATAGCCGCCGGAGGCCAGAGAGGATTTCCTCAGATCCATAGCGACACACATCATTGGTGCCGACATGAGCGACCACCTGCAGATGGGTGCACCCTGTACCCTTCATGGCAATCGGAAGGACCCTTTCCAAATCTGGAATGACTCCCCCCGGTATGCACACGGAGTGCACATTGGTTTTCTTCCCCTCTCTTGCTGCCATACTCTAAAGGGCCCCATTACGCGCCTGACATTGGAGCTCCCAACTACCAGTAAGCCTCTGGTTCTTTTAACTGATCTAAATCCCATCTTATTAATTTCCCGCCTTTTTGAAATTTCTTAAGTTTCAATGTACAGTTCGTAGTTAATAAATTGCTACACTGTCTGATGCAAAATTATGCGGACACCTATAACGGATATTAATATCGGGTGTGTCCACCCTTCTCCTTTACGGCGGCTTCAACTCTGCTGGTGACACTACTAGTGAGCTGTCTGAATGTCTCTGGAAGAAAGCCGATTATTCCGAAACCAGGGACTGTAGTGGCGTTGGACGGTGGAGTTGAAACGTCCCCTTAGAAAAATTATGAATTACTGTGCTGGTAAACTTCTACATTATTTGATACAAAGACAGGTGAGTAAAACTCAACGTACTTAAACAGTTTCCTCTTTTTTCTTCTTCTCATCATCACTAAGCTGGCACACAATATTTTTAGCACAGCGCAGTCTGAGTTTCAATAATTCCTACAAAAGAATGGCCCTCACTAACAATAACCTATACCTTTCATATATAATTTTGTGACATCCAATTAAACAAATTTCCTTTATCTGACGGACACACGTCCAGGTCGTTTGCTCATAGTAACCTCTCAAAACTGTGCCATCTCTCTTCCCACAACCACCACTGCTGGCGGCTCACCTCCAACAGCTGAACGCTGCCGGCCGGGGTGGCCGAGAGGTTCTAGGCGCTATAGTCTGCAACAGCCTACTTACAGAGTCTGGAGCGAAGTAGTCGTTCTGACTCATCCCAACAGTTGGGTTCGGATCGAAACGCTGAGCAGGCCAGTCCATTTCAGGAATGTTACTGTCCTCACAGATAATGCTTTAAGACAGGCTGCATTGTTACACTGACACAGTCATCGTCTCCGAACTGTTCCTGTACTCCAAGCAGTACACACTGCTGTAAAATGTTTTTAAATCCATCCAAATTTAGCTTTTAGAGCAATAAGGGCAGCACATTCTAAAAAACCACGACAAACATCTCCATGCATGTGACAGCAACTGACGTTCTCCAGGCATTCGACAAACCCAAACACTTCTATCGGATTGGTACAGCGTGATTAGCCACTCCAAATCACTCGTTTCCAGTCATCCACACTCCAGTGTGATCACTCTTTACACCACCTCAAGTGTCGGTCAGCACTGAGTAAAGAAACGTGTGACTTGTGAGGAGCTGCTCGACTACTGTACCTCACTCCTTTTAATTCCCGACGCACAGTCACTGTGTTAGCTGGACTGCTGGTACACCTTACGAGTGATTCTTTCAACTGATTTCTACGGAAAATTTCTCGACCTTTCTGCTCCGTTTTCACCTCACTACCCAAGCTACCCACTTCCGAAACAAATCAACTTCATTTTCAACCATCTCAACACCCTCGCTTAAACCTCTCCACCCCCTCACCTATGCAACCCAGTCTCTAGACACTTCATGTTGCAACAGCTTTATAGCATAGTATACGACAATGGCCTCTCCCTACCCACCAACAAGCCCCTTTTACTGCATATACTGTCCCAGTGCAACGTCGATACCTTCATCCTTAATGAAACGTGCTTTCAACCCTATCACACCATATGAACCTCTCCCTACGTCCTTAATCACACAGATAATGCCCTTCCCCTGGCCATAGGTGGGGTTGCCATCAGACACCATAAGATCATACCATCCCCTATAATGTCCTCCACCTGTGTTATTGCCACTAACCTCAACATCTAGTAGATCTCATGCAGAACACCAGCGGTGATAGCAGTTTACAGACTCCCTCCAAGGACATTTTTCCCATCCCACAGCACATAAAAGTGACACCACCCCGTATGTGTGTGGTCCCAGCATCTTCTAACCTCCATAGGTGCCTCACTGCAAAAGTCCTCAGTCCATTTGGAAGTGAGCAACTACCTGTTTTCCTCACCATCTCCTACACCTTACCCCATTACAAGCTCAATCCAAAAGTCCCACGCCAACTGACATGCCTTCTACGAATCCATAGATACCCGGATTGGAAGACACCTTCTAACCTTCCAGCAATCTGACAATATCCTCTGTACCATGGCCTTCCTGCAGCACATGTTGTTGGGCACTATATCCGTCCACATGCATGTCAAGGCTGAATACCCTCATTGTCTCCACCTCCCCCCCCCGCAAGCCCTACTCCTTCTTCGAGAATAATGTTGCTTATGCCGCTTCTTCCTGTGGAACTGTGACGTGGATACACTCACAAACCAATTGCAAATAAAGAGATACATCAGGAATTTACTTGGCGCTTATATGCGGCAGGTTCAAATGGCTCTGAGCACTATGCGACCTAACATCTGAGGTCATCAGTCGCCTAGAACTTAGAACTAATTAAACCTAACTAACCTAAGGACATCACACGCGTCCATGCCCGAGGCAGGATTCGAACCTGCGACTGTAGCGGTCGCCCGGTTCCAGACTGTAGCGCCTAGAACCGCACAGCCACTACGGCCGGCTATATGCGCCAGGCTCAATGCTAAGTTCTCCATTAATTCTCCAAAGTACTAGAAAGATTTCCATTGACACACTGACAGTCATTTCTTTCATCACTACCTGCTCCTCCACAACAACCATCCCTTATCTGACGACCTGAACAAAGCTGACCACTTCGCATCCTATATCTCTGACCTCCTCAATATCCAGTGACCTTCGGTTTGATTACTCCCTATGGTCTACCAACCACGAACAGATAGCACTGTTCAAGATCTGGCTCTCAGCTTCCATACTTGGAAAACGTACCACAAATAGAATTAAACACCCCAGTTGCAGCACTTGACAAAAATGTACTTGAAAGTAAACGAAGCACAACCCTTGGACATGACTGCATTGCCTGACGACGCCTCAAAAAATACCCTGTCTCTGTCACCTTTACAACCCTTTATACCACTATCCTCTCTACACGAGTTACTACCCTGGAAAACCTCCAGAATCCTAATCTTCCTCAAACTACGCAAACACCATTCTGATACCTCCTCCTTCTGCTCAATTTGCCTCACCTCAATTTTTAGCAAAGTTTTTGAATCAAACAACACCAGAACCAACACGATCTCCTTTACATTAACCAGTGTAGGTTCTGTTCCACCTTCTCCTGTAATGACCAGCTCCTGCGCCTGACCTATCTCCTAACTGAACATCTGTGAATCCGGTTCTTCTGTCCCCCTCGGCCCAGAGAAAGTCTACAACCGTGTGCCACATTTTGGCCTCCTTTTCAAACTTCAAATGTACGCACTTCCAACTAATTATTTCCGCCTTATAGCATCCTTTCTCATAATCGCCCATCCTTTGTCGCAATTAATAACACCAATTCTCCATCCCACTGCAGGTGTGCCACAGAGCTCTGCCCTCTCTCCTCTCCTTTATTTCCTCTACGCTACTGATGTGCCCAAACATTTCCACCTGTGAGCCGTGTGCGGCTCGCGTTGATGCCGTTCATAGCTTGACATCTTGTCATAGCGATAGTGGCGTCTCGGTTTCTTAGTGTGTTCACTGGCGCCACTTGTCTGTCCGTGAGTGGCAGCAGCAGCGCTTATGATAGCGCATACTGTAGTACCATCTTTGGAGCGGCCTCTAGTATTTTCGGGTCGTAGTATGTCGAGTGAGTTGAGTTGGGACAGACCAGCAGTGAGGTCTGGACAGCCAGTCCTCGCCCGACTGACATTAGTTGAGTGGATCATGATAT
The DNA here is from genome assembly GCF_023897955.1 of Schistocerca gregaria. Taxonomy (NCBI): domain Eukaryota; kingdom Metazoa; phylum Arthropoda; class Insecta; order Orthoptera; family Acrididae; genus Schistocerca; species Schistocerca gregaria. The sequence goes on along the minus strand of NC_064923.1, from coordinate 75,175,607 downwards.
TCGAGTGGTGCAACTTTCTCTTGTGTATGTGTGTCTGCCCCTCGAAGTGACCTCATGGTAATAAGTTGTCAGTCGACAATTTATACTGGGATCATTACCGTGCTTGATTTGAGTGGGGACGACCATTTGTTGGTCGTTCGGTCGGTCGTCGCAGCGGACGACGTGCATTTGGTCTTTCGACCGCTTCTGGCTTCTCTGTGTTTGTGACGACTTATAATTTGTGCGTGTTGTTTCACAATGACTGGTTTTAGTATTGTGACTTGTTGGCAGAATTGTTTTCCTAGATCCGCGTGTATCTTGTGGTTTTGAATGAGCAGTTATTTTAATGCTGCCTGCGTACTGGATTTGGAGAGGTTGCGAACGGATCAGTTCGGTTGGGGCGCAGCAGCGAGCAGGTCCGTGCAGCTTGAGGGCAAGCCGGGGCCGCTGACGGTGTGTTGCCCCTCCCGGATCGAGGAGGGGTAGCTGCGAGAGCGACGACTTCGTTGCTCACCGAACCCTGGACGTTTAAGTTGAGTGACTATTCTGAGATCTCGTCTTTGGTCGGAGGGTTGTTGCTCCAAGTGCCACTGAGCCTGGTGGTAACCAGTGAGATATTGCAGCCGTCGTTCTCTATTTGTTATTCATCATTGAATTTAGTATTATTCTTATTAGTGAAGTGCAACCAGCGGTATTTCCTGCCTTGTGGCCGCTAACGTCCCTGTTACCTGCCCTGGAGGTTGGCATACTTCTCTGGCAGAGTACCTTTCCTCGTCGTGTTGATGCTGTCCGACACGGCGTGTAGTTCAACAGCCTGTTGTATTGTACTGTGCATATTATTTTGCGAGGTCCACCTTGGTTCTAGTGTTTCCTTCGGCCTTGGGTGTTTTCTGAAGACGTAGTGCTGTCTGTCTCTTCGCCCTTGGCTAAAAATATTCCACCGTTATACCGGTGATCGGACGTTAGGCAGATTGGTTAGTCGGTCGGTCGGCGCTTAAGCTGACCCTAGTTTCAGTTGCCATCCTGTTACGTGATTACAATTGTTGGCTGCCTTTCTCACCTTACCTTATGTTTGAGCTACCTTCCTAGGCCGACCCTTGGAACACTTGCTGAGAACCGCTTGTCCTGATTCCTTAGATTATGATGTTTGTTTTAAGAATATTTGTAATTTTCTAATTATTGTTGTGTGTGGCCTTCAGCCGAGCAATAATTTCACTTCTTTCGTGATAAGGCCTTCAGCTGTGTTACAGTAAGATTTTTAAAGCAATCTTGTTTTAAAATCAAAGTATTTGCTGAAATGGGTGCTATTTGGAATTGTTTCTGATTCAGGCCTTCAGCCGTTGTTATTTGAAGTTGTGTGTGGCCTAAAACCGAGCAATAATTTCACTTATTTCATAATAAGGCCTTCAGCCGTATTACTATAAGTTTTGTTAAAGCAAACTTGTTTTAAAAGCAAGGTTCAGATGGCTCAGAGCACTATGGGACTTAACTTCTGAGGTCATCAGTCCCATAGAACTACTTAAACCTAACTAACCTAAGGACATCACACACATCAATGCCCGAGGCAGGATTCGAACCTGCGACTGTAGTGGTCGCGCGGTTGCAGACTGTAGCGCCTAGAACCGCTCGGCCACCTTGGCCAGCTAAAAGCAAGGTATTTGTTGAGATGTGTGCTACATGGAATTGTTTGCCTGAATTCTAATTCAGGCCTTCAGCCGTTTGTTATTTGAAATTGTTTGTGGCCTTCAGCTGAGTAATAAATTCACTTCTTTCATAACAAGGCCTTCAGCTGTGTTACAGTTGTTTTGAAACGAAGTGTTTATCTTAATATGTGCTATTTGGAATTGTTCTTCTGACTTTTAATTCAGGCCTTCAGCCGTTATACGGTCAATTGTGTTTTTGTAAGAGATTGTTTTAAAATTTTAATTTCGTTAAATAAAGTTTACGTATTTGTTATGCAACCGAGAGTAACCATATCCTGCCAGATTTCAACCTGTCCACCTCCTTCAGTATGCTGATGACACCTCTTTCGTCACCGTCTATGCTACGCCCCAGATATTCCAAAGATCCATTTAAATTCACTCAATTCAGTTTGTATCATGGTGTAACCAATGGCTCCTCAAGATCAACCTTTCCAAAACTCAGGCAGTTGGTATAGGACACACGATCTGCACCTTCCATCTCCATGACTTCTGCCTTATCATTTAAGACTGCCCTATCAAGTTAAATATCTTGGACTAACCATCGACTGGCAACTTAAGTGGAAACCTTACCTATTAACCCTCCAACAGAAAGCCCACAATAGAGTAAAACTACTAACTGGCTGAACTTGGGGACTGCACACTTCACTGTGCTCCACACCTACAAAGCCTAGATCTGACCCACTCTTTGCAATGCAAATGTTGAATGGATATACAACCCACCTAAGTTTTATAAATCCCTCCACCTCGCTTTCCATTTACCTTCTCTCCACAAAGATCCTTTGGCCAATTCATCAAATTCCCGACTCTCCTCACTTATACTAAACACCTCCGAGCATATTATATCACTCAGAAACTCGACTCCAGTAACCCTACAACTTTTCATGTTAATAGAATCTTCAGTCGGTTCTTGGTAGAACAACATTATAATAAATGAAAAGCACCAATTTGCTTTTGTTCTACAATATTACTTTTATTGTTAACCGGTTTTCGGCTTACAAGGCCATCTTCAGACAGTTACTGAGTATTATCACCAAAGAAGTTACGATGTTTGCAAACAACATTGGAAGAGAAGTCACACGTCTAGACTGAAGTAGAAACATAAAGTAAGTAACATCTTTGACAGTTTGGTGGTAATGCAATGAAAAAGTAACAATTGAACAGTACATAAATAACAATGGAGTAGATAGGAAAACCTTTAACACAAAATAGGAACAGTATGCCTAAATAACAGTTTCTATTAATAAACAAAACTAATAAAATAAAATAAAATTAGTTCTAGACAAGGCTACATCAGGAGATATGAAACAAGGAGAATGGTACGCAAACCAATTAAAAGAAGAGACAATTATCAATGTAACTACAGAATACATAAGGAACTTAAGCAATATCAATAAGATAAACAGAAATAAAGAAATGCAGGAAAATTGAGGTGTTTGATGGAACCTACAGTAAATGCAATCTTTGAGAGTGTTGTCGTACTGCATTTTAACATTAACATTATAATCAAAACAGTGGCTGTGTAACAGTTTTCATTAAATAAATGAGCAAAGTAAAATATGAACAGTATTTGATGAGACAACTACAAGGGGTGTTAAACATGGACAGTAAGACGAGTACCAGCTAAAAGAAAGCCTTAACTATTGAAACTACAGTCTATATGGAATACAAAGACAACTTCAACAAAACAAAACAATTTAATTAATATGGGAAAATGGGAATATGTAGGAAGAGACAGTGTGGGAAGTAATGAACAACAGAGATGATTATATGAAGTTTAGGAGAGGGGGGAATGTTGACCTGTGTCTGGTCCTTTAGGATTAGATCTGGACTGTGAGCAAGATGATTGTTAATTTCCAGGGCTCCCACAGGTTGAGTTTATGGCCTTTCTTTGCTAAGTGAAGTACATGGTACACTGGCTGGTAGTTGTGACTGTTTCTGCATCTATATACACATCAACACTGCAAATCATTGTGAAATGCGTGGCGGAGGGTACTTCTCATTGCACCATTTATTTGGCTTTCTTCCCATTTCATTCATATATTGCAAAAGGTCATTTGGAGCCCATACCTTCGATTCATAGTCTTAGAAGCACACGTCTTTTTTAAATCGAGATCCTAAAAATCTGCGTATATCTGGTAAAAAAGAATCAATGAAAATAATAAATAGAAATATTTCATTAACACAAACTATTACATATTTATACGACAGAACATATGTTAAAGGACAGTTTGTGAGGATACTGCAGTCATTCCCACATTTAGATTAGTACAGTGGCTGTTATAAGTGCGCCAAAGAGCACGATAGCAATATCGCTCATACTAAGCCGAATCTAATTCAGACAATTTAATTAAAATGGTCGGAGGCGTGCAGAATCACTGTCGAAGTTTGGAGTAGGAGATAAGCCCATTGCATGTAAACTCGGTAAATGATGGTTCACCAGTTCGGAAACTGATAACGAATCTGCGAAGAAATTTCCGCTGCAATGGGTACTAAAAGTCGTAAAACTGTCTAACGTCGAGCGACGCCGTCGACTATTAGACTATTACGTCAGGGCTTGGCAATGCCAGTCGTTGGAACTGTTGGGCGACGTTCAGTCAGTTGCATTTATGAAACAGCTTATAGACTATTTCTGCGTACTTGGGATAAACGTACGAGAATGAGCTTCTGCAGTCGTATACTGGGAGACTGAAACACTTAAGGATAATCCGAATCCGGAATTAGTCACTGCTCAAGAAATAAACAATGGCCAGTCAAGTAGACAATATTAACGCCGAGTGATTATTCACGAATGGATGGCACGATGAAACAATTTATAAATACAAATTGGAACAAGAATATGTAATGATACTATCCTGCTCGTGAAGAAAAATTAATCGAGGTTGTGATAGAGAGATTAATATAGGGGTGCATGGAAAATTTTCATTATTATTACGTATGGATGCTGAAGAGCTTTTACGGTCATTATATTAGACCGTAGCAACAGCAAGAGAGGAAAGAACAAGACAAGACGGAGAAGAAGCCGAGAGAAAATCCCGAAACTTTGGAAGACAGCTTCAAGAAAGCGGAAGTCACATATACGGTGGACGACATCAAAATTACCAGTATCGCAACGACAGAACAATGCGTTACTCATTATGTTGAGCGGCCATAGGGAAGGAGATGCGCCACAGAACTGTACTACCGTTCCAAGAGTGGACATTATCAGAAAAACAAACGTAATTACGGGCAAGATCAGAGAGGCAAGATAGGTCGCTGATAAGGAAAGATCGAGATAAATTTTGAAAAACTAACTAGAATTTCCTATTAGAACTGACCAGAAGACTTACGGAACATGGGTCAATATCAATTTTGCACATTTGCTGTGAAGACACGACATAAATCTGGGATGATCCCATGCATGAAAACGAAGTGCTTGTTAAAGAAGCTAATTGCTAGTTAAAGAAGCTTTATTGCCTAGCGCAGAAGCTGAAGTATGGGAGTTTTAAAATACATATACTTGCGGATAGTGGGAGCTAAACGAGTGTTACAGCAGCTAAGCTGTTCCAAAACTTGTCTGAAATTGAAATAATATCGATGTTTCCAATGAGTGGGATTCGTACTGTAAGTTAACCAATAAGAAGGCAAACTCTAATTAATAGTTTTGATTGAGACACAGGTATTTGAACGAAGTGTTTTGACTGTGCAAAATTTATGTTTTAGTTTCGTGTTTTTTGACAGAGAAAAGTGCTTAGAATTTTAAAATGAAAAACTTTTTGTAATGATTAAAGTGAAGGTAAAAGTTTAGCATTGAATGGATTTGTTCAGAAAAGTGAAGACATTTCTGCGTGCTTAGGAGTGAAATAATTATTTAAAACAAAAAGAAATTTGAAGCTGAAGAAGTAGGGAAAACAGAGGACAATAACATGATCAGTCTTAATGATGTGGACGAGAAAGGCACACAAGTTCAAATTCAGAGAAAAACCTATAAGCTTGTGGTACTACGGAAGAGCAGAAGCAAGGTTTGATATGACACAAGGTAGCGGGTGAGTGACGTTGTAAGTTACTCACCCATAAATAACAACAACGCAGTATAAACAATAAACAGTAAAGAAATTTCTTTTATCAAGACATTAATCACACTAATGCATGGAAACAGTAGTAAATTACAGTAGGTCAAGACCACTGATCTTCAAGTCAATCAAAGAGTGGCATATATGAATACTCCAAAGCTCATACGTGACGTGTATCACCACAAATAAAACGAGAATTTACTCCAACGGTATTAAAAGGTACAATTTGCAAAACGCGATGTATGTCGTTGTGGAGAAAGGCGAGACTTCACTTAAACAGGATCACGCTGTAATACAGATAGACGTGATGCAGCATCTTTTAATAACACATAAATGTACTTAAACCCAATCGAAACATATAACTTAGACGTGACATGCCCCTTTCAAGAAAACAGTAGTTTGTTTTACAGACTCCAAAGACATAATACACATAGCTTCGATGTGACGTACGTCAGCCCAGGATATAGAACACAAAACATCTGTTATTAAAACAATCTCAAATGATAAACTAACTGGACGTGAAGTGCGGCATTCTTGAAGGAAGCAAGTATTCTCTTGCTTAAACAGTTTACACCAGTGTCAGGTGTGGAAAATCATATAGCAACACCGACTGCGCCTTAATAGCACGGAATAAGAATTTTTTAATGGCCAACTTGACTCCATGTCACACTAAGAATAACCGTGCAAGACAAATATAAAAGCAGTGTATCAAAATTTTACAATAACTACCACTCCACAGTAGAGCCTTAGCAGTATGGGCTTAACACCAGTTACTTCAGCGGTGCAGTCAAATAACAGGAAACAGATTTTGATTAAGGAATAAGATGTAAATGTAGACAGGAACAACGCCTACTTCTGAGACGATATTAGTTAGTCTTCACACAGCTTCTAACGTTATTGAAGATATTAAAACCCGAAGTTAATTCTGGTCAAAGGAACTAAATTACTCACCTGGTCAACTAGAGCCAACCTTCGACAGGCCGATGCGCAAGCACTTTAATTGTAACTTCTCACGGTTGGTGTTCACAGTCATGAGGATTTTATTCATTCTGACTGTAGATGTTATTTATTTTACAACTGCACTTTCTGCCTTTGGACCATTTTCAGCTGCTACTGCAGAAGATTTTGCATCAGCACATGTCAAACTTTAAAATCCTCCGACATATATACAAGCCATCGTGAAAAATAAGCCTTTTCCCTGTAGAAATTCAGTAACATAATGTTGGTAACATCTCACGTAATTTACATCAATTTACGATGTACAGAGGTTCGCACTAGTCTGATGTTACTATGTCTCTACAGTGAAAAGGCTTATTTTTGACGAAGACATATATACACTCCTGGAAATGTAAAAAAGAACACATTGACACCGGTGTGTCAGACCCACAATACTTGCTCATGACACTGCGAGAGGGCTGTACAAGCAATGATCACACGTACGGCACAGCGGACACACCAGGAACCGCGGTGTTGGCCGTCGAATGGCGCTAGCTGCGCAGCATTTGTGTACCGCCGCCGTCAGTGTCAGCCAGTTTGCCGTGGCATACGGAGCTCCATCGCAGTCTTTAACACTGGTAGCATGCCGCGACAGTGTGGACGTGAACCGTATGTGCAGTTGACGGACTTTGAGTGAGGGCGTATAGTGGGCATGCGGGAGGCCGGGTGGACGTACCGCCGAATTGCTCAACACGTGGGGCGTGAGGTCTCCACAGTACATCGATGTTGTCGCCAGTAGTCGGCGGAAGGTGCACGTGCCCGTCTACCTGGGACCGGACCGCAGCGACGCACGGATGCACGCCAAGACCGTAGGATCCTACACAGTGCCGTAGGGGACCGCACCGCTACTTCCCAGCAAATTAGGGACACTGTTGCTCCTGGGGTATCTGCAAGGACTATTCGCAACCGTCTCCATGAAGCTGGGCTACGGTCCCGCACACCGTTAGGCCGTCTTCCGCTCACGCCCCAACATCGTGTAGCCCACCTCCAGTGGTGTCGCGACAGGCGTGAATGGAGGGACGAATGGAGACGTGTCGTCTTCAGCGATGAGAGTCGCTTCTGCCTTGGTGCCAATGATGGTCGTATGCGTGTTTGGCGCCGTGCAGGTGAGCGCCACACTCAGGACTGCATATGACCGAGGCACACAGGGCCAACACCCGGCATCATGGTGTGGGGAGCGATCTCCTACACTGGCCGTACACCTCTGGTGATCGTCGAGGGGACACTGAATAGTGCACGGTACATCCAAACCGTCATCGAACCCATCGTTCTACCATTCCTAGACCGGCAAGGGAACTTGCTGTTCCAACAGGACAATGCACGTCCGCATGTATCCCGTACCACCCAACGTGCTCTAGAAGGTGTAAGTCAACTACCCTGGCCAGCAAGATCTCCAGATCTGTCCCCCATTGAGCATGTTTGGAACTGGATGAAGCGTCGTCTCACGCGGTCTGCTCGTCCAGCACGAACGCTGGTCCAATTGAGGCGCCAGGTGGAAATGGCATGGCAAGCCGTTCCACAGGACTACATCCAGCATCTCTACGATCGTCTCCATGGGAGAATAGCAGCCTGCATTGCTGCGAAAGGTGGATATACACTGTACTAGTGCCGACATTGTGCATGCTCTGTTGCCTGTGTCTATGTGCCTGTGGTTCTGTCAGTGTGATCATGTGATGTATCTGACCCCAGGAATGTGTCAATAAAGTTTCCTCTTCCTGGGACAATGAATTCACGGTGTTCTTATTTTAATTTTCAGGAGTATACATGTCGGAGTATTTTAAAGTCTGGCATGTGCTGCAGCAAAATCTTTTGCGATACCACTTGAAAATCGCTCAAACGCCGAAATTGCATTTGTGAAGTAAATAAGTTCTACAGTCAATGGCCGGCCGTGGTGGCCGAGCGGTTCTAGGCGCTTCAGTCCGGAATCGCGCGACTGCTACGGTCGCAGAATCCAGCCTCGGGCATGGATGTGTGTGATGTCCTTAGGCTAGTTAGGTTTAAGTAGTTCTACGTTCTAGGGGACTGATGGCCTCAGATGTTAAGTCCCATAGTGCTCAGAGCCACTTGAACCTACAGTCAACGGCAAATATGATATCCTTTAAAAAATCAGTATCAGCGACGAGACAACACGCCGCTATACGAAGCAGAATGCTGTCGGCAACACACAAATTTAAACTGAGCCAACGACCACCATCGCCTGGCCTTAGTTAACTCCCGTTAACGTACAAGTGTGCTACACCACGTAAACTGGAGTACACTGCAGATTGCACTAATAAAGTAAAATACAAAGAACAGAATACAATCACATTAGTAGAGAAGTTTTGATCCCAGTAGACACCGTCTTGCATGAATTTACGTCACTCCAATTGGGTCTGATTATTAAGAGACTTCGTGCAAACGGCAGGAACATAAATCTTGAACAGGTCAGTGACTCGTACACTTTCACACAAAGTTGCAGAGCGAAAATTGTTGAACTACAAGTAAAACAAGCATACGTTAGTTACAAACTACGGAATGCACACATTTGATTCACCAAGTAAACTTCACTACAGATATTCGGATTTAGGCTATGACATGTTCGATATGCCTGCCATCACTGGCGATGTTGTGACGCAGACGAATAGCGAAATTCTGCACGACCCCCTGAGGTGTCGGAACATCGATGTTCTCGATGACCTCCTGAAAGGCTGTTTTCCGCTCAGTAATGGTTTTGGGGTTATTGCTGTTCTCTGTCTTTAATATAGCTCCACAAAAAGGAGTCGCATGTGTTCAGATCCGAAGAATTTGTCGGACAATCGAGGCCCATGCCAGTGGCCTCTGGCTCCCCCAGAGCCAGAATGCGGTCCCCGAAGTGCTCCTCCAGGACGTCAAACGCTCTCCTTCACAGATGGGGTCGAGCTCCGTCTTGGATGAACCACTTCTTGTGGAAATCATGGTCACTTTGGATAATAGGGATGAAATCATCTTCGAAAACCTTCACGAACCGTTCGATAGTCACCATGCCATCAAGGAATATCGCACCGATTATTCCGTGACTGGACACTGCACGACACACAGTCACCTGTTGAGGGTGAAGAGACTTCTCGATCGTGAAATGCGGATTCTCAGTCCCCCAAATGGGCCAGTTCTGCTTCTTGACGAACCTATCCAAATGAAAGTGGGCTTCGTCGGAAACCAAACCATATTCACATCAAAGTCCTGTTATTCAGTTCTGTAGATAACGCTGTCGGCGAAACGCAACCGCCCTTCAATGGCCCTGGGAATAATGGCTGATGGGTTTGAATTCTGTATGGGAAGAGATGCAGGTCTTCAACAACAATTTGTCTCAGTGTCTCCTGGTTGATTACCATCTGTCGTGCAGCTCGTCTGTTCGATTTCCTCGGACTGTTTCGAAACACAGCGTGTGTCTTCGCGACGTCTTCAGCGTTTTCACTCTTTCTGGGCGACCGATATTGCCAACATTGTCGTCACGAACACTACCCGTTCTCTCAAACTTGGGAATCAAATTATTGAATGTTAGTACACGAGGACTGGTTGTCTTCAGTTTTGAGATGCAGTTGGGCTGTTATTGCCCGCACAGTAAATGAAAGTGGGCTTTGTCGGAAACCAAACCATATTCACATCAAAATCCTGTTCTTCAATTCTGTAGATAACGCTGTCGGCGAAACGCAACCGCCGTTCAATGGCCCTAGGCATAATGGCTGATGGGTTTGAATTCTGTATGGGAAGAGATGCAGGTCTTCAACAACAATTTGTCTCAGTGTCTCCTGGTTGATTACCATCTGTCGTGCAGCTCGTCTGTTCGATTTCCTCGGACTGTTTCGAAACACAGCGTGTGTCTTCGCGACGTCTTCAGCGTTTTCACTCTTTCTGGGCGACCGACATTGCCAACATTGTTGTCACGAACACTACCCGTTCTCTCAAACTTGGGAATCAAAGTATTGAATGTTAGCACACGAGGACTGGTTGTCTTCAGTTTTGAGACGCAGTTGGGCTGTTATTGCCCGTACAGTAGGCCTTCACAAGCGATATGTGCTCTGGCATGCTGTACCGTGACATTTTCACGTGCAAATGGTCGACAACAACAAGGCGCGTGCATATGCGCATACAAATTCCCATCATGTCCTGCCACCAACCGTGCAGTTTGAACGTTCTAACGCAAATCGTTCACAATTTATGACGATATTATTTCATATAGTTAAATAACTGTCATGCTGTAAGTGTACGTCACATGTAACTTACAACGACAGTTACACACAGTCACAAATATCTTGGCACTAAACAATGATAATTAAGAAACGCCGCCAAGGCCAGACTTAGATCCAAACTTGTTTACATACTAGAAATTACTGGTGGTATACACGAGCTACAGCGAAAATAAGACCGACTCATCTACGAGGGTCACTCCAAAAGAAATGCACACTTTTGTTTTTGAAATCCATCTGTAATTCTGCATGTTTGAAAGTTTTACAGAATGTAGATACATCCTTTAGGAACAATATTTTCACTTGTCCACATAATTTCCATCCCTCTCAACTGCCTTACGGCATCTTGGAACAAGCACCTGTATACCTTCACAGTAAAATATCTGGACGAACCTGTTGGAGCCACCGTTTGGCAGCGTGCACAAGGGAGTCATCATCTTCAAACCTTGTTCCACGAAGAGAGTCTTTCAGTTTCCCAAAGAGATGATAATCACATGGAGCCAGGTCAGGACTGTAAGACAGGTGTTTCAGTGTTGTCCATCCGAGTTTTGTGATCGCTTCCATGGTTTTTTGTCTGACATGTGGACGTCCATTGTCGTGCAACAGCAAAACATGCTGCTTTTGCGATGTGGTCGAACACGACTCAGTCGAGCTTGAAGTTTCTTCAGTGTTGTCACATATGCATCAGAATTTATGGTGGTTCCACTCGGCATGATGTCCACTAGCAAGGGTCCTTCGGAATCGAAAAACACCGTAGCCATAACTTTTCCAGCAGACTTTCATGATGCCACTCCATTTATTGCCTCTTCGTCTCTGGTGAAAAATGATGGAGCCATGTTTCATCATCTGTCACGATTCTTCCAGGAAATTCATCTGCACCATTCTCGTACTGTTTCAAAAGTTCGCTGCATACCGTTTTTCTTGCTTCTTTGTGAGCCACTGTCAACGCCCTGCGAACCCACCTGGCACAAACCTTTTTTAACGCCAACACTTTCAGTATTCTGCAAACACTTCCTTCCCCTATCCCAAAGCAGCGAGACAGTTCGTTCGTTGTGATGCGTCTGTTAGCAGTCATCAATTCGTTAGCTCTCTGCACATTGTTTGGAGTGTGTGCAGTACGAGGCCTGCCGCTGCGAGGACAATCCTCAATATTACTGTCCCCGCTTTCATCACGTAACCTGCTTGCCCACTGATTAACTGTACTGTCATCGACAGCAGCATCTCCATACACCTTTTTCAAACTATTGTGGATGTTTCCTACTGTCTCGTTTTCACAGCACAGGAATTCTATGACAACATGTTGCTTCTGACCAATGTCAAGTGTTGCAGCCATCTTGAAGACATGCTATGATGGCACCACACACGGGGAAAGGTCGAACTAAGTCTGAAAGTAAGCGGGAAGGATGTAACTACACACTGTAAAACTTTCACACATGCAGAATGAAAACTGTATTTTTACAAAAAATACATTTTTACAAAAATACATTTCTTTTGGAGTGCCCCTTGTATGTTAATAAGCACTACTTTCTCATAAATTGGGTGTGTCAATCATCAAAACTCTCTCTCTCTCTCTCTCTCTCTCTCTCTCTCTCTCTCACACACACACACACACACAAGCAATATAAATCACAAATACAATAACCACCACACTGGCAGATGCGCTTACACTAGACAGTCCTTATTCCTGTGACACTGACAGTAAACAAGAAAGCGAGCAAATCCCATGGGCATGATAACTACGTATTTCCAGAAGCGGGTATCTCGAAAGCCTTGCAGTTCCACAAGTGCGGTAGCAAGTAGCCAGGCGTGCCACAGGTTCTGTCAACACTAACAGAACTACACGTGGTTGAACTCCGCGCCGTACAAACATCGGCTCCTCCGCCGGGCCTCATCAGCCAAGTTCCCTACAACAGCACAGCGGAGCTACTCGGCACGTGTACGAAGCTCGCTCCCCCTACCTGTAAACACCGTCTGCCGTCTGCTCATCACCCCTCTAGCCTCTCTCCTCGCCACAGGCGCGACCGCCAGTACTCAGCCCCTCCGCCAGAGGCGCTCTCTACAGCGGTCATATCGAAACAGGAGAAAACCGATAGCCCCGCCGACGGAGAATCACTGAAGTTCTATGACATGATCAGACGGTGTTCTCGAATAAACCGGACATAATATGAGGATGAGGTGGCAAATTTGAAGTAAGAGAGCACGCTTCATTTAGTACAAAACCGTAGCCAGTACCTTTGTTTAAACGTTCAGCATTGAAAGCACAAATTAAAAGGACAACGATTTACTCCAAAGATTACGCAGTATTTCTGCAGGTCGCTACATGTCGCGAGCAAGAAGGACGTTAAGTGTGAACTGTCATTGATACTTGTGCAATCTGTATAATTATTATGCCACAGTGTGGTAAACCAGAGAACCTATACTACTTTAAAATTCCAAATGTAAATTCGGAACCAAGAACATAAACAATATATTTGTGTGCACTACTTTCCTGGGCATACACTCATACCAATCTGCGAATCTTTTCCGAAGGATAGTGCAAGTTTTCAACGTAAAATTATTTATGAATGAAAATAGCACATATTCTTTTTTTTAAATATCTGTTTCCTCACGTAATTTAGGCTTTAGATATCGTCTTGTAGTATAACTTCGCTTTCTATGTAAAATTATTTATAAATGAAATTAGCAAACACTCTTTTTTTTAAATCTGTTTCCTCACGTAACTTATGCTTTAGATATCATGTTGTAGTGTAACTTCACTTCATCCATTTTCAACAGAGGAAGTATTTTATATGGCTCGAAGACTCCTACTGCTGCGAGAGGCAGATTATCTCTGATCTTGGTATAAAAACTCTGTGGATAGAATGTGCAACATTACGTGCACAATGGACTTACTTACTTCTGATAGAGAATTTCGGAAAGCAGAATCCAGTCGAATTGTAATTAGCGGCATTGTTATGAACTGCCATCTTGAATAAGGAACGAAATTTGATTAATTGTGATAACATTTCATCTCATACCAAATATGTTTACTGAAATGTAGCTGGGAAGATTATTTATGGAAAAAATATAACTTCGTGAATGGAAAAGGTACTTTCAATTCTTACGTTATTTTAACTTCTCCCTTGTCTGTGGCTCGCAACAATGTTTGGTGTGTCGTAACCTGTGGGAAGCTATGTATCCTGCGAAATCAGTACAGCCTGCTCCGCGATCGTTTATGCTCTGTTTTAAGAGTGTAGGCGACTTGCCTACAACAAATAATTGCATAGCCTTCCGGTATAGTGAATTAACGAAAAAATATTTATTCGTGAAAACTCACAATGATAAGAAACTAAAAAAAACAACAGAGAAGTAACAAAAACTAAGAGATTCTATAGTCTTACGGCAAAGATAAAACAACACATGACAAAAAAAAATCTCGCGCGCACTTTTGATATCACTTTGCACCAGACATGAAAAATATCACTGCCACAGAGACCCCCCCCCCCCCCCCCTCCTCCCTTAAAGCGCGGAGCCCCGGGGACATCTTGATACTTGAATTTTATTCGACGTCCAGCTCTGGAGTGCGTCAGGTGTCTCGGGGACGGTGACGTTGTTATTTGTGGTGGTGATTCACCCGTCTCCGACGATGTACTGAACGGTGTTTCGGTATGCTCTGCGTCCATCATGTGTTGATGCACAGGGGTGGTGTCAGAGGTCGGAGAGGGTAAAACCCATGCTGGCTTGACACGTTCAATCGATACCTTTGTCGGAACACCATTGTACATTATGTCCACGATATGCTTATTTCTACTCAGCACCTGAAAAGGGCCTGTGTATGGTGGTTGTAAAGGCGATTTGACTGAGTCTGTTCGCAGCATTACGTGAGAGCAATTGTACAGGTCTTTATGTAGAAACACCTTACGCTCGTCCTCTTGTTGACTTCGTGTTTCACGCCCAGCCCGCTCTCTCTTGCGCTTAAAGATAACTTCTGGTCGCTGTAGCGTGCGTAGTTGCGCTCGCAAATCCTCTATTGCAGTTTTTAAATATCTAATTTCGTTTGAACTTTTTGTTGTTTGTCGCGTTGCGACCGCGGCACGGTTTACTGTTATATCGTCAGTTTGATCTTGCTGGTAATGGTAGTTACCGTACGTGGCATCTGTCGACGTCATTGCGACTGTTGCAGGAGACTCGTGCGTTTCGTAGATCCTGTCTGCAGCGAGCAGCAGTTTGTCAACTGATCTTTCGTCGTATATAGCTAGTGCAGTTCTTACATGCGTTCGTAGCTGTTGTTGCCATACGTGGAACAACAGTCTATCAGAGACTGTCTATCTATCTACCAGGCTGCGTAAATGACGCCAGTATTCTGACGGGGTCCTATCTCCCCGTTTCTCTTGGTTCAAAATGGTTCAAATGGCTCTGAGCACTATGGGACTTATCATCTATGGTCATCAGTCCCCTAGAACTTAGAACTACTTAAACCTAACTAACCTAAGGACATCACACAACACCCAGTTTCTCTTGGTGCAGTACTTGTTTGACTCTGATGTCGACTGACTTCACACACCGAGAAATTAATTCTTCTTACGGTCTACAGTATTCTCCTTCTGTAAGCGGGTTCACTATAATGTCAGATATCAAAACCGAGGTCTGATGGTGCAAATTACTTATCGCCAAGGTGAACTTCTCGTGATCACTGACTATTCTTTGTTGTAGAAATATATTTTCCATTACCGCAAACCATGTGTGTGGCTGAGAAGGCATGAATGGGGGCGCCCGTAATTGCAACCGTTGAGTTGGTGAAGCATTGAAACCAGCGGGTACTTCCTCTGCTGTAACTTGCTGTGGTTGTGCTACCATGGTTGTTGAACCAAAGTCATTCCTTTGGTCCGTTATATGCTTTAAGTTCTTATCTTTCGAAATATGCAACTGTAAAGTTTCTATCTCATTCTGAAGCCTATGAATTTCTTCCTTTATCGAACTGTATCGTTTGCCGTCGTCTTTCATTGCTTTTGCAGTTAATGTTCGGCGTAGCTAACGAAAGATTTAAAGTTCCTTAATCGGAGGTCACCAATTATGTAGGCGACTTGTCTACACAAATAAATGCATAGCCGTCCGGTATAATGAGTTAACGAAAAAATATTTATTCGTGAAAACTCACGAAGATAAGAAACTAAAAAAAAAACAACAGAGAAGTAAGAAAAACTAGGAGATTCTATAGTCTTACGGCAAAGATAAAAAGCAACACATGACCAAAAAAAAAAATTCTCTCGCGCACTTTTGATATGAAAAATATCACTGCCACAAGAGATTAAATTCTGGACTTCATTGCAACTGACACATAACTTGGACACTGATCCCCATACTACAGAGTGAGTACGTTATAGCATCCAACACGGGTTCCCCACGGCATACGATTGAGTCTCTGATTATTTTAAGAATTTTTAGTGTCGACGGTCGCCGGAATTCTGCAGAGCCACAGATATTTTATTCCAGGTGCTGACTTCGACAAAGAGCGTCGGACAGGGTATGACTATCAATTGCAACTTATAATCACCTTGTTGTAGACTTTAAAATTCAAAATAGTACCAAAATTTCTACCTGAAGTGTGGGAGATAATTGTGTAAAAAAATTGGGGAAGCGACTTCTCTCGCCCGAAGTTTCCATTCACGTAGCTAGATGTTATTCACTCATAAAAATTTAACTTCAATGCTAGAGGGAGAGAAGTTAAAGTATTCAACCGCTGATCAGTACTGACTGCTGACTGGCTCTGTGTTGGGCATATGAACAGTGTCGTGAAACGAAACTTCAAACTTAGTGAAATACTGAATTTGAAATAACGAAAACTAATCTACTTAAATGTCAAAAGTAACTAACTGTACACTCTGTGAAAACCATTTATCTGAAACTGAACAGTGAAATACATAATGAAAGTTGCGTGAAGTGCATTACATGACTTGAAATGACTACAAAAATAAAATACTGCTCCACTCAGGAGAAAAATAACTGTTTGAGATTGCCTATACTGTTCACTGTAAATCAATCTGCTTCCTTAGCACAATACCTGGTAATTTTGGATACGATGTGTTTCCTCATAAGTATACAAAGTGAGATCTGTCCTGAAATAAAAGTAACTTTCCTCATGCACAACATGTTGTTTTGTGTGTCGTGTACTTACGTTCTCGAACGGAAATAGAAATTAGCAGATGACGCAGCTAAAGAAAAAAAAACTACTCACCACAAAATTTGCATTTTGCTCGTCAGAAACACTCTGTGGCTTCCTGTAGCGTTAAGGTGCAATGCACACACGAGAAAATGTTGAAAACGTTACTAGGAATGATGGAGGAGGTTTTTGTTTTAAAGGAAATCGTTATCAAAAACTTAAACTCACAAATATTGTCAAAAAAGACTGTACAGCCTAAGAAGACCTAACAGTTACGAAATTCCTCAATACAAAAATTACAGACATTCGAACCATTTGCGTCGTTTGACATAATGAAAAGAGTTCAAATTATCACTAATCATGAATGTCATTAGTTACCTGAGGTACAAAGATTTCCTTCAAACAATAGTTCAGAATACAAACATTTCATTCTTGCACATACGTTGGCTGCCTTGCAAAATTTCTCCAAAAAATCTTCATCAGTAGAATCAATAACATATGTCTACGAACAAGTTTTCTGCTCAATGGTAAAGTATTCCAGATTATTTCTCTCACATTCACAAATATCAAATCACCTCCTCTGTAAACTCAACTGTTTGCTACTAATGCTTCAAATAAGAAGCTCCAGCGCTGCACAACTGACGGGCGAGCAAGTGAACTACAGTTAAATCTAAACACAAAGTCAAGCATCTTATTCATTACTCACGCACCGTGCTCATTCACTTCTGCCTCAGTACACCAAAGGTGAATTCTTTACAGAGGCGGGAAACATACTGTACGAAAACATTAAAATACGAGTGCAAATAAAATTCCATACCAATAACAATGTGAAACATAACTGAGCCGTGCGTAGCTCGTGTACCCGCCATCATGTATTTTACACCCTGTTTTTTTTACGTACTTCCACCTCACTTCGTTGATTTAAATTAATACTGTCACTGAGTTGGTGCTTTTCCTGACCGTGAGCGGCGTCAGCAGCGCATATCGATATATCCCCTCTCGTAGTATCTTTGCTCGACTGCTATTACTTGCCGGTGGTTGTCTGTCGTAAGGCAGTTCGGGTCGCGAGTTCGGGTCTGCCAGTCTGTTGGGACGCGTCTGGAGCACAATCCGGACCTGCCAGTCGGGGAGTTGCATGTGGCACTGGTGCAATGGGTTTGTAGCAGCAGTGAGGTCTGCGTCGACATGGCTCTCCCGACCATTGCCACGACGCATCACTTGAGCCGGGCCTCGGTCTTGGTGGATCGTCGCTCGGTCCTCCTACCGGACGACGCGTTTTGGCTCACCGATCGTTCATGAGTCGCCTGTGGGTTTGTGCATTGACTCCCGATTTGTCTTCGTGCGTGCTTGGTTACTGTTGGGTATCGTTCAGGTCTTCGTGCAGTGTTTGTTAGGTTGAGTGTGTAGTTGGCGATATTTCCATTGACGACTATTTTAGATGTTGTCGGCATTCTGGGAGGAGTCGGTCGGTTGCTGCGGACCAGGAAGGATACGAGGGTCGGTCAAAAAGTAATGCCTCCCATTTTTTTTCAACTTAAAAAAATTAAGTTAAGTGAAAAATTTGAATTTCCTCAAACCTTCTTCTGCAATCCACTGCAGTAGTAACTTTCTGTGTCAACAGGTGGCAGCACAGCAGAAGTTTGTAAGATGGCCGACATCGATGTTCGTTTGAGACAGCGTTGTGCGATTGAATTCTTGAATGCAGAAGGTGAAACGCCCATACGCATTCATGAAAGACTGAAGAAGGTGTATGGTGTTGTGACAGTGGATGTCAGCACTGTTAGACGATGGGTTCGTCGTTGTAAGGAAGCTGAAGGGCAAACACCGTTGACTGACGAAAAGCGGAGCGGCAGGCCAGTGAGTGCAGTGACTCCACACAACATTCAGCAAGTTGATGACATCATTCGTGGTGACCGTCGGGTGACTGCAGATGAAGTGTGTCGCATTATTTCTCTTAGTAAAGGCAGTGTGATCACGATTATTAAACAATTGGGGTACTCAAAAGTTTGTGCACGGTGGGTTCCAAGAATGTTAACCGATCAGAATAAAGAGGCAAGGAAAACAATAGCCTCCCAACACTTGCAGCGCTTCCGTTTGGAGGGAGATGAGTTTCTGAAAAAAAAATTGTGACCGGGGACGAAACATGGGTGCATTTTTTTTGAACCCGAATCAAAGAGGCAGTCAATGGAGTGGCGTCACACAAGCTCGCCGAGGAAGAAAAAATTCAAAACTGTGCGATCGGCAGAGAAAGTTATGGCAACAGTTTTCTGGGATACAGAGGGTGTGATTCTGGTTGATTTTTTGGAGCAGGGATGCACAATAAATTCTGTTCAATACGTCACAACCCTCAAAAAACTTAAAGCACGTCTTCAGCGAGTTCGCCCAACAAAATCAATGGCAGATGTTCTTCTTTTGCATGACAATGCAAGACCACACACCAGTCGTCACACCTCTGACGAGATTGTCAAAATTGGATGGGAAGTTTTGCCTCATCCCCCATACAGCCCTGACCTGGCACCATCAGACTTCCATCTGTTCGGGCCACTAAAAGAAGCTCATCGTGGGATTCATTTTGAAGATGAGGAGGCCGTCAAAACATCCGTGCGTCAATGGCTTAGGAAGCAGAGCTGTGATTTTTACCGTGCTGGGATACATGCCCTTGTTCAAAGATGGACCAAAACTGTAGAGATGGGCGGAGATTACATTGAAAAATGACAAAATGATCCTCAATGTTGTGGTTTTCAACCTATGTAATTGCATTTAAATTTCCTGACAATTAAACGTAGAAAAAAAAGTAGGAGGCATTACTTTTTGACTGACCCTCGTATATCCGCGCGGTGCAGTCGGCTGTGTCCGTGGCCCTGCCTGCGTAGTGTTGGAGCGTTTGTGGAGCTGTCCGATCGCTACGAGCTTCGTGGTTCACCGACCCAGGACGTCTAAGTTGAGTAGCGGCTTCAAGTGCCCAAGCCACGTCCATTCATGTTGTGTGGTTCGTTTCGGTGGTTCTCTGTTGGGGAGGTTTCCTGTGAGCAACACAGTGTTTCTATTGCTGAAACTCGGTCGCCTTGCGGTGCAATTAACTATATTGGTTGACAACAGTTAGAGTGCACCAGCGGAATTTTCTGCCTTGTGGTCGTTAATGTTCTGGTTTCCTGCCCTGGCCACTGATATAAATTTAGGCAGTGGAATTTTCTGTCTTGTGGCCGTTAGTGTTCCAGTTACGTGCCCTGGCCACTAACGTAATTTCAGGCAGCGTCCTTTCCTCACCTTTAGTCGCTGTCCAACATGGTGTGTAGTTTTGACTGCTAATGCATATTTCATTGTGGATAATCACGTTCGTAATCTTTTGTGTTTGAGTTCTCATGTACTGATTGGTGGCAAGTAAGTCGCTGTGTCGGTAGGTCCGTGACTGTCCCCTGGTTGAGTTCCGACGGATCAAGTGTAGTTGGGCTCACCACCTGTCTCTCCTAAGTGAACGAGGGCAGACCGACCTCCCTGGAGGCTTCTCAGTGACGTTTTCTTTATTGTCCCTCTCACCGGTGTTTAATTATCTGTTTATAATCTATTACAGCCAATGATTTAACAGTTCTTGTTTTTACTGCACTTTATGTATTTTTGAATTTTGGAAAATCAACTGTGGGCCTTAAGCCGCTTAAAACTTTATTCTTGAAACTACCTTTTAAGCAAAAACATGGCGGCCTTCTGTCTTAAAAAATTATGGTAATACATTTTAAAATTTTCAAATTTAATTGTGGCCCTCAGCCGACTGTACTGCACCTTACATATTTTTGTTCTATCTACTTTTTCCTCGAGGCTTTCCAGCCTAGCTGTGATACCATATATATTTTAAATATTTTATTTGCTAATTTAACTGCAATTTTTGTTGACTTTTAAAATTTCTTGTTTGGAGGCCCTCAGCCGTTACATAATTCGCTTTCTTTTTTCTTTTTTTTTCGAAACTTAGTTCTAAAGGTGTAATTAAATTATAATAAATTACAGTTTTGAGTGAACCTGACCGACACCTTATTTGCCCCTTACCACAATCCTAATCTTGCGTGTTTAGCGGGCGTTTCAATAACACAGTAAACAGCACCACAACCACCAATCTAGGTCTTGACAAATCAGGAATCTATGAGAGTGTTTGTGACAATAACCCCAACTTTTATCCTGGCCAGACTGGTAGAAGCTTTAAAGTAAGATACATGGTTGCTTCTGAACTACGAAATTTAAGTAAATCTGCAATCGCCACCCATGTGGATCAACATGGATTCTCTGTCTCGAACATTAAAAATAACGTACAGTATAACATACAACTAATAAAGGTAAGAAAATGAACTGTCTAGGAAAAAGAGTAATATAGTTTCACACCTTCGTACACCCTAATACACTCTAAACGAGCAACAAACAATTTGTACAGAACTGCCTTAGCTGTTCGCACAAATTAAACACAATAGTTAGGAACAGCACAGAAAAAACCGCTTGCACTACATAATATCCACAGAGGAGAATGAACAGAGTCCAGCAGCACTTTAGATAGATGCTTAGAGTAGCCTAATGACAAATATTTTTAATTTTTCCAGTGATATGGTGTAATTTTAACTAATATAAATTTATACTGGAAGTAAACTTATAGTGAGAAAATGTCACTCTTCCTCGCTCCCCCCCCCCCCTCTCTCTTTCTTCTCCCTCCCTTTCTTATACTGTAATGTCTTTAGGTACCTGCTAAACTGTTAATATGGTCTTATACACACTATATATATATATATATATATATATATATATATATATATATGTCTGTACATACAAGTCTAATGTACAGTATACACCCTGATGGCCAAAACAATTTTGGTCAAAACTGGTCTGCTATTTACGATAAAAATAACACCTTCTGAAAACAGCTGTTCAGTAGTCCTTAAATAATAAGTTCACTCTTACAGAGAAAGTATTTTTTTGTTTTTAAAGTGTTGAACGTCCCACACATATTCTTTGCTTAAGATAAGGTAATTAAGATATCTGCACATTGGGAAATGAGTGATATATCTGTTAAGTGAATGGTGTTTACATTGTAAATAGGAACATCGAATATAGAGCACATGTCTGAGGCAACAACTGACCTTGGAAATATTATGAAGTGTTAGTGTGCTACAGTGATTTTTTATAATGTGTACTATTTGCACTACAACACTTTGGGCACAGGTCCTGAAGAGGCATAAGAACCAAAGCAACACGAAACGCCATCCGCTGGAACGTATATAGGTGTATAAAACTGTTTCACTTTATACGTTATGAAATGCAGGCAGATTAGCATATTTGTCCTATCCACACAACATATGAAGCTACACAAATATTCTTGTACAGAGGAGTAGTGGATGGTATGATGCTCACGAATACATTAATGTAAATGGAAAAGTTAGCTATCTGAAGATGGGCATGATAGCCTGAATTCGGCAATGACGTCAAAATAGAGCTGCTTTAAGACAATTTTTGGCGGGTTTTCCACCATCAATGTATATATTACCGACAAACAGTGAAATGTGGCGTTTTATGGAAAACTTCAGCAATACATACAATATTAAAAATTATTTAGCAGGGTACGAAATGTTTCATATTTAATAGTTTGCTTAGGAATTTAATGGAATGCCAGTTACATTTAAGACAAAACATAATAAAGATAATTTAAATATTCTGACAGCTACAACATCCACAGACATCGTTGTTGTAACAGTTTCAGTGCAGTTCAGTTGTGTCAGAATGTCATTTTCGCTAAAATGGAGACTGCATATGATGATTGTGAAACTGTTGTGGCTCACGATTGTACAAATGCAATGAAACAAAGATTTTATTGAGAGTTACAGATAATGATGAGTAATTCCTCAAGAGGCAGTGTTTTTTATGACGCACGATCGCTATTAGCAAATAATAAGGAACATAAATATGGCGAAGCAATAGAAAAGGAAGCGATAATTGTTAAAAAGGTATCAAAACACATCTACTTCAGGGTAAGCTAATTTTCAGACGTACAAAATTGTGATACTTTTCATCTTTTAATTTATCTTTTACTAAATATATGAATTTCTAGTTTGAACAAGTTATTTCATTATAGTTTTACACTTTGCTCATGTTCATTTTGCATTTTATAAAATACCTAGGTATTTTATACATTTTCTAGGAAAAGTATTAAATCAAAATTAAATCAAACAGTTGCCAAAAAGTTCTAGGCATTCAATATTCTGCCAAGACATTCTGTACACTGACATGATTTGACAGTTCGCCATAGCATATACAATTCCCACTGATTGTTAAGCTTTAGTGAAAGGAGTTAACTAAGGCAGCCATGGAATGCGTGGAGGAAATAAAAATTAGACATGATAGCCTGGTGAAACTGATTATGTATTACATAGCTAACTGGGTATTAATAAAGAACCACACAAAAATTTCTAAGATAAACAAGGAGAAAAACAAATTCCATCACTATTTTAAAAGACTTTTCGAGGTTATGAGAACAGTGTACCCTAATCTGGTTGAGGTCAAATACACGAATTCTGGCAAATATTAGGGGCTACAAAAGGTAGAGAATTTGAAATTATATTAATATAGTGATGAAATAATGCACTCAAGTACAGAAATTGCAGATGAATTATCAGTGTGAACTAATTTGAATATTTAAATATGTGTGGACTGATTGTAATTGGCTTACTAATAGTGTGAAAGTGACAAACTGTTCTATTGTCTATGAACAGATTAGAGAGAATGTTCATTTTGGTTCCATAATAGGATAAAGAAATTTAGATTACAACAAGGAACATTCTTTTATGTGTACGTGTGCGACGAACCGTCATAGGTGCACTGGATGAGACACTGAGCTGGTGCAAAGCGTCTTAAATGTTGTTTGATACATATTTTAATTTATGAGATAGCTGGATGTGGAGAGGCAAATATATTATCTGTACATATGTGTAGTCTAAACATAGTTTTTGTTTCCAGAATGAGAGTTTGGAAGGTAGGAGACGAGGTACTGGCAGAAGTAAAGCTGTGAGGACGTGCTTGGGTAGCTCAGTCGAGGAGCACTTGCCCACGAAAGGCAAAGGTCCCGAGTTCGAGTCTCGGTCTGGCACACAGTTTTAATCTGCCAGGAAGTTTCATAGTTTTTGTTATCATTACATGATCAACGAGGCAACGGCCTTGCCGCAGTGAATAACTGCTTCCAGTCAGATCACCGAAGTTAAGCGCTGTTGGGCGTGGCTGACACTTGGATGGGTGGCCGTCGGGGCCGCCATGCGCTGTTGCCATTTTTCGGGGCGCACTCAGCCTTGTGATGCCAACTGAGGAGCTACTTGACCAAATAGTAGCGGCTCTGGTCAAAGAAAACCACCGTAACGACCAGGAGAGCATTGTGCTGATCACACGCCTATCCTCTCTGTAACCTTCGTTAAGGATAACATGCCGGTCGGATGCTCCCGATGGGCCATTTATGGCCTGAAGATGGAGTGCTAAATGATCAAAGACCACTGCTTGAGATACCATAGCGAGTTCACAAGGAAACGCATTATTTTGATCCACTGTTTGTGGACCGACCACAACAACAAAGAAAAATGGACACACCACAATAATCTTATGCTGGGTGGATTCTTTTTTGGTCGCCTGTTTTTCCAGCAATTGTACAAAAAGACGATACCAACCAAACAACGCCAATCATATCTAGCCAAATTTATTCCAAGTTCCTTAGTCCTGGATCGAGTCACTGGTATCTATGTAATGAGGTAATGCATATGCGTGTGAAATATTACGAAGTGGGCACATTAAAAGTAGATTAGCAGTGAAGGTATGAAAGTGCTCTCCAAGATAAAAGAAACTGGTATCAGCACTAATACAGTGCAACAAGAGAAAGATAGCTATATAAATAAGATAATGTTATGAAAAGGATAGATCACTATTCACCAAATAGTGGAAATACTGAGTCGCAGACAGGCAGAACGGAAAGACTGGTAAACGAGTAAGCTTTTGGCCAAAAAGCCTTCTTCTGAATTAGGTAAAACACACACACACACACACACACACACACACACATTCACGTAACTACAACTCTCACACACATCACATTTCGAGTATATGGTAGCTAGCAATTTATCCCTTTCATAATATTGTCATTATTGCGTCCTGAATTTTCCATTGTATATATTTACTGTGAATTAAGTAAATTAACTGTGCAAAAAGTACTCTTTTATCTTTAGATTTTCTTCAGGTACAAATTTTAAATAAAATCAGTAGTGTGTTAACATGTACAAAGCAGTAGTGAAAATTTCTGACATGTTGTTTTTATTGTTGTTATGGTCTTCAGTCTGAAGACTGATTTCATGCATCTTCATGTGCAGCTCTCTTCTTCTCTAAATAACTACTGCAACCTACATTCATTTCAATCTACTCACTATAGCCATTCCTTGGTTTTCCTCTTCAGTTCCTACCCCCACACTTCCAGTCATTACGAAACTGACGATTATCTTCATGCCTCAGGATGTGTTCTATCAAATGAGCCCTTCTTAGCACAGTAAGGCCATAATTTTTTTCCCAACTCGATACAGTACCTCATCATTCGTTATTACATCTACGCATCTAACCTTTGCCATTCTTCTGTAGCACCAGATTTCAAAGGATGCTCTTTTCTTCTTATCTGAATTGTTTATCATTGGTGTTACACTTCCATACAAGGTTACATCCATATCTGCAGAAAAGACTTCGTAACACTCAAATTTGTATTCGATTATAAAAAATTTCATTTTTTCAGAAATGCTTTTCTTGCTATGCCAGTTTGCATTTTATATCGTCTTTACTCGACCACCATCAGTTACTTTGCTGCCAAAATTGCAAAACACAACTATTACTTTTAGTACCTCATTTCCTAATCTAATCCCTTCTGCATTGCCCGATTTAAATCGACTACATCACACTACCCTTGTTTTCCTATCGACGATGTTCATCTTATACCTTCTTTTTAAGGCGTTTTTCATTCTATTGAACTGCTCTCAAGTTCTTATCTGTTTCTGACAAATTTACAAAATTATTGATTTATTTCTACTGTCTGAACTTAATATGTACTCCAAATTTTTCTTTGATTTTCTTTACTGTTTACTCAGTGCACAGACTGAACAACATCAGGGATGAACTACAACCCTGCCCCTCTCCCTCCTCAATTATGGCTTCCCTTTTATATCCTTCATCTCATATAGCTCCATTCTGGTTTCTGCATTGCTTGTAGACAACCTTTCACTCCCTGTATTTTACCCCTGCTACCTTCAGAATTTCAAAGAGTCTTTTCTAGTGAATATTGTCAAAAGCTCTCTCTAAATCTGCAAGTACTGTAAAAGTAGGTTTGCCTTTCTGTAACTTATTTTCTAAAATTAGTCGCAGTGATAGTAATGCCTCGCATGGTCCTATATTTCTCAGGAAACCAAACTGATCTTCCCTGACGAAGACTTATACCAGTTTCCCCCTCCTTCTGCAAATAATTCGTGTCAGTATTTTACAAGGCTGACTTGTTAAAGTGACACTTCGGTAATATTCACACTTGTCAGTACTTGCTTTCTTTGGAAGTGGAATTATTTCATTCTCCCAATGTGACAGGAGTGCAACCTTCCTGCAAAATGCTTCAGATTTCAATGCTGGGCCGTCAGAAAGTGTCAGCGTGCTAACCGTTCAACGAAACATCATCGACATGTGTTTTTCGAGCCGAGGACCCACTCGTGTACCCTTGATGACTGCACGACACAAAGCTTTATGCCTCGCCTGGGCCCATCAACACCGACATTGGAGTGCCGATGACTGAAAACATGTTGTCTGCTAGAACGAGTTTCGTATCAAATTGTATCGAGCGAACGGACGTGTACGGGTATGGAGAGAACCTTACGAATCCATGGACTGTGCATGTCAACAGGGGACTGTTCAAGCTGGTGGAGGCTCTGTGATGGTGTGGGACGTGTGCGAACATTATTGAGAATATCTGGGATGCCTTGCAACGCGCTGTTCAGAAGAGATCTCCACCCCCTCGTACTCTTATGGATTTATGGACAGCCCTGCAAGATTCATGGTGTCAGTTCCCTCCAGCACTACTTCAGACGTTATTAGAGTCCATGTCACGTCGTGTTGCGTCACTTCTGCGCGCTTGCTGTGGCCCTACAGGATATTAGGCAGGTTTACCGGTTTCTTCGGCCCTTCAGTGTATATCTTGCGGACCATGTGGAATAGATTTGTCATGGTTGATTATTTTCTGAGGGAATGTTGTCTGCTGCAGGGGTGTTGTTTCGACTTGGACTCTCAGCGCTCTATCGGATTCTCCACGCAATTCATGTTTCCCAACTCATCCTCATTTATTTCCTCTTCCCTTCTATGATATTGCTTTCATTTTCCCGGTACTGCCCTTACATATATATTCCTTCCACCTTTCCTTTCTTAGCTTAGTACTAGCTTGCCGTTTGAGGTCTTGATATTCATACAGGTGCAGTTTTTTCTCGAAAGACCTCTTTAATTATCCTACAGGCAATACCTGTCATTCACGTAGATATGCATGCTCCTATATTGTTGCATTTCTTGTCGAGCCGTTTCTTCTTTGCCCTTTTGCACTTCCTATTAACCTCATTTTTTATAGATCTATATTGCTTTTTGATTGCATCATTTGCTGCGTTTCTATATATTCACCTTTCCTAAGTTCGATTCAGTTGTCCAAAGATTTCTACCGGGCTCTTTATTTGTGCCTATTTGATTTTCTACTGCTCTCCTTTGCGTAATATCTAAGGTTAACATTCCTCTTCGTATTCCTTATTCTTATTCCATTCAGTAGTTGCCTAATGCTGCCTATGAAACTGCCTGAACTGTGTGTTCTTCACAGTTTGATTACTCTCCCTCTTAATGTCGCTTGCAGCGTTAATTTCGTTTCCCGGCACGCGCCATCTTTTGTTGATTAGCGACCCCAGGGGGGCGCTGTGTGCTCTGCGAGAATAGAGAACCTATATAGGGAGAGAGAGGCCAATCGGCCCTTGCCCGCCAGGTTTTTTCCAGACTGCGCGCGGGACGTGCAATTAGGTGGCGACGCAAGTTGAAAGCTAGCCACTTCACGAGTAAAATAAGGCATGCGTTTGATGCATGAGACCAAGGCAGATCTTCCAGCTTAATACTCGGTACATGATTAAAACAAATGCCATTCGTCTACGTTTATGTAGGCCTAATAAATCTGTGTGGAAATTGAAGTATCATGAAGCAGTGTGTATGTCTGCCGAATTTGAACAGCTATGTTTTATGATGCAATGTAAACATTGACAACTGATTAATAAGAAAAAGAAGTTTCATATAAGGTACCTCAGAATACATCGTGCTATTTCAGAATTTTCCGTGCGGATATTCATCGCTGAAATGGGTAAACTCTTGTCTCTTTCCGTCCCCACATAATGCACGTTAAGTGTGTATCTATCTCATAACATTTTCTTATGCTGGCAAAACACGTCATTCTTTATACACTTTTAGGAACTCTATGCCACAGAAAATCGGAAAGATATCAATAATTAGGTACTCTACTGAAACAGAAGAAAGTAATTCCAGATAGGTAGCTGAATATCTACACTTTAATTGTAATATACAGGAATGAAAATAGCCAAGACTACAAAGCAAAGTGCGAGTCGCCAGTCGGAAGTATGCAGACTTAGGGTTCCGTATACAGGTTGAAACACATCGTGTAACATGAATTGTCACTCAATAATCATTAAAAGTTTAGAGAATAACGTTTACAATAATCTGGAATGGGCAAGATTGGAAATCACGACCTACGGATTACGAAGTTAAAACTCTACTCCTGTGGTACGCTGCCACGTTAGTATTACTGTGGTGATCTTTTACTTTTTCTGTCATGGAGGGGATGTATCAGTAAAAAGATTATGCTGTAATTTTTTAAATTTTGTTTTGTAGGCATTATGAGCATATAGAAAAAAAAATGATTTTTCGATACACAAAGAAACCAAACGAGCTTCCTAACAGTGACAACCAGTGAGTAAAACACATGTAACATAGGGACATCTCATGACTGAAAGAGTTTCTTTTACTTACCACAAAACAAAATGTTATTGCTTGGGCCTTACTAACGGCATATCACAGGAGAATATTACTCACTTCACACAGAAAGGAATAACTTGTTGGTTTCCGTAAGTCGCCTTCACGATTCCCGCCTTCTCGGCCGACTTTCACTGCCCACTGTTTGCGTCTTTCTTCATTTCCTGGGAAAACGAGCATCATACATCCCTCTTCGCTTCGGTTTTTGCACCCAACAGCGGAGCAACAGAGGAATTCCTCTTGACTGTCCTTGATGATTTTGTACTTCATATTATTAGTAACACTCAGTAAAAATACATTAAATAAAAATTTTGTCTCTGAAACTGCTGTGGAGTTGTAAAAGTATCGTCATAGATCCGACCAACTGAACCGACAGACAACATGCAAAAGTCTTTCGATACAATAATTATACAATGGAATTGACGTTAGAAGCGTTGAAGAGAACCAATGGTACAGAATCACACACAGTATTTATTTATACTCGCATCAAGTCGGCGCCAGTTTGGTAAAAACCTGGCGTCCTCGTCTCTCAGCCAGTCAACGACGCTATCACCATTGGCCACTCTCTCCCTCTATATAGGCTCTCTATGCGCGAAGCGGTTCCTCGTTACACGCGCAGCTGGGGGCCAGCGGGAAAGCCGGAGTGGCGAGTGGTTGCGAGTAATGCGACGGCTGCTGACGCCATGTCTAGTGCGGACGTGGCCTCGATTGGGTTACTGCCTTTGGGTCTCAATAGAGGTGTCTGATTCAAGACGTTATGGGAATTCTATCAGTTCTGTTTATTCTATTTTGCCGGTGTGCAAACAAGATTGTGTCTCGGTACCTGTAGCTATTCGTCGGCGTGTGCATCAATCAAAGTAAGACCTATCATACACCTTTCTTCAGAGGTAGATGACATTCACATCCCGCTAAAACGGCGATCCAGTAACCCGGCCATATTGCCAAAGTTATTCGTCGTGACTACTGTTGACTGTTCCTATCAGACGCTTCAGTATTCTTTTCCGTTTCTTCCACTGTGTACTGTTGGGTTCATTTCTGTGTTCATATTCAGCCCAATGTATTAGAAATGAACTCTTGTTGTCTTGTGGTTGAGTCCTGGGTTTGTTTGAATCGATAACCAGCACGTCCCATACCACTCGGGAAGCACGTCAAGCAACCAAGATAAATGTGACTTAAAATTGCGTTTGTGTAATTTGTTTATCCTGTTTTCTATGAGATTTTAGTTATTTAGTTAAATAACTATTTTATACTGCAAATTATGTAAAACTTATCTCACCCATGAAATGGGATTTTGACATGCGATGTTTTTTTGTTTTGGGTTTTGGTCAATTAATGAGTTTAGTACTTTGTAGAGGTCAATCTTGCCATTTCTTTACCTGCCTCAAGCTAGCTTTAGTCCAGCGCTGGTCCATTAGGATCCCTTTGATCTTATATACAGTTATATACAGCTTGGAGAGTAGCTTATTGTAGTCGAGTTTATTAAGTGGGTTCTGCATGGCCAATGTGGTCCCAAAGTGATGGTTTTTAAGAGCAATTTGTAACCCCTTTTATCTGCTGAATTGTTCGTGGTGAAGCAGTGTTGTGTTAGAAACCTGTATATTGAAAGTAGCGAGCTTTATCTTCTTATCTCGTGTTTTCTATTGAAAATCTCTTGCCTGTACTCTTGTTAACTTTACTATTACAGAGATCGCCTAAACTTTAATTTTTTTAATTGGTCCTGTGCGCAACAAATAACTTACTTGGTCTTTCTGCTGTTACTGCTTGATCTGCTCCATTCCATTATTTAACAAAAACATAAAAAAACCTATTATTCATGCTGAGTGCAATGCATGTTCTGTATGGCGGTCCCTGCTGTTGCTTACTACAACTACATATAATTCAAGAGAAAGGGTTTGGTCAAATCTAATTCCTTTTTTTAAAACTTTATTCTGAAAGCGATTCTTTCTCATTCAATTAACAAAACGTTAGAAGCTCTTCAAACAATCGCTTCGTATGTAAATCTGCCTCCAGTGTCGTTAAAGCAATATTACAAATTAATCAAACTCTTGAGACAGATTGAAATGCTTCTCAGTTAAATGAATAGCGACATAATTCCCTGACAATTACAAAAGAAATCAATGAAAAAAATCAATACTTAACCTATTCACCTAACAATGGTTTCCCTTAAGAATTCAGCTCCTATCATTATCAAAATTACAATCTGCTGCTAAGCACATACACAAACCCTTTTCTTTAAATTAATAAGCGTGCTGCAAATTATAAAAAAATATCAACTCACTACTAAATCCCGTGTCGCTGGTGGCTGACACAGCAGTACGGCAGCTCGGCGACGAACCCTCGCCCAACATACATATGCACCACAGCAGGCGGGCTCCTACACTGGCTTCCAAACTGCCACTAGTTAATCCATGGACTGCGAAGTGCGACAACAATATCTTAGATTCCAAAGCTTGTGTATCCGCTCTGTAGCCAATCTTTAGATCCTAAGAGAGTATTGCCAGCCCTCATAAGCCACAACCTCATTTTTGAAAATTTTGCGGGGTGATTCTTGCCAAACATATTGGCAACGAACAAACAGTAAAATTTTTTTACAAAACGATGAAAAAATCAGGCAAAGAGAAAAAATGTTACAATTTATATCGAGTCAGTAAAAGTATTTCTTGCTTAGCACCTAAGTATTTTTTTCTTTTACAAAACGACGAAAATTATCTTGCATGGCATATAGGCAAGAGAAAAATGTTAAAATTTTATACAAAATGGCAGAAATGTTGCTTGCCTAATTGATTACAAAAATAATATGAAAATGTTGCTAGCCTAGTATGTATGTAATAAGAAAACACCAAAGGAAATATAACAAGTTTCTTACATAACGAGATGAAAAAGGTCATATAAGTTTTAACAGATGTGTAACAATATCTACCTAAGCATTGAATTGCCTTCAATAAGCTAGCATAGCCTAATAACCAGTAAAATAATATTTTATTTTGTGCATTTGGGCACTTACGTTTCCATGACATTAATCAGTAGTGGTCTGACTACATTATATTTTATGTTTTTATACTCGCAGTTGCCTCTGGTCAAAAGAAGCCAGGTCTACATGTTTTAAGTACAGCAGACTCAGGGACTTCATATCCACTGATAACCACACCTGAAGTCAAATTTTCCTCTGGTGACACAGTTTGACAACGTATGCAGACTCAGGGACTTCATATCCACTGACAACCAGACGTAACGTCCTTTCTCCCAGGATGACACAGTTTGACAGTGTTGGCAGACTCAGGGACCTCGTGTCCACTGACAATCACACGTCACTGCGTTATTGCATAAGTACCTCCTCAAACTTACGTAATACAAGTCTCGGTCGAGTATTTCTGTATACTTGAAACGCCATATTTTATAGAAAATAGATTCTCCCTTTAAAATACGATGCCTCTAACCTAATTACAGAAATTAAGCAAGGAATAATATTCATATAAACAGCTATGTGTACTCTGAGCTCATTTAAATGTTTTCTTTAACTCTATTGCCACAGCAATTACAGATTTGTGGCATATATTTCAAGTCATGAATAATGTGAGGCTCACCACACGGTGGCAAAGTCAATTTTCTTTTAATTTCTCGCTACAATAATCACCGATTTGTGGCATTTATTTTTTAATTCAGTCATAACATGAGGCTCACCACATGGTGCAAGTTAATTTCCTTATGAATAGTTTGGCCAATAACAGTGGCAAATCAAACTTCCTGGCAGATTAAAACTGTGTGCCGGACCGAGCCTCGAACTCGGGACCTTTGCCTTTCGTGGGCAAGTGCTGTATAAACTGAGCTATCCAAGCACGACTCACGCTCCGTTCTCACAGCTTTACTTCCGCCAGTACCTCGTCTCCTACCTTCCAAACTTTACAGAAGCTCTCCTGCGAACCTTGCAGAACTAGCACTCCTGGAAGAACGGATATTGCGGAAACATGGCTTAGCCACGGTCTGGGGGATGTTTCCAGAATGAGATTTTCACTCTGCAGCGGAGTGTGCGCTGATGTGAAATTCCTGGCAGATTAAAATTGTGTGCCGGACCGAGACTCGAACTCGGGACTTTTGCGTTTCGCTGTCCGGCACACCGCAAAAGGCAAAAGTCCCGAGTTCGAATCTCGGTCCGGCACACAGTTTTAATCTGCCAGGAAGTTTCACATCAGCGCACACTCCGCTGCAGAGTGAAAATCTCATTCTGGAAACTGTGGCAAAGTTTTGATTGCGACCACGAATTATTACAAATGTGGCACCACACAAAAAAATATTATTTTAATTTCAAGGCATAAATCCTGTGCCGTCAAACTCTAATTACCTACTATTTTTACATTACTAGTGATGATGAAAAAGAATGTTACAATATTTGTTACAATAATTGTTATCTACATTTTGGTTATAAAATATTTAAATAATCTTAGAAATAGAAAAGGAATTCCATAGTGATGCAATAATAATAAAAGTTACAAAATCATTTAGAAAAAGTGTAGCCAACGGCTTGCCAAATTAGTTCATGAAGATGTACAAAATTTAGTGAATAATTACGTGACTTTGCGTCAGAATTTTTACACTCTAATTACTAAGTTATACCAAATTTATAATTATCAGTCTGTAATGACTATCAATATTTCTGAAGTCAAATGTCTATGTCTGTGGTATAGCGTCTCAATCATTTTTATATGGAGTCCTCATTGTCTCTGTTTGGGGGCCTCCCTAGTCTTTCTATGAATCTGTGTTGCCATACCCTGGACGGTCACAAAGAACAAGAAAAAGAAACAACCTACAAAGTACACAATAAAAAGATAGAGTATTTATAAAATACAACACAAAAAATCCCTCCATCTGTCCAGTAGAAACTGAAAGAAATGGTTTATTCATCAAGGTGACAAGAAATAAATTTATGACAAGAGAAAAAATCATCACCTTCCAATTAACCTCGTGCTGGAATCGGCACTGCATCACTAAATGACAAAATGAAATAGAAAAACACAAGATAAATATTAAATTGACTTATTTTACACTACTATTTACACATTCACAAAATATGGCAGATACCCTCGCCTCTTGGCGTAAGAGTCATTTCACTCTGAAAAGAGAAAAGAAATTGTTTAATGCACGACATAATTATCTAAGTCATAGCTCACTTTTTTTTTTTTTTGCCCCGACTGTTTCTGGAACGCCTTTCTTCTCGCCACCCTGAACGGTAAGTGTGCTCCGCTCCGATCAGAAAATATCGTCTACTGCACAAAATCACGTCACGTTAAGTGCTTTCGTTTCTGCAATGGAGAAAACTTCCGTTGCGATCATGTTTCCTGTAAGAAATGCAATAAAGTCAACCTTAACAACACTATCATTCTTGCCATTCCACAATTTCACAGAGCAAAAAATATTCTTGGCACTCATTCATAATTTAACACTTTGCTGTGTATTTGTATCAGAACTCCTTTCGTGTCTCATAGCTATGTTTCAACTTTACTGTGACTTAGATTTTGAGTAAGTGTGTACTATACCTTAAAATTACTGTGACTTAAATTTTACGCAAATGTGTATAAGCTATACTTTCCTTCATAGAATACCGTTGTGGGTTTCTTCGTTTAGAAGTGTATCTTTCTTACCTTCTCTTGTTCCATAAATGTGTGCAAAGTGCTTCCTCATTGTGTCACACTATTCATGAGTGGTCTATAAATCCTAATACGCCTTAACCTGGCAAACTAATAAACACGAAAAATCCACATAAATTATCACTCTTCAAACTACCTCATAAATCAGAACAAGAGTTAGTTCGAAGGTTTCGTAATTATACTATTGCCCATCAAATATACCTTCTCAATTCAGAGCCACTTATATACTATATTTTACCTGAAGATAATGTCAACAGTTTCTGTTGTTTCATGTTATTTATCCCTAAAAAACGTACATAGTTATTCTTGCATTTTCCTTCAAATAAGTCACGAAAATTTCATTGTTTCAGTGAACAATCACAAGATGTCAACAGCTGGTACAATCCTCTCGTCAGAAACGTCCCTTTGCAATGTTCTTATTCTCTCAAACAATACAAATCATTCATAATCATTCATTCGTTGTCTTTCATACAGGATAGATTGATAATAAAAGATTAATAGATAAACAGGTCAGTCAAAGACTATGAAACAGTACTGAAAATTAAAATCGGAAGAATGTACTGTAATGGCTGGGCACCTATCCTCGCCAAACATATATTTACTAAAGATCAGTAAACACCCTAGGGCCTCATTCCTTGAAAATTCTAATGTGTGATAAGTGATGAAGACCTCGCGATTTATGTGTTGGTATTATCTCAAGCTCCACAGCGTTTGTGAGTGCAATACGTCGTATGCGGAAGGGTCCTTCATACACCAAGAAAAACTTCCTACTCAGATATTTTCCATTATGAGATAGTCGATGTGATCTAAGCAATATTTTTTGACCTACCTGTAAATTCTTGACTTTGACTCGTGCATTATGCAGCTTCTTTCTTCTATCTGCAGCTTTCTTGATCTTCTGTAATGCTATAGTTACCACTTCATGGTGTCTTAAGCGTCGCTGTGCAGGGAAGGCTACTAATTGTTTTATCTTATTTGGTGGTTGTTCATTTTTTAACACAAGCACTGGAGGCGGGTAGTGGAATCATTAGGTAGTTCATTAATAATGTTTTGGAAATCAGATAAATGTACGTCCCAGTTTCTATGTTGGCGATGGCAGCACAATCAGCAATGTTTACCTAACTCCTTCATGATACGTTCTGATGGGTTACATGATGGCATAAAACGTGATACAAATACTGATATAGTTTTCCTGCGTCGCAAGGTTTTCAGCCAACTGTTGGAACGGAATTGTGGGCCATTGTCAGAAATCACCTTGTCAACGTGCCCTACTTCCTTCAAGGAATTCTTGACGAATGCTGTAGAAACTGATTTTGCTGTAGTTTTTCGTAAAGATGTGAATGAGACAAATGAATGGCCTTACCTAGACCTTATTGCTGGTCCGAAGATGTCCACGGCAGCCATCTCTTTTAATTTGACTGGGATGATTGGAAATAGTGGTGTTCTGTGTGTCACTGTTGGTGGTTTTGCTTTATGACATAACTTGCATACTGCCAGGACTTTACGGATTCTCTTTTCCATATTGTAAAAATAACATGTGTCTCGTAATTTTTGAAAACATTTCTTCGCACCAAAGTGGGCATAACTGAGATCTGTGTACCAAATGAGTTTATTTACAAGTTCGTCTGGTATGCATAAAACCCAAGAAGGACTGTCAGGACGTCTGCGTCTGAATAAGATGTTATCGTGTATGATATAAAACTGTGACTTACTCTCCCACTTCGTTTTTATATCCTTCCAAATAGAATCCTTTTCTTATTCACGAGCAATGTCACTTAATGAGGATGAAATGAAGTTTTCAAAAGCAACCTTCTGCATGTAGAGTAAGCTGTAATTATTTTCTAGGCAATCTTCCTCGTTACTTTGAGCTAAACCAACAGGTGCTAGTGAAAGCGCATCAGCAGTAATGTATTGTGAACCTGGAACACATATAACAGTGAAGTTAAATTCCTGAAGGAACAAAGCCCAATGTTTTAAACGTCGTGATTTAATTAGGCTAACATGAGAAATTGTAACGCCCGATGGTCGGTGTATACTTTTGTGTGCTTTCCTTGCAGATAGTAAAGAAATTTATCAAACGCCCATACTATGGCTAATGCTTCAGCTCCCTGACTGCATAGTTGCGCTCTGATTTTGTTAATACTCGACTGGCAAAAGCTATACTTTTCTGAGTAAGAATTCCATTTTCAACAACTTTTTGGAACAAATGGACACCAAGCCCAGATCTTGAGCTATCTGTCGAAAGGCAAACATCAAGGGATAGATCAGGATGTGACAATATAGGTGTATTCAGTAGTGCAGTTTTCAAATCGTGGTACTCTGTTTGAGCAACATGATCCCAGTCCCAAACTTTGTTCTTAACTGTTAGTTGACATAATCTAGGTGTTGACAAGCTATGTAGGCTAATAAAACGACGATAAAAATTTATTAGTCCCAAAAATACTCTTAATTGTCGCTTGTTTATTGGTAGGGGCAATTCTTTGATTGCATTTAATTTTTCTGGATCAGGTAGAATGTCTTTTGTTGTAACAATGTGACCAAGAAATTTGATTTGTGTTCTACCAAAGTCCGATTTTTCTAAATTGACTGTAATGTCATGTTCCCGAAATGTTTGTAATAGTTCACTTAATACTTTGAGGTTCGCCGATGACGTCGTAATTCTGTCACAGACAGCAAAGGACTTGGATGAGCAGTTGAACGGAATGGATAGTGTCTTGAAAGGAGGATATAAGATGAACATCAACAAAAGCAAAACGAGGATAATGGAATGTAGTCGAATTAAGTCGGGTGATGCTGAGGGAATTAGATTAGGAAATGAGACACTTAAAGTAGTAAAGGAATTTTGCTATTTGGGGAGCAAAATAACTGATGATGGTCGAAGTACAGAGGATATAAAATGTAGACTGTCAATGGCAAGGAAAGCATTTCTGGAGAAATTTGTGAACATCGAGTATAGATTTAAGTGTCAGGAAGTCTTTTCTGAAAGTATTTGTATGGAGTGTAGCCATGTATGGAAGTGAAACATGGACGATAAATAGTTTGGAAAAGAAGAGAATAGAAGCTTTCGAAATGTGGTGGTACAGAAGAATGCTGAAGATTAGATGGGTAGAACACATAACTAATGAGGAAGTATTGAATAGGATTGGGGAGAAGAGAAGTTTGTGACACAACTTGACCAGAAGTAGGGATCGGTTGGTAGGACATGTTCTGAGGCATCAAGGGATCACCAATTTAGTATTGGAGGGCAGCGTAGAGGGTATATATCATAGAGGGAGACCAAGAGATGACTACACTAAGCAGATTCAGAAGGATGTGGGTTGCAGTGGGTTCTGGGAGATGAAGAAGCTTGCACAGGATAGAGCAGCATGGAGAGCTGCATCAAACCAGTCTCAGGACTGAAGACCACAACAACAACAACAATACTTGATTGTGTTTTGTCCATGAATTTTCTGCGATCAAAATGTCGTCAACATATGTGGTGATCCTGTCTTTTAAGTGTGTCGGTAATATTGTATTCAAACCACGGATAAATGCAGCTGACGAAACGTTGAGACCAAATGGCAATTTTCGAAATTGGTAACAGCTTCCAAAACAGAGGAAAGCTGTGTATTTCCTACGCCTCGGATGTAATTCTATTTGCCAAAAACTACTTCGTAAATCCAAAGATGACATCACCTTCACTCAATGGAATTTTTGCAATAGTTCATATAGTGTCTGTGGGCTATCGGTTTCAGGTTGGATTACTGTGTTAATTTGTCTGAAATCAAGAACCATTGTAATGGAATTATCCCTTTTCTTAAACACGTGTAATGGGCTGTTATATGAACTCTCAGCAGGTTCGATAATTCCCTGCTCTAACATGGATTGTATTTCCTGTTTGACTTTGTATGTGGTACAAAAAATTTATTATGTTCCTTGAACTTGAATTCATGAAGAAAGTTACGTATTGTTCCTGTCTTGTGAGAAAAAACTTTGTAATATTTCAAATAACTCATCAGTGCCTGCACGAGGATCTACTTCGTCTCGGTAAACTTTCCTTTTCATTAATTGTTCTGTACTAATGCGTTGTCCTGTTTCACAGTAAAACGTAGTGATATTATCTGTGCAACTATTAGACAAATTCAGTGATTGTTGTGCCTCAAGTGGAAAGAGAAAACGCAGATAATTCACTTCCTCACCCTACTTTGTTAGCCATCATTGAAATTTAAGCGTGACTAGCATTTGATTTACTCGTAACATGACTTCAGCATTACAGAAGTTTAACATTGCTTTATATTCACGTAGGAATTCCACACCCAAAATCATTTCTATTGATAAAAGAGGGACTACTAAGAAATTTGCAGAAAACGCATGTCCTTGACACCTAAAAACTAAAGAAGTCTGATTGCGTACGTCTACACTCTTTCCTTGAATGACTCCCTTGAGTTTGGTCTTTAATAATGGCAAGGTCGGACAAACAGATGCCTGTTC
This sequence comes from Schistocerca gregaria, assembly GCF_023897955.1. NCBI lineage: Eukaryota > Metazoa > Arthropoda > Insecta > Orthoptera > Acrididae > Schistocerca > Schistocerca gregaria. The sequence goes on along the minus strand of NC_064923.1, from coordinate 75,136,334 downwards.
ACACTTCTTAAACATTCTCTCGTTAATTACATTCACAGGGCTGCCAGAATCAAGTACAGCTGAAAGTAGAATATTTCCTACCGAGATTTTTATAATTGTATGAGCATACATAATTTCGCTGTTGTCATTTTCTTGTAATAATGTGTCTCTAATGTCCTCCAGCCCAACAAAGTTAACATAATTTGTGTGTTGGCTTTCCGCCGCTACAAACGGTTCGTTTGTAGTCCTTGTTGCTAGTCATTGATGTGCCGGCTCGTATTGTCGCGAATTATTGCTTGGGTTGGGTGGACTGATTTCTACATTGTCGCCACGCTCTAAATTGGAATTTCTGCGATTCTGCCAATTTTGATTTCCCCCCTCATCATAACTGTTTTGGTTCTCATAATTGTTATGACCCTAATTATGACGTGGGCTCGATGTTCTGTATTCTGCATGAGCACCGCGTTCGGAATTGTAATTTGCGTGTCCGCGCCAATTTCGGTTGTCTCTACCGCGACCATTCCTTCTAAAATAATTTTCATTTCCATAACGCCTTTGCTCTCGCGGTCCGCGATATCTATTACTGTACTGATAGTTCCTATGATCATAAAAACAATTTCTCTGGCGCCTATGATCTGTGTTATAAGGTTGATGCCGCATATCGCGCCTGTCTTCTTCCGCCCTGTACTCGTGAGGTTCGTCCGAGTTCCATACGCGTTTACGGTCACGCCGCGGATTATTATTTTCCCAATACTGATTACTATTATCTCTTTGTGTGTTTTCATAATTGTCAAATTCTAATTCTTGCAAAAGAGCTTGGAATGCCTCCAAGTCATCTTCGCACCTACCTGCCAAAATTATGTGGCGTAATCTGATTTGCAGTTTTGTCAAACAGATACGAATTAATTCCGACTGACTGTACGGATTCGTTATATATCTGTTCATGCGCATCATGTTTTCAAAATATTGCAGTGGAGTTGAAAATTTCGACTTCTCATAACTTTGCATCATAATGATATAATGTTTTACATGATCTTGTGTAGTCTCTGACCAGTAAGCAGATAAGAATGCGCGATAGAAATCACCATATGTGTGACATTCACGTACTATTGAGCGCATTCTTGTTGCAGGCTCTCCTTCAAGACAACTGCAAATGAATTCCAGTTTGTGGCCAATTGGCAATGTTGGTGGTAAAGAATAGTCAAATTGTTGCATCCACGCTCGAGGTTGGATTTCGTGACTAGCATTCCGAAAAATTTTAAATCTCCTAACTGTGAGAAAATGCTTATAGTCAAACTCGTCATTTTTCTTAGCGGACGAGTTTTCTTTTACAGCATGACTCATGTTTCCTTCATTACATCCCGCAAACGTGTCATATCCACGAGAAAAGTGGTGGGCATTTCCATAATTAACGCGCTCATTGTCGTTACCAATTTGGTAATTATCGGATCTACCAGTGTCATTGCTGCGATCAATCTTTTCTCCGATGCTGGCAAGCTGTTCCTGTATATTTTTCACGTCACGTTTGTTTTTCTGATTGATTGTCATCTGCCCTTGTTTAAAACGTTGCAGAGACTGGAATTCTTCGGTATCCGCGATCGGTACTGGGTGAGTGTCATCTGACCTCGTCTCTAACCCGCTACTCAGTTCCGTCACTTTCACGGATAATTCATCTACCTGTTTAGCTACTGTCGTTAATTGAGTTTCTATCTTTGAAACTTCATTGGTGGTCTGTAACTGCAAATGACTCAAAATTTTTCGCTAATTCCTCTACTTGCAGTTCTTGTTGTGACGTCTGTCGTCTCACTTCAACAATATCAACATTTTGTAGTTGATCAATTCGGGATACAAGATTATTAATATCTGATATGAATTCTTCACGTAGCTGACTTTTCAAGTGACTGGTCATTTCTTCAAATTTACTATTTAAATTGTAATTCACCTCACCCCGAAACAATGTGAGATTCTCGGTAATTTCGTTCTGAAGCTTGAAATTCTTTGCATTATTGTTGTTAAATTCAGTGAGTTTACTCTCCTGTCTGTCATTAAATTCAGTGAGTTTACTCAGTAATAATTGTAAAACACCATTACCAGGGAGTACAACGTTACTCTTCTCTGTTAAAGCAGAAGCAGCATCTGCATTTCCACTAACAGAAGGAAAGGCAAAATTACTCCGCTCTATCGGAGTGGCAACCAGCCCTGAATTTCCACCGAAAGTGGGGAAAACAAAATTACTCTGCACTTTTGAGGCGGAAGCAACGCTGGAATTTCTCATAATGCGTTCTGATTGCGCGACTGTATTGTCATGTCCTAAGTTGCCTGTAGCACACAGTTGTTCATCACGCATTGTTGGCAAATGATTGCCTAAATTCCGATTCTCCGGACTATTGCTCTAAAATTCCCGGATCTCAATAGTCTCAAAAGAATTTTCTACTGTCTGTTCCGAATTTTCGGAAACTGCGTTTGAAACCTCTCCTACATTCATGTTCGCAACCGTATCTACGTTCGCGTTTGCAGTAGCATCTGCATTATTTTCATTTTTCTTTTGTGCTCGCGTCCTCATTGTCGCAATACGAACGAAAACATGTCAGTAAAATACACCGCTATCCAAAAAATTCCACTGTTCAATTAACTATTACACAATGCACCATCAAATTCAAAGACAAAACTGCTGAAATAAAATTTTGTGTTAATTCGAGGCAGTGCGCAAGCGATCAAAATGCTGTACCTCCACTAATGATTACTTTTGCGTATGCTTGCAGTTGGCAGTAGAAAGACGAAGCATATCTAACTACGACTCATCCATGGTCAATTAATGAGTTTAGTACTTCATAGAGGTCAATCTTACTCTTTCTTTCTCTCCCTCAGCTTTAAAGAGGGTTTTAATTCCTAAAGCTAGCTTTAGGCCAGCACTGGTCCATTAGGATCCCTTTGGTCTTATATACAGTTATATATAGCTTGGAGAGTAACTTATTGTAGTCGAGTTTATTAAGTGGGTTCTACATGACCAATGTGGTCGCATAGTGATGGTTTCAAAGAGCAATTTGTAACCCCTTTTATATGCTGAATTGTTCATGGTGAAACAGTGTTGTGTTAGAAGCCTGTATATTGAAAGTTGCGAGCTCTATTTTCTTATCTCGTGTTTTCAATTAAAAATTTCGTGCTTGTACTCTTGCTAACTTTACTATTACAGAGATCGCCTAAACTTTAATTTTTTTAATTCGTCCTGTGCGCAACAAATAACTGGTCTTTCTGTTGCCACTGCTTGATCTGCTACATTCCCTTATTTAACAAAAACATAAAAAACTATTATTCATGCTGAGTGCAATGCATGTTTGTATGGCGGCCCCTGCTGTTGCTGCTGCTTACTACAACTACATATAATTCAAGAGAAAGGGTTTGGTCAAATCTAATTCCTTATTTTTTTTAAAAAAACTATGTTCTGAAAGCGATTCTTCCTCATTCAATTAACAAAACGCTAGAAGCTCTTCGAACAATCGCTTCGTATATAAATCTGCCTCCAGTGTCGTTAAAGCAATATTACAAATTAATCAAACTCTTGAGACAGACTGAAATACTTCTCAGTTAAATGAATAGTGAAACAATTCCCTGACAATTACAAAATAAATCAATGACAAAAATCAGTACTTAACCTATTCACTTAACAATGGTTTCCCTTAAGAATTCAACTAATATCGTTATCAAAACTACTGTCTGTTACAGGAAATGTTCAAAATTTCCTCCGTTAGCGAGGATACATGCATCCACTCTCCGTCGCATGGAATCCCTGATGCAGCCCTGGAGAATGGCGTATTGCATCATAGCCGTCCACAATACGAGCACGAAGAGTCTCTACATTTGGTACCAGGGTCGCGTAGACAAGAGCTTTCAAATGCCCCCATAAATGAAAGTCAAGAGGGTTGAGGTCAGGAGAGTGTGGAGGCCATGGAATCGGCCCGCTTCTACCAATCCATCGGTCACCGAATGTGTTGTTGAGAAGCGTACGAACACTTCGACTGAAATGCGCAGGAGCTCCATCGTGCACGAACTACATGTTATGTCGTACTTGTAAAAGCACATGTTCTAGCAGCACAGGTAGAGTATCCCATATGAAGTCATGATAACGTGCGGTGAATCGAGGAAGTACAGTACATACTGACGAAACTAAAATGAGCCCTAACATGGAAATTAAGCGTTTCCGGACACATCTTTTCTTTATTTGTGTGTGAGGAATGTTTCCTGGAAGTTTGGCCGTAACTTTTTGTAACACTCCTGGAAATTGAAATAAGAACACCGTGAATTCATTGTCCCAAGAAGGGGAAACTTTATTGACACATTCCTGGGGTCAGATACATCACATGATCACATTGACAGAACCACAGGCACATAGACACAGGCAACAGAGCATGCACAATGTCGGCACTAGTACAGTGTATATCCACCTTTCGCAGCAATGCAGGCTGCTGTTCTCCCATGGAGACGATCGTAGAGATGCTGGATGTAGTCCTGTGGAACGGCTTGCCATGCCATTTCCACCTGGCCCCTCAGTTGGACCAGCGTTCGTGCTGGACGTGCAGACCGCGTGAGACGACGCTTCATCCAGTCCCAAACATGCTCAATGGGGGTCAGATCCGGAGATCTTGCTGGCCAGGGTAGTTGACTTACACCTTCTAGAGCACGTTGGGTGGCACGGGATACATGCGGACGTGCATTGTCCTGTTGGAACAGCAAGTTCCCTTGCCGGTCTAGGAATGGTAGAACGATGGGTTCGATGACGGTTTGGATGTACCGTGCACTATTCAGTGTCCTCTCGACGATCACCAGAGGTGTACGGCCAGTGTAGGAGATCGCTGCCCACATCATGATGCCGGGTGTTGGCCCTGTGTGCCTCGGTCGTATGCAGTCCTGATTGTGGCGCTCACCTGCACGGCGCCAAACACGCATACGACCATCATTGGCACCAAGGCAGAAGCGACTCTCATCGCTGAAGACGACACGTCTCCATTCGTCCCTCCATTCACGCCTGTCGCGACACCACTGGAGGCGAGCTGCACGATGTTGGGGCGTGAGCGGAAGACGGCCTAACGGTGTGCGGGACCGTAGCCCAGCTTCATGTAGACGTTTGCGAATGGTCCTCGCCGATACGCCAGGAGCAACAGTGTCCCTAATTTGCTGGGAAGTGGCGGTGCGGTCCCCTACGGCACTGTGTAGGATCCTACGGTCTTGGCTTGCATCCGTGCGTCGCTGCGGTCCGGTCCCAGGTCGACGGGCACGTGCACCTTCCGCCGACCACTGGCGACAACATCGATGTACTGTGGAGACCTCACGCCCCACGTGTTGAGCAATTCGGCGGTACGTCCACCCGGCCTCCCGCATGCCCACTATACGCCCTCGCTCAAAGTCCGTCAACTGCACATACGCTTCACGTCCACGCTGTCGTGGCATGCTACCAGTGTTAAAGACTGCGATGGAGCTCCGTATGCCACGGCAAACTGGCTGACACTGACGGCGGCGGTGCACAAATGCTGCGCAGCTAGCGCCATTCGACGGCCAACACCGTGATTCCTGGTGTGTCCGCTGTGCCGTGCGTGTGATCATTGCTTGTACAGCCCTCTCGCAGTGTCCGGAGCAAGTATGGTGGTTCTGACACACCGGTGTCAATGTGTTCTTTTTTCCATTTCCAGGAGTATATATATATATATATATATATATATATATATATATATATATTGCTATTTCCATGATTTAATGTATATACCCCTTTGAATGGGTGCTAGATTTATCGTGTCTCATTTAGTGTTAAGTAAGCCGACCGAAATATCACTCTCAAATTAAACTAACTGATCCCGCTTCCTGTAACACGTGTGTTCTACAATTTATCTCGTTGAAAAGTGTTTCAGTGCTATAATGTATACCAGTCAAATTGATCTCTAGCTTAGCAATTTATTCCCTAATTTACGTGGAATTTAAATTTTCTTAATTTGCAAGCCTTAATCTGTTTTATGTAAATTCTTAACCTATCTAATTAATTGCAACACATAACTGTTGGTGTTTTAACTGGTTGTGTTGCAATAAATGCAGACTTGAAGTGAAACTTTTGGGTGATTCTTATTCACCGGTTCCTCATCCTCAGTAATGCAAGAATTAAATTTTTATTTAAAGCTTGAGTTAAGATTTTTCGGTGAGTTACTGGGAGAAAAGAAAAGGAGGTGCTTCACTGCCCACAATCTCTGGTTATTTCAACTTATCCAGGTCACATCTCCTTAATTGCCTAACATTCTGAATATCATTAGGTTTAATCTGCAGTTCATAGCCAATAAATTATGGTCAGAACACACAACTGCCACTGGAAGTGTGTCTGCGTTTAATATTTGCATTTGAGGTCTCTACTTTACAGTTATGTAGTCTGTCTGAAATTTTCCTGCGCCTTCCGGCCCCTTCCACGTATACAACGTCCTTTCATAAGTTTTAATCCTAATATGAGCTGGGATTAAATTATGCAGTGTGCCAAATTCTACCAGGGAGGTTGCATGGGGGCTTAATTATATAGAATGCTAATAATTTTAATTTTAGTAGCTGTTTGTCCGGTTTCTCAGTCTCGTAACCGGTTGGCCCTGAATAATATTAGTACACAATCTGACTGCATAAAATAACAATAAAGAATGAAAGGAAATTTCCGTTAACACAATTAATTAATTAAGTCCCCAGCAACTATAAAAGCTACGAAACAACAAAGCACAAATGTAACTGTTCTGTGTAACGGTTCTTCCGCGATAAGAGAAGGTATTTTAAACACCCTTTACACTGAAGTAATTAAAAAAACCAGAAATACTATAATTGCATACAGAACCAGAATTACAGTCTAATACAAGAACACGAGCCAGATGCTTTGTTGACTGAACCTGTGACCAAGAGGCAGTGTTATATAGGACATTAAAAATAAAAAATTTGACAAAAAAATACACTCTGATCATTACAACATCCCCAATCGAACAGCATCGGCTGTGTAGCCCATCAGAACAACTGCACACGACATGCTCACAACTAGTACTGCAGCTACGGCTATCTAAGAACTACAACTGCCCACAGCAACTTCTCAGCTGCAACTGCCAGTGGAGACGGCTGAATAATACTCTTTGGCGCAATCTCTGGCGCTGTGACTCAGTGTAGCCACCTCTCATATGCCCCTCCTCCACGGGCTAGAATTTGATGGTATTTTTGCCAGCATTCGTGGTGAAAATATCACCAAATTCGTCAAAAAAAAGACAAAAATAAAAGATAATATTAAATAAGTAAATACCACATAACTAAACAAATTTTGGCTTTGCACTGATCCTTCAATAACCTAATATATAAAACACAGTAAGGAATACAAATGCTTGCATACATGCGATTTTACGTAATAGTTTACACAAGTATCATTTAATCAATGGCACCAGCAATGACGAATAGGTGTAGGTAAGAGTCTCATAACATTTCATAAACAGTAAACACACAAAAAATCAGTTTATATAAATATTCACATAAAATCCTTTGGATAGTTCAATAAACAAGTAGCACTCCTCAGAGTAGTTGACAGTTCCAACAGTATCACCCAGCAATGGTCAACAGGCGCAAATAGCAGTATCATAACATTTCATCAGCAGTATTTAAACAGCTCCAACAGTGGCATCCAGAAATGACGAGCAGGCGCAGACAACATCAAGTGACATTATCTTAGCCGACGCAGTTCCATCAGTGGCACCCAGCAAAGTCGAGCACATACAGACACCAACAAGTGACATTATTTCAGTAGACGCAGTTCCATCAGTGGCACCCAGCAATGCTGAACAAGTGCAGACACCAACAAGTGACATCATTTCAGTAGAAGCAGTCCATCAGTGCCACCCAGTAATGTTGAGCAGGTGCAGACACCAACAAGTGGCATCATTTCAGTAGAAGCAATTCCATCAGTAGCACCAAGTAATGTTGAGCAGGTACAGACAGCAACAAGTGACATCATTTCAGTAGAAGCAATTCCATCAGTAGCACCAAGTAATGTTGAGCAGGTACAGACAGCAACAAGTGACATCATTTCAGGGGAAGCAGTTCCATCAATAGCACCCAGCAATGTTGAGCAGGTGCAGACACCAACAAGTGACATCATTTCAGTAGAAGCAGTTCCATCAGTGGCACCCAGCAATATCGAACAGGGGCAGACACCAACCAGTAACAACATTTCAGTAGAAGCAGTTCCATCAGCGGCACCTGGCAATGTTGAGCAGGTGCAGACACTACCAAGTGACATTATCTCAGTAGAAGTAGCCCATCAGTGGCACCCAGCAATGTTGAACAGATGCAGACAGCAACAAGTGACATTATCTCAGTAGCAGCAGTTTCATGAGTGGCACCCGGCAATGTTGAACAGGTGCAGACAGCAACAAGTGACATCATTTCATTAGAAGCAGTTCCATCAACGGCACCTGGCAATGTTGAGCAGGTGCAGACACCAACAAGTGACATTATCTCAGTAGAAGTAGCCCATCAGTGGCACCCAGCAATGTTGAACAGGTGCAGACACCAACAAGTGACATCATTCCAGTAGAAGCAGTTCCATCAGTGGCACCCAGCAATGTTGAACAGGTGCAGACACCAACAAGTGACATCATTTCAGCAGAAGCAGTTCCATCAGTGTCATATGTTGAGTAGTGCAGATAACAGTCCATAATATTCATTATACAAGTGACATCATCTTAGTAGAAGCAGTTCCATCAGTGGCACCCAGCAATGTTGAACAGGTGCAGACACCAACAAGTGACATCATTCCAGTAGAAGCAGCTCCATCAGCGGCACCTGGCAATGTTGAGCAGGTGCAGACACCAACAAGTGACATTATTTCAGTAGACGCAGTTCCATCAGTGGCACCCAGCAATGTTGAACAGGTGCAGACACCAACAAGTGACATTATTTCAGTTGAAGCAGTTCCATCAGTGGCACCCAGCAATGTCGAACAGGTGAAGACACCAACAAGTGACATCATCTCAGTAGAAGCAGTCCAACAATGGCACGCAGTAATGTCGAACCAGTGCAGGTAACAGTCCATAATATTCACTATACAAGTGACATCATCTTAGTAGAAGCAGTTCCATCAATGGCACCCAGCAATGTTGAACAGGTGCAGACACCAACAAGTGACATCATTTCAGTAGAAGCAGTCCTTCAGTGGCACCCAGTAATGCTGAGCAGTGCAGGTAACAGTCCATAATATTCACTATCACTAATCAGACAGTTCATCAGAGTTCATCAGCAGTAATTAGACATTTCCAAGTGGCTCCCACCAATGTTAATATGTGTAAGCACGAACAGCAGTTTGAATGCACACACAATTGCTTTTACAAAATTATTATCAATGCTCTTACACTAAACATACAAATTATAATAAACACACAAATGGTAACAGATAATTGTCATATTAACTATTACAAATACACTAATATCAGTAAACCTATAACATTTATGGGTGTCAGTGCAAGCCACAACCTACAAGTAAAATAATATTTAGGAGGTAGGTCGGTATCAATTATTTGGGATGTACTACTGTGTAATTGAATAGTGTTAACTGTGTAAATTAAATTCTGTCAAAATTTGATGCTCAATATGTGTATCAAGTAGTAGTGGTACAGTGTATAACAGTCAATAATAGTTAGTCAACGTCATAGTCATCTTGTCAAGACCAATGTTTTTCAAGCCAACTTTTTCTGAACAACTGTCAGTGTGTCAAAATATGTGATATGTGAATACTTCCTTTCTCCAAAATAGCAAATATTATATATACTGCTTATTGATTTAACAAAGTGAGTGTGTGTAGACAATCTTCTAGTGTTCTAGTCTGCCATCTTCATCCTCCTTGTTCCATATAAACAAAAAAAAACTTACTTTACCTCTTATCCACCAAAACTCCAATCAGCATCATATAATCTTAATACTTCAATAATACCTCTTCCATCGATACATATAAACCTTATCTTCAATATCATTTACCTTACCTCTTGTCCACCAGAACTCCAATAATCATCAACTTAACACAATCTCAATACCTCAATAATACCTCTTCAATATGTCGAAACATATAAACCTTATCACCAATATCATTTACCTTACCTCTTACCCACCAAAACTCCAATAATCATCAACATTACACAATCCAATACTTCAATAATACCTCTTCAATACGTCGATACATATACCAATATCATTTCACTTCCATAACAACTCTTTCCTCTAGTCAGTCTCCTCGAAAAAGTACAGATAAAATCCTAGTGCAAACTTCAATTTATCATCCCATGCAATCCGAAGAAACAATGTCCACACACAACCTCTGTATAATCCACCTGACCCAAATCTTTTACTCATTATGCATTATAAAATACATTTTGGTTACCTTGTCCATCATTAAATAAAAGAAATGCGTACATGACCTCTAACAGCCTTTAGTTTGAATAACTCTCAGTAAGTAAGTAAGAGTACGGAGTGTGAATGATCGTAATATTTCACAGTGTGTACACCACTTCAAGAATCATGGCAAAACATCTGGAGTATTTCTCGTGTCAAGTGTCACTTGCTATTTCTCGTGTCAAGTGTCACTTGCTATTTCAATTGCTTACAAAGAATGCAGTGTAATAACTGTCAATGGTCTAAACCTAGTGTTGGCATTTCATGTCGTTAGCTTCCTTCCTATTAGCATAAATTTATACAGCTTCCATAAAAACTCCAGCTCATGTGACTTCAATGAAGTTTCTTGTACCAATGTCGTTCGTAGAATTATAGCAGTTCATTTTCTTATCTTAAAATATAAGGCACTGAGCGTAAGCAAAACATGCAATAGCGAGTAAATTTACCAGTAGAGAACAGAATGTCAACAAGTGGATGCAGCACAATCCCTACAACGAGACTCTGCCAAGCGAACAATCTATAATTAATACATAGTGTGACCCAAACTCCATGTTCGTACACCGCATATCAGCATTTCTATATATCAAATTAAAGAGTAGTTACGACAACAAAACAAATGTGTAAATATGCAATCCATACGCAAAGCAGCAAATATATATCTTACATAATAAACAGGTCATTAGCATCTTATCAGCATAAACAAATAAATGTTCATATGTAATCTTAATAAGTAAACATGAAGGTGCGAGCAGATAAATGACAAAGTATAACTTACATACATAACCATATCAGCACAATTAATCAGGTGACAATTATAATTTAAATAAATAAGCACAGCAGGCACATAACAAAAAAAAGTGACATCAGTGAAAAACCAGTGCAGCCAAGCTATGCATAATATACATAATTAACAACCCTGTTCATTAATAAAACATTGTCAAAATCGGTTAACACGATAAATCACCTAATCGTGAGCAGCAAATTACGTCTAAAGTACGTACCTAAGTGGAAAAATGTTACTTGAAATATAAACTCAATTAATAATTACCTTTTTAGTTTATTACTGTCTTCTTAGAAATTACATTCTTCCTGAAATTTTCTCGATGGCAAGTCCTCTTAACGTCGGGCACACACAGAATTTACCTGAAGTTCTTAAATATTTTATACAACTGTATCCTGAAAAATACTGAACGTTAATAACATAATTTATCAAGTCACTATAGCTTTATACTGAATTGAATCAGAGAAATTAGATTGTGTATTTATTTACGGCTGTCAGTGCATTCGCACTGAGCGCTCGATCAGCTGTAGGTACGCGTGACGTAGGAAATAATTGTTTGCGGTGTACGACTGCCTTGTGCGGCGCACAGACTTGACTGTTGCTTTGAGTATGTGCCGCCGCCGGAACACGGCGCGGTATCCTTGTATTCTCTGCGTGTTTACGTATAACTGTTAGTTTGTCAAAAGTATGTCATTCCACAAAAATTTTAACGTTCAAAATATGATGTATTCCCTTAGGGCGCCGTGATTTAAGAGTTTCTACTTCGACAGTGTTATCATGAATAATTTTGCGAACCCTACATGGACCGTTATAAAGCAGAAAAAATTTGCGATACAAGCCCTTTCCTTTGTGAGACAATTGATGAGACTTAATTAACATCTTTTGACCAATTGACAAGGTTTTTAAAAGACCAGGACGTTTAGCTGATTTCTCTCTTCTAGCAGCCGCAGATGCAATATTTTGTAGAGCCAGATTGACGACTTCAGAATGCCGCAGTTTCCGTGAAGGCGGAAAAGGAACGATTTCAGAAATGCTATTTGTCGGTGCTTTATTTTTTAATATCATTATAGGCGGTAAAGAAGTTGAATCATTAGGGAGTTCATTCAGAATGTTTTGAAAAATATGAAGATACTGATCCCACGTTCTATTATTCTGATGACAATAAAGTCGACACGATTTCCTTCATCCGTCTCTCTGAAGCGTTAGATTGAGGGTGAAAAAGTGAAATGAAAATTTGTTTAATCTTACGACGTCGTAGAGTACGAAGCCAAATTTTGGAGCGAAACTGTGATCCATTACCTGATATAACCTTATCAACATGACCCACTTCTTTAAGAACATGTTTGATGAAAGCATTAGATACGGAACGAGCTGTTGCTTTGCGCAAAGGTGTAAAACACACATATTTTGATGTCAATTCCACTGCTACCAAAATGTACGCAAAACCATTAGTAGAACGAACCACTGGACCGAACAAATCGACTGCAGCCATCTCCTTTAATTTCGGTGGAATGATAGGAAACAACGGTGCTATGTGAGAAATAGTTGGCGGCTTAGCCTTTTGACATAATTTGCATTTGGCAAGAACAGATCGAATACGTTTTTCCATATTACTAAAGTAGCAATTTTCTCGTAATTTATGAAAGCATTTTCTGGGACCAAAGTGTGCATAACTGAAGTGTTTATACCAAATCAATTTATTAACCCACTCATCAGGAATGCAAACTAATAAAACAGAGTTGTCGACCGATTTTCGTTTAAAAAGAATATCATTGCGAACTAAATAATACTGCCATACAAAAAGATGCGAAATTTTGTGAAAGCCCAAACAACAGCCAAAGCTCCAAGTTCCGTAATCGAATAATTCTTTTATGATTTAGAGAGAACACGACTTCCAAATGCAATAGTTTTCTGCACTACAACGCCGTTTTCTTGTATCTCTTGAAATAAGTGTGCACCTACGCCTTTGTATGATGAGTCCGTCGCCAAACAAAAATCTTTAGATAAATCCGGATGTGAAAGAAGTGGAGCAGCAACTAAAGCATCGCGAAGTTGTTCAAATTCTGATTGAGCTTCCTCATCCCAACACCAATTAGAATTCTTTCCAGATAGATCACAAAAACGAGGTGTGGCCAAATTGTCCAATCTAACAAACCGTCTAAGAAAATTACAGACACGAAGAAAATTACGAACATCACGTTTTGTAGTAGGAACAGCATAATTACGAATAGCTTCTAGTTTCTCTGGATCAGGAAAAATACCTTCTGTAGAAATAATATGACCAAGAAATTTCACCTGAGAACGACCAAATTCAGATTTTTCCAAGTACACTGTAATGCCAACTCTTGCAGAAATACGTAATAATGAATCCAAAATTTTGTTATGCTCACTCCAAGAACGTTTAGCAATAAGAATATTATCAACATATGAAGTAATATTGTCACGAAGATAAACAGGTAAAATTTCGTTTAAACTACGAATGAATGCTGCTGAAGATATAGTAAGTCCAAACGGTAAAATAGTCATATCTGGTTATTCTTTACTTACTCTCTAGATAGACTGATAGTTGAAAAGTTGTTTTGATAGATACAAAGAATAGTAAAAGAGTAGGCAGCGGTGCAGAAAACTAAAAAGAAAATAGCACCACTACAGCTCGGGGCCCTGTGCACGCTACGGCACATATTCACTTAGTGTAGCGAATCCCCTGAGAACTTAAATAGCCGCACATAAATTCCAGTTTGTGACTTAGTGGCCAATTTGGTGGAAGTGCGTACATAAATTGATCTAACCATGAACATGGATGTATGTCATTCTTAGAATTGCGAAAGATCTTAAATTTCCGAACAGTTAAAAAGTGTTTATAGTCAAAGTTTTCGCCTCGTGGCGACAAAGACCTACCGTGTCTGACCCCGTCCCAATGTCGATTATTGTCAAGTTCGCGCGCCTGGCGCTCTCTTTTTGCTTCTCGTAAATGAAATAAATTATTTTCTTCAAAGCTCTCTGCTATCTGTGATTCTAAATTTCTTCTTCTGTCTTTTCCTACGATTTCGCTTTCAATTTGTTTGACTTCCTTTCGTAACGCCTCAAATTCCCTTTTAACGCGTTCATTAAATTTTCCCTGATTTTCAACATGTTTATTTATGTTCTGGTGCTCTTCGGTTTCTGCAAATGGCAATGGAGCGGTATCATCTGAATCTCTGTCCCCATTTAAACTAAGATTTGTCAATTTATCTGAAATCTCCTCAACTCTTTCCAATAAGTCACCTATTTTTTCTTTCTGTTTATTTACGTCTTCCGTTAAGTGTCGCCACTCGGGTTTCAGTATTGACACATTTAGTAGTTAACTGTTCATTCTGTTGTGTTAGGTTATTTGTTCTGTCATTTGGTACAGATTCCTCGATTCTTTCAAATATTTCTTCCTTATCGTGTGCGCGTTGTAATTTAACTCTGAAAACTTTTGTACTATCACTCGATCTCTTTCTTCCTGTTCTCTGTCCTGTTTATTTTGTCTGATTTCTATTGAAATTAATCTATTATTGTGAGCATTCAAAATTGGTTGTACTTCTTCTCTAATTTCTTTCTTTAATTCATCTTTCATGTTTTTAAAACATATCCCTATTCGTGAGTCTAACCGTGTTTCCATTGTTTCCATCTCGGTTTTAATTGTTCCTATTTGTGAGTCTAACCGTGTTTCCATTGTTCTCATATCAGTTTTAATTGTTCCTATTTGTGAACCCACTGTTTGTAATTCAGATCCTAACTGTGATCCCAGTGAGCCTAGCCGTGTTTCCATTGTTCCCATATCAGTTTCTAACCGTGTTGCCATTGTTTTCAATTCAGATCACAAATTTAATATTGCACTCATCAACTGCTCCATATTAACTGGTTCGAAACTCTTTACGCACCTAACATTTCCCGCAAAACCACCTTCCTTCGTCATAAGTGTAAAGCTACTTTTTGATTGCGAAAAATTTTGAACTGGTTCCAGACTATTTTCCCGACTTATTAAATTGTTTACTACTTCATTATTCATCATACTGTTCTCATGTGATGGCGAGTTCGCCATGTTAACATTTTCGTCATTCTCACTATCCATCATTTTTGCCTTTTTCATCGATCGCATAATCAATTACAATACATACAAAACTCGTCACAATTCGAAAATTACACAGAATATAGCACTTTATCACCAACAATACTATTCACATTAAATGCTTCCCGACAAACACGCCTAACGAACAATTAGAATCTTCATAGTTGCACAAAATTGTCAAACCCAAATACAAGACATCAAAAATTAAATTCTGCCAAAGTACCATTAAAAGAATGACAAGACAACTACAAATGTTCAATTACCAAATCCACACATGCAATATAGACTACAATTACTAAACTACAAATTACTACAACAATCCTAGTGTCTGCTACTTTTACTATCAAAAGAATTCCAAGGGACGATCCTTGCAGGGTCGCCACATGCATGGGGGGTTAATTATATAGAATGCTAATAATTTTAATTTTAGTTGCTGTTTGTCTGGTTACTCAGTCTCATAATCGGTTGGCCCTGAATAATATTAGTACGCAATCTGACTGCATAGAATAACAACAAAGAATGAAAGGAAATTTCCATTAACACAATTAATTAATTAAGTCCCCAGCAACTATAAAAGCTACGAAACAACAAAGCACAAATGTAACTGTTCTGTGTGTGGAAGTGTGATTCAACGTACACATCTGGCATGGTTCTTCCACGATAAGACAAGATATTTTAAACTCCCTTTGCACTGAAGTAATTAAAAAAACCAGAAATACTAATTGCATACAGAACCAGAATTACAGTCTAATACAAGAACACGAGCCAGATGCTATGTTGACTGAACCTGTGACCAAGAGGCATTGTTATATAGGACATTAAAAATAAAAAATTTGACAAAAAAATACACTCTGATCATTACAACATCCCCAATCGAACAGCATCGGCTGTCTAGCCCATCAGAACAACTGCACACGACATGCTCAGAACTAGTACTGCAGCTACGGCTACCTCAGAACTACAACTGCCCACAGCAACTTCTCAGCTGCAACTGCCAGTGGAGGCGGCTGAATAATACTCTTTGGCGCAATCTCTGGCGCTGTGACTCAGTGTAGCCACCTTTCAAGGTTCATCATCCTTTCCCTCAGTCGACGTTCTCCCATTAATTTTCCTTTCTGTACAATCGAATTCCAGTCTCGTAACAGAAATAAATGTTCGTTTCCCTTAGCTATCTAAATAATTTCTTTCATCTTATTATACATTGTTTCAACGTCCACGCACCTGCGGAGCTAGTTCAGATATGAACTTGCACTACTTTGATGGGTGTTGTGGAGTAGGGTTGAAATTGTTGGAACGAACAGTTGGTACAACACAGCTTTCCTCAAAATGCGTTGGTGTGGCCGCAGTGTAACGATCGCAGCTGCAGCTTCACCTCGCGAGTGCCCTACGTGCCTAGGCAAACACGTCCAGCGTCCTTCGTGTATTTTGTTAATAAGAAAATGTTGAAATTTGGTCATTTAGGTTGCACCAGTGTAATAATAGTTCAGCAGTAAATGTGGCACATGATCGTGGTAATGTTCGCTATTTGCTAGTGAGAGTAGAACTAACACGAAGTAAAAGTTACAACTACGATCCATGATTCAGTAGTTCGGCAGTCTCTGATAAAGGGGAAGATAAAAAAAATATGCTTCGAATCCCCAGTACGAGCTTCGCTGCCATCGAAAAGACTTTGGGAAAATTTCAAGCTGTTAGATAAAGTATCGCATTCTGGTGTAAAGGTACAATGGAAATTAAATAGTGTGATTCAGTAGTTTGGTTATCCCTGATAAAAGGAAAACATACAATAATAAACTTCACATCCCCCACGGGAGCTTCGCTACCGTCGAGAAGAAGTTCTGAAGCTTACAAGTCGCACCTTGCAAGTGCTAAACGCAATTCGTTTTAACAGAAATAAAATTCTACGTATTGGCATACAGCCGGCCACGGTGGTCTCGCGGTTCTAGGCGCGCAGTCCGGAACCGTGCGACTGCTACGGTCGCAGGTTCGACTCCTGCCTCGGCCATGGATGTGTGTGATGTCCTTAGGTTAGTTAGGTTTAAGTAGTTCTAAGTTCTAGGGGACTTATGACCACAGCAGTTGAGTCCCATAGTGCTCACAGCCATTTTTTTATTGGCATACAACGGAAGTACAAAGATTCGCTGTTTCGTGCCTACAAATATTTTTTGTCTCCTATCTCTGGAATGGTTCTAACCTTCCACCTGAGGTAGTCTTCGTAAGTTAAACTACAAGATACTTGACTGTCCCAGATTGTGTAGCAATGTTTGCTGTGAATGACAACCGAATTCACAAATCCTGATTGGAAGAAAGGTGCTCCTGACATTTTTTTTCATGCACGAATAGACCGTTCACCGTCTTTGAAGCGCCTGTTTTTCTTTCCGGTTTAATTCTTCCCGTGACACTGGAAGCAGGTACCAAACTGAATAAAAAAGGTAAAACTTTTAATTTGGATTTAGTGCTTCCTCTAACGCACGAAACAAATAACAAACTCGCAAATAAAAAGTGACTGAAATGAAAACGAGACACAATTTCATACGCATTCGTTACCTCAGGCATACGTATTTGCTTTAAACTGCTTAATTGCTGCAGCTCTTTTTGGGCTCATTCAAAGTGTTCCTTTTATTGAAAGTTATCTGTAACTGCCGATTCGCAGCATCAAACCTAATGACCAATTTAAAGACGCATTTGTTCGTTTGCAGTAATGGAGATGCCCGCTACTCGTAAGAGTCGTCGACAGTTTTTGAAATTTCTGGTCACAGAGGTAGCACCTGCTGTTCGCTTACGCTACTTTAATTTTCTTTTGTTTGGAAACTGCTATTACAAATACGTACTAGAAAGTACTCTTACTGAGGTAAATGCGACGCTGCTGTTGCAATGTTACGTGCACCGATTGGCGATAATTTCAAAAGATGCCACAAGTCCTGCACTTCCTCACTGACCTTTTCTCTCTCTCTGTCTCACTCAAACATACACACACAGACATGCACATGGAGAGCAGCACGGCCGTCGGCCACAGGAAATCCGCTCTTCAAAGAGAGAAAGGGAGAGAGAGAGAGAGAGAGAGAGAGAGAGAGAGAGAGATGGAAGAAGGCGCGTTGCTCCACCCGTGTAATTAAATTTATGTGAACTCGCAGAAAGTTATTTAATTTGCTCGGCACACTCTGAGCTTTTGCAATTTTTTGCGACAGTCTAACCACTCGCGCAAAGTCGGTGGACGGTGGAAAAAAAAAAAAACAGCTATACGGGGCAGAAGAGAGAGCGAGAGGGTGGGAGAGATAAAGAGCGAAAGGAGGAGTGTGGTAGGGGACAGAGAGAGAGAGAGATGGCTAACCTCGTTTCCGGTGACGTTAGCCTGAATGTGGAATGATGAACTCGTTTTTAAAAAACAGCGTCCTGGCAAATTAGTATTGCTCACATGCCCGTGGCCCCCAGACGTGCCCGGAAAGCCGATTACTTGGCAAGGCTCCGGCAGTCGCCGTTGCACGGGTCGGCCTGCGACATGAAACAGCACGAGCCGCCGCAGTGGGGGAGAGCGCCATTCCACGCCTCTGCGCTGCACTCAGCCGCTGTGCAGGCCGCCCGGGGCCAAAGGACGGAGCAGCACGGCGGCCGGAGATGCCGCGGAAGCTCTCGATATGGAGGACGCACCGCCAGGCGGACAGCCCCAGCTGCTGGGGAAATCCGCAACAGCCCCAAAGCGAAATGCTCTGAAGAGGCAGCGGAATTATTTCATCACCAAGCCGTAAGCTCTCTACAGCTGGGTTGATATAAGCCGTCTGTAAAACACGTTCCCTCTAACAGACAATGTACCTCACTGTACTACACAATCTTTCCACGGACAGGAAAATCTACAAACGCATCAGGGAATTTCACGTCACCCCTTTATTTCGAAATTCATGGCACACAAAACAGAAACTGGTTCCGAGGCGTTCGTATACACGGTGTCTCAAATCTTTTATGTCGAACTGAAACATGTGATAGGGGGTCCACAACTGATTATATTGACAAGGAACCAATGGTCGGAGTTGCATATTTATTGTGTTATGGACATAAACAGCGTACTCTTCTAAACATTCATGGTGGTGTCTGATTGTTCTATATCGTGTCTCCCTACCACTTTCGCGCAACGACGCTCTGAGCGTGTTTTTTAGGGAATTAACTAGTTTGAACCTGGGACCTGCTGCTGGTAAGGAGACGCCAGACCACACATGACATGTAGAATTCAGAAGAGTTCAGTGAGACTAGCGATGATATAACCAAATACTAAATGATCTCAGCGTCAGCTCCACTGCACTCCCTGTAAAAGAATCTTAATACTAACTAAATTTAGTGGAAAGGGTTCAAGGCTTTCCTATTTTTAGTTAGCTGGTAAATTAACGTCCAAAAAGCAGTTAAGTTTACCATTGGAAATTTTATTCTACTCACAAAACATCGTTTATAAATTGCACTATTGATAAAAGGAAATGTTTTAATACAGGATGGTAAACACCAACTGCGTTCAACAAAAATGTGAACGAATATTCCCTGAATGGGTTTCCAAGTTCTACAATCGATCGAAGGATGACCTATGCCATATCACATCTATGATCTAAATTTAATTTAAGTTTCACAAAAGAGAAAACTATCAAAATGGTCTACAGTGACCCTCAATTATCTTTAATAACTTATCTAACTTGTCGTAAATTACAGTGGCTGATGTGGCTTCTCAACAGCTATCTAAAAGAAAAATCATCGCGTTTCAGATCTGTTCTTCAAGTGGCAAATGTGAACACCATGAGTTTTAATTAACGATCACCATTAGTATTACGCAAAAAAGGGGTGTAACAGATGAGACTTCTGCAGTTCTGAGTGAAGCTTTATGCGCTCAAATATGCGGCATCGCGTGCGTTCATTACCTTGTCGGTGTTTAGGCAGCGTCAGGGCGGCAGCGGCCGTCGCAGCAGCCATCCAGCTCGCCGTCTCGGAACCAACTCTACTCTAACTTCTCGTTACTACAATTTACCGAAGTTGGTTTAAAAAAGCTATCTGGCTGTGTTTTCATCTGACCAATCAGGGTCTCAATGTTAACCTTAAGCTCCGCCTACAAAAATTCTGTCTATCCAATGAGAAACGTTATACTTTTCGTGGTGGGGCAATGTTTTTAAAGTTTGCAACGTAACAGAGACGCTAAAATGTCTGCAGCTAGTGTGGTCCTTTTAGCGTTATCGTAAGATCTATACTGCTCTTCTGGAGGGCTCTATCTTTTAACATGGGCTGGGGAGTGATCCTAATGTAACAGACACGCGAAAAGGCTCACGCTAAAACTTGCGGGTGGTAGTGGCCCTTTTTGTGTTATCGTAAGATCTATACTGCTTTTCTGGAGGGCTCTAGCTTTTAACATGGGCTGGGGGTGCTCCTTGACGTACCTGAGACGCGAAAAAGCCTCACGCTAAAACATGCGGGTTGTGTAGTCGTACAGGAAGTCTGGCGGCGTGGGTGTCCGTCCCTCCGTCCGTTATCGTAGGGCCTTCTAGCTTAACACGGTTCTGCTCTCGGCTTCTGTCCTCGTTTCTCCCCTCGGAACTCCGTCTGCCTCACGGTGGGAAGGTACGACATGCATTTAGGCATTCTTGTGTTAGTCTGTGGCATTCCATTTGCTCACTCGTTACTTGTATTACTTTGGTTAATTTAATGTCACGATTTATTCGGAGCTATGTGACATACTAGTAGATTTGCTTATTATGTCAGGGTTTTCATGTAAGGTGTTGGATTTGCCTGACACCTTACACTCTGCGTAACAACAATATAGCTCATAGTAACTGCTCGAAGCGACGACCGCCTGTCTCAGTACATACACTACTGGCCTTTAAAATTGCTACACCACGAAGATGACGTGCTACAGACGCGAAATTCAACCGATAGGAAGAAAATGCTGTGCTATGCAAATGATTAGCTTTTCAGAGCATTCACACAAGGTTGGCGCCGGTGGCGACACCTACTACGTGCTGACATGAGGAAAGTTTCCAACCGATTTCTCATTGACAAACAGCAGTTGACCGGCGTTGCCTGGTGAAACGTTATTGCAATGCCTCGTGTAAGTAGGACAAATGCATACCATCACGTTTCCGACTTTGATAAAGATCGGATTGAGGCCTATCGCAATTGCGGTTTATCGTATCGCGACATTGCTGCACCCGTTAGTCGAGATACAATGACTGTTAGCAGAATATGGAATCGGTGGGTTCAGGAGGGTAATACGGAACGCCGTGCCCCATCCCAACGGCCTCGTATCACTAGCAGTCGAGATGACAGGCATCTTATCCGTATGGCTTTGACGGATCGTGCAACCACGTCTCGATCCCGGAGTCAACAGATGGGGACGTTTGCAAGACAAGAACCATCCTCACGAACAGTTCTACATACATCTACATATATACTCCGCTAGCCACCAAGCGGTGTGTGGCGGAGGGCACAATTGCTCCCCCCGCTCTGTTCCACTCGCGGATCGCGCAAGGGAAAAACGACGGTCTGAACGTCTCA
Organism: Schistocerca gregaria; assembly: GCF_023897955.1. Taxonomy (NCBI): domain Eukaryota; kingdom Metazoa; phylum Arthropoda; class Insecta; order Orthoptera; family Acrididae; genus Schistocerca; species Schistocerca gregaria. Next base: position 75,114,534 of record NC_064923.1, on the reverse strand, counting down.
GTACGAGCTCTTATTTCCCTTATCTTTGAATGATGATCATTACGCGAATTGAAAGTTGGTGGAAATAATATATGCTCTACATCGGTGAAGACTGGATATCGGTGCTTAGTGAGCAGCCTCTTCCGTTTAGCGCGTCGTCTATGTGCAAGTGTGTCCCACTTCAAACTTTCTATGAGATTTGTATCGCTCTCGCGATGGCTAAATGTACCAGTCACGAATTTTGCCGCTCTTCTTTGGACCTCCTCAATCTCTCGAATCACACCCAACTGCTAAGGGTCCCACACAGACGAACAATACTCCAAGACTGGACGAACTAACGTATTGTAAGCTATTTCCTTTGTTGAAGGACTGCATCGCTTCAGGATTCTACCAATAAACCGCAATCTAGAGTTCGCCTTACTTGTTACTTGTGTAATGTTCTGTTGTGTTCCGTTTGTTCGCATTGACGGCACTTTGAACAGTGGACGTTACATTTCAGATGTGTTACGACCCGTGGCTCTACCCTTCATTCGATCCCTGCGAAACCCTACATTTCAGCAGGATAATTCACGACCGCATTTTGCAGGTCCTGTACGAGCCTTTCGACGACGTTTGCAGCAGCATGGACTATCAGCTCGGAGACTGCGGTTACCCTTGACGCTGCATCACAAACAGGAGCGCCTGCGATGGTGTACTCAACGACGAACCTGGGTGCACGAATGGTAAAACGTAATTTTTCGGATAAACCAGGTTCTGTTTACAGAATCATAATGGTCGCATCCGTGTTTAGCGACATCGCGGTGAACGCACATTGGAAGCGTGTATTCGTCATCGGCATACTGGCGTATCACCACCCGGCGTGATGGTATGGGTTGCCATTGGTTACATGTGTCGGTCACCTCTTGTTCGTATTGACGGCACTTTGAATAGTTGACGTTACATTTCAGATGTGTTACGACCCGTGGCTCTACCCTTCATTCGATCCCTGCGAAACCCTACATTTCGGCAGGATAATGCAGGACCGCATGTTGCAGATCCTGTACGGGCCTTCCTGGATACAGATAATCTTCGAGTACTGCCCTGGCCAGCACATTCTCCAGATCTCTCACCAATTGAAAACGTGTGGTCAGTGGTGGCCGAGCAACTGGCTCGTCATAATACGCCAGTCACTACTCTTTATGAACTGTGGCATCGTGTAGAAGCTGCATGTGCAGCTGTACCTGTACACGCCATCCAAGCTCTGTTTGACTCAATGCCCAGACGTTTCAAGGCCGTTATTACGGCCAAAGGTCGTTGTTCTGGCTACTGATTTCTCAGGATATATGCACCCAAATTGCGTGAAAATGTAACCACACGTCATTTCTAGTATAATATATTTGTCCAATGAATACCCGTTTATTATCTGCATTTCTTCTTGGTGTAGAAATTTTAATGGCCAGTAGTGTATACTAAAACGGCTCATGCAGTTCTGCTACACTGGAATAGGCAGCGGGTGATACCAGCATACACTGCTGACCACTAAAGAGATATACTGTGCGCAAGTTAGCTGAGAGCATGTATTTCATGTAACAACTGCATGCATCGCACCAGAGCGTTTACCTGTGCCACATTCACACAACCATCCCTAGTGTCTGTTGTCCATTGCATCAGACGGTTTGTGATGTGTTCATGCTGAGGTGTGTTACCGTGTACAGCGCGTGCCACACAGTCAAAGATGGAACATTACTCGTCACCAGAGATGACAGATATGCATGTAATGGATGGTGTGGTAGATGTAGTGCTAGTAACGCAGCACAAATGTAGAGAGAACGCTTTTCCAACTGGTATCATCCTAATTGGAAAATGTTTATCTCGGTGGATACCAACATACGAGAGACGGGGTCGTCCACGCCACTGTGACGGCAAGGTTCCTGCCAAAGACATGTCAGAACACCAGACTTTGAGGAGATGGTGTCGGATCGTATTGCCGACCACCCGACAGCCTGCCCATGAAACTTCCATTTCGAAAGATAAAGAGTGGAGAGGACTAGTGGGAGAGATATCTGTCATAAAGAACGTGTGAATTCAGTGGAACCAACGGATTTTGAGTCCCAATTCACTTCTGTCAATGGATTATCCATCACTGTGCTGTAGTGCCGACTTTGTACAGTTTTTATATTTCGTACATGAGGCCTCGTTCACCCATGATGGTGTTTTCAAAAGTGGCAACACCCATCTCTGGAGTGAGGGCACTCCCCACACAACACACATTGGTGACCACCAACAACGATTCTGTGTTAATGTATGGGCAGAAACTGTCCAAGATCACCTACAGGACCTTATTCGCTGCCTCCTTGTATGACTGGTCCGCGTTACCTGGTGTCCCTACACGATGTGCTACCACACTTCTGGGAGACCGTATCCACAGTTCTTGGAGACTGTACCCACTTTATGTCTGCAAAAGGATGTGGTTTCAACACGATGACGTAACAGCACACTTCAATGATAATCTCAACGTGAACAACACATACCCTCATCGTTGGATTGAAAGGTGAAGCCGTGTCCCTCAGCCAGTACGATCGCCGGATCTCACATCTCTGGAATTTTTCCTCTGGAGTATGAAATCCATGTAGAAACGGATGAAATCGTTTTTTCTGGGGTCCAAGATGCCTGCCCTCTGGTACAATAGACACTAGGGATCTTTACAGAATGAGATTTTCATTCCGCAGCGGAGTGTGCGCTGATATGAAACTTCCTGGCAGATTAAAACTGTGTGCCGGACCGAGACTCGAACTCGGGACTTTTGCCTTTCTCATGCAAGTGCTCTACCAACTGAGCTACCCAAGCACTACTCACGCCCCTTCCTCACAGCTTCTTGGTAGGTAGGAGACGAGGTACTGGCAGAAGTAAAGGTGTGAGGACGGGGCGTGAGTCGTGCCTGAGTAGCTCAGTTGGTGCCGGCACGGTAACTCAGCGTTTTCGGTCAGAGGGTTAACTGCCCTCTGTAATAAGAAAACTGAGTGAACGGATCAACGAACAACCTGAACGGGTGTCATCGGACGTCCGCGACGAACACATTAAAAAACGAACAATATGGAACAAAATGAGATTAAAAAAAATGGTAGAGCGCTTGCCCGCGAATGGCAAAGGTCCCGAGTTCGAGTCTCGGTCCGGCACACAGTTTTAATCTGCCAGGAAGTTTCACTGAGGATCTTTGAGAGAACTTCATGCACCATTGTCATGCAGACATTTAGACGGCGGTCGTCACTTTTAACAAGTACTATGAGCTACGTTCTTGTTATGTGGTGTACGCTGTACATGTCCGTAACACAATAATATGCATTTTCGACCACTGGTTCCTTATCTCAATATACTTGGTTGCAGATCCACTATCACCTGTTTCAGTTTGACCTAAAAGGTTAGAGGCACCATGTGCATTCATTTGCAATGTGTGCAGATCACCAAACAAAAAAATATTGTGTAACGACAGTACTGTCTGTTTCCTATGGGGTGTTTTTCACAACACTCCTGAGCAACGTCAACACAAGGTGGAATGTCCCCTTGCCGGGTGCGGGCTTGAATCTGTCATGGCATACCACCGATAAGATCATTGAAGCAGCCGACCGTCCAGTGTTGGTTCCTCGTAAGTTGGGCAGAGTTGTTGATCGATACCGCACACGTTCGATTGGGTTAATGTCCGGGGAAGACGCAAGCCATTCCAGACCGGTGATCCTAGCATGCCGAAGGAACGTCTTCACGAGAACAGTACGTTCAGCACGCGAGTTGTCATCCACCAAGATCAAACCGTTGGTGATATGGTCCCCATACTGGCCGCTGAATCTCGTCCCTGTACCGTAGAGCAGTGAGAGCACCCTAAACAACCACGAGAGGTGTATGGCGGCCCCATCAAGTACCACCCCAGAAAACCACGTGTGAGGCACAGCACTGGAGGTGTTCGATATTACCTGGTTGCCTCCAGGCACGTCGTCTGTGATTATGAGGGTACAAACATAACCAGGTTTCGTCTGTAACCAACGCCCGACGCCAATCCTACATGATTTCTTGCCCATGTCTAGTGGAATCCATGGTGCTGTGGTGCTCATCATGCTCGTCGATAATGGAGTTTGACAGCCGGCAATCGTCTCCTAATAGTTTAATACGACACCTTATGTTCTGTAGCCTCTTCGACCACCGAATTCAGTTCTGGAGCACTCCGACCACTGTTCCTTTGACTCAATAGACGTAGAAATCGATTATCCCATGCCCCCATCGAGCCTGTCCGGTGTACGCCCTCAGCAGTCATTTGGAACCAGTTCTATGTCCCTACCACATCACTTTGACTCTTGTGGACTAGTGGAAAGCCTCCAATGCAGAAACATCTTTAACGGTACTACCATCGTACCGCACAACTTCCCTGGTTGGCATGCCTTCTGCGTGTAATTTGATGATGCGGACCCGATCGGTGGTTGCGATCGTTGTTATTGGCATGATCGATGTTTGCTCTACTGTTCCACAGACGTCTCTAATGCGCCCCTACTCGTGTTTTACTTGCAACCGAAATACAGGAATCCATTCGAGTGCGGCGCTATGACAGCAGACACCGCACATGATAACGGTGCATATGTTCATAAACCGCGTTAGAGGCGACCTCCCGGTCTGTGCAGTGACAGTCGCAATAGCAACACACGTGCACGACATATGCAAAAATTTTGCTGATGCGTATATGTTGCTAAACTGCTACAGTACTCGTTAGTTCCTTTTGTACATTACTTACTTGGTTACGTTGTAATACACCGTGTTACGAACCCTCCCAAGAACACCCTGTTTCGTGACGAAAGCGTGGGCCGCCGGAAGCAAAAGGATTAATCTAGAAGATATTAATAAATACGAAACAGGTGACAGTTTCAGGACTTTCTGATGAGGACCAAACCGCTGCTGCATCCATAATCTGCGTATCAATAAAATATCGACATATACAGAAATCCAACCGCGAATTACGAAAAGGAAAGGATGCTTATAACAATGATTCTCTAGATACAGAGGAACGGAAAACCTGTAAACAGATTTTGAGAGGAATTAATACATTGTTCAAAATGGCGGCGGCCGTTAAAAAGATTAAAGTTCTTGGTATTGAAGCGCTCAAGAGTACAGAAAAGCCCGCCGCTCCAACTGCCGGGGCTGCTCAGGGTTAGCAAACCTCTGGAACAGAAAGGAAGCGGCGAGTTGTTTTGGCCCAACAGGCGAGAGTTAGCTGCTTGACCACCCATAAAGTTGGCACCAGAACTACTTTTTTCAGCCGTACGCACACTAATGTGAGGTGCTGGCCAGCTCACAAAACACCTCAGCACCACTGCTACGGGATGTTCTGCACCATCTTCTTGAAGGGATCACTAGCTACCATCTCGCCCGCGACCGTCATGCTGCGGTATAGCGTAACCGTTCGTTACTTCGGGGCAGTAAAGTAGTGAACTCCATTTTGGTTGCTTGGCGATAGCGAGTACTTCGGCACACTACGGGAGAGCACCAGCGCCAGCCATGCAGTAAGGTCCACCGAAGTCTGTCACTCCATTTTGTTGCGTAAACGGTTCAGTATTCTCTCTCCAAACTGTTCCCGAGTTAAACGTGTGTAGTTGTACGTCAACGCTCTATCCGTATATCGCTGTGCGAACGTTTTTACGCCAGTGGAGGCTGCCTTTGTTTAAGGATATTTTGTTCTGTACTGGTTTCGGAATACACCTCTCTGTTTACTTTCTAAATCTTTAATTCGACCATCTTTCCCCAGGATCCATTGAAATCAGTATCTCACTGCAAGTAGGGTGGTAGTCCATGCCTTCTTCATGGTCTGATGCTGTGGAGAACATTAATGTGAAATTCCGACGGCCTTTCAGCATTTATCTCGACCGCTATTTGGTTCAAGCTCTTCTCATTCAGACTGCCTGGATACGAAAACTGTGGCAGTCAGATTAGGTGTGGTAGCACAACATTATGTCAGAGAGACGTCAAGGAGTCATGGACCTTTCATATGCCACCAAAGATTACGTCGATGTCTGTGACTAAAGGACACTGCTAGCGATGCTGATTTCGTTTTTGTGGATGACTCAGTTATTTCTCTTGCACTTCAGCATGAAACGCCCAAGGACCATTTGTTCAAGAATGTCGGCAGAGAAAAACTACATTCTCAAATTGTTTCCGCCTGAAGTTTAAAAAAATAATTTACCGTGCACTGGATAGATGGGGATACAGTAGAACAGCTCATAAGGGAGAGGCTACACAGGCAGTTCAAAGAAATCTCTAAAGAAACAGAGATGTAAAACAAGACATATGGCTGTTGACAGATACTGAATGACATGCATTTGGTTGCCTGAAGCCTTCAGTGACTCCTATAGCAGAATGTTATCGAAATATCTCACAAAAGTAAATTCTCGACGTTGAGTCGCTGTAGGAAGATAAAAGACGACTTAGACAATATTTCCAGTTGATATAATGAATGGGAGCTAGCACAAAATGTGTAAAAAAACTAAGTTAATGCGGATTAGTATGAAGATCAAACCCGTAATGTTCGGAGACAGCATTACCAGTGTCCTGCTTGTCACAGCCAAGTAGATTAAATATATGGGAGCAACGTTGCAAAGTGATATGAGATGCAACGAGCGTGTGAAAACTGTGGTAGGGTAGGCGAATGGTTGACTTAGGTTTATTGGGAGAATTTTAGGAAGGAGTGGTTCACCTGTAAAGGAGGCCGCATGTAGGACGCTGGTGCTACCTATGCTCGATTACTGCTTGAGCGTGTAGTATCCGTACCAGCTCGGATTGAAGGAAGACATCGAAACAATTCAGAGGCGGGCTGATACATTGTTTACCGGTAGCTTCGAACAACACGTCTTACGGAGATGCTGCGGGAACTCAAATGGGAGTGTTTCTTTTCGACTAACACTGCTGCGAAAATTTAGAGACCTAGCATCTGAAGCTGACTGCCAAATAATTCTACTGCCGCCAACATACACTGCGCCTAAAGACCACGAAAATAAGATATAAGAAATTAGGGCTCATACCGAGGCATATAAACAGTCTTTTTCCCTCGCTCTTTTTGCGAGTGGAACAGGAAAGGAAATGAGCAGTAGTGGCACAGGGTTCCCTCCGCCATGCTCCGTACTGTAGCTTGTGGAGTATCGATGTAGATGTAGAAAACCCGAAAAAACTCGGGTCATATGTGAAGAGAGTTAGGTGACACTATAGTTAGTGTCCAGTCACTCAAAGATTAGACAAAAGTGAAAATAGAGGATAACACAGAAAAAGCAGAAATGCTGAACTTTGCTTTCAAATGCCCCTTTACAAACCATAACCAAGGAGTATTGCCCGGATTTAATTCTCATACTATCGCAAAGGCGACTGAAATAAGTGTTACTGTCAGTGGCATTGAGAAATAGCTCAATTTATTAAAACTGATTACAGCACCGAGGTCTGATGGAATCCCTACCAAATTAGTTCCTCTTTTAACAATAATAAACGGTAGATCCCTGGATCAAAAAGCCATGACGAGTGGTTCGAAGAAAACGAAACTCACATCCGTCTACAGGAAGTGGAGCAGAATTGATCCACAAAACAACCGTTCAGTATCCTTGAAAACCATCATATTCTCAGCTCCCTCCCCCCATAACCCATGTACCTTGCCGTTGGTGGGGAGGCTTGTGTGCCTCTGCGATACAGATAGCTGTAAAGTAGGTACAATCACAATGGAGGGGTATCTGTTGAGAGGCCAGACAGACGTGTGGTTCCTGAAGAGGGGCAGCAGCCTTTTCAGTAGTTGCAGGGGCAACAGTCTGGATGATTGACTGATCTGGCCTTGTAAGCCTAACCAAAACGGCCTTGCTGTGCTGGTAATGCGAACAGCTGAAAGCAAGGGGAAACTACAGCCGTAATTTTTCCCGAAGTCATGTAGCTTTACTATATGGTTAAATAATGATGGCGTCCTCTTCGGTAAAATATTCTGGATGTAAAATAGCCCCCCATTCGGATCTCCGGCAGGGGACTACTCAGGAGGACGTCGTTATCAGGAGAAAGAAAACTGGCGTTCTACGGATCGGAGCGTGGAATGTCAGATCCCTTAATCGGGCAGGTAGGCTAGAAAATTTAAAAAGGGAAATGGATAGGTTAAAGTTAGATATAGTGGGAATTAGTGAAGTTCGGTGGCAGGAGGAACAAGACTTTTAGTCAGGTGAATACGGGGTTATAAATACAAAATCAAGTAGGGGTAATGCAGGAGTAGGTTTCATAATGAATAAAAAAATAAGAGTGCGGATAAGCTACTACAAACACTATAGTGAACACATTATTGTGGCCAAGATAGACGCGAAGCCCATGCCTACTACAGTAGTACAAGTTTATATGCCAACTAGCTCTGCAGATGATGAAGAAATTGATGAAATGTATGACGAGATAAAAGAAATTATTCAGGTAGTGAAGGGAGACGAAAATTTAATAGTCATGGGTGACTGGAATTCGAGAGTAGGAAAATGGAGAGAAGGAAACATAGTAGGTGAATATGGATTGAGGCTAAGAATTGAAAGAGGAAGCCACCTGGTAGAATTTTGCACAGAGCATAACTTAATCATAGATAACACTTGGTTCAAGAATCATGAAAGAAGATTGTATTCATGGAAGAATCCTGGAGATACTAGAAGGGATCAGATAGATTATATAATGGTAAGACAGAGATTTAGGAATCAGGTTTTAAATTGTAGGACATTTCCAGGGGCAGATATGGACTCTGTAGATTAAAACTGAAGAAACTGCAAAAAGGGTGGAATTTAAGGAGATGGGACCAGGATAAACTGACTAAACCATGTGGGAAAAGTTTGAGTAGGGTTCACATGATCGATGTTTTAGTGTATTCATCTCTTGGTCTTCCTCTACGATTTTTACCGTCCACGCTGCCCACCAATACTAAATTTGTGATCCTTTCATGTTTCAGAATATGTCCTGCCAACCGGTCCCTTCTTCTTGTCAAGTTGTGCCACAAACTCCTCCCCAATTATATTCAATACCTCCTCATTAGTTATGTGATCTACCCATCTAATCTTCAGCATTCTTTTGTAGCACCACATTTCGAAAGCTTCTATTCTCTTCTTGTCCAAACTATTTATCGTCCATGTTTCACTTCCATACATTGCTACAATCCATACAAATACTTTCAGAAATGACTTCCTGACTCTTAAATCTATACTCGATGTTAACAAATTTCTCTTCTTCAGAAACGTTTTCCTTGCCATTGCCAGTCTACATTTTATATCCTCTCTACTTCGACCATCATCAGTTATTTTGCTCCCCAAACAGCAAAATTCCTTTACTACTTTAAGTGTCTCATTTCCTAATCTAATTCCTTCAGCATCACCCGACTTAATTCGACTACATTCCATTATCCTCGTTTTGCTTTTGTTGATGTTCATCTTATATCCTCCTTTCAAGACACTGTCCATTCCGTTCAACTGCTCTTCCAAGTCCTTTGCTGTCTCTGACAGAATTACAATGTCATCTGCGAACCTCAAAGTTTTTATTTCATCTCCATGGATTTTAATACCTACTCCGAATTTTTCTTTTGTTTCCTTTACTGCTTGCTCAATGTACAGACTGAATAACATCGGGGAGAGGCTACAACCCTGTCTCACTCCCTTCCCAACCACTGCTTCCCTTTCATGCCCCTCGACTCATATAACTGCCATCTGGTTTCTGTACAAATTGTAAATAACCTTTCGCTCCCTGTATTTTACTCCTGCCACCTTTAGAATTTGAAAGAGAGTATTCCAGTCAACACTGTCAAAAGCTTTCTCTAAGTCTACAAATGCTACATACGTAGGTTTGCCTTTCCTTAATACTTCTTCTAAGATAAGTCGGAAGGTCAGTATTGCCTCACGTTTTCAATATTTCTGCGGAATCCAAACTGATCATCCCCGAGGTCGGCTTCTACCAGTTTTTCCATTCGTCTGTAAAGAATTTGTGTTAGAATTTTGCAGTTGTGATTTATTAAACTGATTGTTCGGTAATTTTCACATCTGCCAACACCTGCTTTCTTTGGGATTGGAATTATTATATTCTTCTTGAAGTCTGAGGGTATTTCGCCTGTTTCATTCATCTTGCTCACCAGTTGGTAGAGTTTTGTCAGGACTGGCTCTCCCAAGGCCGTCAGTAGTTCCAATGGGATGTTGTCTACTCCGGGGGTCTTGTTTCGACCCATGTCTTTCAGTGCTCTGTCAAACTCTTCACACAGTATCGTACCTCCCGTTTCATCTTCATCTACATCATCTTCCATTTCCATAACATTGTCGTCAAGTACATCGCCCTTGTATAGACCCTGTATATACTCCTTCCACCTATCTGCTTTCCCTTCTTTGCTTAGAACTGGGTTTGCATCTAAGCTCTTGATATTCATAGAAGTGGCTCTCTTTTCTCCAAAGGTCTCTTTAGTTTTCCTGTAGGCAGTATCTATCTTGCCCTTAGTGAGATAAGCCTCTACATCCTTACATTTGTCCTCTACCCATTCCTTCTTAGCCATTTTGCACTTCCTGTCGATCTCGTTTTTGAGACATTCGTATTGCTTTTTGCCTGCTTCATTTACTGCATTTTTGTATTGTCTCCTTTCATCAATTAAATTCAATATTTCTTCTGTTACCCAAGGATTTCTACTAGCCCTCGTTTTTTTACCTTCTTGATCCTCTGCTGCCTTCACTATTTCATCCCTCAAAGCTACCCATTCTTCTTCTACTGTATTTCTTTCCCCCATTCCTGTCAATTGTTCCCTTATGCTCTCCCTGAAACTCTGTAAAACCTCTGGTTTAGTCAGTTTATCTAGGTCCCATCTCCTTAAATTCCAACCTTTTTGTAGTTTCTTCAGTTTTAATCTACAGTTCATAACCAATAGATTGTGGTCAGAGTAGACATCTGCCCCTGGAAATGTCTTACAATTTAAAATCTGGTTCCTAAATCTCTGTCTTACCATTATATAATCTATCTTAAACCTGTCAGTATCTCCAGGATTCATCCATGTATACAATTTTCTTTCATGATTCTTGAACCAAGTGTTAGCTATGATTAAGTTGTGCTCTGTGCAAAATTCTACCAGGTGGCTTCCTCTTTCAATTCTTAGCCCCAATCCATATTCACCCACTATGTTTCCTTCTCTCCCTTTTCATACTCTCGAATTCCAGTCACCCATGACTACTAAATTGTCGTCTCGCTTCACTATCTGTATAATTTCTTTTATCTCTTCATACATTTCATCAATTTCTTCATGATCTGCAGAGCTAGTTGGCATATAAACTTGTACTACTGTAGTAGGCTTCATGTCTATATTGGCCACAATAATGCGTTCACTATGCTGTTTGTAGTAGCTTACCCGCACTCCTATTTTTTTATTCATTGTGAAACCTACTCCTGCATTACCCCTATTTGATTTTGTATTTATAACCCTGTATACACCTGACCAAAAGTCTTGTTCCTCCTGCCACTGAACTTCACTAATTCCTATGATATCTAACTTTAACCTATCCATTTCCCTTTTTAAATTTTCTAACCTACGTGCCCGATTGAGTGATGTGACATTCCACGCTCCGATCCGTACAACGCCAGTTTTCTTTTTCCTCACAACGGCGTCCTCCTGAGTAGTCCCCGCCCAGAGATCCGAATGGGGGACTCTTTTACCTCCGAAATCTTCTAACCAAGAGGACGTCATCATAATTTAACCATACAGTAAAGCTGCATGCGTACAAGTTGCAAAATTATTGTCCTGGCTGTAACCAAGCAAAATCTGTTCATATTTTGTGTTTCTTTCCTTTTCGCTCTTCACTTTTTCTTGTCAGAGACGTTATTTAGTAGAGGAATGGATGCAATTCGGTAGCTTAAACTCATTAACTTGTGACCTAATACGATTGTTTTTCTTGTGCCGCATTTCACAATAAACAAGTGGAGGCCGCGAGACTCATAAAGAAATTAATATATTGATAAGTCAATATAAAGACATAACTCTCCCAAGCAGTGAAAAAACGAACTGTCTCCCAGATTCAAGACTCGAACCCTGTGTCCAAAGTACTAAAGGCGGCACATAGGCCCCGAGAACACCGACGTGAATACTCGATTTCGAATGGGATGATCAGATGCGACGGATCGATATCCTCAACTGCTGCACATATGGCGAGGTACATCATCTGACCACGTCACATGTTCAACACTGTCATCCACTTTTGTGGCATTTCTCGACATTTCCTGCCCCATGTGTATTACAGTAAATTCCTTGACTCAGCGTTATCTTCATCACTTCAGAGTTTTTTCGAAGTTAGTAAGAATAACCCTGTATATACAAGGTGGTCCAATGATCGTGACCGGGCCAAATATTTCACGTTAGCGTCAAACGAAAAAACAACAAAGAACGAAACTTGTCTAGCTGGAACGGGAAAACTAGATGGCGCTATGGTTGGCCCTCTAGATGGCGCTGCCATAGGTAAAACGGATATCAACTGCGTTTTTTTTAAAATCGGAACCCCCATTTTTTATTACATATTCGTGTAGTACGTAAAGAAATATGAATGTTTTAGTTGGTCCACTTTTTTCGCTTTGTGATAGCTGGCGCTGCAATCGTCACAAACGTATAAGTACACGGTATCACATAACATTCCGCCAGTGCGGACGGTATTTGCTTCGTGATACATTACCCGTGTTAAAATAGACCGTTTACCAATTGCGGAAAATGTCGATATCGTGTTGCTGTATGGCTATTGTGATCAAACTACTCAACGGGTGTGTGCTTTGTATGCTGCTCGCTATCCTGAACGACATCATCCAATTGTCCGGACCGTTGGCCAGATAGTGCCGTTATTTAAGGAAACAGGAAGTGTTCAGCCACATGTGAAATGTCAACCACGACCTGCAACAAATGATGATGCCGAAGTAGGTGTTTTAGCTGCTGTCGCGGCTAATCCGCACATCAGTAGCACATAAATTGCGCTAGAATCGGGAATCTCATAAAACGTTGGTGTTGAGACTGCTACATCAACATCGATTGCACCAGTACCATATTTCTATGCACCAGGAATTGCATGGCGACGACTTTGAACGTCATGTACATTTCTGGCACTGGGCACAAGAGAAATTACGGGACCATGACAAACATCTTGCACTCGTTCTATTTAGCGACAAAGCGTCATTAACCAACAGCGGTAACGTAAACATGCATAATATGAACTATTGGGCAACGGAAAATCCACGATGGCTACGACAAGTGGAACATCATCGACCTTGGCGGGTTAATGTATGGTGCGGAATTATGGGAGGAAGGATAACTGGCCCCCATTTTATCGATGACAATCTAAATGGTGCAATGTGTGCTGACTTCCTTCGTAATGTTCTACCGAGGTTACTACAAGATGTTTCACTGCATGACAGAATGGCGATGTACTTCCAACATGATGGATGTCCGGCACATAGCTCGCGTACGGTTGAAGCGGTATCGAATAGCATATTTCATGTGAGGTGGATTGGTCGTCAAAGCACCATACCATGGCCCGCACGTTCACCGGATCTGATATCCCCGGATTTCTTTCTGTGGGGAATGTTGGAGGATATTTGCTATCGTGATCCACCGACAACGCCTGACGACTTGTGTCAGCGCATTGCCAATGCATGTGCGAACATTACGGAAGGCGAACTACTCACTGTTGAGAGGAATGTCGTTACACGTATTGCCAAATGCATTAAGGTTGACGGACATCATTTTGAGCATTTATTGCAATAATGTGGTATTTACTGGTAAGCACACTGTAACAGCATGCGTTCTCAGAAATGATAAGTTCAGAAAGATACATGTATCACACTGGAACAACCGAAATAAAATGTTCAAACGCACCTACGTTCTGTATTTTAATTTAAAAAACCTACCTGTTACCAATTGTTCGTCTAAAATTGTTAGCCGTATGTTCGTGACTATTACGGCGACATCTATCAGAAAGCGAAAAAGCAGTCCAACTAAAACATTCGTATTTCTTTACGTACTACACGAATATGTAATAAAAATGGGTTTCCTATTTTAAAAAAAGCAGTTGATATCGGTTTGACCTATGGCAGTGCCATCTAGCGGGCCAACCATAGCGATCTGGTTTCCCCCTTCAAGGTAGACGAGTTTCGTTCTTTGTAGTTTTTTCGTTTGACGCTTATTTCATGAGATGTTTGGCCTGGTCACGATCAATGGACCACCCTGTATAAGACACCAAGTTAAAGGTAACAAAAAAGGGATATTCCGAGATTATACGTAGTTACAGAATATGCAACCTAGTTCATCATTCACTGTCGTTACGCAGTATTAAAGGAAAAAGAGTACCTGTATGGATACGTTAGGTAAAGTGCACAGAAACCACAAAATCTAGTACAATGTTATTAGCGCTATAGAAACCAATGCACGTGGTCTAGGGGTATCGTGTCTGACAACTAATCAAAACCTTCTGGCTCCTGGGTTCGAATCTGGCCACTGCTTAGAGATTGAATAAAAATCATCAGCAACGGCTGTCGAAAATTTCTGGCATATGAAGTCACCCTCGTTCTGTCAACAGCCTTGTCAAAGAGGGCGAACGAGCCGACAGTGGTTCAGCGCACTCTCTTGGCGTGAGAAACTGTCTCTAAAAGGTGGAAGGATCAGTAATGATCCGCATAATGATGTCGAATGCAGTGGAAACCATTGCATTTAAGGCACATAATGTGTACCTACAGAACATGCGGTCTGTAACAGAAAATGTGGCTTGATTATCTCTCCGTTGGCAAATGATTTAGGACTAGTCCCCCGTTCAATTTCCGGGATGGGCTGCCAAGGGGGGAGGGACCACGAGAAAAAGAATGAACAAGTATTTAAAGGGTAACGTTCCATGAATCGGGCGTGGAATGTCATAAGTTTGAACGTGGTAGGGAAGCTAGAAGAACTGAAGAGGTAAGTGCTGAGGCTCACTTTACGTATAGTGGGGGTCAGTGAAGTGAAGTGAAGTGAAATGGAAAGAACACAAGGACTTCCAGCTAGACGATATCAACAGGAGCAGAAAATGGTATGAAGGGGGTAGGGTTCCTTATGAAGAGGAAAATAGGGAGAAGAATGGGGTACTATGAACAGTTCAGTGATGAGGTCATTCTCAGCAGAATCGTCACCAAGTCACAACCGACTAAAATAGCTCAGGTATGCATGCCGACGTCGCAATAAGAGGATGAAGAAATAAAGAAAAATATAAGGATACTGAAAGGGGAATTTAGTATGTTAAATGAGATCAGAGTCTAATAGTTATAGGAGATGGGAATGCGGTTGTAGGGGAAGGAGTGGAAGAAAGGGTTAAGGGAGAATATGGGCTTGGAGGTAGGAATCAGAAAGGAGAACGACTAATTGAGTTATACAGTAAATTTCAGCTAGTAACAGCGAATACTCTGTTCCACAATCACAAGAGGAAGAGGCATACTTAGAAAATGCCGGAAGATTCGTGGAGATTCCTGTTATATTTCATCATGATCATATTCCGAAATCACATATTGGATTGTAGGTCCTATCCAGGACAAGTTATAGACTCATATCATTATTTAGTAATGGTGAAGAGTAGTTTGGAGTTCAAGATACTAAATGGGAAGAAACAGTGCGCAAAGAAGTCGGACTCGGAGGTACTAAAGAACGAAGAGATGTGGGTCAAATGGTTCAAATGGCTCTGAGCACTATGGGACTTAACTTCTGAGGTAATCAGTCCCCTAGAACTTAGACCGTAGCGGTCGCGCGGTTCCAGACTGTAGCGCCTAGAACCGCTCGGCCACCCCGGCCGGCAAAGGTATATCCTTGAAGTTCTCTGAGGCAATAGATACTACAATAATCAGTACCTCATTATGCATTTCAGCTGAAGAAGATGGAAATCTCTAAAAAGGGAAGCATAGAAGTTGGAATGAAAGACATACGTACAAGTAAGGTAACCGTCAAGAACTGATGTATAATAGAAATACCTCATTTGATCGACGAAGCAAGGAAGTATAGGGAAATTCAGGGAAACAGAAATAAAGGTCATATAGTAATGAAATAAATAGGAAGTACCTGGAAGCTAAGGCGAAATGCCTGCATGAAAAATGTGAATAAATCTACAAAGAAACTATCATCGAAAAGACTGACTCAGCATGTAGAAGACTTAAGGTCCAATAAGACAGAAGGGATAGGTAATATTCCATCAGATTTTCTAAATTCACTGAGGGATGTGGCAACAAGAAGACTATTCATGTTAGTTTACAGAATGTATGAGTCTGGCGATAATCAGAGTTTCGGAAAAACATCATACTCACAATTTTGAAGATATAAAGAGCTGGCAAGTGCGAGAATTGTCATACAGAAAACTTAACAGTTCACGCATCCAAGTTGTTGACAATAATAATATAAGGTAAAACGGAAAATAAAATTGAGAATCTGTCAAATGATTATCAGTTTGGTATAGGGAAGGTAAAGGTACCAGTGAGGCAGTTCTGACTTTCTGGTTAATAACAGAAGCAAGGCTGAAGAAAAATCAGGACACTTTCATAGGATTTCTCGACCTGGAAGGATGCGTTCGACAATGGAAAATGGTGCAAGATCTTCGAAATACTGAGAAAAAAGGGATAAGCTACAGGTAAAAGACAGGTAATATCATTATATAATAGAAACAACAGAGAACAATAAGTGTAGTAGACCAAAAATGAAGTATTCTGATTAAGAAGAGTGTAAGAGGGGGGATGTAGTCTTCCGCCCCCACTGTCCCGTCTGTACATTGAAGAATCAATGACGGAAATGAAAGAATGAATCGAGGTTAAAATTCAAGGAGAAAGGACATCAGTGTTAAGATTCGGTATGACCATTGCTGTCCTCAGCGAGAGTGAAGAAGAATTACACAGTCTGCTGAATGGAATGAACAGTCTAATGAATATAGAATAAGGAGTGAGAGTAAATCGAAGAAAGACGAAAGTAATTAGAAGTAGCAGAAATGAGAACAACGAGAAACGTAACATGACACCTGGGAGTCGCCAAGTAGAAGAAGTTAAGGAATTCTGCTACCTTGAAAGCAAAATAGCCCCTATGGTCGGTGAAGAGAGGGTGTACAAAGCAGACTAGTACTGGCAAAGAGGGCATTCTTGGTCAAAAGAAATCTACTGTTATCAAACATAGGTCTTAAATTGAAGACGAAATTTCTGAGAATGTACGTTTGGAGCAAATATTTATTGTATGGTAGTGAAACGTGGGCTGCGGGAAAACCGGAGCAAAAGAGAAACGAGGCACTTGAATGTGGTGCTAGAGAAGAATTTTGAAAATTAGATGGACTGACAAGGTACTGAATGAGGAGGTTCTCTGCAGAATCTGTGAGGTAGGGAATATATACAAAACACCGACAAGAAGAAAGGACAGGACGATAGGACATCTGTTAACATGTCAGGGAATATCTTCCGTGGTACTAAAGGGAGCTGTAGAGAGTGAAAACTGTAGACGAAAACTGGTATACATGCAGCAAATAATTGAGAACCTAAGTTGCAAGTGCTACTCTGAGAAGAAAGGACTGCCACTTGAGAGAAATTCGTAGCGGGCCACATCGAACCAGTCAGATCAATGATGACTGACTGTGCTGGATGGAGATCGTTTGAAGGAATTCGAAAAAGCCAAGCAGAGAGAGAGAGAGAGAGAGAGAGAGAGAGAGAGAGAGAGAGAGAGAGAGAGAGAGTGGGAGAGAGAGAGAGAGCGAGAGTAATGAGCCACAAGGTGCCGAGCCGTGTGGTAGGCAGCTGGTCACGGAGAAGCCCTACTCTTGACTGGAGTCTTGAGTTTGTGACCGTAGAGAGAGATGGCCGCATCGCCGTATGAACTAGGCGGTATGTATACATGCCCGACATTGTTAAGATCCGTTCAAGGTTGTGAACAGATAAGCTGTAAGAAAATCCAAATGCCGATAGCAAAACGCGTTCACGATGGAGATGAAGCTGCATCTCTTGAAGCTGAAACTAAACGTGGTGTGAGATTTAATCAAGCTTGAGATAGAATCCTTCGATACCGACGGCAACCGATAATTTTCTTTTTTAAATCAAAAGTTTGTACAAAACTACACATTTGATGGTAGTGGAGTACTTTAAGCAATTCGTATTTGTAATGTTGTAGAAAGCAGACACTGTTGTTGGGAGTGATAGCTCAGAGAAGCGAATGACTGTCACGTTGTGTTATTGTGATGTTTAGAGAGTTAAAATACAACTATTTAAAACAACAGGTATTTACTTTATTTGGCAGTTAGCGTTTCATCAGATTTTTCAGAATCCTAGTACCAGTATATGTTCTTCGCACAAAGTATACCTGTGGTCGCTATCGTGCGTCTATTCCGTACTGGCCAGTAAAATTGCTACGTCACAAAGATGACGTGCTACAGACGCGAAATTTAACCGACAGGAAGAAGATGCTGTGATATACAAATGATTAGCTTTTCAGAGCATTCACACAATGTTGGTACCGGTGGCGACACCTACAACGTGCTGACATGAAGAAAGTTTCCAGCCGATTTCTCATACACAAACAGCAGTTGACCGGAGTTGCCGGGTGAAACGTTGTTGTGATGCCTCGTGTAAGGAGGAGAAATGCGCACCATCACGTTTCCGACTTTAATAAAGGTCGGATTGTACCCTATCGCGATTGCGGTTTACCGTATCGCGATATTGCTGCTCGCGTTGGTCGAGATCCGATGACTGTTAGCAGAATATGGAATCGGTGTGTTCAGGAGGCTAATACCGAACGCAGTGGTGGATCCCAACGGCCTTGTATCATTAGCAGTCTAGATGACTGGCTGTAACGGATCGCGCAGCCACGTCTCGATCCCTGAGTCAACAGATGGGGACCTTTGCAAGACAACAACCATCTCCACGAACAGTTCGACGAGGTTTGCAGCAGCATGAACTATCAGCTCGGAGACCATGGCTGCGGTTACCCTTGACCCTGCATCACACACAGGAGCGCCTGCGATGGTGTACTCAACGACGAACCTGGGTGCACGAATGGCAAAACGTCATTTTTTGGATGAATCCAGGTTCTGTTTACAGCATCATCATGGTCGCATCCGTGTTTGGCGACATCGCGGTGAACGCACATTGGAAGCGTGTATTCGTCATCGCCATACTGTCGTATCACGCCGCGTGATGGTATGAGGTGCCATTGGTTACACGTCTCGGTCACCTCTTGTTTGCACTGACGGCATTTTGAACAGTGGACGTTACATTTCAGATGTGTTACGACCAGTGGCTCTACCCTTCATTGGATGCCTGCGAAACCCTACATTTCAGCAGGATAATGCACGACCTCATGTTACAGGTCATGTACGGGACTTTTTGGATACAGAAAATGTTCGTCTGCTGCTCTGGCCAGCACATTCTCCGGATCTCTCACCAACTGAAAAGTCTGGTCAGTGGTGGCCGAGCAACTGGCTCGTCACAATACGCCAATCACTACTCTTGATGAACGGTGGTACCGTGTTGAAGCTGCATGGGCAGTTGTAACTGTTCACGCCATACAAGCTCTCTTTGACTCTTATGCCCAGGCGTGTCAAGGCCGTTATTACGGCCAGAGGAGGTTGCTCTGGGTACTGATTTCTCGGGATCTATGCACCCAAATTGCGTGAAAACGCAATCACTTGTCAGTTCTAGTATAATATATTTGTCCAATGAATACCCGTTTATCGTCTGCATTTCTTCTTGGTGTAGCAATTTTAATGGCCAGTAGTGTAGAATACAACGAAGTCAACTTCAAGACAATCAGCTAGCTTAACGTTACATTTTAGTAAATTAAGTATACACTCAATGCAGATCTCTTCAGAATGATGACGACCGTCCGTTTCGCGAACAGTCTTTGTCGACACAGTACAGAATGGTTATATTGCTGGTGGAGACAGGCGCGGTCATACATTTTGTAGCTTTGGAGGCGCCGCCCTCAAGCGAGTTTCCGACCACAGAAAATAAGGCCATTACCAAATAAGTGAAGAGGCAGGGGTCAAAGCCTGCCTGTCGTGGCATAGAGAGAGTTTTCGCTTTCTTGCTCAGTCCCAACTGTCGGAAAAGCGATTCTCTCTGTGTTTCTATGCCTGCAGGACGAAAAAGAAGGAACCATTTAAAACATGAACTCGAAAAATAATTATAACAAAAAATGAATACACCAGTCGGTTGTTCATTATCAAAGGGTCTAGGATCTATAATCACATTGCCTGGTTATAGGTTATTATTACACCCTTCCTTTGCTTGAGGCCTAGAGCTAACACACATGCAACACGAGGCGATGCAAGTACAGAGGTCACTGCGAAGTACAGGTTGATGCTCGACAACACAGCACACCAGTAGACGCAGAGGAACGCCACTACGACCATGTCAGAAACATTTGTTTTATTGCGTGAGAGTAATTTCACAATATCGTCTTCAGTACTGAGCACACATTAAAAGTACATAATTGTATTAACTGATTTGTGTTAAGGCTGTTTAACAATAAACGATCCTCCAAAAATTTTAAATCATAGTGAACTTTTTATAAACGGCATCATATACGATACATGACGACGTAAACAGGACAGTTATGCACACAGCCTTGCAGCTTCATGTTATTCATCACAAAAAACAGCCACATACATTGCACATATTCCTCGTATGTGATGTAGAGATCAAAATAAGTCAAAATATATACTTGGTACCAAAACTTTTGTAAGGTGTCAGGCAAATCCAACACCTTCCATGAAAACCCTGACATGATAAGCAAATCCAGTAGTATGTCACATAGCTCCGAATAAATCGTGACATTAAATTAACCACAGTAATACAAGTAACGAGTGAGCAAATGGAATAACACACACTAACACAAGAATGCCTAAATGCATGCCATACCTTCCCACCGTGAGACCGACGCAGTTCCGAGGGGAGAAACGAGAACAGAAGCTGAGAGCAGAACCGTGTTAAGCTAGAAGGCCCTACGATAAGGGATGGACTGGACACCCACGTCGCCAGCTAACCACTAGAGCCACACAACCCGCACATTTTAGCGTGAGACTTTTTCGCGTCTCTGTTACGTCAACGACCACCCCCCAGCCCATGTTAAAAGCTAGAGCCCTCCAGAAAAACAGTATAGATCCTACGATAACACAAAAAGGGCCACTACCACCCGCAAGTTTTAGCGTGAGCCTTTTCGCGTGTCTGTTACATTAGGACCACTCCCCAGCCCATGTTAAAAGATAGAGCCCTCCAGAAGAAGTATTAAGATTCTTTTACATGGAGTGCAGTGGAGCTGACGCTGAGATCATTTAGTATTTGGTTATATCATCGCTAGTCTCACTGAACTCTTCTGAATTCTACATGTCATGTGTGGTCTGGAGTCTCCTTACCAGCAACAGGTCCCAGGTTCAAACTAGTCAATTCCCTAAAAAACACACTCAGGGCGTCATTGCCCGAAAGTGGTAGGGAGACACGATATAGAACGAACAGACACCACCATGAATGTTTAGAAAATGGCGACCCTGCCAGGATGGTAAAATACCATGATTGAAGGTCGACCACATGCCTAACTAGGTCAAAAAATCCTGCTAAAAATTTTCGTAGTAAAATTTTTTTTCCTAAAGTTATAAATAGTCGAAAACAGTAGCTGCAGCGATAGATAGTAAAAGTATTCAAGAAATAGTGAGAATTCTAGCAGAGGCAATAGCATAATTAAGTTATGAATTTTAATATTGTTAGAATTAATTTTTCTCTCCAATGCAAGCGCACAGGTGGCGGATACATCGTTGACAAGTTGGTTCTGACCAAACAAGTAAGTGAATGGATTGTCAGTCTTGGTAGTGTCAAGTCGTGTGAACAAAAAGTTTTTGAAACGCGTGTGATCGTATGAGCGCATGTTGACGCGAAGTAGGGCGCGTGAATTGCTTTTAAAACAGAAAATAAGGGATTCGGAAAGATTAGCAATGGCAGATCGAGACCTTGACCGAATTGAGGTAGACACCCAGTATGAAAATGCACAGAGAATAGAGGATAGTACAACAGAGGATGCAGTATCGCGAGAAATAGGACATATAATGCACCATAACGAGGATAATGTACGCCAAGGCACAGAAAACCTAGGTCAGCATACGACAGAAGAGCAGGAAAGTAGAGAAACAGTCGATGAGGATTCTAACTTGCGTCTTAAATACGTAGAACCCATAGTACAAGTAATCAGAGCTCCCTCACCACAGAGTACAAGGAATGCGAGCAGAAACGTGTCACAGCACAGTTCAATGCAACCGGTTGCAAACCAACACTTGGGCGAAAACACAGAGCGTAGGACGTCGGAAGAAAACGCAATAGGACCCACTAATCAGGCAGAATTATTACAATTAATGACGGAAACCATGACAAGACAAAATAAAGAAATTGCGAACCAAATTAAAATTCAGAATGCAGAAATGACGAAACAAAATGCGGAAACCACGAGACAAATGCGTGCGATTAATAAACAAAACAAAAAAAATCAGTTACACCTAAGTCATATTGAAGACGAGGGAAAAGAATCTCGAGAAGTGATAGGAAACTAAATAACAGGTTACAATCAGTTGAGAACAGACATTGACAAGGTACAAACGGACGTACAAACATTGCGTAATGGCACTGAGGACGAGATCAAAACATTACGTAACAACACTCAGGGAGAAGTGAAGAAACTAAAGAAACAGATAAACGAAATTACTATACAAGCAGCAGGTACAGCGCGTGAAATTGTTGAAAACAGTGTGTTAGACAAACGTATCACAAAAGCAGCGCTGAAAAGATGTAATAATCGCATAGTCAAAATAGAAGCGGAAACGAAGCGACAATTTCAGAAATTGCGAACAGAGTTGTTGCAAATTATTGAAGAGCGTAGTGACCAGGATCGAACAAGCACAGAGTCTGCAATCACATCCGTATCTGTAACAGCACCGGAAAAACAAGCAATTAACGAAGATATTACGCATTTGCGATTCCAATCACAGGCGGAAAGTAACAAACGTGACAATGGAAAGCCAGGTCGCGGAGAGTACAGTGCAATCCATTCAGCTACACGTTCACAACCGATGGAAGAAAATTATTGCGTACCACTACAACGATACTACGCAAGGGTAGGCGAAAGTTACAGTGGACAATATCCAATGGATCTACCACAACCGGAAAGAACGACGGGAGAAATGATCAGAAACAAAGAAACCACGATCAAAAAGCTGAACAAGAAAAGCGAATACAGATAGAAGAGGTTGAGGTAAGACCACCAAAACCCGATAAACGTTCGATTTGACAGCTAGGCGCCCATGCCAAAGAGAATGACGCACCGACCCAGGACAATTGCAACACCTTGAACAGAGAAGTAAAAATCTTATCACGAGAAGAGAAGAAGGAAGAAACAAATGCGCAGGGACCAGATGAAAATGAAGACAGGAAAATAACAATATCGTGTTGGGACGAAATTAATTGGGAGAATACTGACGAGGAAGATGAATTACCAGAGGCATGCACAATGAATGTAGGAGGAAAGGACGAAGTAATGAGTATTGCAGAGCTATTTAACATGGAAACCAGGGAAAGCGAATTCAATGAGGATAATGCGCAGTTGACAGAAGTTGAAAATAAGTTACGAATGGGCACACAACCCAACGTATATAATGAAGGAAGTTATGAAGCGATAATTAGAGCATTAAGATGCGATTATGTGGAAGTAGCGATGAAGAATGAGAAGATAGATGAGGATGAGGAAAAAGTAGAGGATGTAGAAGAACGCGTAAATGAAGGAAGAAATAGAGAAAAGCAAATAAAAGAGAGAGAAGTAGCAGTCAAAGCTTATTCTACAGAAAGTTCGAACTCACGAGGGAAATTCCTAAAAAGACTCATGTATGATTCAGTGGAGGATTCGTTGATGCAAGAAGAAGAAGAACAGAACCAACCCTTTCAAATTCAACCAATTGTGAAGGCCATGGTAAAGCATATCCCAGTCAATATTGTAATTGACAGCGGAAGTGAACAGACTGCGATCTCAGAAAATTTATTCATGCAATGTAATGCCAATGAGGAATTGCCAGTTCTGAAAGCACGTAAGATTAAAGTAAGAGGTCCTATTAGAAACAATGCTGCGGAAGTTACGAGACAAACAAGGTTAACTCTTTCATGCCAAGGTCAAAATATCGAAGCCAACTTCGTGATTATACCTAAACTAACTGTAGATTTGATTGTAGGTGCAGATTTTTTAAATGAGAGACGAGCGATAATAGATATGGGAAAAGGTAGCATAACATTCGGGAATGTCATACTTCTCTTTGAGCAAAAGCTAAAATTAGAAGAGATACCAGTTATAAACAAACAATTAAGAATGACGCGAGATAAAGAGGATGAAGAATTAGAATGGTATGCACAAAAGGGGGAATCACCTCAACTCATGTTAGAAGTCCATAAAGAAATCGATGAAAAACTGCAAGAAGTTCAAGGTATTTCGGAACACAGTAAAAGAGAATTAGAGTGTATTTTACGAGATAAAGCAGAGGTATTTTTACCTAAGACTGGCAGTATTAGACACTTTCAGTACAAGTTTGAAGATTAATTTTATTACTGGTAAATAATCAGCACAATATTTCAAGATTATGTTGCAGATAAGATCGTCAGGAGAAAGAAGAATGAAGAGAGAGGAAGGTGGGAAAAAGAAAGTAGTTTCAATAATAACACCAGTAGTACCATAGATTAAGGTGAAGGGATAAAGCGTAGATAGTCTAACAGCATGAAATACTAAAATGCTGTACACCACAACACCACACAAAAATAAAAAACGAATTTGAGGATTCTTGAGTAGACGTTAAGACTCCAAATATCTTAGAATTGTAACATGGAAAGGGTGCCGAAATTTGTAAAGATTTTTAAGAAGGCGTAAAATAAGTAGGTTAAGTAAAACATTTTGTAAGAACCATTGTAAAAACCCCAACAAAGACCACATGCAACGACCCACAAGTTGCAACGCGAGAAGTATCAAGAAAGAAAAGGACATAATTAGCAAGACACGAGGACAGCGAGACCAACAGAAGGCCCTTGTAGCTGAAATGGGCTGCTGTATATCTACCAAGCGGAACCATAGAGTGCCTGAGCCCTGTAGCGACGGGACTCCAAACGTCAGAAGGGTGCACGGACAGACAAGCAGACACCCCACTTTCGCCGCTCGTAAACACCCGAGCGCCCCGACTCAGCGGAGCGAGCAAAAAACGGCCCGACGAGAAGACCCCTTGGGCAAGCCATCACTGGCAAAAAATATGTGTAAAAGTCACACTACTGCTATTAAACAGCACGCTGATGCACGGAACTGACGAAGAACTTCCACAAATTAAAAATGACACGCCCAAACAATTTATCAAACTGTTGCTAAGAGGAGAACTTCAAAGCGACTAGTTATCAATAAATATTTCCATATCCTGCCCAGAGAAGAACCAAGAAGCAAGTAAGAAGCAGAGAAAAAGCAGGAAGAACAGAAGTTGAAGATTCACAAGATTGAGACCAAGAAAGAAGATGGATGAAGAATAGACGACATACCTTCCCAAATCCCTATCCTATTGTAAACTAGTCGTCTTCGAAGTATTACAACGAAAAACGACCGCTTTTAGAGATACATAACGATGACTTTCACGCATACAAAGCCAGTAAACCACGAGATTCTGCACTCACAGCTCCATTCCATTATGGGTCCTCTACAACAGCAACACGCACTTCAAAAGCCAACAAGGAACGACGAACGAAGCTGTACATCAAATACTTGCCCACATCCATCTCGCTCAAGTCCATCACCTTCGTGCAAAAACATTCGCCAACTTCACGCTTGAACATTCATAGGATTGTGTGAACATGTGAAATCAAATTATGTGATGTAGGAATTGTGCAAAAGAAACGTGTGAAAAACTAAATAAGTTAAGCACACCAGACAGCTAATAAACTACAAAATAACAGTCATTGACTATGGACTTAAGTAAAAAAGTAGACTATCGATAAAATAAGTCATTACTTCTGAAATGTACAGTATATAAAGAAACAATATGCCACTTATTTTCTCCTCATAAAAATAAAAGAATAACTATATTTTACTTATTTTCTCCTTCTAAAAACAAAGAATAAAAAATTATCTTGTTGGATGTTTTCCCTTTTTTTTTTTAAACATTTGTACCATTTATTAGGATAATATCTCAATACTTGTGTATGTATATTTCTTTGTCAAAGAAATTCTTATTTGTTAGTGTAACAATGTTGAAATGAGTGTCTAGAAACAAAAACATTTTAATTGCACATGATATTTAGAAAATGTTTTAGGAATAGATTTTACTTAATTACTATATTTATATAAACAATATTTCTAAGAAAATCGATGTGAAAGACTCCTCACTTTCGATAACAAACTTCTTAAACAACAAACATCACACTTAAATAAAGAAAGAAAATAGTTAAAAATTAATAATAGCATAAAAATTTCTTCTTTTGTCACTTTTAATTATAATGTGGAAGAATATAAAAATATAAATTAGTAATACAAACTAGCATAGAACAGAATAACGTGGCTGAACACTAAGCAACAAAATTTAGATAAATTAGAAAATTTTTGACTGACTTAGACAACGATTCAATCATTGCCTAAATTCAGTGCAAAAATTAAGTTCGAAGGGTGGCGATATGTAAGGTGTCAGGCAAATCCAACATCTTCCATGAAAACCCTGACATGATAAGCAAATCCAGTAGTATGTCACATAGCTCCGAATAAATCGTGACATTAAATTAACCACAGTAATACAAGTAACGAGTGAGCAAATGGAATACCACAGACTAACACAAGAATGCCTAAATGCATGCCATACCTTCCCACCGTGAGACCGACGCAGTTCCGAGGGGAGAAACGAGAACAGAAGCCGAGAGCAGAACCGTGTTAAGCTAGAAGGCCCTACGATAAGGGACGGACTGGACACCCACATCGCCAGCAAACCACTAGAGCCACACAACCCGCACGTTTTAGCGTGAGACTTTTTCGCGTCTCTGTTACGTCAAGGACCATCCCCCAGCCCATGTTAAAAGCTAGAGCCCTCCAGAAAAACAGTATAGATCCTACGATAACACAAAAAGGGCCACTACCACCCGCAAGTTTTAGCGTGAGCCTTTTCGCGTGTCTGTTACATTAGGACCACTCCCCAGCCCATGTTAAAAGATAGAGCCCTCCAGAAGAACAGTATAGATCTTACGATAACGCTAAAAGGACCACACCAGCTGCAGGTTTTAGCGTGTGACTTTTTAGCGTCTCTGTTACGTTGCAAACTTTAAAAACATTGCCCCACCACGAAAAGTATAACGTTTTTCATTGGATGGACAGAATTTTTGTAGGCGGAGCTTAAGGTTAACATTGAGACCCTGATTGGTCAGATGGAAACACAGCCAGATAGTTTTTTTTTAAACCAACTTCAGTAAATTGTAGTAAGGTGAGAGTTAGTTCCGAGATGGCGAGGTGAGCGGAGCTGTGCTGCCCGCCGCTACCCTGACGCTGCCTAAACACCGACAAGGTAATGAACGCACGCGATGCAGCATTTTTGAGTGCATAAGGCTTCACTCAGAACTGCAGAAGTCTCATCTGTTACACCCCCTTTTTGCGTAATACTAGTGTCGATCGTAAATTAAAGCTCATGGTGTTCACATTTGCCACTTGAAGTAAAAATCTGAAATGCGATGATTTTTCTGTTATATAGTTATTGAGAAGCCACATCAGCCATTGTAATTTACGACAAGTTAGATAAGTAATTAAAGTTAATTGAGGGTCACTGTAGACCATTTTGATACTTTTCTCTTTTGTGAAAGTTAATTTAAACCTAGATTATAGATGTGATATGGCATAGGACATCCTTCGATTCATGGTAGAACTTGGAAACCCATTCAGGGAATATTTGTTCACATTTTTGTTGAACGCAGTTGGTTTTTACCATCCTGTATTAAAACACTTCCTTTTATCAATAGCGCAATTTATAAACAATGTTTTGTGAGTAGAATAAAATTTCCAATGGTAAACTTAACTGCTTTTTCGACGTTATTTTACCAGCTAACTAAATATAGGAAAGCCTTGAACCCCTTCCACTAAATTTATTTAGTATTAAGATTCTTTTACAGGGAGTGCAGTGGAGCTGACGCTGAGATAATTTAGTATTTGGTTATATCATCGCTAGTCTCACTGAACTCTTCTGAATTCTACATGTCATGTGTGGTCTGGAGTCTCCTTACCAGCAACAGGTCCCAGGTTCAAACTAGTGAATTCCCTAAAAAAACACGCTCAGAGCGTCGTTGCGCGAAAGCGGTAGGGAGACACGATATAGAACGAACAGACACCACCATGAATGTTTAGACTTTGAACAATTGTACGTAAACAGTTCAAAATACCTAAACAAAAGTACCAGAGCAAATTTTCTCAAATGGTTCAAATGGCTCTGAGCACTATAGGACTTAACAGCGGAGGTCATCAGTCCCCTAGAATTTAGAACTACTTAAACCTAACTAATCTAAGGATATCAGACGCATCCATGCTCGAGGCAGGATTCGAACTTGCGGCCGTAGCGGTCGCCCTGTTCCAGACTTAAGCGCCTAGAACCGCTCGGCCACCACGGCCGGCTTTCTTTCGTGGAAATATGAAGTAATTCGTGTCAGTAGTGAAGCAAAGAAACACTTTACACTGCTCGAACTAAACAAAGGTAAGGCACCTGCGCCCTATGCTTGGCATCTTGACCTGTTCTGAACATGGAAATCAAGCCTGGTAATCAAACTAAAGAAAATTTGACCCCACTTCCACTAACGTAGACAAAATTGGTATTGAGTCAAAAGTCAGAAGCTTATAAATCCGTTACAATATTAATTTATCTTAGCTGATACTTGAGGAGTGTCTGTACATATCTCAGAAGTTATTAAAGCACGTGAAGACACTTGTGTTTAGAAAAGGTTATGTCTTTATTTCTCCAAGACACCCCGTGAGTTGCACAATCCGGAGTTTACAATCAGCGCTGATACCTCGTGGTGGTCGGGAAAAGGACAAACAAGTAGGCCGTGACAAGTGCAATGTGCACCGTAGATAGTACCACAGCCCAGGGAAGTTTCAGCTGCGTACGCGCCCGAGAAAATATAAAGCCTGGACATGCCACGCACGATACTTAGGGAATGAGGAGAATATGACGCAATACCATGCGCAGAAAACTCGACGCGTACTCATTGAGGCAATCGGCACCAAACGTTAATAGGGACAGTAACAAAAAATAAAAGTCAAATAGTTGTTTTACTATTATTTCCAGAATTTATGACCGGCCGCGGTGGTCTTGCGGTTCTAGGCGCTACAGTCCGGAACCGCGGGACTGCTACGGTCGCAGCTTCGAATCCTGCCGGGGGCATGGATGTGTGTGAGCTCCTTAGGTTAGTTAGGTTTAAGTAGTTCTAAGTTCTAGGGGACTGATGACCTAAGATGTTTAGTCCCATAGTGCTCAGAGCCATTTGAACCAGAATTTATGATTGTGTGATTGTGAGTGTTGTGTCACCGCCAGACACCACGCTTGCCTTTAAATCGGCCGCGGTCCGTTAGTATACGTCGGTCCCTCGTGTCGTCACTATCAGTGATTGCAGACCGAGCGCCGCCACACGGCAGGGCTAGAGAGACTTCCTAGCACTCGCCCCAGTTGTACAGCTGACTTTGCTAGCGATGGTTCACTGACTTCTACGCTCTCATTTGCCGAGACAATAGTTAGCATAGCCTTCAGCTACGTCATTTGCTACGACCTAGGAAGGCGCCATTATCAGTTATTATTGATATTGTGCATCATGTACCGTCCAGAGTGACGTTCGTATTTAATGGATTAAAGTTAAGTATTCCACCAGCTACGCCCGTTTTTCTCAATTCTAATTCCCTTGTACATGTTCCAGACTTCACGCCAGCCTGCGTGAGCTAAAACGCGTGCATTTCGGCCTCCTTCAGTAATACGGTGTTGGCTCTTCTGCCAACCACAACAGTGAGCATGTAGGTTTAAGTGCAAGACGCTGGTAATGGAGAAAGTAAGTGGTATGCATTAGGCCCAACGCGTCGGTGAGGCCCAGAATGTTAACGCCAGAGGCGACGGCGAAAGGCGGCGGAAAGCCGATTAGCGGGCGGCGTAGTGGCCACTCGCACAGCCCCCACGCCGTGGTCGACGTCTATCTCACCCGGTCCGCCCCTAAACCTCGTCCAAGGAAGCAAACTCGCCAGCTGCAAGCTTTGTCAGGGGCATACGTTGCAAATTCTACAATGCTTGGTAGTAAGGAGATAGATGTGAGTATTACCGGTGTAGGGCCGCTTAAAAAAATAAAATAAAATAAAAATAAAAATAAATTATCGTTAACGCCGAGGTTGGTTTGAACACTACAGTGCATTATTACGCATGGTCCTATTGGAGGTGATACGTCCTTCCCATCGCCCGACCGTCGGGGTCCAGTGTGCCACACACTGTCGAATGCTTTGGCAACATCGAGTAGCACTCACTAGGCCGCAGTAACCTTTCCGGTTGAAGGCGTCTGTGGCGGCTTCGACTACTCTCATAAGTTGTTGTGTTGCTGAGTGTTTGTTGCGAAACCCGATCTGGTATTGGGGGAGCATTTCTTTTCTACGTATGTATCGTTCGATGTGAACCAATAGGAGGCGATCGTAAAGTTTACTGAGAGTGGGGAGTAAACTTATGGGGCGGTGGTGCTGAGGAAAGAGGGGGTCTTCTCCAGGCTTAGCTATCACGACCACTTCCGCGTGTTTCCACTGCTTCGGGAATTTTTGTGCTCGCCCGATACCGTTAAATATTTCCGTCAGGTTTTCTATCGGTATCTGAGGCACGTGTTTTAGCAGTTCGTTGGTGAGGAGGTCATGACCTGAGGCTTTCTTTGTGGGTAGAGATTTGATGGCTTTTGCTACCTCCTCGGTTGAGAAGGCAGGTATATCTTCAGCGACGTCAGCTTCTGCTGCGAGAAATGCAGTTAGCTGTTCTCTTGTTCTCGGTCTTGCGCCTCTGCTGGGGTGAATTGTTTCTCGAAGACGTCGGCGAGTGCGTTGGCTTTATCTTGGGTGCTGAACACTAGTCCTCTCTCGCCATCCAGAGGCGGCATCCTTGCGCGTCTTTTAGTGAACTGCTTGGTGGCTTGCCAGAGGCTGTTATCCTGCACTGGCGGTACACGCTGACACTGACGCTGAAAAGACGAGCCTATCTTTCGCTCGAGGTGGTGGAGTTTGGACAAAATTTGTCATTCCTGCGGTTCCTGTAAAAGAGAGAAAAATATATGACCACTCTTGTTGATTGGTCCTTGCTGGTGTAACCTGCACACACTCTGGTGGGGGATTAGTAAAACGTAATCCCTCAGCAGGTCAGGCCAACGCGTGGTTGGCCTGTGATGAGGTTGTTGGCCCAGTCCACGGATGAGCCGGTTGAGGGAGTGTCCCACTTTCTCGTAGAACTTCCTTGCGATGGCGCGGAACCTGTCTCGGAGAGGCAGGATCCCGATGTCCTCGCGCAGTTGGCGTGTAGAGTAGCTCCTCGGAAGATGCATAGCAGTCTTCAGGGCGCGGTTCTGTATCCGCCGCAGAGTCACAATGTGAGCATCTGCGGCTTTCCCCCAGACCACGGCCGCATACTCTAACAGTGGGCGAACCAATGTTAGGTAAAGCGTGATGCCGTGTTGCGGTGGCAATGACGACTGCGGGTTTACCGACGGATACAGGGCGCGAAGGCGTCCTATTGCTCTCCCTTCCAGGTGAGCCTGCGGTCTAGGGTAGCCCCTAGGTATTTCGCCGTGCCACTCCATGGGATAGGTTCTCCCAGGATTTCGACTGGCGTAAGCCCTGGCGGCAGAAGTCTTCGAGTGAAGACTGCCTGGCTCTTTGTAGCGTTGAATTTCAGCCGCCACTTTGTTGCCCATGAGCCCAATTGCTTCGCACCCTCGTTGGAGGCGGTTTCTCAGCACTAGGGCGTTCATGCTGCGAGTGAACAGGGCTGTATCATCAGCCTACAGCGTCAGTTCGACAGCTGCCACTTTCGGTGCGTCGGTAGTGTACAGGGAGTACAGCGAGGGATCGAGGACCGACCCCTGCGGCACCCCTGCACGAATCTGCCGGTCTGTGGACGTACCGCCGTCAGCCCTCACGTGGAAGGTTCGTTCAGACAGATACGACCTAGAAGCGTCATGTGGGACGTCGGTATCCCTTGTTCAAAAAGTTTGAACTCGAGACCGTCGTGCCATGCCGAGTCAAACGCTCGGGAGACGTCGAGGAACACTACCCCAAAGTATTCCCTTGTTTCCAGTGCCCTCATCGCCGGTTCTACCACCCGCAGAAGCTGGTGGGAAGTGTCATGTTCTTCTCGGAACCCGAACTGATCTTCCTGGACGATGCCCTCCTGGGTGACGTGTCGCATCAGTCTTCTCGCGTACAGCCTCTCGAAAACTTTCGAGAGGGACGGGAGCAGGCTGATGGGTTGGTAGCTCGATGCCTGGCGTGGGTCCCTGCCAGATTTCAGAATGGCGACGACCTCCACGTGTTTCGTTGGAAACATCGGCAAGTTGCCGGTGTAATTCCGGCGGAAGGTTCTTCAGCAGCAGGTTTGTGACGCCATCGCTGCCTCCAGCCTTCTTGGGGTTCAGCGAGCGAAGCTGCACAGCAACTTCCTTCTCCGTTACCGGCTCGATAACGTCGCCTTCCTCCCTTGCGGCGCGGAAGGTTGGTAGTTGCTCGTGGACCCGCCATATGTGATCGACGTCGATGACGTCGGCCACTGGTGTGAAGTTCGCTGCAAATGCGTTGGCCAGGACCCTGGCTTTCGCGTCGGGGTCGCTGGCGATGTCGTTCCCGACCTGTTAGGGCGGTACTCGCTGTCGCCGGCGTAGGAAGGACTTTACCACCCTCCACGCACTGCCACCCTCAGGATTGAGAGTAGACACAATTCCTGGTTCCGGTGTTGCTCAACTGCTGCCTTGATTTCCCGTCTCATGCAGTCTAAGCGGCGCTTCGTGTCTGGTTGGCGAGTGAGCTGTCATTCACGAAACAGTCGGTTCTGCACGGTGATCGCGTCCAGGATAGGGCGCGGTAGCTGTCGCGAGAAGTCTCGTGTTCCTTGGCGACGTCTCGGCGTGGCTTCTTCTGCTGCTCGGAGTATTCTTCGGTTGAAGAATGCTAGGGCGTCGTCTGCCCCTACCTCAGCGGGGTTTGGCACGTCCTCGAGCAGTTGGAGGGCTTTCGTCTGAAAGCGCTCGGCGTGGAGCCTGCGATAGCTCGGACGGCTGTCTGCAAGAGAAGCTCCGACCACGCCGAGCCCAAAAATGACGGCACGTGGTCGGCGGAAAGGACGTTACGCGTCTCGGTGGTCGCGATGTGCCCGATGCCCTTCAGAAGAGCAATATAGAGCACGTCCGGTTGTCCCCGTACAGGGAAGATGGTGGGGTCAAAGGGCCCCACGGTGATCGCTCCGTTGCGGTGAACAACGCAGGAGAGGCGGCGCCCGCTGCGGCTAACAGTTCGGTGTGTTTCGCATTCAAATCCCCGGCAATAAAAGCTTGCCCCTCCAGCAACAGCAGGGCGTCGAAGTCGGCTCCGTCTAGCGGCCTGCCAGGCTGCCGGTACACCGACACGAAAAGAATCTAGCCGGCGGCGGTGGTGTTGACGGCCACTGCTGTGGCCTCCAGCACATTAAGCGCCGGTAGTTGAACCCGGTGGTGGCGCAGTGACTTCTTCACGTAGATGGCAGTCCCGCCCCCGTGGGTGGCTCTGTCATCTCGGTAGCAGCAAAAATTTACTGCTTGCACGTCGACCCCGGGTTTAAGGAGGGTCTCCTGCACAAGGCAGATGTCGGCCGCCTCGTCCCCTAGGAATTGGCGAAACTCGCCCTGCTGGGAGTGGAGACTCCGAGCGTTGAACGTGCAAATGCTTAACCCATAAATATGGTCGTTATCCATTTTAAGGCTGGCTTCTCACGGCGGTGGCCTCGAGGGCCGCCGTCACTGCTCCCACAAGCACAGGTAGCTGAGTCATCAACTGGATGAGCGACCGCAGAAGCGCGGGCAGCTCGTTGGTGTCTTCCTTCGCTGTCTCGGGAAGCTTTGACTCCTTCGCGGCGGGCTGGGAGCGCCCTGCGCAGGAGGCAACCCTCCCTACAGCCGCGGGCGCCGACAAGCCGGCCGCCCCGACTGCAGGCAGCGCCGCCGGCGGAGGCAGCTGCGATGGCTGCGGTGCCGGTGCGGCCTCCTCTCGGAGGAGTGGGGGAGGGGGGGGGGGAGGGGGAGTGGCGGCTTCCACTTAGCGGCTGGCGCGGTCGATCTTCTTCTTCTTGGGACAGTCCCACGACGGGTGCTCCTCGGCGCACTTGCAGCTGCGCACAGGCATCCTGCAAAACTTTGCTACGCGGTTCATGCGTTGGCAGTTGAAGCACTGGGCTCGTCTGCCTTTCGCGCGGAGTGGCTGGACTTTCACGTCGAAGTCGACAATGTTTTCAACCTGAAAAATTTTCCGGTTGTCAACGTTGTCGACTAAAACCACAAGGAAGAAGGGCATGTCCCTGTGGGTCCTGGGCGACCTCTTCAGGTCGACGTGGTGGGTGTGGAAGCCGATTTCCTCCAGCTGCCGCTGAAGGAGCGCCGGTTCCATCTTCAGCGGCAGGTGGCGAAAAACGACCTTCAGCTGCTTCAGCTGCTCCGTGCTCTGCGTGAAGCAGTTTCACTTCTCAGTCTCAGAGAGCTGCAAGAGTTTCGCGTGGTCCTCTATGCACTCTGCTCTGACCTTGTAAGTGTCGGTCCCTGCGATCATCTTTCGCTGTTTTACGACCGAGTAGAGCTTCACTCTCACTCACCATAGCCCTGGCGCCAGTGGATGGTGATCAGCGGCGGGCGGCGGGGCGCTTTCGTCGCCCTAGTCGGTGTGGTAACGTCCGCGTCAGTCTCGGCTACTTCCGGCAGATCTGCACACGGGTTTGCAGCCTCGACCTGTTCCGGCGTCACCGGTCCAAACGACCTGACTCTCGCTGTGTGGCGCCGGGAGGGCGCGATGAAGCCTTCTTCGTCAGGCTTCTTCGGCGATGCGGTCGTCCTGCGACGTACCCTCCTCTTCTTCCGCCTGGCGCGGCTGGAGCTTGCCCGGGGGAGGGAGTGTCTTCTAAGGCCGCGGATGGGCGCTTCCGTAAGATTTGCTCGACCTCTGCAGGCTCGTCGGGTATTGCCAGCCTGGACGTTGGCGAGGGCGTGGCGGCTTCTGTAACCACCACGGCTGGCGTGACTGCTGGCGCGGCAGCTGTCGTGGCAACTGCGACACGTAATTGCCTGTCGCGACCCACAGGTACCAGGGACCAGAGTGTCGTCAGTACCTCCTCCCTGTCCGCTTCGGGCCCATGGCCAAGCGTTGCATGCAGATGCAACTCTCCTCGGGGGTCAGCATGGCGATGGCGGCGGCAAATTCCTCCTTTGTCAGGGGGATCGTTTGTTCGATGTTTCCTCTCGGCACGGCGCCGTCCGTTCGCAGAAATTTCCGTGTACTTCCGGCGGCCGCGAGCAACACTCTCACTCGTCGTCCTCGTCGGTGGTGGTGGGGGGGGGGGGGGGGGGGGCAGACGCTGCCGTCGTCCGGGAAACTTCCCTTAGAGCGCTATCTGCCACACCCTGCGCCTCGCCGGCCCCTCCTGCTTGTCGTAACCCCCATCACGACAACTTTGCCTCTTTAGAAAGACACGACAGTTTTTGCTTTCTCAGATAGGGGGGGGGGGGGTCACGCCACGTGGAGTTTGCCACACGGATCCCTAAAGGCCCTTTCAAGCTGATGTCGACTCTGAGTGAAAGAGAGAAACGCTGGTTAGCGAGAACACGCACGGCGAGTAGCCAAATGCGTGAACCCGCGCAACCGATCGCTACAAAATCACGAGCGAGAGGTTTGCCTCGGCAGCTTCAGCACAGAGCGTCCGCACACTTCGGCAGCCACAGCGCAAGTGCCGCGTGCGTTGGCGGGACACCACTCACTCACTCACTATATTGACGGGCCTGCCTTGGCCCGAGGTGACGGAGTTTAAGCTGTTCCTCCTGAAGTCCTTCGCGTGTTGGATTGGCCTCTGGTTACTGTGGATGCAGGAATTTGTCTGCCGGCTGATTCCGGCGGCTTCGTGTTCTTCTTCTTCTTACTGCTTCCTGGCTGCCCGAATTCTATGTTCTTCAGGCGGGAGTAGTCCACTGACGGCGTCTGTCTCGGGATGTACTTGACTGCTTGGTCAGTCGTGTA
The DNA here is from genome assembly GCF_023897955.1 of Schistocerca gregaria. NCBI lineage: Eukaryota > Metazoa > Arthropoda > Insecta > Orthoptera > Acrididae > Schistocerca > Schistocerca gregaria. The sequence goes on along the minus strand of NC_064923.1, from coordinate 75,078,263 downwards.
CCACCAGTCCTCGTCCGTGAAGATCGGGTTCTGGTTTATGAGCTCCAGATCTGCACTCCGACGAATTCCCTCCCGTGCAGCTTCTGGTTCAAGGGTTCGCGCCCCCAGTGGAATGGATATGGCTTATGAGATAGGGGAGGGATGTTGTTTACCGTGAAAGGATAAGGATGATCAAGATGGGGGTAGCTACTGTCTCGCAGGAAATCTGCGATCTTGGTGAGCACCTCCCTCACACAATTATTTATGGGGATGGGGAGGTACTCGAACGGCTCGTCTTCTTCTTCTCCCTCGGTTTCCATCGGCATTTCCTGTGTCGTTTCCGCAGAGGCAGGAGTGACGGCTGCTTCCGAGGGGGCCGTCTCCTTGTTGTCGGCGGTTTTCCCCGACTGCACGACCACCTCCCTAGCAACCTGCGTTGCCGCGTCGGCCAGGGAGGCGGTAGTTGGTGTTGCCGCGTCTACCTCCATACAGTTGGGGTCGGTGCGACGTCCGGCGTCGTGCGAGACGTGAGGTGCAGGGCGACCATTAGTTGAGTCACCTCCCGACGCGTCTCTTCTAGTTCCGCTCTCAGGGCCGCTCTCTCCTCCGCCATGGCGGATTTGAGCGCGTTGATTGCGTCCTCGTTGGCTTCCCGCAGTGCTTGGCGGAAGCCGTCCACGTCGTCTTTGTGGTGCAGCCCGCTTCCCCTGCTAAGGTAGGAGGGCGGGGTGACCACCTTTTCTTCTTGTTGGGCCACCTCTTCGTGTGTGGTGGCGAATTTCCGCTGCTTCCACGTCTTCAGATATAGCTGCAGCTGTGCGCGTTTGCGGCGTGCGAGCCACCGCAATTTACGCACACCGCTGCAGTACCCTTTGGTTTGGTGCAGTTGCGCGTGTCGTGCGGTTTTCCGCACTTAACACACGCAACCACGCCGTCGCATTCCCTGGCTATGTGTCCCAGCTTCTGACACTTATAGGACTGCAATTGTGCCACGGGCTTCCGCATCTTCTTCTTGTTGCCGCAACCGTTGCTCCCGACTGAGTTTAGCAGGAACTCAACAGCAGCAGCAATCTTGTCTGTTCCTCCATTCCTACGTCTCGGCATGGCGTTGCGCTAGTGGCGTTGGCGTGCGCGAGCGACGGTAACGAAGTGAGCCGCAGCGAGTCGAGCAGCGGTGTGCGTGCCTTGGCGGAACACCACCTCGTCCGGATCGTTATAGCCGCTCGACCACGAGCTTCTCTGCATCCTCGGCGCCGGTTGGGCCAATGAGGCGCGAGCGGAACCGGCGCGGCGGGGCGTGTTGGAGGGGAGCCGTGGGCCCCGGGTCCCGGCGTCTGGCCTCGGTGCGGCCTGTTTATTCCAAGCTCCCTCATCGTCCTGCCCCCATCGCTGCGCTGTCGTCAAATTCTTGTTAATGTTGTGCTGACTTGGGAGCCGCTATGCCGGTCGATGAAGTTATCACTGACTCGTTCCTCCACTGCCTCTTTAATAACAGAGTCCCAGAAACCTTTGAGGATGTGCTCTGCTACAGCTGATACTTACTTTTATCCGGGGCGAACGCTTCTCACTTATTCACAGATGCGTTGTGTGATGCGACGCTGCATCTGTCCGATATATCGTTTTCCACACTGACAGGAAATGCTGTACGCTCACTTCGTTACCGTCGCTCGCGCACGCCTTTCGTTCCAACCGTCAGTTATGGTAGGCCGCCAGGGCACAAGTTGGCAGCCGCGCTGGAGCTCTTCATCAGTGCGTTGCGGGGCGCCCGCGGTCGCAGACGACAGCAGAAGCAGAAGCGCAAGCAGCGGAAGCTGGAAAGTGTCCGGTGCTAGAAGTGCCTACAGTTGGGCCATGTGGCGGGGGTCTCTCGGAACGCAGTCTCGTGTTTGAAATGTGCGGCGGCAACTGCCCTAAGCCACGTGGAGTAGCCAGCAAATGCGCAAGCTGCGGCGGTCCCCACGCCGCCAACTCGCGCAGCTGTAGCTACCGCAAAGAATTTCGTCGGCAGCACACCACAACACGCCCTGAGGTACCCGCCGCCTGCCGACAGGTCGGCCGCCCCACCCCTCTCTCCAGTGAGGGGCGCGAGACGTGCCGCCCAGAGGCCGCCACTGACCAAGCGTTGACAGACTTCCAGGCAGCCTTTGCGGCCGAAAGGGCCGCGACGAAAGAAGAGCTCGTGGCTGTTCACCGCCAGCTTCAACAGCTGCGGGCTCTAAAGAAGACGCCGCCTACCCTTGCTGCCGCCTCCCCTGTGACGCGGCCGGTGCGGGTAGACGCCGCCACCCAGACGTCCACCGACGCGCCCCCTGCAGCAATGCGGGCGGCGTCGCGCACGGATATCGACGTCGGCACGCCTGCGCTGCCTTCTCCTGTGGAGACAGACGCGGACGAAACGTCTGGGGACGATATGCCGACCGCTTCTTCGCAAGATGAGGAAGTGGCAACGGACGAAGGGCTGGCCCTTCCGCTCCCAGACGAGCGGAGTGTGCAGCCCTTCCTGAAGAAGATCGTGGCGTCGTTTTGGGACGGGACGTACCCTCACGGGGACAACCCGTACCCCTACACGCCGGTGCATGCGAAACCACCACTCCCTCATCAACCGTGCTACCTGCGTCACACGCGTGGCATGTTGCGCGAGGCAGTGACGAGGAAAGAGCTACAATTGCTGAACAGCCGCGCCATCTTCACCCCCTCGGACTGGGAGCACATCTGCCAGGCCTCAGAGAAGTGAGCGAAGGAAGAGTGGCGCACCGGCAGGTGCCATCAACTACTTCGCTAATCTAAACACAGCGAAGTAGCCAGAAGCCAATTCCACCGAGAGGCCACACACACCAACAGCGCAGATCAAGGAGGAACAGCAGCAATGCTGCTTGAACTCCGCATCACCAGATTTAGGCAGTCCGTGAATTAGCGAGACGAGACGAGACGAGACGAGACCCGCTCGGGCTGCGGAGAGGTACGCATCACGGTTGTCGCTGTTACTACTCGAGATCTCGGGACGTGGAAGGGGACGCAAAGCTGCAGCCCTAGCGGAGTTGCTGCTCACGTTAGCTGGAACGTCCGGCAACAAGACCCTGCCAAAAGCTTGGCCACGTCGCCAAGTACTGCAAAGGCGCAGTTGTGTACTTGAAGTGTGCGCAAGCACATGACACACGCGAGTGCACGAAGCAGAAGGACACCCCTGTACCTGCGTCAACTGCGGCGAACGTCCGTTCATGCGCCTACAAGAGGAACTGGCGCGGACCGGACAAGAAGAAGACAAAGAAGCAAGTGACCACCACACATGAAGAGGTGGTCTCTTGTACAGAAGACGTCGATTCCAGGCGACTAAAGGATGCTGTACAAGAAGCCATGTCCGCCTTCAAATCCGCAATGGCGGAAGAGAGGGCGGCCATGCTGGCGGAACTGGGCGAGGCTCGGCGCCAGACTGCTGTGCTGTCGTAGGAACTTCGATCAGGCAAAGAAGACTCCGCCACCACCGAAGACACCGCCACCCAGACGACTCCTGCACGAGAGAAGGAGTTCGCAGCGGTGGCCACGCAAACCGACGGGCCTGCCGAAGGGGAAGCGACACAGCAAAAGGACACCGAAGCAGCTGCACAAGAGGAAGAAGAGTAGGAAGAAGCACCATTCCTCCCGATTCCTGACATATACAGCGCAAGTGCGGTAATGAAGAAAATTGCTATTTCACTTCGCGACGGTACATACCAACACCACGAAAATCCCTATCCTTTTGTTCCACCAAACCATCCAAAACCACCACTCCCCCACCAGCCACTTGGCTATCCGGAAGGCCTTACTGGACTTTCCACGGAGGATTTCAATCTCATTGATTCCTACCCTATCTTCACAGCAATGCAGATGCGTTGTGTAATCATTTCTCTGGTTAACGGAGAATATGCGAAGCCAACCCCGAGGAACAGACCTCAGCCACCAGTAAGAAGAAAAGGAAAAAGCATCACACCGACAAGAACAAGAAGTAGATTATCGGCACTTCTTGCCAGTTCCAGATACATCAAACAGTCCCACTAATATTTCGTCAAGATTCTCAGGGGAGTAAAAGCCAATAGGCCACAAACTTCCATTCTAATTTCCTCAAAAAGGAGCCGCCAGCCGGGACCCGGTGTCTCGCCTCAGTGCGGCCTGTATATTCCATCCGCCGCCACCGTCCTGCCTCCATCGGTGCGCTGTCGTATTCTTGCTATTGTTGTGTCTCACGCGGTGCTGATTTGGAAGCCGCTATCCCGGTTGACCAGGTTATCACTGACTCGTTCCTCCACTGCCTCTTTAATAACAGAGTCCAAGAAACCTTTGAGGATGTGCTCTGCTACAGCGGATATTTACTTCTCACTTATCCACAGATGCATTGTGTGATGCAACGCTGCATCTGTCCGATATATCGTTTCCCACACTGACAGGGATTGCTGTAGACACCAGGTGTTCTTAGATCCAAGTTGTCGTTCATTGAGAACAGCATATTCCTGTTTTTTTTACTGGAAGACGGAAGATGGTTTTTACCTTGTTCTTCTGCAATATCCTGACATTCTTGGCCGTGGGCGGCCCTGCATACTGGAGGAAAACCGGAGCGCGGATTTTCGTTGTGCTGGGTGACGGGAGCTGTTCGCGTTGAGGTACGGGTCCCTATGTGTTTTCTTTCGATAGACCAAATGTCCCAATGTGCCGTCCGTTTTCTTCTTTATTAGGATATCGACAGAGGGCAAGTAGGGAAGCAGCCTACTCACGCCTTATAGAGTTCATATGCTTTCCGTTGTGTGCCAGTCTAGTCCGCTGTGCCGGCCGCGGTGGTCTCGCGGTTCTAGGCGCTCAGTCCGGAACCGCGCGACTGCTACGGTCGCAGGTTCGAATCCTGCCTCGGGCATGGATGTGTGTAATGTCCTTAGGTTAGTTAGGTTTAATTAGTTCTCAGTTCTAGGCGACTGATGACCACAGATGTTAAGTCGCATAGTGCTCAGAGCCATTTGAATCTAGTCCGCTGTAACTAGCTATGACGTCACGAATGTTGCGCAATACCTTAAAAATAAAATAAATAATCTGAAGAGTTGATAGCAAGTCAGGAATGATGCTAAAATAACACTGTGTTAAGTTTCAATTTAGTAACTTTAAGAGTTTTCGAAATTTGGACGTTTTACGTAAAATTCATCGCCGCAACAGGAAGCAACTAGAAACTTCAAAATTTATATTCGGGTCCCTTTTTCATTCTAATTTAATGGAAACAGCATCCTGGATCTCACAAAGTAATATTTTGGATGAAATTCACGATTTTCTGTTTTTTTTTTGTGCTAAAAGTTAGCAAGATAGGTTAAGTAAGCGATTAGAAAAAGCTAGGATGTCTTGGTTTAGGTAGAATGGAGATACGCTATAATAACAAAGATGTGAGAAGTTTCAGAAAGGTAGCTATAAAACTAGCTGTAGCGTCTCTCCAAACGGCAAGTTCAGAGCTCATCTATTGCGTGCAGTACAATTAAAATAATTTTCTCGCCAAAAGCATTTAACCTAGCCGCATTACAATTTTATTATAGATACTTACCTGAGTTCCGAGTGCACAATTAAATCGCGAGCTTCATTGGCCTTCACCGAATAAAGCAATTAATTATTTAGTAACTTGAAGTGGTGTTCTGCTAGGCCCGGCGGCTAGTAACGCAAATTTTGTTGGCTGTGCCTTCGGCGGTCCGCACCGCTGCTATATAAATAAGAGCGTGCCAGCTAGAGTAAGGCCCCAGTTCTCTTCTAGATTCGTATTAGGGCGCAGTCCGTGTCAGAAGTCGCGTCGCGTTTGTACAGTCGCCAGTAACAGCCTCGGATGCCGTATTATGTAACTCGACATGCACTTAACAATGAGTTCGCATTGGGGTATAGTGTTAATTGCGGACTCCAGTGATTTAGTCACAGTTTGCGTATGTCGTATTGTCACGTGTCGCTGCAGGACAGATTTTCTACCATTACTAGCGCGGCATTTGATGAGCATTAACATCAAATGTTGGCGAGCATTCACTTTGAACATTTACATCGATAACGGTTATTGAACAGTTTCGTCATATAGGGGTAATAGGATCTGCGCAATAGACTCTGAACAGTAAGGTTTATAATTTATAAAGAACAGCTACCAGCCACATGTATGGTTTAAAAAAGGTTTATTTTCTTCAGACCATGACCGGTTTCGGATTTTTCTTTACAAATCCATCTTCAGATGGCAGTTACAAGCATTCTTAGTTGAACCTAGTTTTGTTTTTGTTATTCGTTTGCTGCACTGGGAAAGAAAAGAAATATTTTTGTTGTCATATCGGTAATGGTATTTTTACGAAAGATTTACTTCTTTTTCAATATCTAATTGCTCATGAGATAGTTTTTTAACCTTGGTAAACGTGCAGGTTAGTGTACTTACGTGCTGTGTAGTTCTGCCTGATGAAATATTCGTGCTTTTTTGTTTTCGAACGCAAGCTTAATACACTTTTCAATATGCACTATGTGAGTGGTATTCCAGTCAATGGACGTCACTTTCAACCTCATCATCTTAATTACACACGCAGCACACACGAATAACGTTAACAAAACGTGGCCCAGCTTCATATTACAAACGAGAACAATATTTGCAAAGAGCTTAGAGTCATAACGATGTTAACTTACAGATGCTGTATAGTCGATATGGGTACAGTAAAATATCTCTTTACTAGTGTATGAAATTAATCTAAAACGGAATAAAATAAAATTACATACAAATAAGATTACAAACATTATATGTAGCACAGAATTACTGTGTGTTTACTAATTAGTTGTTACAATTGTAGGATATAAATTCTAATATCTGACATGATAAGGAATGCACATGATTACATTATGCAATTTTTCAATGACGTATAAGCTGTTTCTGGGGCCTGTACACTGAATGTATTTAATGGAATATTAGGCTTAAGTTATTTTAAAAAAGTCAAGACTTCTTCAAAGTTATTTAGGAAGGAGGTGTTAACTGACTCTGTCTGTTCATTCAGAATGAGATCAGGGAACCTGTTTTTATGTGTATGAATCTCAATCTCCTCTAGGAGATTCAATGTGAAACCCTTATCTTTGAGGTGTAATATCTGCATGTTGTGTTCTATATTCTCAACTGTATGATTGTTTTCTGCAAGATGGGTGGCAAAAGCAGATTTGCTTAGGTTTTCAGACGTAGGGAATCAAGGTGTTCATTGAATCTTGTTTCAAAAGCTCTACCTGTTTGGCCAATGTAGAATTTAGGACAGTTGTTACACTTGAGTTTATAAATTCCAGATCTTTTATGGGGTATGCTATTGTGTGGGAGTGAGTGTACGACTCTTTGTAGGAGTTCGTTATTGGTAGAGAAACTGATTTTGATATTCTTCTTCTTGAAGAAGTTGGAAATTTTGTATGAAAGTGGGCCTATATATGGTAGGGCCACATATTTTACTGATTTTTTGTCTTTCGTAGTTGTTGTGGCTGTTGCTTGTTGCAAAGACTTATTGCTAGAAATTTTTCTTTTGTTTTTTGAGAGAGTGTGTCTATGATTGAAGCATCATAGCCATTATTTTGGGCAATTGATTTCATTATGCAGACTTCCTTGTGCTGTTCAGTGGGGGTGAGGGGGACTTTATGCATACGATGTAGCATTGACCGGAAATTAGCCATCTTATGTTGGTTCGGGTGGCAGGATGTGTTACTGATGGTAACATCTGTGGTTGTTGGTTTTCGAAAGATGCCAAAATGGTGTTTGTTATTTATGATTGATATTTTGAGATCCAGAAAATTGATGCTATTATTTATTTCATGCTCCACTGTGAATTTGATGTTGTTGTGTAATTTGCTCAGATCTTCAGCTAAGGCATCAATTTCGCTGCTGTTACCATCAAAAAGTAATAGAGTGTCATCTATGTATCTCTTGTAGTAAATTATTTTACTGTTCATTTGGTTATTGGATGAGAAGAACTTTTGATCAAGATGGTTATTGTAAATATCAGCTAATAATCTAGCAAGACTGCTACCCATTGCAAGGCCATCATTTTGGTTGTAGACTTTATTATTGAAGATGAAGTAATTATTAGACAAGACGAGTGTGAGGATCTCTATTAACTCATATTTTTTGGTAGATTGATCTTTTTGTGTTTTAGGAGGTTACTTTTTATTATGTTAATTGTTTCATCTACTGGGATGTTAGTGTATAGGTTTACAATATCTAGTGAGGCAAATCTAGCTGTTGGTGGTATGTGGATGTCTTTGATATGTTCTATAAGGTCCACTGTGTTTTTAATTGTAGACTTTGTTCGAACATGTAGTAAGTGGTAAGGAGATCCTTCAATTTTCTGCTTATGTAGTATGCTGGGCTGTTTCTTGGGTTCACAACAGGGCGTATGGGGGGAATTTTCTTTATGGATCTTAGGCTGTGACCGAAGTTTCGGTGCAGTTGGATTCATGGTAATGCAGTTCCGAATTTCATATTTATTTAAGAGGGATTTAAAACTGTTGAGTAATTTACGAAGTTTAGCTTGAAATTTTGCTGTGGGGTCTGATTCTAGTTCTGTGAAGTTATTGGACTGAAAAAATTCTAGAGTTTTTTCAATGTATTCTGATTCATACAAAACAACAACTGAATTTCCTTTATCAGCCTTTACCATGAGAGCTTTGTTAGCAGTAAGTTTATCATTGATATCTTTAAGAATTTTTTGTTCAATATTAATTATATTATTTTTTGAAAGCATGTGTTTAGCAATGAGTTTGTTGGCTTTATATGCCAACGCGTTTTTCTCATTGGACTTAAGTTTGGCAGCGTCACATACCAGTTTTGTAGCTGCTATTAGGTCTTTTATGTTCTTATTAATTAATCTTGGAGCAATGTTATGCTTGAGGCCTTTATCTAAGAGGTTAAGTTCATTGGGATTGAAAGAAATATATGTTGTGTTTACCACTCTATTATAGAATATATGCTTCTGCTGTTCCCCAGTGTTACGTGGTTCCTTTAATTTGAGTTGAATGAGGGATTTTAACTTCTTCTTGTGCCTAGAGGAGATTTGTTGTTGTTCTCTGCTAAGAGCATGATTGATATGGTGTGTTACATATGTGAACTGTAGAGGTGAGAGACTATTTCCTAATTGTAAATGCAGCTTGTACATAGATTTATTCAGCGTATCTTTCTTCTTATATTGTAATTTGATTTCTGTTTTTATCCAAATAGTTTCACATTTTGCTTTGCAAGCTTAGCAGCTTTTGTTTGACTATTGGCCTTAACTTTAACATAATTTGGGGTCACTTTCTCTAACAGACATGTTTTGTTGAATTTTATGTTGTTAATTGTTTTCATTACATCAATCTTACATTTTTTGAACGCTTGTAACATTCTCATTACCTGACTAGGTAAGCTTAACGCTATTTTGTCGAAAGTCGACATGTTGAGAAACGTGGCTGTTTTACTATAAGGTTTATAATTTATAAAGAACAGCTACCAACCACATGTATTGTTTAGAAAAGGTAATGATTTTACTATTTTATATTTCTAGTTTTCACTAAGGTTAACGAAGGCGATGTTGGCCTGATATATTCGACGATTCCCTTTGGTTACTCTGACTAAAGGATTCTTATAAGAAATACCAAATTAAAGGTATTTGCTCTTTCAATAGGTGATCTGTTTATACATGCTTATAGGTTATCCAAGTCTGCACAAAGCGATCGCGATTGTTAAGTAGATGTATTTGTTCTCTGTTTTCTATGTAGACAACCTGAAGATGCCTCAATAAGGCGAAACGCGTCGTTGAAAAAACTAAAAAACTAAAATTGCAACCAAGACTGTTCTTAACCAAAACTCTTTGGATAATAACACAATAAACTATGTTCATAGCTCCGCAGGCATTGTAACGTTTCTTATGGTGACCTACCGCAATAAATATTTCCGTCGCCTACTGCTTCGTAGCTTACAGAGGCAAACACATTTAGTGAAACGCTCTGTATATTTACAGTAACATCACAAGCTGAGGCTGCGGGCAGTGGAACAGATCCTGTAAGCTGCTCCCGCCCTTCGGGTAACCAGACCCCGGAAAACGCGCAGTTTCCAAATCAGCGTTCCTGAACGAACCTCAGCGAGCCGCCGCGCCGAGGCGTTTCTTCCTGGCGGGCGCAATTAGATTCCCACGGGCAGGCCGCGGTGCGTGATGTGATTAGGGGAGCAGCGCAGAGAGGGGCAGACGCACACATAGCCGTGCCCTGCCGCCCCCCTTCCCACCAAACCCTTCCCACCTCTCCAGCTGCTCTCGCGCACCTAGGCGCGGGCTGCGGCTTCAGCTCTCTCTTTACGAACGGCTGCGGGATTCAGAGGTGGCGTTACTGAGTGCGTCCTCTGCATAAATCACAGTGAAATTCATCCACGTCAAATCCTAGAGCTTAGCACAGTCATAGAGTTCATCAGGTAACACAGCTCTTCCCAAAATATAGGGTGTCCCAAAAGTCGGGACCGGGCTAAATGTCGCGAAAATAGTAAGAGGCAAGGACGGAGTGGATATGGGTATAAGCGTAAACTTTTGGCTTGACCTACGAAAGCCTTCCGCCATCTTGGTATCCACCATACTGGATTCATCTCACGTTTGTTCAATGGGAAGACGGTCGTGGGATGCATGTTTTAAGGGAAGAATCTGGGGAGAAACACAATGGTGAAGTCGCTTCTGCAATATTTTCGATAGATAGGAGGTTATGCATCATTTGCTATAACGTGTAATTCGTCACGAATCACGACACGTATGGCACACCGTAGCTTCCCCATACGAGAGGTGGTGTGAAATTGTTTAAAAAAGACAACACAGATAATTATGACGTGTTTATAATGTACAGTATATTGCGTGTTATGCGAATTATGACATTTATAATATTGTCTCAGAAGAAGCTGAGTATCACCGTGGGGTAGTGGCTATGATGCTAATCTGTTGCATCGAAGGTGCTGGCACGGTAGCTCAGCGTGCTCGGTCAGAGGGTTAGCTGCCCTCTGTAATAAAAATCCATCAACAACGAACTTAAAAAGGATGTCTTACGACGTCTGCCCCGAGCAGATGCAACGAACAAAAGCGAACAAAATGAGAAAAAAAAGGGAGTGAGTTTCAAACCCACCTGGACTGTACAATTGTAATTTCTACACTCCTGGAAATGGAAAAAAGAACACATTGACACCGGTGTGTCAGACCCACCATACTTGCTCCGGACACTGCGAGAGGGCTGTACAAGCAATGATCACACGCACGGCACAGCGGACACACCAGGAACCGCGGTGTTGGCCGTCGAATGGCGCTAGCTGCGCAGCATTTGTGCACCGCCGCCGTCAGTGTCAGCCAGTTTGCCGTCGCATACGGAGCTCCATCGCAGTCTTTAACACTGGTAGCATGCCGCGACAGCGTGGACGTGAACCGTATGTACAGTTGACGGACTTTGAGCGAGGCCGTATAGTGGACATGCGGGAGGCCGGGTGGACGTACCGCCGAATTGCTCAACACGTGGGGCGTGAGGTCTCCACAGTACATCGATGTTGTCGCCAGTGGTCGGCGGAAGGTGCACGTGTCCGTCGACCTGTGACCGGACCGCAGCGATGCACGGATGCACGCCAAGACCGTAGGATCCTACGCAGTGCCGTAGGGGACCGCACCGCCACTTCCCAGCAAATTAGAGACACTGTTGCTCCTGGGGTATCGGCGAGGACCATTCGCAACCGTCTCCATGAAGCTGGGCTACGGTCCTGCACACCGTTAGGCCGTCTTCCGCTCACGCCCCAACATCGTGCAGCCCGCCTCCAGTGGTGTCGCGACAGGCGTGAATAGAGGGACGAATGGAGACGTGTCGTCTTCAGCGATGAGAGTCGCTTCTGCCTTGGTGCCAATGATGGTCATATGAGTGTTTGGCGCCGTGCAGGTGAGCGCCACAATCAGGACTGCATACGACCGAGGCATACAGGGCCAACACCCGGCATCATGGTGTGGGGAGCGATCTCCTACACTGGCCGTACACCTCTGGTGATCGTCGAGGGGACAGTGAATAGTGCACGGTACATCCAAACCGTCATCGAACCCATCGTTCTACCATTCCTAGACCGGCAAGGAAACTTGCTGTTCCAACAGGACAATGCACGTCCGCATGTATTCCGTGCCACCCAACGTGCTCTAGAAGGTGTAAGTCAACTACCCTGGCCAGCAAGATCTCCGGATCTGTCCCCCATTGAGCATGTTTGGGACTGGATGAAGTGTCGTCTCACGCGGTCTGCACGTCCAGCACGAACGCTGGTCCAACTGAGGCGCCAGGTGGAAATGGCATGGCAAGCCGTTCCACAGGACTACATCCAGCATCTCTACGACCATGGGAGAACAGCAGCCTGCATTGCTGCGAAAGGTGGATATAAACTGTACTATTCTCGACATTGTGCATGCTCTGTTGCCTGTGTCTATGTGCCTGTGGTTCTGTCAGTGTGATCATGTGATGTATCTGACCCCAGGAATGTGTGAATAAAGTTTCCCCTTCCTGGGACAATGAATTCACGGTGTTCTTATTTCAATTTCCAGGAGTGTATATTCGGTTCGAGTACATTCTAGAAGTATCCACAAATGGCAAGAATAATTGTACTGGAATGTTCTGTAGCTCTATATATACTGTATGTGTTCTGGCCGGAGCCAGTTCACTCAGCGCTCTGATATGTGAAAGTGCTGAATAAACCTTCGTTAAGTGAAGTTAGTGTTCATCATTCATCTACTTACACCTTCCTCTACGTGACCACATTCAGGTGGAGGCGCCGGGTATTGGAACTTATGATACCTACATTATCGACGACAAAGTGGCTCCCATCAAGCCACGAGAGAGCCGCCGTTTACGTGGCGAGAAATCCGAGTTCGATCCATGTTCAACGGATTGCAATGGCTCTGAGCACTATGGGACTTAACTTCTGAGGTCATCAGTCCCCTAGAACTTAGAACTACTTAAGCCTAACTAACCTAAGGACATCACAAACATTCATGCCCGAGGCAGGATTCGAACCTTTGACCGTAGCAGCAGCGTGGTTCCAGACTGCAGCGCTTAGAACCGCTCGGCCTTCCCGGCCGGCGAGATCGCAATCTATCGGAGACAGAAGAAGAAGAGCACGTCCAGATGACAGCAACTGTGTGCCACCACATGAGACATCCTTCCGGGTCCTCTGGTGACGATGGTCAAGATCCGAACAAGTGGCTGAAGGTATATGAGCGTATAGCCAAATTTAACAGATGGGATGACACGACAACGCGTGATTGGCAAACGTATTTTTCTACTTGGAAGGCACTGCCAAACAATGGTATGAGAACAACGAGGAGAAGTTCACAAGCTGGGAAGTATTCCAGGTGGAACTGCGCAAGCATTTCGGCGACACACAACGACAGAAGTGCAAGGCTGAAGATATTAAAGTGCAGGGCACAGCATCCAGGAGAAACGACAGCATCCTATATTCAAGACGTCTTGGAGTTGTGTAATATAGTGGATCCTCGAATGAAGAAGGAAGATGAGGTTGCACATCTCACGAATGGTGTTGCTGAGGACATGTATCAAGCCTTACTCCTGAAGGAGGTTTCGACAGCAGACGACTTCATAAAATGGTGCCAGTATATCGAGACAATGCATGAAAAAGAATTACACGGAAGAAGTTTGAACGGCTTCCAAACATCGTATCGATGTCTATGATGGAGGAAGAAACTGATTTCTCAAGTGTTCTTCGTCACATAGTGAGAGACGAAGTTCAGAAGGCAAAAAGCCGAGACGCTTCAAGAGGACATAAGGGAGGAAGTGGAACAAACATTGAACCAAGTCTCTCTTCCTTCATTTCCCTTTTAAACGGTAAAAAAGTCGAGACCCAGCCGAAATTACGTTCCTACAATGCCGCATGATGAACCTGTTTGGACACCAAAGAACACGGATGTCTGGTGGACCCAGGATAACCAACCAGTATGTTTCCACTGCAGACGACCGGGACATGTGGTGCGCTATTGTCGAGAAAGGCGGCAGATATTTGATGACGACCGCGTCAAAAGACAGCAGACCGATCTTAGCCGACGCCAACTCCAGGACGACGAATATGAACAAGAAGATGTGGGTGCAGGACGACGTAGGTCACCATCGCCGCAAGTTATCCGCTGGAGGGGACGCTCCCCAATACGCCGATCAAGGTCTCCGTCGCTGTTTAGAAGCTCCAGCCGATCACCTAGCCGCCGCAACCTGGAAAACTATAGGGTGCGACCTTCCTTGGAGGTGAGGCCACCGAAGAGAAAAATCCTCCGCCGTCGATTACTACAAAAATAATAGGAAACTACGTCGATATCGTCATGGATGGCCGACCAGCCCAAGCTCTTGTGGAGCATCATATTCAGCCATTTCGGAGAAGTACCGTCACCAGTTGCAGAAATCCGTATTCGTCGACGACAAAACAACTCTGCTGAAGGTGTCTAATGGGAAACATGTAAAACCTACAGGAAGATGTGTCATTCGTGTGGGTATAAGCGGCCATACACAACCCTTAGAATTCGTCGTCTTACAAGATTGTAGTCATGACGTCATTCTCGGATGGGACTTTTTGAAATCTTCTCAAGCAATTACAGGCTGTGGTCGATCGAAGACTATGCTAGACGAGATACTGTGGACAGGAAAATGCGCATCCGAGTGTGTGGAGACTATATGTGCTGGATGAAGTGATCATTCCTGCAGTCAGCACTAGAAAGAAAGCTGTCATGTGTCATGCCATGAATCAACCCATGGATCTTGTAGTGGAATACCACTAAAGAATAACTTGGTCATCCCAGCCTCTGTCGTCTCGTTTAAGAACGGATTCGGTGAATTGTGGATAGTTAACTGTCGTCGAGAACCGCGGATTCTTCCAAGATGCATGTGCGTAGCAAACGTTGAGCCGTTAATTCCAGAACAATTGAGCGTCATAGAAACCTCCCATGCCGAGTCTGTGGGCGAAATTAGCGCTACCACTACGAAACAAGATCTTCTAGCTCGACTGTCACCAGATCTCACTAGGGAACAACAGAAGAAGCAAGAGTTCTCTGAATGCTTCAATTCACAGGTGAAGAGCAAATTAGACAAATCGATGGTGAAGCACCGGTTTAGCACCATCAACAAATAAGCCAGAGAGCATACCGTGTGTCAGCAACAAAACGTCGAACAATTCGCAAAGAAGTAGAGAAAATGACCTTGAATGACATCATTCAACCTTCGTGGAGCCCATGGTCGTCACTAGTGGTTCTCGTCAGGAAGAAGGATGGCAGGGGGCGCTTTTGCGTTGACTACAGGAAGCTTAATAAGAACTAAAAACGACGTTTACCCTCTTCCATGAATTTACGATACACTAGATTGTCTGAAGGGGGCACAGTTTTTTTCAACCGTGGACATATACTCGGGATACTGGCAAGTCGAAGTAGATGAGGCTGATCGTGAGAAAACTGCATTCATCACCCCTGAGGGCCAGTACGAGTTTAAGGTAATGTCGTTTGGTTTGTGTAATGCACCAGCAACTTTTGAACTGATAATGGGTAATCTTCTAAGGCACCTGAAGTGAACGATCTGTTTTTGTTATTTAGATGACATAGTGTTCTCAGAAACATTTTATGAACATTTAAAAAGACTAAGGGCCGTTCGTAAGTGTCTCCAACAAGCTGGACTGAAACTTAATCCAAGAAAGTGTCTCCTTGGAGCAAAAGAAATCAAAATACTTGGGCACTTTGTGTTGAACGAAGGTGTGCGGCCAGACTCAGAAAAAGTGAGAGCTATAAAGGAATTTCCTATTCCTAAAAGTATTAGATATTTGAGAAGCTTCCTCGGATTGTGTTCTTATTACCGTCGTTTTATCAAAGACTTTTGTATCAAAGCCAGGCCACTCCAAGAGTTGTTGAAAGCCGATGCCAAATTTATCTGAGGTGGTGCTCAACAAGACACTTTCGATGTGCTGCGAAAAGCTCTGATGGCTGACCCTGTACTTGGTCTGTATGATGAGAGAGCACCTACAGAACTACACACAATGCAAGAGGGTATGGGATCGGTGCTGTTGTGGTGCGGATTACGGATGGGAAAGAGAAGGTTATAGCCTATGATTTTAGGAAGATTACAAAAGCTGAGAGAAACTACTCAACTACAGAAAAAGAATGTCTTGCTGTGATCTGGGTCATGTGCAAATTTCGACAGTATCTCTACGGAAGGTCATTCATAGTTGTTACAGAGCATCATTCACTTTGTTGGCTGACAGATCATAAGGATCCAGCAGGACGACTCACCAGGTGGGCACTACAAGAGTATGACATTATCATAGTGTACAAAAGTGGAAGAAAACGCCAAGGTCCGACCGTCTCTCAAGAAACCCTGTGCAAGACCATCAAGACTTTGATGAAGATAGTGACTGGCTCACTGCACTCCAGGATCTCTCTGCTGAGCAGAAGAAGGATGCCAAAATATCTCAAATTATGCTTGCCTTTAATCGGTCAGAGATGTGAAAGGACAATTTAAGGTAGTTAATCGATTACTTTGCAAGAAAAACTTTGATCCGTTTGGAAAGAGGTGGCTACCAGTGATTCCTAAACACATGCGCTTAGATTTATACAGAAATTCCATGGCACATCTGAGGCCGGACATTTAGGTTTTATTAAGACATAACGCAAGAGATTTTTCTGACGAAGTTTATTTAGGAATGACCGTCACTATATGTCGCTCTGTCGAGAGAGTCATAGGAGAAAGGCAATTCCTCAGAAACCACCTGGCCTACTCATACCAATTCCAACAGCCGAAACGCCTTTCCAGCGTGTTGCGAATGACCTCCTCGGACGATTTCCAACGTGTGCTAGTGGCAATAGATGGATTATTGTTTGTACTGATTATCTGACGCATTATGCCGTTACAGAAGCCGCGAAAACAGCCGAAGCATTCAGAGCGGTGCTGTTGTGGTGCGGATTACGGATGGGAAAGAGAAGGTTATAGCCTATGCTTTTAGGAAGATTACAAAAGCTGAGAGAAACTACTCAACTACAGAAAAAGAATGTCTTGCTGTGATCTGGGTCATGTGCAAATTTCGACAGTATCTCTACGGAAGGTCATTCATAGTTGTTACAGAGCATCATTCACTTTGTTGGCTGACAGATCATAAGGATCCAGCAGGACGACTCACCAGGTGGGCACTACAAGAGTATGACATTATCATAGTGTACAAAAGTGGAAGAAAACGCCAAGGTCCGACCGTCTCTCAAGAAACCCTGTGCAAGACCATCAGAGCGACATAGTGAAAGACATTGTATGAAAACACGATGCCCCTAGGTCGTTAATTACAGATCGAGGAAAAGTTTTTAAATCGAATCTTGTGACAGAGATAAACCGTCGGTGCATTACCCATCACTGCCTACCATCCGCAAACTAACGGGCTTACTGAATTTTTTAAAATTATATACAGATGAAAGCCACACTTAAATACTACTTTTCTACATAGTTGCCATTTAAATTAAGGCACTTATCGTAGCGATGGACGAGCTAGGAAATTCCTTCGTCGTAAAATTCGGCCGCCTGCGCCTTCAACCACGTGGTTACCTCTTCTTGAAGTTGTGAGTCGTCATCAAAACGCTGGATAGCCAACCACTTCTTCATTGCTGGGAATAAGTGGAAGTCGCTCGGTGCCAGGTCGGGACTGTATGGCGGATGAGGAAACAACTCCCACTTAAAAGATTCGAGAACTTCACGAGTGGCATTTGCCGTGTGGGCCCGGGCGTTGTCGTGAATCAGCAAGAACTTTGAGCCCAACTTTCCCCTGCGCTTGTTTTGTATTGCTCTTCTGAGGTTGTGCAGAGTTCGGCAATACCTTTGACAGTTAATTGTAGTACCTCTTTCCAGGAAATCCACAAAAATCACACCTTTTCTGTCCCAAAAGAGGTAACCACGTGGTTAAAGGCGCAGGCGGCCGAATTTTACGACGAAGGAATTTCCAAGCTCGTCCATCGCTACGATAAATGCCTTAATTTAAATAGCAACTATGTAGAAAAGTAGTATTTAAGTGTGGCTTTCACCTGTATATAATTAAACAAATTTCCAATACTTTATTTATTTTTAATTCCAAAACGTAATGTACTTTGTGGGTAGCCCTAGTATTATTATCTGAGATCTTTATGCTATTCATATTGTTAAGAGCGCCGGTAAAAAAATTCGCTCTCTAGTAGCTGCCCATATGATCGGTCGCATATGTAATTAGTAAAGACTGCTGTAGAACAAAATGTATGTGAAAGTTACAAATATTTTAATATCTGTATTAAAAAGTGTACGAAATTATTTCATATATATTTTTAACATTCCATGTCAAATAATGCAGCCCTTCTCAGAGTTTAGCTCCGTTTGTAGCAACCGAATGAACATCGCATTTGAAATTATTTCAACTACGCGGAGGACGCGCAACTTGAAGTAATCTAAACATTTGCTGTTCCAGCACTGCAGTGGACGGGAATATTATCTTTTGAAATTAGTTTTATGAGTTGACTGATTAAAAATAGCAAAGATGGGCTTTGACCAGAACTTACCTAGGAACACAGAGTCTTCTTGTTAGGAGAATTCGAACGTTTTCTCAGTTAATTGCATTTACATAAGGAAATGAGATTAGTAACGTCACAATTTCTAGTACTTTCAGCTTATTTAAAAAGAGTAACAATTATTCATTCACGATTATATGGTAAGCCTGATACTTTTCTCCAACGTACATATATAGTGCACCGTGTAAAAAAATTCTCTGTCTATGAAGAAAAGACATTTTTATTCCTGGCCGCGCGGGATTAGCCGAACGGCCTAAGTCGCTGCGGTCGTGGACTGTGCGGATGATCCCGGCGGAGGTTCGAGTCCTCCCACGGGCATGGATGGGTGTGTGTGTTTGTCCTTAGGATAATTTGGGTTAAGTAGTGTGTAAGCTTAGGGGGCTGATGACCTTAGCAGTTAAGTCCCATAAGATTTCACGCACATTTGAACATTTTTCTATTCCTAAAATTAATTAATTTCATGAAGAAGAGATAAGACCAATATTTATTGTAGTCAAGATTAAAGATTATTTTTCAAACAATACATTAAAAATTAAATTATATGTAGAAGCAAGAGAGACAGTACAACGCAACACATTGCAGAACAAAGTGCTCTCTGTGTACCTGAAGACATTTCCGTGACCATTAGAGAAATTTTGCACTAACGCGATTCAACACAGCAGAAGTGACTGTATTACACGTCTCAGTAACCTGCTGTTCCAGGTGTTACTCTTCACGGAACACAATATGGACTGCAGATATTTCCACAGGTAGAAATCTAGGGCGTCAAATCAGGAGAATGTGGCAGCCACTCCACGAGACCACGACGCCCATTTCCAACAATCGGCAACTTCGTTCAAGCCATTCCCGTATACACAAGCACGATAAGGGTGGCTCCCCACCCTGCTGGAGGTTTAATGGAAATGCCCCTTCTTCGTTGAGAACTATAGACACGACCACCTAATCCAGCTTATTGGTCCATGATAAACGATTGAGGCGTGCAGTTGGGAAATACTAAGGCATGCGGCTTATTTTCCAGACTGGACTACGTCCGACTGTCACCTGTTTGCATCCCTGGTACACGCTCTCGCTGAACAACGCTTCAATTCGTGTGAAAGTGTACGAAAATAGCTCGCCGACTGGCTCGCTTCAAAAGAAGAACTGTTTGTTTGGCGTGGTATTCATAGCCTGCTGGAGAGATGGAAGAACAAACAACAGACTGGACATCTCTCGCGTTAAGTTAAATGCATCATGCTGCCCTCTGTTGCTGGATCTGTGTACTACATCGAAAAACAATCAAGATAGCGGACCCGTTGCGAAATGCTTCAGGTAAGTCATATTTACGTGTTAAATATTGCAATATACACATTTTCTGGTGCTCAAAATAAATAAATAAATAAATTGGGTAAGAGCGATTTGTAGAGATTGCGTTTAACGTAAGAGATGTGACATTATGAACATAATTGAGATATTATGACACTGAATTACGTCGTCCAAAATTCTGGACATCAGGATTCGGACATCAGGATTCGGTGGTAATATTTTTTTTCCTAAGAAGGCATTGATATAATAGTTGTTTTCAACATACTACTGTCTTATAACGTTCTTTCAATTAATGTTGCATTTCTCTTTGGATTCATAGAATAATATATTAGCTACGGGTTCGATTCCCGGCGGGGTCAGGGATTTTCTCTGCCTCGTGATGGCTGGGTGTTGTGTGATGTCCTTAGGTTAGTTAGGATACGTAGTTCTAAGTTCTAGGGGACTGATGACCTAAGCTGTTGAGTCCCATAGTGCTCAGAGCCATTTGAACCATAATATATTAGCTAATAAATTATTTTATTTGTGGTATCCAGTAATTAACTTTGTATTTTATGATGTTTTTAACTTTAACATGCATGGTAGTTTGCTAAAACTCGGTTTTTGTTTGTAGATCACAGGAAGGTATACAACACAACAAATCAAGACCACGTCAAGGAGATCCTAGACCTCTTAGCAGTAGGAGATGTTTCTGATATCGACATCGATATTTCAGATGACGAAGATCATCTTGAAAATATTCCAGGCGCTATTTCCACAACTCCAAGGATAGGAAGTGAGAAAATGACAGCGAAAGATGATTTGTTGGCGACACAATTTGAATTCACCGATGATGCAGTGGATATAGCGTAAGTTCATTATTATCTAGAAGGTGATGAAGAGCCACATGAGCTATCTCTATCTGCATGGACTGTACGTAAAAGTGAACTACAATATGACAACCTCACTAAGAAAGAAGAAATAAAGTATAGACGTCACCCATGGTCACCTCCTGTTCATTTTGAGAATCAGTGCTATATTGATCAAGAAATTGAAGAAAAGAAGAAATAAAGTATAGACGTCACACATGGTCACCTCCTGTTCATTTTGAGAATCAGTGCTATATTGATCAAGAAATTGAAGAAGAGCCTGTCTGTTACTTTACGAAATACGTAACTGAACAAGAATGGGATATTGTTTCGAGAACCACAAATATATATGCACTCCAGTCTCGTTATACAGATTTCAAACCAACGAACCCAGGTGAAATAAAAGCACTCATTGGCCTGCATATAGCGATGTTGTTGTTGTGGTCTTCAGTCCTGAGACTGGTTTGATGCAGCTCTCCATGCTACTCTATCTTGTGCAAGCTACTTCATCTCCCAATAACTCCTGCAACCTACATCCTTCTGAATCTGCTTAGTGTATTCATCTCTTGGTCTCCCTCTACGATTCTTACCCTCCACGCTGCCCTCCAATACTAAATTGGTGATCCCTCGATGTCTCAGAACATGTCCTATCAACCGATCCCTTCTTCTAGTCAAATTGTGCCACAAGCTCCTCTTCTCCCCAATTCTATTCAATACCTCCTCATTAGTTATGTGATCTACCCATCTAATCTTCAGCATACTTCTGTAGCACTAAATTTCAAAAGCTTCTATTCTCTTCTTGTCTAAACTGTTTATCGTCCACGTTTCACCTCCATACAAGGCTACACTCCATACAAATACTTTCAGAAACGACTTCCTGACATTTAAATCTATACTTGATGTTAACAAATTTTCCTTTTTCAGAAACGCTTTCCTTGCCATAGCCAGTCTAAATTTTATATCCTCTCTACTTCGACCATCATCAGTTATTTTACTCCCCAAATAGCAAAACTCCTTTACTACTTTAAGTGTCTCATTTCCTAATCTAATTCCCGCAGCATCACCCGATTTAATTCGACTACATTCCATTATCCTCGTTTTGCTTTTGTTGATGTTCATCTTATACCCTCCTATCAAGCCACTGTCCATTCCTTTCAACTGCTCTTCCAAGTCCTTTGCTGTCTCTGACAGCATAGTTCCTGCTGTCTTCACTGTTTCATCCCTCAAAGCTACCCATTCTTCTTCTACTGAATTTCTTTCCCCCATTCCTGTTAATTGTTTCCTTATGCTCTCCCTGAAACTCTGTACAATCTCTGGTTCTTTCAGTTTATCCAGGTCCCATCTGCTTAAATTCCCACCTTTTTGCAGTTTCTTCAGTTTTAATCTACAGTTCATAACCAATAGATTGTGGTCAGGGTCCACATCTGCTTCTGGAAATGTCTCACAATTTAAAACCTGGTTCCTAAAACTCTGTATGCCATTATATAATCTATCTGATACCTTTTAGTATCTCCAGGGTTCTTCCATGTATACAACCTTCTTTCATGATTCTCGAACCAAATGTTACCTATGATTAGGTTGGGCTCTGCGCAAAATTCCACCAGGCGACCTCCTCTTTCATTTCTTAGCGCCAATCCATATTCACCTACTATGTTTCCTTCTCTCCTTTTTCCTTCTGTTGAATTCCAGTCACCCACGAGTATTAAATTTTCGTCTCGCTTCACTAGCTGAATAATTTCTTTTATCTCATCATACATTTCATCAATTTCTTCATCATCTGCAGAGCTAGATGGCATTTAAACTTGTACTACTGTAGTAGACGTGGGCTTCGTGTCTTTCTTGGCCACAATAATGCATTCACTATGCTGTTTGTACATTCCTGGAAATGGAAAAAAGAACACATTGACACCGGTGTGTCAGACCCACCATACTTGCTACGGACACTGCGAGAGGGCTGTACAAGCAATGATCACACGCACGGCACAGCGGACACACCAGGAACCGCGGTGTTGGCCGTCGAATGGCGCTAGCTGCGCAGCATTTGTGCACCGCCGCCGTCAGTGTCAGCCAGTTTGCTGTGGCATACGGAGCTCCATCGCAGTCTTTAACACTGGTAGCATGCCGCGACAGCGTGGACGTGGACCGTATGTGCAGTTGACGGACTTTGAGCGAGGGCGTATAGTGGGCATGCGGGAGGCCGGGTGGACGTACCGCCGAATTGCTCAACACGTGGGGCGTGAGGTCTCCACAGTACATCGATGTTGTCGCCATTGGTCGGCGGAAGGTGCACGTGACCGTCGACCTGGGACCGGACCGCAGCGACGCATGGATGCACGCCAAGACCGTAGGATCCTACGCAGTGCCGCAGGAGACCGCACCGTCACTTCCCAGCAAATTAGGGACACTGTTGCTCCTGGGGTATCGGCGAGGACCATTCGCAACCGTCTCCATGAAGCTGGGCTACGGTCCCACACACCGTTAGGCCGTATTCCGCTCACGCCCCAACATCGTGCAGCCCACCTCCAGTGGTGTCGCGACAGGCGTGAATGGAGGGACGAATGGAGACGTGTCGTCTTCAGCGATGAGAGTCGCTTCTGCCTTGGTGCCAATGATGGACGTATGCGTGTTTGGCGCCGTGCAGGTGAGCGCCACAATCAGGACTGCATACGACCGAGGCACACAGGGCCAACACCCGGCATTATGGTGTGGGGAGCGATCTCCTACACTGGCCGTACACCTCTGGTGATCGTCGAGGGGACACTGAATAGTGCACGGTACATCCAAACCGTCATCGAACCCATCGTTCTACAATTCCTAGACCGGCAAGGGAACTTGCTGTTCCAACAGGACAATGCACGTCCGCATGTATTCCGTGCCACCCAAGGTGCTCTAGAAGGTGTAAGTCAACTACCCTGGCCAGCAAGATCTCCGGATCTGTCCCCCATTGAGCATGTTTGGGACTGGATGAAGCGTCGTCTCACGCGGTCTGCACGTCCAGCACGAACGCTGGTCCAACTGAGGCGCCAGGTGGAAATGGCATGGCAAGCCGTTCCACAGGACTGCATCCAGCATCTCTACGATCGTCTCCATGGGAGAATAGCAGCCTGCATTGCTGCGAAAGGTGGATATACACTGTACTAGTGCCGACATTGTGCATGCTCTGTTGCCTGTGTCTATGTGCCTGTGATTCTGTCAGTGTGATCATGTGATGTATCTGACCCCAGGAATGTGTCAATAAGGTTTCCCCTTCCTGGGACAATGAATTCACGGTGTTCTTATTTCAATTTCCAGGAGTGTAGTAGCTTACCCGCACTCCTATTTCTTATTCATTATTAAACCTACTCCTATTCCCTTATTTGATTTTGTATTTATAACCTTGTATTCACCTGACCAACAGTCTTGTTCCTCCTGACACCGAACTTCACTATTCCCACTATATCTAACTTTAACCTATCCATTTCCCTTTTTAAATTTTCTAACCTATCTGCCCGATTAAGGGATCTGACATTCCACGATCCGATTCGTAGAACGCCAGTTTTCTTTCTCTTGATAACGACGTCCTCTTGAGTAGTCCCCGCCTGGAGATCCGAATGGGGGAGTTTTTTACCTCTGGAATATTTTACCCAAGAGGACGCGTCATAATTTAATTATACAGTAAAGCTGCATGCCCTTGGGAAAAATTACGGCCGTAGTTTCCCCTTGCTTTCAGCCGTTCGCAGTACCAGAGCAGCAAGGCCATTTTGGTTAGTGTTACAAGGCCAGATCAGTCAACCATCCAGACTGCAACTATTGAAAAGGCTGCTGCCCCTCTTCAGGAACTACATGTTTGTCTGGCCTCTCAACAGATACCCCTCCGTTATGGTTACACCTACGGTACGGTTATCTGTATCGTTGAGGCACGCAAGTCTCTCCTCGAGTGAGACTTTACTAGGACAAGTTAGTTGGAATAGGTTTGTTCTTAGTTTCTATGACTAGAAATAGGTTTTTCCAGCTGCGAAATGCATATTGTCAACAATTTGGAACGCCCTGCAAACTCAAGTGACAAATTGTATAAAGTTCGACCTTTGTACAATTCCATCGGAAAAAGATGTTTAGAACTCTTCCTTGAAGAATCTTTATGTATTGATGAACAGATGGTTCCATTCAAAGGTCAGCTTTCAATCAAGCGGTATGTGAAAGGTAAGCCGTGTCCTTGGGGAATTAAAATATTGGTTTTGTCTGGAAGATCTGGTGTTGCTTATGACTTCCTAATACATCAGGATAGTGAGACTGAGCTTGATGACCAGAACAAGAAACTATTTTGTTTAGGTGCGTCAGCTGTTCTCCATCTGTGTGGCAGAATAAAAAGTGAAGGACACAAGCTATATTTTGACAATTACTTCTCGTCTTATCATCTTCTTCAAGAACTAAAACGCAGAAATTTTTTTACCGCTGGAACATATCGTGTAAACAGGTTTTCTTCTCCTACGTTGATAAATGAGAAAGACATCAGAAATAAGGGGAGAGGATTGTCTGACCAGGTTGTCAGCAGAGACAGTGGCAATGGCTTGATAACAGAACTGTGGTATTGGGTTAAAATTTTTATGGAATAGGTAAAGAAGACACTGCTGAACGTTGGGACAAAACGTCAAGATCATACGTAAAAATCAGGCGCCCCGATGTTGTTAATTTGTATAACGAATCAATAAGTGGAGTAGACTTGTTTGATCAGCTGATTGGACTGTACAGAATCTTTATTACATCCAGAAAATGGGCTCTAAGAATGCTTATGCATGCTGTTGGTTTTGCTTTCGTCAACAGCTGGTTAGAATATCGAAAACACTATTCAGTGAAAAAAATTCAAGACAACAAAGTATTTGACTTACTGCATTTCCGAATGAGTGTAGCTGAAAATCTTGTGAGAGCAGGGACAAGCACAAAGAGAAGAAGAGGTAGGCCAAGCAGTGAAGAAGCTGGAAAAGAGACTCAAAAGAAAATATCCGGAGCAGAGAGACGACCTCAATCAAACGTACAATACGACAGTGTTAACCATCTCCCAGTGGTAGATCAGTGCAAAGATGGAGGTAGATGCAAAAACACACCATGTCAATGGCAATCAAAAATAATCTGTTCAAAATGTGATGTTCACCTTTGCCTGAAAAAAGATGAAAATTGCTTTGTGGTCTTTCATACAAAATGAATGCAAAGAAATTTGTCTTCTGTAAGTGTTCAACTTATTAACTGTTCTGTAAATCATAAAACCATTAGTTAAAATTATTAATATAACGTATAGACTCCTG
Source organism: Schistocerca gregaria (assembly GCF_023897955.1). NCBI lineage: Eukaryota > Metazoa > Arthropoda > Insecta > Orthoptera > Acrididae > Schistocerca > Schistocerca gregaria. Next base: position 75,052,292 of record NC_064923.1, on the reverse strand, counting down.
TATTCTGTAAAAAAATTCCACTCATGAAAATATTTTGCACAATAAATACTGCTGTATAATTTGTAGCTTCTGACTTCTTATTTCACATTACCAACACCCCCGAGACCAAATGTCAAATTTATTGGACAACATTTCATTTTTTAAACCTTGTACACAATAAATAGGTCCATATAGACACGACAAAGTGCAAAAAAAGATTCTATATCTTTAAAATAATCCAGAACTGTATGGGTTAAGCTTCTCCCACTAGTCAGCACTACTGTCACCGAAAAATTCAGTATGGCGGTTGAGGAATATTCAAAAACTGAAGATGGCGGTGTTGGGGAAAACTTAAAGTTCGTCATGGCAGAACTAGCACAGCTGTGATGTTTACTGTCACACAAATCCCCTCCGTCCCCTACCCCCTTATGCTACGCTCCTCTCCACCTTTCCCCTCCCTGAACCTCCCCTACCTTCTATAGCCAATCTCAGTATAGTACTTTAAAGGTCAATAAAATGCCACAGCTAGCCCCTAGAACTGCATAAAAATGGTACCATGTTCAAAGATATGCAGTATTTACAAACAAATTGTGTAAACTTTAATTGAATTCCGTTAAAATGGCGTCGTGTTCAAAGATATTTGCCTCTGAATCGTGTAAAATACTATCATGTTCAAAGATATTTGTCAGTACTACAATATTTTCATGTCGAAAACGTGTAAGCTTCACCTGAATTGGCCCCCTGTTCAAAGATATTTGCCTCTGAATTGCATAAATTGGCGCCATTCAGCGCACTCACTCATACACACGCATTCACTCTCTCTCTCTCACACACAAATGCATTACATTCCACCGCAGTATTTTGTCTCTGAATTAAGTCAAATTATGCACCTCACTGTCACTAAATTTCGTATCACGTGTGTTCAGACAACACATACAATATTTACACAGCTGCCTCACCATCACCAAAATCAGAAAATTTCATCTCTTGATCTCTTGAAGAATGTGTGTGTAAAATACTGCTCTCTTTCTCTACATCTCTATCTCTCTGCAATGCTTAATGAGACAACAACATTATAATGTATTGCAGAGGGAATTAAAGGAAAAAATCCCCAAGAAGAATACTATAGATATAAATTTTGTAATAAATGTTCTTTTTTACATTTACATTATCTTGCAGCACAAACCATTTTACTTTTGTGCCCTCACACAGTGGAAACTTATGGCTGTAATTACAACCTTCAATCATTTTCGGAATATCCTAATACGCGCAGCTCGTGGTCTCATGGTAGAGTTCTCGCTTGCCGAGCACGAGGTCCTGGTATCGATTCCCTATGGGGTCAGGGATTTTCATCTGCCTCTAGATGACTGGGTGTTGTTCTGTTTTATTTATTTATTGTTCTGTGGGACCAAATTAAGGAGAAGTATCCTTGGTCGTGGAACGAGTTAATACATGAAATTATAACACGATAGTAGAAACAGATAAAATATAAGTAACATATTCAGGAGACAATTCTTAAGCTTAAATAAAGAAAATCAACAATGTAACACTGGAATTTGCTTGAGTTTTCAGCTCTTCCAGGAGCTCCTTGACGGAATAGGAGTGAGCCATGAGGAAACTCTTCAGTTTAGACTTAAAAGTGTTTGGGCAACTGCTAAGATTTTTGAGTTCTTGTGGTAGCTTACTGAAAATGGATGCAGCAGAATACTGCACTCCTTTCTGCACAAGAGTCAAGCAAGTGCATTCCACATGTAGATTTGATTTCCGCCTAGTATTAACTGAGTGAAAGCTGCTAACGCTTAGGAATAAGCTAATATTGCTAACAACAAACAACATTAAAGAAAATATATACTTTGAGGGCAATGTCACAATTACAGACTATTGAATAGGGGTCGACAAGAGGTTCTCGAACTTACACCAGACATAGCTCGAACAGCCCGATTTTGAGCCAAAAATATCCTTTTTGAATCAGAAGAATTACCCCAAAAAATAATACCATATGACATAAGCATATGAATATATGCGAAGTAGACTACTTTTCGTGTTGAACTGTCACTTATTTCAGATACTGTTCTAATGGTAAATAAAGCAGCATTTAGTTTCTGAACAAGATCCCGAACATGGGATTTCCACAACAGCTTACTATCTATCCGAACGCCTAGGAAATTGAACTGTTCCGTCTCGCTTATAACATGCCCATTCTGTCTGATCAAACTATCGGTTGTTGTAGAATTGTGAGTTAGAAACTGTAAAAACTGAGTCTTACTGTGATTTAGTATCAAATTATTTTCCACAAGCCACGAACTTATTTCATGAACTACATTATTTGATAGTGTTTCAATATTACACACATGATCCTTCACAACCAAGCTGGTGTCATCAGCAAACAGAAATATTTTTGAATCGCCTGTAATACTAGAAAGCATATCATTTATATAAATAAGAAACAGCAGTGGCCCCAGCACCGACCCTTGGGGAATGCCCCACTTAACAGTGCCCCATTGGGACTGAACATCAGTACCACTCTCAATATTGCGGAGAATTACCTTCTGCTTTCTGTTCTTAAGGTAAGAGGCGAACCAAATGTAAGCTACTCCCCTTACTTCATGATGATCCAACTTCTGCAGTAATATTTTGTGGCCAACACAGTCAAAAGCCTTTGTTAAATCAAAGAAAACACCTAGCGTTCGCAACCTCTTATTTAATCCGTCCAAAACCTCACAGAGAAAAGAGAATATAGCATTTTCAGTTGTTAAACCATTTCTAAAACCAAACTGTACATTTGACAGTAAATTATGTCAATTTAAATGCTCCAGTAACCTTATATATACAACCTTCTCGATAACTTTAACAAACGCCGATGGCATAGAAATAGGTCTAATTATTGTCAACATTGTCCCTGTCTCCATTTTTATAAACTGGCTTCTCTACCGAGCACTTTAATCGATCAGGAAACCGACCACTCCTAAAGGAAAAGTTACTCATATGGCTAAGTACTGGGCTAACATACAAAGAACAATACTTCAGTATTCTGCTATATACCCCGTCATATCCATGAGAGTTCTTGGTCTTTAGTGATTTAAGTATTAACTCAATCACTCTCTTGTCAGTATCATGGAGGAGCATTTCAGGTAACAGTCTCGGGACACTTTTTTCTACGAGCGCTAATGATTCTAGGTTTCTATTTAGTTCACCTGCTATATTCAGAAAGCGATTATTAAATACTGTACATATATGCGAATTATCAGTAACACGGACATTCCCACTACGTACTGATTCTACACTCCTGGAAATGGAAAAAAGAAAACATTGACACCGGTGTGTCAGACCCACCATACTTGCTCCGGACACTGCGAGAGGGCTGTACAAGCAATGATCACACGCACGGCACAGCGGACACACCAGGAACCGCGGTGTTGGCCGTCGAATGGCGTTAGCTGCGCAGCATTTGTGCACCGCCGCCGTCAGTGTCAGCCAGTTTGCCGTGACATACGGAGCTCCATCGCAGTCTTTAACACTGGTAGCATGCCGCGACAGCGTGGACGTGAACCGTATGTGCAGTTGACGGACTTTGAGCGAGGGCGTATAGTGGGCATGCGGGAGGCCGGGTGGACGTACCGCCGAATTGCTCAACACGTGGGGCGTGAGGTCTCCACAGTACATCGATGTTGTCGCCAGAGGTCGGCGGAAGGTGCACGTGCCCGTCGACCTGGGACCGGACCACAGCGAAGCACGGATGCACGCCAAGACCGTAGGATCCTACACAGTGCCATAGGGGATCGCACCGCCACTTCCCAGCAAATTAGGGACACTGTTGCTCCTGGGGTATCGGCGAGGACCAATCGCCACCGTCTCCATGAAGCTGGGCTACGGTCCCGCACACCGTTAGTCCGTCTTCCGCTCACGCCCCAACATCGTGCAGCTCGCCTCCAGTGGTGTCGCGACAGGCGTGAATGGAGGGACGAATGGAGACGTGTCGTCTTCAGCGATGAGAGTCGCTTCTGCCTTGGTGCCAATGATGGTCGTATGCGTGTTTGGCGCCGTGCAGGTGAGCGCCACAATCAGGACTGCATACGACCGAGGCACACAGGGCCAACACCCGGCATCATGGTGTGGGGAGCGATCTCCTACACTGGCCGTACACCTCTGGTGATCGTCGAGGGGACACTGAATAGTGCATGGTACATCCAAACCGTCATCGAACCCATCGTTCTACCATTCCTAGACCGGCAAGGGAACTTGCTGTTCCAACAGGACAATGCACGTCCGCATGTATTCCGTGCCACCCAAGGTGCTCTAGAAGGTGTACGTCAATTTCCCTGGAAAGCAAGATCTCCGGATCTGTCCCCCATTGAGCATGTTTGGGACTGGATGAAGCGTCGTCTCACGCGGTCTGCACGTCCAGCACGAACGCTGGTCCAACTGAGGCGCCAGGTGGAAATGGCATGGCAAGCCGTTCCACAGGACTACATCCAGCATCTCTACGATCGTCTCCATGGGAGAATAGCAGCCTGCATTGCTGCGAAAGGTGGATATACACTGTACTAGTGCCGACATTGTGCATGCTCTGTTGCCTGTGTCTATGTGCCTGTGGTTCTGTCAGTGTGATCATGTGATGTATCTGACCCCAGGAATGTGTGAATAAAGTTTCCCCTTCCTGGGACAATGAATTCACGGTGTTCTTATTTCAATTTCCAGGAGTGTATATCCTCTACCTGTCTCTGCAGACCAGCCACTTCCTTTACGACTGACCATATGGTTTTAATTTTATTCTGAGATTAGCTATTCTATCTGCATACCACATACTTTTTGCCTTCCTAATAACTTTTTAAGCACCTTACAATATTGTTTGTATTGGGCTGCTGCATTTAGATTTTGACTATTTCTGAAGTTTTGATATAATTGCCACTTTCTTCCACAGGATATTCTTATCCTTCTAGTCAGCCACCCAGGCTGCCTGTTTGCGCTAGTACCCTGTTTTCAACGTTCTAACGGAAAGAAACTTTCAAAGAGCACGAGAAAAGTCTTGAGGAAAGCATTATATTTATCGTCTACTGTATCAGCGCTGTAAACATCTTACCACTGTTGTTCTCTGATAAGGTTTACAAAGGTCTCTACAGCAACTGGATCAGCTTTCCTAAAAAGTTGATAACTATATTTAACATGTGTTGCAGCACAAAACCTTTTAGAGTTAAAATTTGTGCATCATGATCTGAAAGGCCATTCACCTTTTTGCTAACAGAATGCCCTTCTGGTAACGAGGAATGAAGAAAAATGTTGTCTATGGTTGTTCTACTGTTTCCTTGGAAAGAATACTTCATCATCCCCATTACGGTCGGAGGAAGGTAATGGAAAACCACCTCCACCAGGACCTTGCCTAGTAGCGGCGGTGCGGGTATCCCGCTTCGTTCCCATACACTATGTCAAGGAGTATGGGACTTCATCATCATCGCACTGTAGGAGTTGGTTCCTAGAAACTGAGTTAATATGTGAGATATCTTCACCAGCTAATCAAGTTTTGATAGCTGTATGTGCCAATGTAAAATCGAAGTGACACTGAATTCTATTTTGTGTGCAAATTGTGTACAATATGAATAGTATATCCTGTGGTGTATGACTTTGTGCACAATGGCACGGAGAGGTGGGTTACAGAGTGCTGTGGCAAGTGTCATCATAGAAAAGCTGGACAGGAGCAGAAATTATTAGTGAACAGATTAACAGAGTAAATAGAAGATTTACTTAGCTGAGCGAGAACAGATTCCAGCTATGTCAACAGCAACAATAAAGGAGCCAGAGCCACGACTGAGTGGCGTCCGCCTAGCCTGAAGAGGCTGCAAGTGTGACTGAGCTGACTGGCCACCACTGGCAGCAGAAGAGGGCGCTCGTGGTACAGGGCCACTGGGGGCGTGGTTCAGTGGGCGCGCACCACTGTGTCCGCAAGATCCCGTGCAACTGCTATTGGCGTCAGGCGGAAACTTACTGTTCTGCTGCTAGCTTAATGCCGATACGGTGACATCTATACACGACACCACAATTTGCTTATGTAACAATGTAATCGTTTTTCATACTGAAACAGAAACAATTCCGTGTAAAAAAAACACATTCATATTTCTCATTCTCCAGAAGCATGTGGGAAATCTTTCCATGTGAGTTCCGATTTCTCTGGTAACTTCCCCTCGCCAGGTAGGACAGAAATGATGATCGAAATTGCGTGAGAACATCGAAAAGTATCTCTGTTTTAATGACTGCCACCAACACTCGCCTGTTATATCCATGACACTGTTCTCCCGCCCCCCCTCTCTCTCTTTCTCTTTCTCTCTCTCTCTCTGTCTCTCTCTCTCTCCCTATGTCTCCCTCTCTCTCCCTCCCTCAATTCTAGTGTCAATATTCACTACCAGAATTCGGATTTTATTAGATTCCTCTGCAGTCCCCTTCTGGCATATTCCCGATATAACAGACGTATCAAAAAGTCAAGATCCTGTTCATCTTGTGCTAGAATGGATTGAACATTAGCAAAACTTAACGAAACCACCACATCTTAAAAATGATTTCCATTTCTTCACAGATGTTCTTGAATCTTCGGAGAGCCGCTTCTACGTAAATGCTGAACAACATGGATGATACACTGCAACATTGTCTCTGCTCTTTTGTGACACTAATAGGGGCTGATAACTTTGACTCCCTTATTTATTTATTGTATCATTTCTATACATTTCACTAATACTCTTTAAAATATGGTGATGCATATTTGTATCTTTCAGAGCCTCCCCGAGTTTTGTTCTAGGAACCACGACGTAAGCTTTCCCTAAATGTGCAACGGCAATGTATAACTCCTTTATTACTATTATAAATTTCAGCATTAGCTGTTGTAAAGAAAGAGGTCGTCTGTACAAGGGCTGCTCCGTCAAATCCATTCTGATCTTCTCCAATATGGTGCCAACACTCATCTTATTTTCCCAAACATAGTTTTGCCAAATAAATGGCTCTTTTTGCACTTCACGCAAATGCCTCTGTAGCAGTTGGCGTCTGTTCCATTGCTTTCCTCGGAAATTGTGTATTATTATCTTTTCACCTCCCATTATATTTCAATCCGTTGACAACAGTTCTTCATGAGGTGCGCTATTCTTTTCTTCAAATGATGCCCTCCAGTCTTCAGTAATTCCACAGGATTATTTCAGTTTCTTCAGTCTTACCTTATCGTTCTTGGTCTACCAGGTCTTTAATCAATTAGACGTTTTGTTTGCTGGAGGTTTATTTATACCTGTAACTGTTCTCCACCGTTCTGTAGTTCGTGAACCACCTATTAAACCCTCAATCGAAATGTTATTTTCTGATTTATTTCTGATCATTAACTCCTGATTTACTGTCTCATAATTTAGCCCATCTAGTAACGATTTATTTACCAACCGTTTTGGCTGCATTCATCTTTTCCCAAATCATCTTCTTAAGGTCATTCTACATCGATGGAGGATTTTGCTTTTCTGCACTCTTCTTCGCAGTCGCCTGTACCTCCAGAGCAATTTTCCTAATTGCATGTTTAATATTCTCATATTCTCTTTCAACGTTACTGTCTTCTGTCGTGACTTTAAGTTAGCATTCTTATTTGTTGAATTAAATCCTTTGCACTGAACTACTTCAGAAGAAAGAACCTGTACCATGTCTGCTTCAATTTCTCTTCATTGGTCTGCGTAGCCAGTTGCCCAGTTGTTGGCAGTTCCAGTCTAAACAGATACTGGTGGCTCATGTTAAGTAAGAATGTTCAGTGGTGGCTACATTCTGTGCATCCATTAGGATCTGAAAATAATGTGTTGTGAAAAACGTGAGGAGTAAAAATAAAAGAATTTTCGCGACTAAGATAAGAGTAAATTATTCGAGCCAAACATGGTCAAAGAAAGGTTGAAGGATATCATGTCCAAAAGTAATGGGATATATAACCTTCGATAAAACTAACCAGTGATCAGGTCCACAGTTGGCTCCCTGGATGAGTCTGTTGTGGTTGGCAGGAGAGCCAACACCGTGTTACTAGAGGAGGCCGAAAGGCACGCGATTTACGTCACGCAGGCTGGCGTGAGGTCTGGAACAGGACAAGGAAATTAGAATTTAGAAACAACGGACGTAGCTGGTGGAATACTTTAATCCATTAAGGATGAACGTCTCTCTTGACGGTACATATTTCACAATATCTATAGTAACATAATGGCGCCTTGCTACGTCGTAGCAAATGACGTAGCTGAAGGCTATGCTAAACTATCTTCTCGGCAAATGAGAACGTAAGTAGGCAGTGAACCATCGCTAGCAAAGTCGGCTGTACAACTGGGGCGAGCGCTAGGAAGTCTCTCTAGACCTGACGTGTGGTGGCGCTCGCTCTGCAATCACTGATAGTGGCGACACGCGGGTCCGACATATACTACCGGGACGCTACCGATTTAAATGCTACCACCTAGCAAGTGTGGTGTCTGGCGGTGACACCACAGAGTCTACAGTCTTGAACTACCATATTTGATCTTTACCTACCAATGATGTAATCAGTTAATTATCTCTGCTCTAATAAGGCTCTTTCCACGTATATCTACGAATGTTTATGTGAACTTATATGTTCCGATTTCACAAATTATACTGATTACAGAATACTGTAAAATTTTCTACACTGCCATTAACGGCTCTTCCTTCATATCTTCCCACTACTGACCACTGCATCATTTACGTCGGCCCACTCTTTCCTTAAAATCCCCTACTGGTATTGTATAGAAGCGCCAAACAAACTGAAATAGGCATGTGTATTCAAATACAGAAGTACGTAAACAGGCAGAATACGGCGCTCGAGCGAAAGGACACAGTATCTCCAAGGTAGCGATGAAATGGGTTTTTTTCCATACGACCATTTCATGAGTGTACCCTGAATATCAGGAATCCGGTAAAACATGACATCTGCGACACCGCTTCGGCCGGTAAAAGATTCTACGAGAAAGGGACCAACGACGACGTAAGAGAGTCGTTCAACGTCACGAAAGCGCAACCCTTCGGCAAACTGCTGCAGATTTCAGTGCATGTCAGCAAGTGAACCATTCAGCGAAACATCATCGATATGGACTTTCGGAGCCGAAGGTCCACTCATGTGCCCTTGATGACTCCACGACACAAAGCTTTACGCCTCGCCTGCGCCTGTCAACACCGACATTCGACTGTTGACGACTGGAAACATATTGCCTGGTCTCGTTTCAAATTGTATCGAGTGGATGGACGTGTACGGGCATGGAGACAACATCATGAATCCATGGATCCTGCACGTCAGCAGGGGACTGTTCAAGCAGGTGGATGCTCTGTAATGGTGTGGAGCGTGTGCAGTTGGAGTGATATGGGACGCGTGATACGCGTAGATACGACTCTGACAGGTGACATGTACGTAAGCATCCTGTCTGGTCACCTGCATCCATTCATGTCCATTGTGAATTCCCACGTACTTGGGCATTTCCAGCAGGACAATGCGATACCTCACACTTCCAGAATTTCGACACAGCGGCTCCAGGAACACTCTTCTGAGTTTAAACACTTCCGCTGGCCACCAAACTCTCCAGCATGAATATTATTGAGCATATGTGGGATGCCTTGCAACGCGCTTTTCAGAAGAGACCTCCACCCCCTCCTCCTCTTACGGAGTTACGGACAGCCCTACATGATTCATAGTGTCAATTCCTTCCAAAACTACTTCAGACAGTAGCCGAGTCCATGCCACGTCGTGTTGCGGCATTTCTGGGTGCTCGCGGGGACCCTAAATGATATTAGGCAGGCGTACCAGTTTACTGTGGACATGATGAAATACCAGCAGAATTGTTTAAAGTCACTGGAAAGCATGCAGTGAAAGTGCTGCACTGAATATGTCAAGATATATGGATCACGCAGCAGTGGTCAGAAGACTGGAAAAGATTAGTATTCATCCCCATTCTAAAGAAGAGAAGTTCTAAAGAATGCTCAGATTACCGAACAATCGCACTTATCTCACATGCTAGCAAAATCATGTTGAAAATCTTACAAAATAGACTTCGCCAATATCTAGATTGAGAGCTACCAGAAGAACAAGCTGGATTTAGGGAATGAAGAGGAACTAGAGATCAAATTGCTAACATTCGGTGGATTATGGAAAAAGCAAGAGAATTCCAGAGAGATGTGTACCTCTGCTTTATTGACTACGCCAAAGCCTTTGACTGCGTCGATCACAAGAAATTATGGAACGTACTGAAAAACATGGGTGTACCATACCACCTTATTCATCCGATACGGAGTTTATACCTTGACCAAGAAGCCACGGTGAGAACTATGTATGGAACAACGGAATGGATAAAGATTCAGAAAGGGGTCCGGCTAGGCTGCATACTGTCACCGTACTTATTCAATCTGTATGCACAACGTGTTATGGGGAATGCGAGGCTAAATGAAGGAGAAACAGGAATTAAAATAGCTGGAATAAATGTAAACAACCTCAGGTACGAGGATGATACGATCCTGTTGGCAGAAAGTGAAGAAGAACTGAGAACACACTTGCTGAAGGTGAAAGACGAAAGTGAAAAAGCCGGTCTTAGGCTGAATGTGAAGAAAACGAAAATTATGGCAACTACATCTACCAATTCGTGGGATACAGCAGGAGAAACATGGAGGTAGTGACCACATTCAGTTATCTGCTATTGGCGGCTGCAGCCATGAAATTCGGAGACGCCTGTTGCTCGATAGACAGGCGATGTCAAACCTTGACTGGGTTATAAGGTCCAGAGATATAAAACTAGCAACAAAGATCCGTGTGGTGAGGGCTATGGTCTTTCCAGTTGTGATGTATGGATGCGAGACCTGGACCATTAGAAAGGCTGAACGGCGAAGAATTGACTCCTTCGAATTGTGGTGTTGGAGGAAATTTCTTAGAGTTCCATGGACTGCACAGAGAACCAAAAGATCAAAATCGGAGCAAATAAAACAAGATTTCTCCCTGAAAGGTCTAATGTTAAAACAAAAGCTGACCTACTTTGGACACACAATGCGAAGCCATGCCTCGCTGTAAAAAACATCAATTCTGGGGAAGACTGAAGGAACTAGAAGAAGAGGACGTCAGAGAATGAGATGGATCGATGGCATCACAGAAGCTATGTGTTCCAACCTGGAAGGTCAACGGGAGAAAGTGCAAGACAGGAAAAAGTGGTGTGATTTGGTTCATGGTGTCACGAAGAGTCGACTAAACGAATAGAGAGGGAGAGAGAGAGAGAGAGAGAGAGAGAGAGAGAGAGAGAGAGAGAGAGAGAGAGAGAGACCAGTTTCCTTGCTTCCTCAGTGCAGTTCTTGATGTCATCATGCGGTGCCTATAGTTCAGTTATAACCGTTTAAATTCTATACAGCTTGGTGATGAGGTGTCAGTTCTGTTTTATACAAATGCGTAGTCCTCGACGTACGTGTTCAGACCTTTGTTAATAATGAAACCCCATTCCAAAATCAGTCAAAATTTTCAAATTTTCATTTTATTGTCCCTTTGGTTTCAGACATAACAATTGTTGCCACATTTAGTCGACTCATTTCATTCTCTGTTTCGGTGTATTTACGTGTCATGCTTTGAACGTTCCCTGACCAATTTTCGATGTCATTTTTTCATCCGAGTTCCGAGAGTTCGCTTTAGATTCTCGAGCCTTAGATGGCTTTCGGGTATAATGAGGGGCGGGCCCAATGACCCAAACACCAACCTGGAGAACCAGGATTTGGCATCTGGGTCTACTCCCCTACGACTGTTCAGTTAAAGCAATCCCTTATCCCTAGTTGGGAATCGTTTCCTCTGGCTCCCCTGCGGAAGCGTCCGGATTGGGTGACCCTGATAGTAGCTTCACTACCGTTGGCATGGACTTACGGTTTTCAAACGGTCAAATAACGAAGAATAATATGCACCTGTAATAGTTTTACCTTTTTCCAGATAGTCGATGAGGATTATCCCTTGCGAATCCCAAAAGACAGTCGCCATAGCCTTTGCGGCCGAAGGAATGGTCTTCACCTTTTTTGGTGCAGATTCTCCCTTGGTAACCCATTGTTTAGATTGTTCTTTGGTGTCAAGACTATAGTAATGTGTCCATGTTTCATTCACAGTGACGAAACGATGCTTAAAGTCCTGCGGATTCTTCCTGAACAGCTACAAACCATCCTTGCAACACTTTACACGATTCCGTTTTGGTCAAGCGTGAGCAATCGCGGAACCCGTCTTACGGATAGCTTTCTCATGTCCAAATGTTTATGCAAAATATTATGCACCCATTCACTCGAGATGCCCACAGCACAAGCAGTCTCACGCACCTTAACTCTTCCGTCATCCATCACCTTATCATGGATTTTATTAACGATTTCTGGAGTCGTAACGTCCACAGGGCGTCCAGAACGTTCAGCATCACTTGTGCCCATATGGCCACTCCCAAAATTCTGAAACCACTTATAAACTGTTCTAATCGAAGGTGCAGAGTCACCATAATGTTTACCAAGCTTTTCTTTAGTCTCTGAGGCGTTTTGCCTTTCATAAAGTTACGTTTAATCACCACACGAATTTTTTTTCCGTCCATATTTTGACAATTACTCGACTTCCTTGTTCACACGAATGCCAAACACAAAGAAATAGACCAATATGGCTGAAACTTAGTGTGCGCTCTTTCCAAAGATGCTACTAACTAAACATGATCTCGATACGCACCGGTGGTGCCATCTCTCGGACTTTGCTCGGACTTTTCAAACGCCCCTCGTATGTTTCACTGAAGCATACAAACCAGGCAGCATGTTACTCAAGGTATCTCCGATAAGGCTGTGACCCGTGAAGTAAGGAATACATATTCCAATTATTACCTGCAAATCAAAAATAGTGGAATGAAACTCAAATAGGTAACGAGAAACGAGCATCTGAGAAAGTAGAAGACTGACGTTGAGAAACAGTAAAATTAACTGTCCGTAGTGCTAACGAAAACGGTTAAGGACACTTCGTATGGAAGACGAGTGGTACATGAGAAAGTTGATGTTAATTAATTCTGTACAGCATACCGTAGGTACATGTAATTAATATTCTAGAATTCTCATCTCGGGCTATAAGAACATTTCGTACTTGAAGAGTTCAGCACTATCTTTGATATCCATGATACTTTTACGTGATAATACAGTACATTTTACAAAATCTGCTCCGTTACTCAGACAAATAAGGCAATTCTGTGGAATGCTAGCAAGAATTCGAACATAATATTTGGAAGTTTCTTTCGAATCAAACGCTCCAGTGACCGGCACAGATGTGGAAATTACAAATACCGCCGCCAGTGCTGTTTACCTTGGCGCAGGAAAACCATTTCGGAAAGTAACAATTTTTATGTAAAAATATTCAGAATATTCGCTGCGCTGTTGCCGCCCATCTCCCTGCTCTTGGAGCCCAGTACGATTTGGACGGTCTGCACACCAGACGAGATGGAATTATGCAGATGTAAAAACAAGTTGAAAGAACGTATTCCTAAAATAAATGATGAAACTGTGCGAGGGCACTTGAAGTGTTTATTTTAGCGCGTCTGTTACGTCTCGCGTATGTTTATCTGAACTGTACGGAAATTTAAAAATTATCCACCCCCTACTAGTACGTTTTCTGCTGCAGTGAATAGTTTTGCTGCTGCCTTATTCTTTGGAACGGCTGTAAAGATGAGAGGTCGGTTAACTCGGACAGATAGTGTATTGAACGAATAACGAAATCGTTATTAAATCAGCTATCAAACAAGACCTGTCCGTTGATAATGCTGCACATTTAAGAATGTATCAAGTATCTCACGAGTCATTATTTCCGATGGAATCTGTTTGTGTGACAATAAATGGCGTTCCACAATTATCTTAAACATTGACGAAAAGACAAAATATAAAAATGTAGCAAAAGAAACAGGCGAAAAGGAATACAGACTTCTACAGAGCGGTGGCGGGGGGGAGGGGGGGGGGGGGTGCAGAATAGACGCCACCTATGGGAAAATTAATAAGGCATTAGGAGAATACAGATGCAGCTCTGTGAATATCAAGATCTCAGATGGCAATTGGTAGCAAGCATAGAAGCGAAAGCTGAATGGTGGCAGAAGTATATGGAGATGCTAGAGAAGGGGGAATGTACTTCAAGACGATATTACAGCAAAATATGAGGAAATACTCGTAGATGAAGAGAACTAGGTCATGCGATACTGCTGCAAGAAATTAGCACAACACTGAAAGGTTTTTCAGAATAAAAACTGTCCCTGTTACGAAATTATTTAATGTAAATGACGCGTTTCACTCCACTAGGGAATCGTCAGATTGTCTAAAAAAACAAAACAAAAAGACCTGTCAGTTGGATACAGACAAAGTAAAAGAGGATGGTCCTATCTTTCACGTCTGCGCAGACAAATGTAACCTAAAAGTAATAAAATCTTACCTAAAAGTTCCTGTATACATGACCCATCACCCATAAAACCACATATGCATAAAAGCTCCAAGGTAACCGGATACATAATCCGTCCGTCACGAAACATGTAAGCTACAAAGTGGACCTAGTGAAAATATTCTGTTTGCAACCACCTACGTAGGGAGAAATGATCATCACGATGAAATAATAGACATCAGGGCTCGCACAGAAAAATTTAAGTGCTCGTTTTCCCCACGCGCCGTTCGAGAGTGGAACGGTAGAGAGACAGCTTGAAGGTGGTTCATTGAACCCTCTGCTAGGCACTTGATTGTGAATAGCAGGTAATCACGTAGATGTAGATGTAGATATAGATGAAATGGGAGAAACACCAAGAATAACGCCGAGAAAGTACAAATATGTGACGGAAAAATTTTCCACGGTTATCTTATATTACCTTGACCACGCCAGCGAGTACAAGATAGGTCCAGGACTTACAAAACTACTGTACAAGCCGGACACGGCATAGTGTCTGTATTGGCGCGCATATAAACATTACTGTGACAAATGGAAATACAGCTACCGCATATAGTACGCCAAGAACCCACCGGCTTAAGGCACATTTTCGAAAAACATAAGTATGTAAAACAAGTAATTAAAATGTATTAAGTAAACCAACGCCGGAACAGAAAACCTGAAAATGAAATAAAAGAATCCCCATGTAAGGAATAGGTGAAATGATCACATGGAAAACAACGTCATTAAAACACTTAAAGGCCCAAGTCGATCCTAGGTCCCTGGAGTAGACATTTCTTCAGAAGTATTAAGATCCTTGGGAGAACCAGTGATGACAGAACTATTCCACCTGGTGTGCGAGATATATCAGACAGGCGAAGTACTTCAAGAAAAATGTAGCAATTCCATTTCCAAAGAAGGCAGATTCCGACAGGTGTGAGTACTGCTCAACAGTCAGTTTAGTAAGTGACGGTCGCAAAATACTGTCACGAATTATTTACAGAAGAAGGGAAAAAACAGTCGAGGCCGAACTTAAGGAGATTCTGTTTGGGTTTCGGAGAAATGTAGGAACACGTCAGACAGTAGAGACCTTACGATTGATGTTAGAAGATAGGCTGAAGAAAGGCAAACTTACTTTTACAGCAACTGAAAGAAAAACAGCCCTCGGTCACTATTTTTAACAAATGAACGTGGTTTCAACACCGCTAGGAGTATCTTCCTCAGAATTTAAATCAAAGAATGGTCTATATTCTATAACTTGGTCACAGAATTATGACTAAAAACGTATGATAGGGTATAAGTACGGAACCATTGTAAAACACTGGCAGTCATTTATAAAATAATAAATATGCCAAAAGGGCATTAGTCACCAAGATATTTAAGATAAAGAAAACTGTGATGGCGAGCCACAAAGGGCTGCTCGTTACTTGCGTGGTGCAGGTTGCAAAACGGACGGATTACTTTTACAGCATTTGTAAATCTGAATCAAGACTCTGACGATGTTGACTGTGATGGAGATCTATCGTTTTCCCCTCGACATATTTTTTCACTTTGCTAAACTGTTCATTGAATTTTGCCACTTGTTATACGTTCGCAAATAGAAACCACCTATCGGAAAGAAGTGTGCCATTGTTTGATAAATCATGATCTTGTTATACACTCCTGACTCCTTGCTTAAACTAGCTAACGTGAAAATTCAGTCCAACAGATGACAGAGAGATGCGTTAATTGAAGGAACATTGGAAGATGGCTGGCCTATGGCTCACTACTTGCACTCTGACAGAGACATCAGTCTGCTGCGAGCAAAAGTCGGTTCACATTGGTTTCCACTGGTAATTTAAAAGTGAGCAGAAGCAATTTCAGTCAGTCTCGTAATTATCTCCTTTTAATAGAATCTAGACAGCCATTTCGATACTCCTCTTAACATAACAAGGAAATTAATATGTTTTCGTTCGCATGAACTAATGTTCGGGTCACAGAGTTTCACATGCGAGTCGCGTGTCTCTTAGGCTGCGGTCAGAGTCGCTCCGATATCGGTGGATTCCGCCGCCGACCGACATCGGCCGGGGACGGCCGGTCTTTTCAAAATAATACGCCAATACGTGCGCGGTCATACTATAGCCGATCTTATCTCCCGAACGTACAGACTTCGGACGACAATAGGTGAAATTCAAATCAGTTCGTTTTCTTCGGTCTAACCGACCGACGTTCTCGCACACGAAATATGGAGCGTGAGGAACTGCCAAGTTTCCAAGAAAGAGTGAGTTTGTGGAATCCTGAGAATGGAAATGTCATAATCGGGACATAGTTCGGAATCTACTGACTGAAATCGCAGGTTTATTCGAAACCTCAATTTGAACTTTTATGCATCGATTATAACCTCAAAAAATAATTTGTTCAAATATAAAGGGTGGCGTATCTTATATGACAAGAGCTATTGTACTGGATCTTTTTTGTGGTGGGTTGTCATTAGTTGTCTACAAATTATTATTATTGCTGACTGGCGTTTTATGCGAATAGAGTAGTGATTCTGTTAATATAAAGTGGTTTGCAAATTTGGTGTTCGGTATATATTTCACTTTTCAGTGCTGCAGTTTATCAGAGTACCTTGTTCTTCAGTCCTGAGACTGGTTTGATGCAGCTCTCCATGCTACTCTATCCTGTGCAAGCTTCTTCATCTCCCAGTACCTACTACAACCTACATCCTTCTGAATCTGCTTAGCGTATTCATCTATTGGTCTCCCTCTACAATTTTTACCCTCCACGCTGCCCTCCAATACTAAACTGGTAATCCCTTGATGCCTCAAAATACGTCCTATCAACCGATCCCTTCTTCTAGTCAAGTCGTGCCACAAATTTCTCTTCTCCCCAATTCTATTCAATACCTCCTCATTAGTTATGTGATCTATCCATGTAAACTTCAGCATTCTTCTGTAGCACCACATATCGAAAGCTTCTATTCTCTTATGGCCAAACTATTTATCGTCCACGTTTCACTTCCATACATGCCTACACTCCATACAAATACTTTCAGAAATGACTTCCTGACACTTAACTCTATACTCGATGTTAACAAACTTCTCTTCTTCAGAAACGCTTTCCTTGCCATTGCCAGTCTACATTTTATATCCTCTCTACTTCGACCATCATCAGTTATTTTCCTCCCCAAATAGCAAAACTCATTTACTACTTTAAGTGTCTCATTTCCTAGTCTAATTCCCGCAGCATCACCCGATTTAATTCGGCTAAATTTTATTATCCTCGTTTTGCTTTTGTGAGTATTCATCTTATATCTTCCTTTCAAGACACTGTCCATTGCGTTCAGCTGCTCTTCCAGGTCCTTTGCTGTCTCTCCAGGATTCGCCATGGTTCGTTCTCGGCGAGAACACTGATTAGCGGTGGAGACACACCTCTTGCGGACACAATGGCTCCAGCAGCAAAAGGGCAGTCACAAATTGACGATCGTTCGCGCCACCAGGTGACATGCCGGCGACACTCGGGGGTTGAAAGTCCGCTGACGCCCTCATAAGACGCAGCGACGCCTAAACATGTTTACAAGAGCCGTGAGAACTTTCTCACAAGAAATCCGTTGTGTGCGAGGTCGCAAAAGGCCAATGATGTTTACGGCATTCGACTCCCCCCATATTCTCTACTGACCAACCGCAATACTGGCTGCTAATGGCATGAGGGGATAGGACTGGAGGTATCCAACGGTGTCTACAGTGTGGGGCTGCGCAGTGCAGTTGAACTACTTAGTCGACGAGTAACTCACATCAGTACTAGTGATGTTGATACAAAGCAGAGCAATGGCAACGTTAAACAAACAGAACATTCCAGTATATCCACAACAATAGCTGCCTAAGTTGACAGTTCGTCGGAAAGGAACCCAAAGAACTTCGCAGAGTGGGAAAGAAGTGGCTGATGAAATATTAGCGAGATGATTCAGTGGAACGTGTGGTCTCGTATACGTTCGACTAGGCCGTCAATGTACATGAGGAGTACGATGCTGACGGTAAGTGCTTAAGAAGTGAAAGTGATACTGAAACAGGTGTAGAGTCACGTAGTTCATCATCTTCGTTGGACAGGGAGCTCCAAATCCCTCCTCCAGTGAACAATAGTAAATAAGAATCGTTGTCCAAGGAGATTGAAGGGGATTTAAGACATAATTACGTACACAGAAGACCACCCACAGCACAGTAAAAATAATTATGAACAGATTTCGGATAAGTTCACAGCAATGTTCCATGATGATACTCCAGGCGGGTGTAAAATGAATGTGCGCAACGGAAAATACTGAACGCGAAAATCAAGATTTGGCCTGTAATATTATTGGGATTTCCGTCGTATGAAAGCTGTGAGTACGCTTGGAAAGGCATTTACCTATCTGTATATTAAATGATCAATTTATGAGATGAGACCTATTCTTTGAAAGACGTTTGTTTTCTATAATTCATGCAACTGTAAAGATGCGCATCTAGCGCGGACGCTAATACATCGATTGCGCAGTCAAAGAAACATTTTAACAGAAGCTGAACTGAACGCTCCGCTTCGATCTAAATAAAAGATGACAGCAAAAACTTTTGTATATCTTTAGATTACATCGTACTTCTGCTTGTAATGTGAAAGCGTAAAGAAGGTCGACTTTAAGCATAAAAGTGGGCGGTCTTGCCAGCGTGCAGACAACTTTATTAATTAATAAAATTCGAGTAATTTATGTTCGATACTGTAAACCGGCAACTTATTGTTATGAAGGTGTTGAACGGTGCAAGAA
Organism: Schistocerca gregaria; assembly: GCF_023897955.1. Lineage (NCBI taxonomy): Eukaryota > Metazoa > Arthropoda > Insecta > Orthoptera > Acrididae > Schistocerca > Schistocerca gregaria. The sequence continues at coordinate 75,033,129 of NC_064923.1, read as the reverse complement.
TTGTCTTGAAGGAATGAGAAAAGTAGTGACTCTAATTTGTGACAAAAACTTGAACCAAGGAGCTAGCACAGGACAGGCTGAAATCTGATCGCACCATACAGTTAGAAAAGTACTTATGTAAGTTATACTGTTTATAAATAAGCCCTAATTGCTTGTGAGAATTGTTTGAATATATTTAGTGTTTACCAGATTTCTTATTCTATTCTTTTCCTTTATATTTTTTTTACCTCCATGTCATATTATTTTTGTAAATGTCAAACAGCCTTTACTACAGCAGAGAATGTTGCGGCATCCTGGTCGTAGACACAAGGCCGCTCCTTGTCTTCTACACAACTCATAGCTGCCCCATTTATTAATGATTTCACTTGCAAATGCAATTTTTTTATTGTTCATTGTTAAAGGTCCCTTAGGTAATTATAAAGTTCATACTGTTTACGTAAAGAAATCCGGGTTGTTCTTCTCCAAATAGTAGAAGCCTTTGCGTAATCAAAAACTATCCTCCTTCTGACGACGATCAGGAGCCGACCAGAAGACGGACGTCTTCGACCAATTTCGTGTTTCCTTATATATAAAAAATAAGTTAAATATATTTAAATTCTTTCAATTTTAATCTGATTATATATAATCACATTAAAATTGAAAGAATTGAAATATATTTAACTTATTTTTTTTATCATACTGGAGGCCCTGTCTGACTATCGCCTGAAGCAGATCTTGGAATCTCTTAATTGTTAGATTATTTCCTTCTTCTTGCTTTTTCACGTATAGATTACCACCTAAACATAAATGAATGAGTACGGGAACTAGTAACTACTAAATGATAAATATTGTTTCTGCTTACACATTTATTGTAGATTAAAAACCCCTTTATATTTAAAAAGGTTTATATATCCTAGCTAATATTACTGATCAATTTCTCATATCTGCCCCTTTTTATAGCAACACGATCTAATATAAATAACGCGAGATGACTGACGCTATGAGTCAACCTATCGCGCTATAAACAATTGTTAGTTCCCACGAACTCCGCCAGTATCATCTCGTGCAACGTGTAGTGCCGTTGTACAGTAAACATTACATTTCTGAACATATGTTTAGTGTTTAATAAGGAATTATATTTCTTGCGTATTTCCAATATTATCGTAATTGTGTTACGTTTAAATCAGGTGGAATCTTCTTTAAAATAACAATAAAATTGGGGTGCTATATTTGGAGATGGGGCTCAATCATACATCCTGTACCGGGCACAGAACTAGCTCGCAGCAGCCCTATCTATGTATCTGCATGTCGCTATCGCATGACTTTTATCACCTCAGTGTACAGAAATTTTTTTCTCACTCAACACACAAATGGTATAGGACAGAAAGCTCGTTAATGCTGGAGCGGGATAATCTTCACTACACACTGCAGATGCAGAGATTGTTTCAAATACTGCTTCTCCAGATAAAACAAGGTCTTCCGCTAGTAACCGTGTTGTGAACTATAAGAAACAAAGAAAACAGGAGGCATTTGTGCAGTATCCCATCCTCGTCACCCCTGTAGAATCCTCATCGCCACTGTAGAGTCTTATACCATAAGGAAGCAAGGGAGAGGATGTTGTTAAGGGTCGCCAGTATCCTCTTCTTACAACACAAAGGCACACGTGCATTAACACGGTTCTTTATTTGCATGAACAGATAGCTGCTACTTAACTTCAGTACAGTCCTTGTGTTGTGGTACTATGTCATCCGTAATAGTCCTCCAGCGATGCGAACTGAGCCAGGGAGTGAGCCTTCTCTGCAAATGTGCTGAGAGGTGCCAGACTGGTGTGTGAGTTAGTGCGTCAGCGACTGGGCGACTGAGACCCTCCAGTCAGCAGTGACGACCTAAATGCTTGCAGTCGAGAGGGCGTTGGCGGCGTGTTGCTTGCGAGTCTGGCCTCTCTCATGATCGGCGCGCTTGATCGAGCGCCTACTACCTACCGATCTTCACTCTGTCTTTGCCAGCCGGTGTACCGGTGTGCTGCCGACAGCTTAAGCCAGCACAATTTGAGGAGCAATTTTTCAAACTGCGTAATGTCCACTGGTGGACAACATTGAGTTTGATATGAAATCAGGCATTTTCTGACCTGCTCACCACACTCCTACTATGAAATCGCGTCAAAACCAATTTTAAACTTTTAAGAAGATATTTAAAACGTAACAAATTCAACAAATAGCATTTCATCCTTAAGTATGAATGAATTGAATTGCATCACTTTTTTCTGGCTTGTTAGGGCTATGTGGGCTACAAAGCAAGACGAGTGGACCGAAATGAAATGATGAATCACATCATTATCTAGTAATTTTTTTCATTCTATTAGAAAAGCAGAGGTAAAATTGAGAAGGAGAGTATACAGAGAGTAGATCAGTGAAAGCTGGAGCGGAAATAAATTGTGGAACGAGAAGGCGAATGAAGAAATAATAAAAAGGGATCACAACAAACATTTAGTCGAATAACGTTTAGTCCTATTCAACGGCCTTGGAGCAACGGTAACACCAGTTTCCGTCAGATCGACGAAGTTGGCTGGCACTTGGACGGGTGACTCTGTGGGTCTGTCTAGTTCTGTTGACAAGCAGGGTGCATTCAGCTCTTGTGACGCCAATTGAGGAGCTACTTGAAGTGGAGGTAGGAGCACCAGTCACGAAAACTGACGACGACCCGCAGAGCTGTGTGCTGATCACATGTCCCTCCATATCCGCATCCAGTGACGCCTATCGGCTGAGGAAGACATGGCTGTCTGTCGGCACCCTTGAGGCTTCAGACGCCTGTTCGACAGAGTTTTCAATTTCCTTATATGCCGAATATAAAAAAATACCTTGTAGTAAACACATTTATATCGACTGACCTACCCAAGTGTTTTGTGTAAAGTTCGAAAACATTAATAAGATACTTTTTGCGGTATACGTTTTTCGCTTCTATCGAAAAATTTTCTTTCTGTGGTGTTATGCGTTAATAAGTTGCTCCTAGATTTCGGTTTCTTCCTTTCGCTCGGTGTCACCGTATTCCTCTAGTGCCTAGTGTTGGTGCACTCCGTGTTTGAGCCTGTGCTCCATCCAGCCTCTCAGTGCCGCGACGTCCTGATTTCGTAACTGCCGCACGTTGCCGTGCCCCCGCCGGCATTACCAATCAATAGCTTCTCATTTCTGCAATTAGGTCGGCGGCCGTTTGTGCCAGCGCGGATATCGTAATTTCGTTTCGGCCTCTCTGCATGTACTTCCGCTGCATCGCCAACTACATCACGGTCGTGGTCGCAGGTTCGTGCTCGTCGGCGCCAAACAACCCGTACTCCGCTATAGCACCGGCGGGCATCGGGAGGATAAACGAAAATAGCGAGTCCCCGCTCTCATTGCACGAACGGTTCTAACTAAGGCATTTTCAAATTACTCGCAACTGTATGAGCAAAGTAACTGTGGGGAAAAAGCCAGTTTTAGCAGTAGTGCGAATATTAAAGATCAGTACCTATTCTAATGCCGAACAGGAAGTTCAGTTGGAATAAAATTTCGTATTGTCGACATTTAACTGTTCTTTTTTAGCTTTTACCTGTGCACTCATTTTTCCTCTTTTTCTACATGTGCTGAAAGTTTCCTCAAAAAATTTATTTTTATTTTTGAACTGGTTTGGTTGGTTGGTTGTAACATTCCTGTTGTTTAACTTTCGGTGCTTTGTGCATTTACAATTGAGAGAGAAACCAAAAGAGAATACAACATGAATTTGGCCCTGTTTTATAATCTTTCAAAAAAATATGCAAGATAATTAAATCTTGAACTTGACAATTAATCTTTTTAATTAAACAAAGCTTTTGTTGTACGTAAATGGTCTGCCTAATATTTCTGTTCATGACGCGATCACTGTGCGTTGATGATTTCCGTAGCAAACTGATCCTGAAATGAAAATATCTTACCTCGTATTGTAATTGCTTGGAAATGCGGCGCTTGCTGCTCTCTGTACACCAGCTGAAAATTTCTAGCTACTGTAGCTGAGAGCTTAGAGCAATGGTCCAGACGACACGTACAGTTTTTTATAACCATCATTTAGTGAGACACGTTTTAAATAAAATTGACTTGGATTGAGGATGTGGACAATGCTCTTAAGTGAAACATTTATTTAACAAACTGTTTTCAAATTATCTAATGTATTATTACTTGTACAAAATTCATGTTACAGCACACGTTAACATTGGCAAAGAGCAACACTGATATCAAACTCGTAACTCTCACAAAAGTCAGACAAATAATTGATAAACATAAAAAGATACCTTACAGTGAAAATTACACAGTGTTTAATGAAAAATCTAAACGTCCCTGATATGGAAGTCTCATTTAGCAATGATTCTAACTACTCGCGACAACAGTGCTAACAATATACAGGGTGGCCCATTGATCGTGACCGGGCCAAATATCTCACGAAATAAGCCTCAAACGAAAAAACTACAAAGAACGAAACTTGTATACCTTGAAGGGGGAAACTAGATAGCGCTATGTTTCGCCCGCTACATGGCGCTGCCGTAGGTCGAAATGGTAAGTTCACAAAGGTACATGTATCACATTGGAACAACCGAAATAAAATATTCTAACGTACGTACGTTCTGTATTTTAATTTAAAAAACCTACCTGTTACCAATAGTTTGTCTAAAATTGTAAGCCATCTGTTTGTGACTATTACAGCGCCATCTATCACAAAGCGGAAAAAGTGGTCCAACTAAAACATTCATATTTCTTTACGTACTACACCAATATGTAATAAAATGGAGGTTCCTATTCAAAAAAACGCTGTTGATATCCGTTTGACCTATGGTAGAACCATCTAGTTCGTTTGATGCATCTTTCGTCAGATATTTGGACCGGCCATTATCAATTGACCACACTATATAACCTTTATTCCTCAAACACACTCTTTTCATTACAGATCACTAATCAAATCCTTCTGCTCTGTTTTACAATACTGAAACACACCATTTTACTTAAACACACATGCACTTAGCTTTACATCTACATTGCCTCGAATCCTCTGCTCGGCGCCTTCGTCACTACCATTCTAATTTCAGAACTCCCACTCTCCTCGCTGCCAAGCAGCGGTGACAAAACAAACATATCTTCCAGAAACACAGCTACTCTGACCAAAGACTGTGAGCGAATAACGAGCGATTCAAGATTGTCGCTTATCATTTGAGACATTCAAAGTATGTACAAGTTCCAGAAAGGCATATAACATACTCCCAACAGAACTGTTTCAGTATTAAAGAGCGTGAGAAGAATACTGTTGTTTTCATAACACTAGCGGGAAATAAAGTGAGATGGTAATTTTTTCTATAGTGGTTACTGTTGGAGCCGTCACTGATTTATATACACTCTCGGAAAAAAACACCCTCAAGTACGAGGGTCGGTCAAAAAGCAATGCCTCCCATTTTTTTTCTACTTAAAAAATTAAGTTAAGTGAAAAATTTGAATTTGGCGCCATTCCTCAAACCTTCTTCTGCAATCCACTGAGGTAGTAACTTTCTGTGTCAACAGGTGGCAGCACAGCAGACGTTTGTAAGATGGCCGACATCGATGTTCGTTTGAGACAGCGTTGTGTGATTGAATTCTCGAATGCAGAAGGTGAAACGCCCATACGCATTCATGAAAGACTGAAGAAGGTGTATGGTGTTGTGACAGTGGATGTCAGCACTGTTAGACGATGGGTTCGTCGTTGTAAGGAAGCTGAAGGGCAAACACCGTTGACTGACGAAAAGCGGAGCGGCAGGCCGGTGAGTGCAGTGACTCCACACAACATTCAGCAAGTTGATGACATCATTCGTGGTGACCGTCGGGTGACTGCAGATGAAGTGTGTCGCATTATTTCTCTTAGTAAAGGCAGTGTGATCACGATTATTAAACAATTGGGGTACTCAAAAGTTTGTGCACGGTGGGTTCCAAGAATGTTAACCGATCAGAATAAAGAGGCAAGGAAAACAATAGCCTCCCAACACTTGCACCGCTTCCGTTTGGAGGGAGATGAGTTTCTGAAAAAAATTGTGACCGGGGACGAAACATGGGTGCATTTTTTTGAACCCGAATGAAAGAGGCAGTCAATGGAGTGGCGTCACACAAGCTCGCCGAGGAAGAAAAAATTCAAAACTGTGCGATCGGCAGGGAAAGTTATGGCAACAGTTTTCTGGGATACAGAGGGTGTGATTCTGGTTGATTTTTTGGAGCAGGGATGCACAATAAATTCTGTTCAATACGTCACAACCCTCAAAAAACTTAAAGCACGTCTTCAGCGAGTTCGCCCAACAAAATCAATGGCAGATGTTCTTCTTTTGCATGACAATGCAAGACCACACACCAGTCGTCACACCTCTGACGAGATTGTCAAAATTGGATGGGAAGTTTTGCCTCATCCCCCATACAGCCCTGACCTGGCACCATCAGACTTCCATCTGTTCGGGCCACTAAAAGAAGCTCATCGTGGGATTCATTTTGAAGATGAGGAGTCCGTCAAAACATCCGTGCGTCAATGGCTTAGGAAGCAGAGCTGTGATTTTTACCGTGCTGGGATACATGCCCTTGTTCAAAGATGGACCAAAACTGTAGAGATGGACGGAGATTACATTGAAAAATGGCAAAATGATCCTCAATGTTGTGGTTTTCAACCTATGTAATTGCATTTAAATTTTCTGACAATTAAACGTAGAAAAAAAAATAGGAGGCATTACTTTTTGACTGACCCTCGTACATCATTTTATTGACAAGTGGTGTGGGGTTCATCATTACTGGAGTTCATGATAACCGAATGAAACACACACGTCACAATAAAGGGTGTCCAGACATAGATGTCAGTACAGGGTGTAACCTCCGGTTAGCAACGTAGGCGAGTATTCTGACATACAGATGATCATAAAGGTGCCGAATAGGACCTCGCGATAGATTGTCCCACGCAACGTGCGCCTTAGAGGGCAATTCGGCAATGGTTCCTGCACGTTCTGGAGATCGACTAAGTTCCCACTTCATCATGTCCCATACACGTTCAACCGACGACTGATCCGGCGGTCTTTTTGGCCAGGGCAGTAGTTGTAGAGCAGGAAAAGCACGCTGAGTCGCAGCGGCCGTATGTGGACCTGCTCTGTCTTGCTGAAAATGCACATCACCTTCCCACCGAAGTAACGGCAATAGCACGGGAATAACAGGCCATGCAAGGTAGCTGACACTAGTTTGTTCACCTTGCAGGGACACCAAATGTGACCGCGGGTTGCAGCTGATGGTCCCCCACACCAGGAAGCCGGGGATGAGACGTGTCGTGGGCGAATCCACTCCAGAATAGGCAGCTCATTTGGTCTACGTCAAATTCGTGTACGTCCATTATGCACATACAGAGAGATAATGGATCGCCATTTAACTCTCCAGTTGACTCTTTCTCGACACCAGAGTAGCCATGCTTGGCGGTGCCGTAGTGTCACTGGTCGTCTAGCCAGATGCTGCAAACAGAGGGTCCTCATTGGCCCCTGCTAACACAGGTAGTGCAAAATGATCCGGATTACGTCCCTGTATGATGTTCCATCTTCCACCGTTGCTCGAACAGCGTGTTGATCTCGAGGTGAGCCAGTACTGCTCGGCCTTCCAGAACCTAGTCTGTAGGAGTGGAAACGTTCCACAGACGACTGCTGAAAGCAACGACGCATCACCGATACACTGTGCCCAACACGTGGAGCAATCCGTCGACACGACCATGCACTTTCCTAGAGGCCCACAATGTAGCCATGTCCAAATGGCTGAAACTGTTCACTAGGTGTACATACTCGTCTGAGGGGTCATGGTTGCACCCTAGAATGTTTGTTGCAAACACTGTTAATCTCTAAACTGAGCACAGTTACCACCTGCAGAGTCAAAGCAGACGGCGCACAGACAGGCATCCTGAGCGCAAACGCCATCTGATCGCATTAATTAATCACGACTCTGTGCGGAAGCGACCGCTGGCAGTGGCTAGTCAAAGGCGGGTTTTCCTTCGTCATTCGGCCTAGGTCAAGCCAGGAACGCCTGACGCGTTTCCATGCACAGCGGACATAGAATTGTGCAATAATCTAAAGTGTATAAATAATGGCACAAGACTTGTCCAGATTACGTAAGACTATCACATTGTTAAATGTTTTGAGTCTGAGCACGATCCAGTGATTAGTTACATCAAAAATTAATTTTTTCCGAAATTTTGAAGGCGCGCAAGTTAGAAAATTGTACTTTTGGATTTAAAGTCTCTTTTATGTTAAAAAAAACCCTTGTTGTAGAGGTTTTTATGAAGCTGTCTCTTTTATTTCTTGAATTAATAGGTAAAAACTAGTTTTTGAACCAAATACGAGGCCGAGAACTACATGAAGAAGGAACTGCTCGACAGTTGCGTTATGTGGGCTGGATGACACAGGCGGAATATCTAACCACGCCCTCATACTTGGCGGGAGACGCCATTCGCTACGCATCTTTACGTACTCGTTCACTCAAAACTGAAAAGAGCGACGCGACACGATCGACGGGCATACTAGAGACTCTGCCCAGCACTTCTGTGCAAAGTTTTACCGGATTTTTCCCAGTGGTTTACATTTCGCCACTGACCGGAACTTACTTTCTGGACAACCCTCGCATTGTAAACACATATTACAATAAATCTTTATAATGAAGACATAATGATAACTTACAGCACTATATCTACTGTAATACATGTAGTGATGGGGATGTACCAATTCTGAAGGTGATATTCTGATTTAACTAAGTTAAAAACATTAGAAAAGACACTTCAGAGATCACAGACTACCCTCGGGTCCGTTTGAAAAATTCTGGAAGTCCCAATTCAAGAGTTATTAAGCTGATATTTGCATAAATCATAAAAAGAATAACGTTTTGCTCAGAATAAATTGGTAAATTGGTAGTCAAAGTGGGTACTATGTGAGCAATGCTGAAAGAATTATGTAACAGGTGATCCGTTTGCCCTCTGCACCGAGTGTGTATGAAGACCGACGTGTCTTCATTTGGGACGTTATTCGATTATCGTCAGTCATACGTGGAGTATCTCCCAACGCTTCAGAAGGCGCGCCGTGATTCTGTCCGCAACCGCGTTCGCTAAGCCTCACATGACGTTGGTGATGACTGGTATAATTGTTTCTTTTGTTTCTTTTTTTTATCGAATTACTTATCGCGCTTACCTATTGCGTATTTGTGAAAGTGGAGTTTCATTGATTGTGTTGCCCGCTAGGTTATTCGATGCCGTGTTGAACATTAATGCCTGCGAATTTTTTACTTGAAAACTATTACGGGTTTTTAAATGAAAACGTTTTAATATTCTACATATTTACACTAATGTCTACATATTATTTATTTCTCAACATAGTCACCCTGGCGACGAACACATTTCTCCCATCGAGAGACCAGTTTGTTGATACTGTCACTGTAGAATGTTTGACTTTGTTGACGGTACCACAACCTCACCTCTGGTCGCACCGCTTCAGCACATTAACACGCCCACGTAGTACTCAGCGTGGAAAGTGGTGCAGATTATTTCCACTTTTAAGGCGATCAATTAATTGTATTTAATTAGCAGACAGAGCAACAATTAGCATTACTTGGAAATTTAAGTGAAAGTCATCTCTGAAATGTGTCGAATGCTGATTAGGATAGGAATATCTTAATGAATTGCAAAATTAATCATTGTGTTGTTAACTTTAATTGAGTATAGTGATCCGTTAAACGACAGCAGAATTTCATTTACCATTATACTTCCTGATTCCTTTCAGTTATACGAAGAGTGTGTCTCGGTGAGAGTTGTGCACTTGTGGACTGAAGATTATGGGCAGAACATTCTCCATTTCTTTCTACCTGTCCGCACATATAATTTTCAGGCTCTTGCAAAAGGCAATGGTATTTTAAAAATCGAACATAGTTACAAAAAATAAAATTATCAAAAATAAAATAATTAACGAACTTTGTAAATCATTTCCCGCCGCCCCACATATCGTCCTCAAAGACAGGTCACCCCAACCATTGACCCCCACCACTTCCAGCACTTGGTTGACAGCAAGCCCCAACTGATGTTGCGAATAAGAAAGCCAATGCCAGTGTCACCTCACCCCTTCTGCTCTATAAAACCTCCAGTGGCGTGGATAGTTACAATGCCACAACGTAGGTGCACGCTCTCGTAAGTTGGCACTACGAGAGAAGCCTCATGTGACATTTATGGTGACTGGTATAACTGTTTCTTTCCGACCACAGCGCCCTCTGGCCGACACTGTTGAGGTCAGCGAGTGCCGTCGTGATTTCGGCCCCGGTTCATCAAGAGCAGGCGGCCTGGAAATATCGCTTCTACTACCGAGTGGGCTAGCTTACTATCCAGACTTTGTCTTGGTTACGTTCAGTTAAAGTTTGGACTACAACGAGTATTTGTTAGCTTTGAGATTATACAGACAGTCATCCTAACTTCACAGGATTAGACACTGACTACGGCATCACACCTATGTGCTCATCCTAGCCAAAGTTATGTATGCATTTGATATTTACTTGTGTTTTTGACTTTATTAAAAGTGTTTGAGTTACATGCAGTACCGAAGCGCTTCACCTCTCCTGCTCCTACTCGCTTCCTTCACTCTCGACCTATGTTACAGAAGCAGACCCACTCACCGCCTATCCAGGCGGGATACAAAACCTCCGAAAGTCTTCTCCTCCTCGACGAAATAAAATCTCCAGTACTTTAGTTTATCCTGCTATTTCGTGATACGTCACAAGTGCCGTCAACATTCTATGCTAGTCTGGTGCCTTCGCATTAGACATGAACAATCAGGAGTAATCACCACAGACAGCACCAGTTCGCAACTGCCATTTCACATCAAAGAGGGGCGACAGTTCATCGGAAGTACAAATCACTCCTCCACGATCACGATGCGCTTCACTTAATCTCATGAATTACGCCCAGCGATGCCGACATGGTAAACCTACAATGATTACTAAACGAGCTCAAAGTTCGAAACAAAAGTTCGCTCTTTCTGGAAATGAATTGTACCGTACTTGTTACTGGCTCATACTTTTCTTACTCCAGCCGCAGCAACCATCGATGTTGACTTCCAGCGAAAATTTCACGTGATTTTCAATTTTAAATTTAATTTTGCTCCGTCATTTGTTTTCATATGGACAACATGGATGTATCACCATCGTTCATTTGAAGAACTGATATTCAGTAATGAAAAAAATAGAGTAGTTTAGTTAAAAATTGTAAGTTAACGTCCTTATTCGGTGGTTAATAAGATATCGAAAATATGTTGCAATTATTTTAATAGCATCAGATGACTATTCATCAAGGTAAAAGCATATGGTGCTGGTTTTAACGAGATTTTAGCTGATTACAGAGTGGCTGCGTCACCCATTATTATTACGTGGTCGTGCAACAAAAATTATCCGCTCCATTTTTAAATGTATTTGTCCCGCTACCTAATAACGGATTTTGTCAACAGTTTCGTGTTATTGTTTCTTATCCCTTTTATGTCAGTATCATACTTTAAATTCCGTTTGTTTATCGTCCCTCTTTGGCTTTAGAGCAACAGATTGTTTTAATTGAATCAAATTCGTCTGTATTGACTCAACAGTTTGTGTTCTAAAACTATGACGATAGTCATAATTTTGAATCTGCTTAAAGAAATTTGCTATGAAAAAGTAACGTGGAGCACAGTATAAAATAGAACAACTGCTTCGCCTGAGGCAAGAACTTATGTTGCACTTTCAACTGACTTGTCTGTATCCTCTCCATACGTTTCCTGCTTATGTACCGAGCGAGGTGGCGCAGCGGTTAGCACACTGGACTCGCATTCGGGAGGACGACGGATCAATCCCGTCTCCAGCAATCCTGATTTAGGTTTTCCGTGATTTCCCTAAATCGTTTCAGGCAAATGCCGGGATGGTTCCTTTGAAAGGGCACGGCCGATTTCCTTCCCAATCCTTCCCTAACCCGAGCTTGCGCTCCGTCTCTAATGACCTCGTTGTCGACGGGACGTTAAACACTAACCACCACCATCCTGCTTATGTATTCTAAACAAAAAGCTGCAGAAATGAGATTCTCGAGGAGAATTACAAGACCTAACTGTACTGAAGGACAAACGAATGAGATAGTCCTACAAGAAATAGCGGAACAGAAAGAACTGCCTAAAGCAGCGCATAGCAAAACTCGTTGGACACTTAATTAGTCATCATATCCTTCTGCAAAACATCTTCGAAGGCAACAGCGTAGGGAAGAAAACGAGGGGACGACCGAGAACAAATTTTAAAAATGTCACAAGTTAGATCCGATGTTCTTCATACTTGGACATGTAGAGGACGGCTGAAGAGTCAAAGCTGTGGCTGCAAAGACAAGAAGAAGAAGAAATGTTTCACCTTATGGTACTCTGCTTGATATCAGTCGGTACGTCCACAACTGATTTTGCCCAAGAACCATACTCCATCAAAATAATAGCTTGCAATAATGGTCACTAGCCCACTCCTACAGACAGCATACTCTGAAGACAGAAAATAAAACGAAGTGAAAGCACTAACATAGTCCATAACAGCATTCCAAATGACAACCAGGGCAGGGCAAGGGCGGATGGAAGATTAGGGTCCAACGTCCCGTCGACAGCGTGTTCATTAGAGACGGAGCACTAGTTTGAGTTATGAAATGATGGGGAAGGAAATCGGCCGAGATGTTTTCAAAGAAACCGACCTCTCAGTTGCCTGGAGAGATTTATGAAAATCATGCAAAATCGGATGGCCAGGCACCGTTCTGAACCGTCGCCCTTCGCATGCGAGTACAGTGTGCTAACCACTGCCCCACCGCGCTCGGTAGGAAAAAGCGTGTGCTACCACTTGTTGACAAATTGTCATCCTCAATGGGCAATGACTTGACTGCGTGGAACTATTCAGTGGCCTACTACACCACTAAATCATTAAAAAAGAATCTGTCCATCTACAAACACATGGAGTCTCACATGTTCACTTGCTAGTAGTGTTGATTACAGAGAGAGATTTGTCTGCAACAAACTGAAAAAGCATAATAAATGTCTGGACTGTAGAATAGACCTAGACCTTTTTGAAGTTTTGATAAGACCAAACATAAATAATTGACAGATGTCGAACTGCTACACGGAGAGGACAGATCTTCGGGGCCTGAAATTTTAGACACGAAAATTAGAAATAATAAGAAAGGTCTTCATAAACTTGTACTGAATTACCTGTTATACTGTTAGAGCGTGCGGTCTAGGGCGTCTTGTCACGGTTCGTGCGCCTCCTCCCGTCGGAGGTTCGAGTCCATTCTTTGGCATGGATGTGTGTGTTGTCCTTAGTGTAAGTTACTTTAAGATAGGTTAAGTAGTGCTCAAGCCTAGGGACCTATGACCTCAGCAGTTTGGTCCCATAGAACTTACCACAAATTTCCAAATTTCCAATTTGTTAGAACCATTAAGGGAAAGCCTAGCAGATGTATCCCTCCCCATCGCCGACCTACCTTCTGTTATTCAGTTCTGTATCAAGATCATGCAGCCTTTAAGACTGTGAGAATTACTGAAACAAATCTGAGTCGCTTTTGCATTCTACACACTCTGGCATTTCGAAGTGGGTACTCTGAGAAACTATGGACATTAACCATTAAAATACGTTAATTTTTACACCAGCAATGTCCCGTATTATGAAGTAGTTTCTTTACGGTGTACTCTAAGTTTCTCACATACAATGGCAGATAAAAAAAGTGAAGCACTCATAAAATATGTCAATGGTACTTAAAACACGTACGCCTCATTGGGGTTGCAATTCTGTGTGACAGGTAGAACGGGAAACAAACTGAATCATTGTTGTTTGTGTTTAGTGTTGTTGCCATGACGGGTATGGTATATAAGAGGCGTAGCTAGAGAAAGATTCCGAATGTTTGCCGTGAAGGACATAGAGATGCCACGTACGCATGTGAGACAGCGATATCAGCTCCTGACAGAGTTTGAAGTGGGCATCATTGTGCGTCTTATCCGCAGCTCGTGGTCTAGTGGCTAGCGTTGCTGCCTCTGGATCACGGGGTCCCGGGTTCGATTCCGGCCTTTTCTCCGCCCCGGGGCTGGCTGTTTGTGTTGCCCTCGTCATTCCATCGTCATTCCTGAAAGTGGCTAGACTGTAATGCATACAGATTGGGAATTTGTACTGGCACTGATGACCGAGCAATTGAGCGCCCCACAAATCAAACACCATCATTGTGCGTCTTCATTTGATCAGGTGGTCCAATCGTGCAATAACATGAATGAGCATTCTTCAAGTGCTGTAGAGAGGTTAGAACAAAAATTCCCAAAAACAAATATAATAACTGTATATAACTGTGCACTACGTACAATGATATTACAACCAACTACAGAGCATGAAGTCAACAAAACTGAACAAAAACTAAAAAGTCAGTAGACTCAGATGACGTACCAACGCCCAGATAGTAAATAAGCGCTCTGAACAAGCGTAATAAATGAATCTTTCGCATCAGGGAAGTTTTCGGATTATTTAAAATAGGCGAGAGTTGTACCTCTGCTAAAGAAAGGCAATGCAGAAGACATAGACAATAACATGCCCATTTCGCTGCTGTCACCTTTATCAAAAATAATAGTGTGAGTTATGAAAGGCAGATCTGTGAACTGCATGAATAAATATAACGTTTTAAGTGGGTCACCGTTTGATTTCAGTAGAGATGGAAGAGCGGAATTCAGTAGGATTAGATGACGTACCAATACGTGTATCGAAACAGAGGACAGAGTTGAAGGGCACAAGGACGCACAGCAGAGGAAAGGAAATACAGACCTGGAATGACTACAACAGATGTCGAAAATGACTACCATTCATCTATTGGCACTTATGGGCCCTGGTCAGCAAGTTGCTGAAGGCTGATTGAACCTGTACTGCTGGAATTGTTACAGTATCACCCGAAATATTCTGCTGTAGTTCTTGAAGACTGTGATTGTTGTTGCGATACACCTTAGACTCGAGGGTTTCCCACACGAAGTAATCACATACTAAAAGATGTGGGCGGCCACCTAGTGCCGCGACCGGACTGACCTCTGCTCAACAACTCTTGTCAAGGGTGAAGATTGTGTAAATGTGCTCCAGGGTTCGCTCGGCTGTATGGGCAATTGCTCCATCCTGTTGGCAATAGGCGTAGGTCTTTTTCTACCCCGTTATTGTTACCATAAATTCACGTCGAATAGCATCCACTCGTCTGGGACGCTTTTATTTGCTCCAACCTGTATATGCATTAGGTAGAAATGTGATAGCTAGTAACTGGTTCCAATCATACCAGGCAGATAGGGTGCAAAGAGATAACTCTCTCTCTCTTCATTCGAACAGTTCTCGAAGGGGCCAACGGTACTGACGGACCGCCGTGTCTCTGCCTACAGGCATCAACAGAGGCAAATATGGAAGGGCAGGTGGTCAGCACACTGCTCTAGTGGCCATTGTCAATATTCGTGACCGGAATCACTAAAGCTCCTCAATTGGCCTCCCAAGGGTTGAGTGCATCCCGCTTGCCAACAGCTCCCAGCAGACCATGATAGGCGCACTTTTTTTTTTTTGGTCATCAGTCTACTGACTGGTTTGATGCGGCCCGCCACGAATTCCTTTCCTGTGCTAACCTCTTCATCTCAGAGTAGCACTTGCGACCTACGTCCTCAATTGTTTGCTTGACGTATTCCAATCTCTGTCTTCCTCTACAGTTTTTGCCCTCTGCAGCTCCCTCTAGTACCATGGAAGTCATTCTCTCATGTCTTAGCAGATGTCTTATCATCCTGTCCCTTCTCCTTATAAGTGTTTTCCACATATTCCTTTCCTCTCCGATTCTGTGTAGAACCTCCTCATTCCTTACCTTATCAGTCCACCTAATTTTCAACATTCGTCTATAGCACCACATCTCAAATGCTTCGATTCTCTTCTGTTCCGGTTTTCCCACAGTCCATGTTTCACTATTATACAATGCTGTACTCCGGACGTACATCCTCAGAAATTTCTTCCTCAAATTAAGGCCGGTATTTGATATTAGTAGACTTCTCTTGGCTAGAAATGGCTTTTTTTGCCATAGCGAGTCTGCTTTTGATGTCCTTGCTCCGTCCGTCATTGGTTATTTTACTGCCTAGGTAGCAGAATTCCTTAACTTCATTGACTTCGTGGCTATCAATCCTGATGTTAAGTTTCTCGCTGTTCTCATTTCTACTACTTCTCATTACCGTCGTCTTTCTCCGATTTACTCTCAAACCATACCGTGTACTCATTAGACTGTTCATTCCGTTCAGCAGATCATTTAATCCTTCTTCACTTTCACTCAGGATAGCAATGTCATCAGCGAATCGTATCATTGATATCCTTTCACCTTGTATTTTAATTCAACTCCTGAACCTTTCTTTTGTTTCCATCATTGCTTCCTCGATGTACAGATTGAAGAGTAGGGGCGAAAGGCTACAGCCTTGTCTCAATATGAGCACTTCGTTCTTGATCGTCCACTCTTATTATTCCCTCTTGGTTGTTGTACATATTGTATATGACCCGTGTATCCCTATAGCTTACCCCTACTTTTTTTTATAATCTCGAACAACTTGCACCAATTTATATTGTCGAACGCTTTTTGCAGGTCGACAAGTGCTAATCAAACCCGACCACGTCCGTGATCCGACAGGAACCGGCGTTACCACTCCAGCAAGGCCGTTGGCTAATTAGAGATAACACTTCTCTCAAATAAGTCTAAACGTTTCGCGAAACACTTATCAGAGCCAAAACACATTAATATAGGAGTTCCACAGGGTGGCATGTTAGGACCAATATTGTTCCTAGTATACATCAATGACTTTCCGAGCAGTCTTAGTCATGGGAAAAAATTCTCTTTGTTGATGACAGTAGTACTATAGGCACTGAGGAAACAGAAGAATTCCTTGTAGAGAAATCAAATGAAACTCTCAAAGAAGTGCACAATTGGTCAATAAGCAATAAAGTAATGTTTAATGTAAAGAAAACTAATTCCATGAATTTCAGTTTGAAGACGGAAAATGACACTGTTAAATTAAACGTAAATGGCGCCTCTATAGCCGGCCGCTGTGGATGATCGGTTTTAGGTTCTTCAGTCGGGAACCGCACTGCTGCTACAGTCGCAGGTTCGAATCCTGCCTCGGGCATGGATGTGTGTGATGTGCTTAGGTTAGTTAGGATTAAGTAGTTCTAAGTTCTAGGGGACTGATGACCTCAGCTGTTACGTTCACACGGTTCAAATGGCTCTGAGCACTATGGGACTTAACTTCTGAGGTCATCAGTCCCCTAGAACTTAGAACTACTTAAACCTAACCAATCTAAGGACATCACACACATCCATGCCCGAGGCAGGATTTGAACCTGCGACCGTAGCGGACGCGCGGTTCCAGACTGCAGCCCCTAGAACCGCTCGGCCACACCGGCCGGCAGATGTTAAGTCCCATAGCGCTTAGAGCCATTTGAACCATTTGAAGTGCCTCTATAGACTGTAACAAGTGCAATCTTGCTGTGAACGAATACTGATTCTCAGCTGAATTGGTGTGAACACACACAGACACTTGTAAACAGAATGTCATCAGCATGTTATGCTCTCAGAGTCCTTTCATTAGTGTGTAACAGGCAGTGTCTTTTAGTTAGATACTATTCATATGTATACCCAGTTCTTAGCTATGGCATTCTTCTCTGGGCAACAAATGCACAAAATATGAGCACAGTTATCGAAATGTAGGAGAGGGTCACAAGAATAATAACCAAAAATAGCGGTCAAGCTAACTGTAAAAATCTGGTCAAGACAAGGGGGATATTTAACGGCACCAATCAGGATATTTATCAATCAATGATACACATCAAAAATAACACTGATAATTACTGCACAAACAGCTCTGGTCATGACCATGGAACAAGATCTAGATTGAACTTATATTTGCCGAAAAGGAACAAACAGAATTTTCTACCAGGTATAAAACTGCGCAGTAAACTGCCAAAGGAGATTAAAGAAATCCCTAAGCAAACTTATTTAAAAAGGTAGCTATAAAGTATGTGTTAAGCAATACATTCTATACATTGAAGGCTTACTTAGATAAAACAGATTAGAGGTTCGGTAAAAAAGTAAGATAAATAAGAATAATAATAATAACGATAGTAAAACGTATAGCACTCCACACAACACTTCCGCACTATATTTTTCCTTCCTGTTTCTTTTCTCGAAAAACTTATTACGAAAGCTACGCAAAGTATAATACTAACACCTCATCCTGTTTCTAAACTCAACATCTCACTAGTTGAAGAAGGATGCTGACTCAGTTTTTGAGGATAGCAAGTGGGAAGCTGCGGTGCACAAAATGGTGCTGACATTAGTTGTTAGTTTGCGTAGTATTGTGAAACAATATGAGTGCAGTGTGTGTAGTGTGAGCAGTGAGTGGGAGAAGTGAGAAAGGCATGAGCAGTGCAACATTAGCCTTTTACATTATAAAATAAATTACTTGTATAACAGTACTGGACACTAGGCATAAACAAAATAAGACAGCACTATTTTAAACACAGTGGTCTTGTATTCGGGAGGATGAAGGTTGCAGTCTTCCTCTAGTCATCCTGATTTATACATTTTCCGTGGTTTCCATAAATTACTTCTGCCAAATGCCGGAATGATTCCTACTATAATGCTACGGCTGACTACCTCTCCCTCTCTTGTTATATTAAGTATATAAATGTGTGTGTATGTGAATTACTTTACTTTTATTGTAATATCAAGGGACGTCCAACATCCTTGTGAAAGAGGTCTACGTATGAATAAAATTACTTCTACTACTACTACATCTGCATGACTGCTCTGCAATTGTGGTTCGAACAATGACTGCTGTGCTAACTGAAGTCCAGAACATAAACGCAGTACCTCCCTAGCTGGTAGCGTTATACACTCCTGGAAATTGAAATAAGAACACCGTGAATTCATTGTCCCAGGAAGGGGAAACTTTGACACATTCCTGGGGTCAGATACATCACATGATCACACTGACAGAACCACAGGCACATAGACACAGGCAACAGAGCATGCACAATGTCGGCACTAGTACAGTGTATATCCACCTTTCGCAGCAATGCAGGCTGCTATTCTCCCATGGAGACCATCGTAGAGATGCTGGATGTAGTCCTGTGGAACGGCTTGCCATGCCATTTCCACCTGGCGCCTCAGTGGGACCAGCGTTCGTGCTGGACGTGCAGACCGCGTGAGACGACGCTTCATCCAATCCCAAACATGATCAATGGGGGACAGATCCGGAGATCTTGCTGGCCAGGGTAGTTGACTTACACCTTCTAGAGCACGTTGGGTGGCTCGGGATACATGCGGACGTGCATTGTCCTGTTGGAACAGAAAGTTCCCTTGCCGGTCTAGGAATGGTAGAACGATGGGTTCGATGACGGTTTGGATGTACCGTGCACTATTCAGTGTCCCCTCGACGATCACCAGAGGTGTACGGCCAGTGTAGGAGATCGCTCCCCACACCATGATGCCGGGTGTTGGCCCTGTGTGCCTCGGTCGTATGCAGTCCTGATTGTGGCGCACACCTGCACGGCGCCAAACACGCATACGACCATCATTGGCACCAAGGCAGAAGCGACTCTCACCGCTGAAGACGACACGTCTCCATTCGTCCCTCCATTCACGCCTGTCGCGACACCACTGGAGGCGGGCTGCACGGTGTTGGGGCGTGAGCGGAAGACGGCCTAACGGTGTGCGGGACCGTAGCCCAGCTTCATGGAGACGGTTGCGAATGGTCCTCGCCGATATCCCAGGGGCAACAGTGTCCCTAATTTGCTGAGAAGTGGCGGTGCGGTCCCCTACGGCACTATGTAGGATCCTACGGTTCTTGGCGTGCATCCGTGCGTCGCTGGGGTCCGGTCCCAGGTCGACGGGCACGTGCACCTTCCGCCGACCACTGGCGACAACATTGATGTACTGTGGAGACCTCACGCCCCACGTGTTGAGCAATTCGGCGGTACGTCCACCCGGCCTCCCGCATGCCCACTATACGGCCTCGCTCAAAGTCCGTCAACTAAACATACGGTTCACGTCCACGCTGTCGCGGCATGCTACCAGTGTTAAAGACTGCGATGGAGCTCCGTATGCCACGGCAAACTGGCTGACACTGACGGCGGCGGTGCACAAATGATGCGCAGCTAGCGCCATTCGACGGCCAACACCGCGGTTCCTGGTGTGTCCGGTGTGCCGTGCGTGTGATCACTGCTTGTACAGCCCTCTCGCAGTGTCCGGAGCAAGTATGGTGGGTCTGACACACCGGTGTCAATGTGTTCTTTTTTCCATTTCCAGGAGTGTAGCTACAGTGCCAAAGAGAGGGCTGTAACTAGAAAAAAACGCTTTATGCTAAGCAGTGTGTAAAGCCTGTCTCGTTTCGTAAAATCTGAACGTGAATTGTATAAATGGAACAAAAATTACTCGAATTAAGAAATATGAACCAAAATGGATTTTTGCAAAATTGCGAAAAAAAAGCTAATCGATAATTTAGAACTGCTCGTAAGGATCAATGCATCGTCACCGAGAGGATTGCAAGTGATATTTCATTTCATTTCAAACGTAAAAAATATAAAGTTGTTTGTGCAGTCGATGAGTACTATGACACATTGGTATACAAAAACGCCAGGGAATAGTATCAATGAATTCCTGTTTTCAGGAACCTCAACGCAAATTAGGACCAAAAATTAAAAAAAAAGGACTGTTTAGTTCCAAAAATCTTGTAATCGACGTAGCAAAATCTAAAAAAATGGAAGAGAGTGATTTTCAATATTACATCCAAAACATCGTCTTACCAGTTGCAGCAAATAATTCCTTGCTTCTGGTGGACTCTTCGCCTGGAGATAACGTCACACGTGTAATTAGGAGGATGATGAAAAGTTTCAGTCTCTCAATAAAGAAATTTTTCGACACTAAAGCATTTTTAATTGACTGTTGGATAGTATAATTTCTGATAGTTCTTTGTCTTATTATGTTTACCAGCGGAACAGTGTTTCAAAAATTCACACTAGGGCATTGTCAGTTGGGAACAACACGTTCTTCGAATTCGATCAAGTATGACTGGTACGCAGGACAATATACAGAGCAACGGCCACGACCGTTTCTTACTGCATCCCAGTTCTGTCTAAATAAAATTACTGATTACTGTGACGTGCCTAAATGCGTTAATTTTTCCTTTCTCAGGAGAGTCTGGTGTAGAGGAAATGTATGTTTTCGCCATCCAATAAACACTTCACATATTTGTGACGGCTGCTGGAAATAATCAAGGAGCAGTTTCCTTGTTAGTAAAATATACATTATTCGAAAATTATCATAAGAGCTGTGGTGCAGAAATTGTTATGAAAATTGCATGTCAACATATCACTCGATTGCAGGATGTTGGCTGCCATGTATCATTATACACTGCCTTGATTTTCTTCCATGTGCTAGTTGTTTTGAGCGAGAGGCGACAGTGGAGTAGCTGGAAGTTATACGGGCGTGGCGTTTGCGCGAGAATACACAAAACGTCTCGACTGTTCTAGAACGATCTCCGCGTAGGTACCTTTCCGTCAGCTTTGAACGTTTCGGAATAGCTGTGCCGAAGGGGAATCCCCGTATTGTCTGCTATTCAGTAGATAGGGCTACCGCCGCAAGACACAAAACAGTCGCAGAAGTTCTTAACCCTTCAGGTTAAGAACAATTTACTTTAATTGTGATCTAAATACAATTCCTACCGGGTCAGATTCCTCTGTTTCAGTCAACATGTTTTCACTCATTTTCAAAAGCAGGTACATCTATTTTGATTCACGAATGCAGGAGCATATGTTCGGTGGAGGTGACACCAACTAAGACGTTGAAGCGCTGTGAAGATTAAGACGCTACCGGACTACCTAACAGGCAGATCACGTAGATTATCGCTCGGAAAAAATGTCTCATACCAGACGAGTGTAACACCACATGTTTTGCATGGTAGAGTAATTATGGTGAACACGTACGTGGAAACGGTGTTTGCGCAGCAAACGCCGACATAGTGTATCTGAGTCAGAATAAGAGGAACCACCACGCATTCGCTGAGGTAGCTGGAATGTTGTTGTTGTGGACTTCAGTCCTGAGACTGGTTTGATGCACCTCTCCACGCTACTCTATCCTGTGCGAGCTTCTTCATCTCCCAATACCTACTGCAACCTACATCCTTCTGAATCTGCTTAGTATATCATCTCTTGGTCTCCCTCTACAATTTTTACCCTCCACCCTACCTTCCAATATAAACTGGAGATCCCTTTATGCCTCAGAACATGTCCTACCAACCGATCCCTTCTTCTAGTCAAGTTGTGCCACAAACTCCTCTTCTCCCCAATTCTATTCAGTACCTCCTCACTAGTTATGTGATCTACCCATCTAATCTTCAGCATTCTTCTGTAGCACCACATTCCGAAAGCTTCTATTCTCTTCTTGTCCAAACTATTTATCGTCCATGTTCCACTTCCATATATGGCTACACTCCACTCAACTACGAGGGTCAGTCAAAAAGTAATGCCTCCTATTTTTTTTCTACGTTTAATTGTCAGGAAATTTAAATGCAATTACATAGGTTGAAAACCACAACATTGAGGATCATTTTGTCATTTTTCAATGTAATCTCCGCCCATCTCTACAGTTTTGGTCCATCTTTGAACATGGGCATGTATCCCAGCACGGTAAAAATCACAGCTTTGCTTCCTAAGCCATTGACGCACGGATGTTTTGACGGCCTCCTCATCTTCAAAATGAATCCCACGATGAGCTTCTTTTAGTGGCCCGAACAGATGGAAGTCTGATGGTGCCAGGTCAGGGCTGTATGGGTGATGAGGCAAAACTTCCCATCCAATTTTGACAATCTCGTCAGAGGTGTGACGACTGGTGTGTGGTCTTGCATTGTCATGCAAAAGAAGAACATCTGCCATTGATTTTGTTGGGCGAACTCGCTGAAGACGTGCTTTAAGTTTTTTGAGGGTTGTGACGTATTGAACAGAATTTATTGTGCATCCCTGCTCCAAAAAATCAACCAGAATCACACCCTCTGTATCCCAGAAAACTGTTGCCATAACTTTCCCTGCCGATCGCACAGTTTTGAATTTTTTCTTCCTCGGCGAGCTTGTGTGACGCCACTCCATTGACTGCCTCTTTGATTCGGGTTCAAAAAAATGCACCCATGTTTCGTCCTCGGTCACAATTTTTTTCAGAAACTCATCTCCCTCCAAACGGATGCGCTGCAAGTGTTGGGAGGCTATTGTTTTCCTTGCCTCTTTATTCTGATCGGTTAACATTCTTGGAACCCACCGTGCACACACTTTTGAGTACCCCAATTGTTTAATAATCGTGATCACACTGCCTTTACTAAGAGAAATAATGCGACACACTTCATCTGCAGTCACCCGACGGTCACCACGAATGATGTCATCAACTTGTTGAATGTTGTGTGGAGTCACTGCACTCACCGGCCTGCCGCTCCGCTTTTCGTCAGTCAACGGTGTTTGCCCTTCAGCTTCCTTACAACGACGAACCCATCGTCTAACAGTGCTGACATCCACTGTCACAACACCATACACCTTCTTCAGTCTTTCATGAATGCGTATGGGCGTTTCACCTTCGTCATTCGAGAATTAAATCACACAACGCTGTCTCAAACGAACATCGATGTCGGCCATCTTACAAACTTCTGCTGTGCTGCCACCTGTTGACACAGAAAGTTACTACTGCAGTGGATTGCAGAAGAAGGTTTGAGGAATGGCGCCAAATTCAAATTTTTCACTTAACTTAATTTTTTTAAGTAGAAAAAAAATGGGAGGCATTACTTTTTGACCGACCCTCGTACTTTCAGAAACGTCTTCCTGACAGTTAAATCTATACTCGATGTTAACAAATTTCTCTTCTTCAGAAACGCTTTCCTTGCCATTGGCAGTCTACATTTTATTCCTCTTTACTTCGACAATCATCAGTTATTTTGCTCCCCAAATAGCAAAACTCCTTTGCTACTTTAAGTGTCTTATTTCCTAACCTCATTCCCTCAGCATCACCCGACTTAATTAGACTACAATCCATTATCCTCGTTTTGCTTTTGTTGATGTTCATCTTATATCCTCCTTTCAAGACACTATACATTCCGTTCAACTGCTCTTCCAAGTCCTTTGCTGTCTCTGACAGAATTACAATGTCATCGGCGAATCTCAAAGTTTTAATTTCTTCTCCATGGATTTCAATACCTACTCCGAATTTTTCTTTTGTTTCGTTTACTGCTTGCTCGATATACAGATTGAATAACATCAGGGACAGGCTACAGCCCTGTCTTACTCCCTTCGCAATTACTGATTCCCTTTCATGTCCCTCGACTCTTATAACTGCCATCTGGTTTCTGCACAGATTGTAAATAGCCTTTCGCTCCTGTATTTTACCCCTGCCACCTTCAGAATTTGAAAGAGAGTATTCCAGTCAGCATTGTCAAAAGCTTTCTCTAAGTCTACAAATGTTAGAAACGAATGTTTGCCTTTCGTTAATCTATCTTATAAGATAAGTCGTAGGGTCAGGAAAACCGCCTTAAAAACCATTGGCAGGACCAGTACACTAATCCGCCGGGCACCGGCACGCCTTTACGCTCGGCAAGCAGCGTGTTAGACCGCGCTGCTAGCTGGGCGGGCAATTACAGGTTATTACGCAAATGTCAGACACAGTAGCGTTATCAATAGGAAGTGACATTGAATGTGTGTACAAGTACCAATCCAACTGTGACGATTATTAGACCTACGGTCGGGCCGCGTTTCAAGTCATTACGCTGTCTCAACTTCGTGGGTAAGTGGTTAGACTTGGCGCTTGCGAGGTTTCCGGTGGTTGTGTCTTCAGGGTTTAACCACGCAGGAGGCCGATGGAAGCACTGAATGCCATGCTTTATTCCGTTTGCTATACGCAGATGAGCAAGAGCATAAATCATTACTGAAAGACCCATGTAGCACTGCAAAATTGGTTAGGGAAAGTGTAAGTTTCTTTACATATTACTTTCCCGCGTTGTAACAAGTCTTTGAGATAGGCTTCCGGAGTGGTAGAAATGGCTAATGCTAATAGAGATTTTCTTTGTAATGGGTACGTGATTTGTGGGGAGAATTATAGTTGACATGGCTGGTGGAAGTGTCGTATAAGGCACATGAGGGAAGTCGCACATCTGATACCGCTGTCCTTCGTCTGCTCTCGCCTTAAACGCCAGGTGACAAGCACATCTGTAGCTATCAGTCCTTGGCTATTGTTATTACTGTTTGTTAGAGGACATTCGAAAATTATTGCAGTTGTGTTATTTTTATTCGTGGATAACCAACCCAACTCACCTGGCCACGTCAATATAATTATAATTGGGATAGTTACATTGTGTACCTACAAGAATGGATTAGCAGGACTGTACCTTAGTGCCTTTCAGTTGAGTTCGCGTGAAATATCGGGGTTTGTCCCCCGCGGAATATCACAGGCGTGAGATGGCCGTTAGCATGCTGCTCGCCCTTTTAAACAGACAGAGTAGCATTTCGGCACTCTCATACCTGGTCAATGGCATCCAACCGATACGACTCAAACACATCTACGTTTAGGTTTTAAAATTAAAATTAGCGTTCTATCAGTTACAGAGAGAGAGAGAGAGAGAAAGAGAGAGAGACAGAGAGAGAGTCAGGTGGGATTAATTCAAATATTCAAATGTGTGTGAATTTCTAAGCTACCAAACTGCTGCGGTCATCGGTCCCTACTCTTACACATTACTTATACTAACTTATGTTAAGGACAACACACAGACACCCATGCCGTAGTGAGGACTCGAACCTCACGAGTGACTAATCCGAATCTAATAATACCAACGTTAACAAGATTTAGCATCTTCAACTATAAAGGTTTTACTTGCTTAGATCTAACATCTTAACGCGTGTGTAAAGTAGTGTCATCAGAAGCTATTTTAAACATTGGAGTTCGGTTCTTTAAAGAATCTGCAGTGCCTAGTTCTGGTTTCAAAAGTATTTGTGTTAATATGTGGTGTTCCAGAAAGAATGCTAGCGTTTCGAACAAGCGACACTGAAAAATTGTTCAACAAAGATAAAATAACTGAGTTTTGTTTACTGTTCGCATGGGGACAAACGTCTAGTTTGACATTCGCCAAAAAGCTGCCCACTGGCGTGGGCCGCCTTAACTCACATTTCGAAACGACGTTGATGGTGCAACAGAGCGCACAGTGCGTTCTTTGCTACGCTGTGTTTAAATAAATTGTCAGTGTACAGCATCGCTTTCGGCAAATTTATCTAGGACAAAATTCATCCGATGACAAAGCTATCCGTTGATGGTTCGAACAGCTTCAAGATACAGGAAGCGTGTTGTAGTGACACTGACGAGGCCGGCTGAGAGCTAGTGAAGAGACATTTGAAGAAATCTGGCAGTCTTGTATCAGAAGCTTGAAAACAGTTCTTGCCCGATGAAGTCTTCAGTCAAAGGTACCTTTTAGACAACGCTCTCCAATGTAATGCATAAACGTTTACGCCTCCATGCCTGCAAAATTCAGATGCGGCAAGAGATAAAACCGACCGATCGTCAGTTTAATGCTAAATGAAATTGATGGCATCCAAATATTGTTAAACAAACGCCATTTTCAGAAGAAGTAACATTCCATACAGATGACGGTGTTCACCGTCACAATTGCCGCATGTGGGATTCAGAATAACCCAGCGTTGTGCACGAACATGTCCGTGATTCGCCGAAAGTGAAATTCGAAATTGGTGGCATATTCAGGAGCGAATTTCCACAGCGATCACGACTGTAACACCAGAGATGATACAAAACACATGGCGTGAAATCGAGCGTCGTTTAGAGGCCTGCAAAGCGACAAATGTGACTCACATAGAAACTTATTGAGGTATGAAAAATATCTTTTTTTTCCTCTCCAGTTCGGCATTAAGATTGTTTCACTATCATAAACAGTTTTTATATAGAGCTTGTTCATTCTCTTTGGAACAATCTATATAAATGTTTGTGCTTGAAGACTGACGTGGTGTAACGCCACCAGCCCCCCTCACGATGAGGGGCGAGGGAATGAAAAACAAACAACAAAGGAAAAAAGCGTTATACTAGAATATATCATACTCTTCAGGATGAGATAAAGGTAATAAACAGAAAGAGTTAGTCTGGTAATACAACACGACGATTTAATGGAATAAAGTGAAAAGTTGTTAACGAAGGCTTAGGAAATAAGGTTTACAAGACGAGAGCGAGGCGGAAAACAAAACCCGGCCTCACTATTTTCTACCGCACCGTTTCCCGCTTACCTCGTGCGAATTTACTGGGATACAGAATTATGGCGGGCGCACATTTTAACAGCAAATTGCCCAAACATCCGCCCGTGTGGAGGAAGCCGCGGGCATAACTTGTTGCCGGCTGCAGGGGCGCTTTTATTCCGTTCCGGGAGGCCCTCTTGTGTGTACAGCGCAGCCGCGGAACATCCTCTTGTTCTCTTTTTGCTAGTATACTCGGCGGGTAGCATCCTGCAAAGTCCCCCAGAGCGGTTGTCGTGCCCAGGAATTTCCGTTCAACACTACTGTTAACGCATATAAGCAGTCGCGAACTGTTACGTATTTAAACGGGTATGGACAAAGTTAGTTCTGCTGACAAATTACAGTCTAATACACCATAAAATTTCATTGCGAAAGCGAACTGCAGGCCATGGAGTAAGGTTTATGATACCTGGGACTCGTGTTGAGTCACTTTTCACAACGACATATGATACTTAGAATTATCGTATTTTTAAGTAATCCACGTGGTGGCAACCTTTTTGCCTGTGTCATCGTCCTGGAGTGCGTTACAAATAGGATCATTCTTTAAATTTATTCATCACACTCATGCTCATAAAGTAAGGATAATGCTGATACATGGTGAAACAACGCTCTGGTGGGCGTTTTGCGGGTTTAAACCACCCCGGGGTATGACCATGCGGTGCATTTGATCTGCGGTCGTCGCACGGTAAAGCTGGCAGCAGTCCACATACGCACAGCTGTCAGAGTACGGTGCAGCGAGTAAGTGTGCAGACGTTTTCAGACGTGCTAATGATGACTTTGTGTTGAAAATGGCTCAAAGAACACATATAGATGACGTTATGAGGAGTAGAATACCAGGGCGACTGGAGGCTGGTCAAACACAGCAGGTCGTAGCACGGGCCCTTCGTGTGTCAAAAAGTGTGACCTCAAGATTATGGCGACGATTCCAGCAGATAGTAAACGTGTCCAGGCGCTACAGTACGGGACGTCTACAGCGTATAACAACACAAGAAGATCGATATCTCACCATCAGTGCTCACAGACGGCCACGGAGTACAGCAGGTAGCCTTGCTCGGTAGCTTACCGCAGGCACTGGAACACTTGTCTCCAGACACGCAGTCTACAGACGGCTGAACAGACGTGATTTATTCGCCCGGAGACCTGCAAGGTGCATTCCACTGACCCCTGGTCACAGGAGAGCCCGTAAAGCCTGGTGTCAAGAACACAGTACGTTGTCATTGGAACAGTGGTCCCAGGTTGCGTACACGGACGAGTCCAGGTATAGTCTGAACACTGATTCTCGCCGGGTTTTCATCTGCCGTGAACCAGGAACCAGATACCAACCCCTTAATGTTCTTGAAAGGGACCTGTATGGAGGCCGTGGTTTGATGGTGTGGGGTGGGATTATGATTGGTGCACGTACATCCCTGCATATCTTTGACACAGCAACCGTAACAGGTCAGGTGTATCGGGACGTCATTTTGCACCAGTATGTCCGCCTTTGCAGGGGTGCAGTGGGTCCCACCTTCCTCCTCATAACGCATGGCCCCACCGAGCTGCCATCGTGGAGGAGTATCTTGAAACAGAAGACATCAGGCGAATGTAGTGGCCTGCCTGTTCTCCAGACCTAAACCCCATCAAGTGCGTCTGGATTGCTCTCGGTCGACGTATCGCTGCACTTCATCAAACACCTACGACACTTCAGGAGCTCCGACAGGCACTGGTGCAAGAATGGGAGCCTACACCTCAGCAGCTGCTCGACCACCTGATCCAGAGTATGCCAACCCGTTGTGCGGCCTGTGTACGTGTGAATGGTGATCATATCCCAGATTGATGTCGGGGTACATGCGCAGGAAACAGTGGAGTTTTGTAGCACATGTGTTTCGGAACGGTTTTCTCAATTTATCACCAATACTGTGGAGTTACAGATTAGCACCAGTTTTGTGTAGTGCCACGTTGTGTGGCGCCACTTTCTGCAATTATCCTTAATTTATGAGCATCAGTGTAGTTGTTGTTTTTTCATATCTCCTGCACCACAGAAGCCAACTGCAGGCAGCGCTTCACGATTAGCGGTGTTAACATTACAAACCGAAGTACATTACAAAACTCTTCCCCACTTCTATAAATGGTTATCTATACATCTCCAAAACTTATCACAATATTATACTACATAAAGCTAAGAAAAAGAAATAATGAACCGGTTACTATCCAGTTACAAAAAAAAAAAAAAGAACGTTAAAATATGAAAAGAGATAATCGGAAATGGTAAAAGAAGAGAAGACAGTTAGACAGTTAGTAACGAAATGATAGGCATAAGCGGCAATTATTCACAATTCTAATACTGTTTTATCAGTATTTTATGAACGACAGCTTCCAATTACAAATGTGTACGAAAATCAAGCAAGGACGAGGAAACGTTTTTCAGCCAAGGTCCTTGGTAGATGCTCTTTGCAAACAATGGACGTGACGTGAGAGGAGCAGAACGGTGCAGTAAAATTCTGAGTTCGTTTAAACCATACAACCAATGAAACAGCGGCAAGCGCACAGTGAAAATACAAAGCTGCATGCAACGGCGTCTAGGTGCGGCAAGAACTGAAAGCAGGGTGTCTTGTCTGTGTTAAGCAAGGAGACCCCGGTGCCTCGGCTTCTGCTGTGACTAAAGTCAGCATCAACTCTGCTGCCATAATTGTCCGCAAGGATCGCCGGATAACACTATAGTACGAGCTCAGAGAAGTGCTGAGAGTTTCATGTGGCAGTGTCTTTATGATTACGCGTGATCGTCTCCGTATGAACCATGTTTGTGCGCGTTGGGTGGCACGCCTGTTGGCTGCCGAACAAAACGTGTAAATAGGATGTTTAGGTTTATAGGTTGGTAACGCCACGTAGCGTTCTATAAGAAAATCACTGACTGTGCTGTGTGCAGTCTGTGGTTGGTTTGCATTGTTGGAATTTGCTATTGTAGTGTTGGGCAGTTGGCTGTTAACAGCATGTAGCGTTGCGCAGTTGGAGGTGAGCCGCCAGCAGTGGTGGATGTGGGGAGTGAGATGGCGGAGTTTTGAGAGTGGATGATCTGGACGTGTGTCCATCAGAGACAGTAAATTTGTAAGACTGGATGTAATGAGCTGATATATATATATATATATATATATATATATATATATATATATATATATATATATATATATATATATAGATTTTTGTGAAGTAAGTGATTCATGAAAGTTATAGGTTATTGTTAGTCATGGCCATTCTTTTGTAGGGATTATTGAAAGTCCAATTCCGTTGAGCTAAAAATATTGTGTGTCAGTTTAGTGATGATCAGAATAAGTAAAGAGAGAAATGTCTGAGTACGTTCAGTTTTGCTCAGCAGTTTGAAAGTCAGATAACGTAAGAGGTTTACCAGCAGAGTAAGTCATAAATTTTTCCCAGGGGACGTTGCAAAGGTTGTGCGAACAGAGGTAAGCCGTGAGGTGGTGCGTCTTTTTGCTGATGGTGGGAATGCTTTTCCGAAGCGATTATCAGAGTTGATGAGTCACGGCTGCATCATTAAGATCCTGATGGAAAACGAGCCAGCACAGTTTGAAAATCTCCAGGTTTTCCATCACCAAAAAAGGCGAAAGTGTTTCTATCTGCAGGGAAAGTTATGGTGATCACGTTTTTTGACTTTAATGGAATGATTAACTAGCATGCTGTTCCCACTCGCATGAGTGTTACAACAGCATACTACATGTCAGTTTTGGCTAAACTGAGGAAGGACATTGCAATAAAACGACCAGAACTTTCGCCGACTGTGTGGCGACTTCCACCTTGGCAATGCGCGGCGTCACGTTGCAAATCGAGTCATGCAGTTTCTGACTGTACTCAACGTTACCTGTATACCGCATCCATCTTACAGCCCTCAACGTGCGCCCTGTCATTTTTTTTAATCCCCACCACTAATGTCAAAGTTTCGAGACATTCAATTTGGGAACTCTGAAGCTGTGCTCAATAAAAGTGAGGCGATTCTGAAACACCTAACAAAGAATGGTCTGCATCGTGTGTATAAGGGTGGCAGAGACGCTGTAAAAAGTGAATTGAAGTAGGAGGGGAGTACTTTGAAAAAGATTATGTAACCAATGAAATAGAGTAATGAACTTCTGTGAAAAAAAAATCTGTCTCAGTTTTTGTTGATCTGTCCTCGTAACAAATCTAATTTATTAATGAAAATAATCAAAAAATTATACTTCGATGCAAGACTGTATTAGAATCGGTTAGGATGCCACAGATTATAGGCAGATCTATTTAGGTAAAAAAATAAATTGCAAGACAAATCGATCTTCATCTTTAAAGCACGAACAGGAATTTACAAATTAGCAGCAATTGAGTGGCGTTCTACGGATCGGAGCGTGGAATGTCAGATCCCTTAATCGGGCAGGTAGGTTAGAAAACTTAAAAAGGGAAATGGATAGGTTAAAGTTAGATATAGTGGGAATTAGTGAAGTTCGGTGGCAGAAGGGACAAGATTTTTAGTCAGGTGAATACAGGGTTATAAATACAAAATCGAGTAGGGGTAATGCAGGAGTAGGTTTCATAATGAATAAAAAAATATGAGTGCGGGTAAGCTACTACAAACAGCACATGGAAAACATTATTGTGGCCAAGATAGACGCGAAGCCCATGCCTACTACAGTAGTACAAGTTTATATGCCAACTAGCTCTGCAGATGATGAAGAAATTGATGAAATGTATGATGAGATAAAATAAATTATTCAGGTAGTGAAGGGAGACGAAAATTTAATAGTCATGAGTGACTGGAATTCGAGAGTAGGAAAAGGGAGAGAAGGAAACATAGTAGGTGTATATGGATTGGAGGTAAGAAATGAAAGAGGAAGCTATCTGGCAGAATTTTGTACAGAGCATAAAGTAATCATAGTTAACACTTGGTTCAAGAATCATGAAAGAAGGTTATATACATGGGAGAACCCTGGAGATACTAAAAGGTTTCTGATAGATTATGTAATGGTAAGACAGAGGTTTAGGAACCAAGTTTTAAATTGTAAGACATTTCCAGGGGCAGATGTGGACTCTGAGCACAATCTATTGCTTATGAACTGTAGATTAAAACTGAAGAAACTGCAAAAAGGTGGGAAATGAAGGAGATGGGACCTTGATAAACTGACTAAACCAGACGTTGTAGAGAGTTTGAGGGAGAGCATAAGGGAACAATTGAGAGGAATGGGGGAAAGAAATACGATAGAAGAAGAATGGATAGCTCTGAGGGATGAAGTAGTGAAGGCTGCAGACGATCAAGTAAGTAAAAAGACCAGGGCTAGTAAAAATCCTTGGGTAACAGAAGAAATATTGAATTTTAATTGACGAAAGGAGAAAATATAAAAATGCAGTAAATGAAGCACGCAAAAAGGAATACAAACGTCTCAAAAATGAGATCGACAGGAAGTGCAAAATGGCTAAGCAGGAATGGCTAGACGACAAATGTAAGGATGTAGAGGCTTATCTCACTTATCTCACTTATTAAAGAGATCTTTGGTGAAAAGAGAACCACTTGTATGAATATCAAGAGCTCAGATGGAGACCGGTTCTGAGCAAAGAAGGGAAAGCAGAAAGGTGGAAGGAGTATATAGAGGGTCTATACAAGGGCATTGTACTTGAGGACAATATTATGGAAATGGAAGAGGATGTAGATGAAGATGAAATGGGAGATACAATACTGCGTGAAGAGTTTGACAGAGCACTGAAAGACCTGAGTCGAAACAAGGCCCCGGGAGTAGACTACATTCCATTAGAACTAGTGACAGCCTTGGGAGAGCCAGTCCTGACAAAAGTCTACCATCTGGAGAGGAAGATATATGAGACAGGCGAAATACCCTCAGACTTCAAGAAGAATATGATAATTCCAATTGCAAAGAGAGCAGGTGTTGACAGTTGTGAAAATTACCGAACTATCAGTTTAATAAGTCACGGCTGCAAAATACTAACACGAATTCTTTACAGACGAATTGAAAAACTGGTAGAAGCTGACCTCGGGGATGATCAGTTTGGATTTCGTAGAAAATGTTGGAACACGTGAGGCAATACTGACCTTACGCCTTATCTTAGAAGAAAGGTTAAGGAAACCTACGTTTCTAGCATTTGTGGACTTAGTGAAAGCTTTTGACAATGTTGACTGGAATACTCTCTTTCAGATTCTGAAGGTGGCAGGGGTAAAATACAGAGAGCGGAAGGGTATTTACAATTTGTACAGAAAGGACATGGCAGTTACAAGAGTCGAGGGGTATGAAAGGGAAACAGTGGTTGGGAAGGGAGTGAGAAGAAATAAAAACTCTGAGGTTCGCAGATGACATTGTAATTCTGTCAGAGACAGCAAAGGACTTGGAAGAGCAGTTGAACGGAATCGATAGTGTCTTGAGGGGGGAAATAAGTTGAACATCAACAAAAACAAAACGAGGATAATGGAAGGTAGTCGAATTAAGTCGGGTGATGCTGAGGGAATTAGATTAGGAAATGACACACTTATAGTAGTAAAGGAGTTTTGCTATTTGGGTAGCAAAATAACTGATGGTGGTCGAAGTAGAGAGGATATAAAATGTAGACTGGCAATGGCGAGGAAAGCGTTTCTGAAGAAGAGAAATTTGTTAACATCTAGTATAGATTTAAGTGTCTGGGAGTCGTTTCTCAAAGTATTTGTATAGAGTGTAGCCATGTATGGAAGTGAAACATGGACGATAAATAGTTTAGACAAGAAGAGAATAGAAGCTTTCGAAATGTGGTGCTACAGTAGAATGCTGATGATTAGATGGGTAGATCACACAACTAATGAGGAGGTATTGAATAGGGTTGGG
The DNA here is from genome assembly GCF_023897955.1 of Schistocerca gregaria. Lineage (NCBI taxonomy): Eukaryota > Metazoa > Arthropoda > Insecta > Orthoptera > Acrididae > Schistocerca > Schistocerca gregaria. Next base: position 74,998,949 of record NC_064923.1, on the reverse strand, counting down.
GAGAAGAGGAGTTTGTGGCACAACTTGACTAGAAGAAGGGATTGGTTGTTAGTACATGTTCTGAGTCATCTAGGGATCACAAATTTGGTACTGGAGGGCAGCGTGGAGGATAAAAATCGTAGAGGAATACCAAGAGATGAATACACTAAGCAGATTCAGAAGGATGTAGGTTGCAGTAGGTACTGGGACATGAAGAAGCTTGCACAGGATAGAGTACCGTGGAGAGATGCATCAAACCAGTCTCAGGACTGAAGGCCACAACAAGAACAACATTCAGATGTTTGGACAAGCATATCACACACATAAAATAAAACTTCCAAGTATGCAAATAGGAAAGGAAAGGAAGCTGTGTCAGTATTCATCAGCTGGTCTCCGTCCCACGACGGGGTGGAGCAACAGTGAGCCGACCCAGTTTTCCTTCCGCTCATGCGTCCTCGCGACCTTCTCCGGAAAGTTCCCGATGCAACTGCTGCGTCTTATGTTGATTCTGACCTACGAGTTTCGATATTTATGCTGCGAAAGCAACAGAGGAAGTATTCGAACAAGGAAGAATCATTATGTTTGGAGGAGAAACGGTAGAGAGACTCATGCCGGTGATACAGCTTGTATGTTGCAGAGAGTCGTAGAAGCAGGGAAAGAATATGGAATTAGTATAAATGTGGGAAAGAATCAGCGGACGTGAAGGCTGTGTCAAAATGTCACCGAAAGGAAGCAATTTGGAATAAGTAAAATGATTTGTGGTGACAGTAAGGAAATATGAAATAAAATATCTACGAATAAAAGAAGTTTTAAGAAACATGAGATGTTTATTGATAGCAAAACGAACTGCGATAAGCCACAAAAGATTGCCAATTCTTGTAGCTGGAGTATAGTATCATGTAATAGCGAAAAAAGGACGCTGAAAAAGGAGGAGGAACTATACTTACATAGTTCTAAAACGTGGTTGCTGAGAAAAACGCTAAAAGTGTAATGGACTGACAGAGTTATGAATCAAGAAATAATTTTAATAGTGAGAGAGGAAAGAAAAATAGTTGAAATTCAATAATTATGATAGTCTTCAGATATTTGTCGATGCCGCTACCATATTCCAGAGTTTCGACTTCACTTTATACTGTATACAGTAGAATCGTTTGCGTACAACTGTTTTGAGAATTAATTTTCGATAATTTCCAAGAATGATTGCCTATCGATGTCGCGAGGTTCAAACGATAAGTATCGGACGTGCCGTCCTAAATCGACCAAGCGACTCTGTTGGCGGGCGTTAAGAGTATGTTAACTGAGTTCACTACAGCAATGACAAAAGAAGACCGTTACAAAAATACTTGAAATTGCAAAGGAAATGGTTTACCTTAGTCGTCGTCTGTGTTGTCATATGAAATTCCACGTAATGTGTATGTGTACGCTACGGGTACAATTCCCTTTTTGCCATTAATTCACGGAGGTATGTAACTTATAGCAACTAAGGGAAAGACAGAAAACAGATAAAAATGACGATCACAATTAATTATGTAAGTAGGATATTTAGGTTTTTTTATTGGTAACGCCGCCGCCACGTAGCGCTCTGTATGAAAATCACTGTCTGTGCCGTGTGCAGTCTGTGGCTGTTTTGCATTGTTGTCTGCCATTGTAGTGTTGGGCAGCGGCAGCTGGATGCTAACAGCGCGTAGCGTTGCGCAGTTGGAGGTGAGCCGCCAGCAGTGGTGGACGTGGGGAGAGAGATGGCGGAGTTTTGAAATTTGTATGACTGGATGTCATGAACTGCTATATATATTATGACTATAAAGGTAAATACATTGTTTGTTCTCTATTAAAATCTTTCATTTGCTAACTGTGCCTATCAGTAGTTAGTGCCTTCTGTAGTTTGAATCTTTTAGTTAGCTGGCAGTAGTGGCGCTCGCTGTATTTCAGTAGTTCGAGTAACGAAGATTTTTGTGAGTTAAGTGATTTGTGAAACATATAGGTTAATGTTAGTCAGGGCCATTCTCTTGTAGGGATTATTGAAAGTCAGATTGCGTTGCACTAAAAATATTGTGTGTCAGTTTAAGCACAGTTATGTATAATTGTTCAAAGAGGACGTTTCACATAGACCAGTCTTGTACAATTGTTCTAAGGGGACGTTTCATATGTCGACCCTTAGCCAAGGATACCTCACTGGAATCTTCTGATTTTTTTCTTGTAGTTTGTGTAATGAGGGTAACCTTTGTTTATTGCTAGCGCGCAATTGTAGAGAGAATTTCCTCTGTAGTTGTAGTTTTTCATTGTTGTACAGTAAAACAGTTGTGGCATGCATGTAGGTTTGCACCAAGTATTTCGCAGCTGCGCTTGTAATTAGCTAGATATTATTTTCAGTGCTATGTTAATGTGTTCTCTTATTTTTGCTCTTCAAATTGTGCTTTTATGTGTTATTGTGTGAAATATTGTGACAATAATGGCGTGTGAAAAACCTAACACTAGGCTCCAAAGTAAACTGAGAAATAATAGTGACGACGAGCGTCGCTTATCAGCACCACTCTGTAAAGAATTAACTAATGTTCAAAGTAGTAATATGGTAACCATGCATAGGGAAATGGAGCGGGCGTCAAATAATGGTGTAGACAGTGAAACAGTTAGTGAACAGGGAAGCATTATCGATCGATCGGTCGGCAACAGCTCGCCTCAGGGATCCGAAATGACAGAACACAATATTGCAAATACTGTAGACTTAGGTTATGGGTCCTCACCGTTTTCTCAAATGAGTCAAGACACATTTTCTGCCTGTCAAAATGTAAATGTTGCCGGTGAAAATGCACTGCCAAAAAGCATAGGAAAACAGATTCCAGACACTAATACATTATTATTGCAATTAATGCAACAAATGGAACAAAATCAGAAACAAATGGGGCAAAATCTTCAAAAGTTAGACACAATGGAACAAAATCAGAGACAAACACAGCAAAAGCTTCAAAAGTTAGACACAATGGAACAAAATCTGAGACAAACACAGCAAAAGCTTCAAAAGTTAAACACCACACTTGAACAAATACGTCACTATTTAACTACTGAGTTACATAACACTGAATCGAAATGCCAAAAAAATCTGTAATGAGGTAAAAACACAAATTTGTGAGCATTTTCAACCTATTTTTTCGCGGCATGAAAATGCATTACAGAATCACGAAGCAGCCATAAAAGAACTGCAAACTATTGTTCGTGAAAATCACGACACGTTGCAAGCTAAAATGGACTCAGTTGCATCGACCGATTCAGTTACGCAACTTGCAAGAACTCAGGAAAACTTAAAGGACACAGTAGATTCGATTTCAACACAAATGGACACACTGAAACTCGGTTCAGAAAAACATACTGACGAAATGTGTTCACTATCGGAGAAAGTAGCCGAACTTTCAGGTCAGTTCACTAACTTATCTACAAAGGTAGATGATGATCTGAATGATACAGAAGAGTGCGAACAAATTGGGAAATTCAAACAAAATCCGAATCAAATTAATACACAACACCAAAGAGAAATCCGGGAAGTGCAAGATCAGGTGACACAGGTAATACAAGAATTACGTATTTCAGAGGACACTCGCGCTCCAAGACGGGAAGAAGGACTTAGAAATACGGAAAAGCCGCAAAATAATAACACAGGGCATTTCGGAAATTGTGAAAGAAATTGGAAAGGTGCACCGAATTTTGTGATGGAACCGCCGAAACGACGTAACAATGACCGATATGCTACCCGCCGACACAATGATTTTGACTATAAGCTGTTCATTAGTGCACGTAAATTCAACACATTTAAGAATTCTGGCAACGACATTCATCCACAAGCGTGGCTTCATCAATTCTCTCATTGTTTTCCTCCCAACTGGTCATTAGAACACAGATTAGAATTTATATGTGGCTACTTGGAGGATGAACCAACTGTAAGAATGCGATTGGTCATTCACGATTGCCACAGTGTAGGAGAATTTTATCATGCCTTCCTCTCAGCATATTGGTCTCAAGCTACACAAGACCGAGTAAAACATGGCATCATAATGATGAAACAATTCGAACAATCTGAATTTTCCAGTCTTGTGAAATATTTTGAAAACATGGTGCACAAGAATCAGTACCTGTCCAACCCTTACAGCCCCTCAGAACTCATCCGCATTTGCTTAATCAAATTACCTGAACATTTACGACAGATTATTTTGGCAGGGCGTTGCAAAGACGACATTGAAGCTTTTCAGGGACTCTTAGAAGAATTAGAAATTGACAGTCGCGGGATGTGAAAACAGGAAAACAATCACTACAGGTCACATCTGTCGCAATTCCGCGATGAAAGAAACAATAACTGGACACGGCAAGGCTATTCTCACAACACAAATCGTGACCAAAACAGACACCACCCATATGACAACCACTGGCAGAGTAATAGTTACAGAGAAAGATCACATTTCCGTAGTAATGAATATTACACAGACAATCTTAGAAACAGACAATATGGCAACCAGAATAATTTCAGACGCAAGGGTCCACCGCGCAGTGATAATTCAGGGAGAAATTCTCCACCACTTAACCGACAAGAAAGAAACTACAGGAACTACCGACATGACGACAGACGATATAATCATAAAGACAGACGGGAATTTCATCAGAACTGGCGGGATTCAAACAATGGTTCAAATGGCTCTGAGCACTATGGGACTCAACTGCTGTGGTCATTAGTCCCCTAGAACTTAGAACTACTTAAACCTAACTAACCTAAGGACATCACACACATCCATGCCCGAGGCAGGATTCGAACCTGCGACCGTAGCAGTCGCACGGTTCCGGACTGCGCGCCTAGAACCGCGAGACCACCGCGGCCGGCGGATTCAAACAGAGCAGGGCCCTCTCGGCATGGTGAATTTGTAGAAGTTAGGTCTCCTAATCCCAATAACGAGGCGCGTCAACAAAGAAACAGACAATGACTCGCACCGCAGGCAGCCGCTTGCGCCGGCTGGCTCAGAGAAAAATAACATAAGCTAACCTTGAGCAAAATTCCAGTATTCTTTACCGACGTAATCACATGATAATTGCTTTTCTGTTGACAGTCTGCGTACGAGGAAGAGTAAAGGTTTACACCACATTTCACATGTAAAACCATTTATTGAAAGATAATCTGCTTTTTAACTTTGTCTTTGCCATAAAGCTGTTCACTTCACGTTACTAGTATACTTTGTCAGACTTAGAACCTATTAACATGCAACAATGTTGTGAAGTTAACTATCCAGTCTAGAACTTAGAGAACTTATTTAGACAGTATTTACGAGTGCATTGTTATAGTGAACAGACGTCACAGTGTTATTGTGTGTGTACATTGTTGCTTGTTAGTTGCACGATTACGTAACCAGTATAAGGCTTACCTACTTAGAACATTTACCAGTACTGCCAATGAGATTGTAATGCAACATTTTGGTTTACTTGAAAATACATTCTTTATTTGAAGTACATTCGGTGAGATTAAAGATGACTTAGCATTTGGTTTCTCTGATAGCTACACGATTATATCACGACGCTGCTAATATGTGACACGATTTACATTGTTGCTTTTGCGGTGTATCTGTTTTATATATGCACAGTTTTTCTGTATTATTCTGGAAAGTAAAACATGTTTTAGTAGTAACTTTTGTGGTATAGCTACAATGAGACAGCCTTTATCGTAGCACAACAATACATTACAGTACAGTACTTACTTCATCACGGCAATAAGCGTAGTAACTACGATATCTATACGCAAAGTATTTCACTTTTTTTTATCATGAGGTAACTACATTGACTTCTGCAGAACTTAGCTTTCGGAGGACGATAACTACGACACTTCCACTTACAACAAGACACACAGTTTAGCACTACAGTACACGTATTTGTGTGATTAATTTTGTACTTAAAACATTTATTTTTAAAGATATTCGAAGTACTGTGGTACAAAGGTTTTCTGTGATACGTTTCATTCCATTGCTGTAATCTGCAAAACCTGAGGATATAATTGCATTAATCCTCAGGGGAGTACACGCCTACTTTGTGTACCATGTGTTTGGCAAGCACAACGAGCCCTAGCTAATGTAGTATTTGCTTATACAACTTTACACATTGGTACCATAATTCTCTAACACATAAATTACACAGCTATCTGATCATTTAACTGAGAGAAACAAACATTTATTATACTACATCAGTGACAGATGTTTACGTAATTACACAGTTGGATAACTTCACACTTACGAAATTATATTTTGTCTGTACTTTGTGAACTGTTCATACTTTTTCGGAACCATTGTGATACTATGAGAGCTTTGAATGACATATTTGGTATGGGATCATGATTTTTAAAGTACGTTTGAGGTAGATGACACTTTTGACATGGGCAGAGAATTCTTTTAGGTTTGGATATTATTGGAGGAAGCTACGACGATTTTGAGAATTTGACTGAGGTGTTATGATGTTATTATTACGATGACTATGTGTATTATGCAGCTGAGGTATGTTTATGATCAATAAGCTGATGCTATATGAGGAATTTCATTATGCTACATATTTATTATGATGAGATATTGAAGAAGTGTCGTCGAATATGTATATGTGTAATAAGGTAAGGAATAATGAGTGGTGGTTAGGGACTCTGGTTTGAGAAAAAGGATGTTGGAAACCGAGAACCGTACTTTAAGTGTTATGAAATGTGTGTATATGCGTGAATGTATCACTATGCTGGTGAAAATTTTTTGGACACTATTATATTTAAAGGATTTTGTTTCTACAGATTTGTAACGCAAATTCTCAACCTGTGAAAATATTTTTATATGAGACTGTCACTGTAGCAGAAACTGCTGTCGTAAATATTTCGGTAAGAAAGTTAAGTGACCACCTGCACGTAATGCGTCGTGGGCACCCAGCTGGGCGACAACCACCTGGAAACAAGCCATTAGTGTGTTCCTTTCAGAGGCACGGGTGGAGAAAAAAAAGAGGCCATTATCCTCGCTATTGACATTCCTTTGTAGAAAGCGTCGCAAAAACGACACGCTCATTACTTGGAAACATTCTTACATTTGCACACCTGATTATGACAAGTGTCTTTCTACGAGAGTTGAGAGAATTTGTACTAACTTATGAAATGTCACATGACTATTGAATGATATTTTTATGCTTTGCGTTTCATAGTTGCTTATTTCATTTTATATCTGTTTTCCAGCTGTGTTGCAGCATTGGTTTTATAAAATAAACTTAAATGCATTTGCTAATGTGAACACTTTCTGTCAACAGGTCTATTAAATAATTATTTTATGATCCACATTCTTCAAAAAAGGAGCTCTTGGAATGGAAAGAACAATAAGAAGGGACTAATAACAATAACAGCGTATATAATTTTCTTTTCAAGTACTTGGTAATTTTTTGTAGAATTAATTTTTGTGGTGCACGACTTTAATTACATAGACATTAAGATGTGAATAGACATTTCCCTTATCTGCATTGTTGTCTTCAGTGTACTATTTTTTCTGCTTGTGGGTTTGTCATGTTTAGGTATAAGTTATTACATTTATTGCTGCTTGCTTTGCTTACTTGCATTTTTTTGTCATTGCTGTTTGTATTAATTGTTTTGTGCTGCTGCATTGCCTCGTCCCTTAGTTAAGCATCTGAGCTCAGTAGGTTTAAGCTACCTTAAGATGGGGTAGACTATATAAGAAACTAACTATGATGAACTGGAAGAAAAGCATTGAGAAGCTATAAGAAAATGGTTTGGCCAAAAAAGTGGTGTACAGTGGAGAAAAACTATTTTTGAAGGAGGATGTGATCAGAATACAGAAAGCATGCTTGGATAGGAGCAAATGTTGAAATAAGAAGGACGATCTATGGTATGAAGTTTTGGGTTGGACTGCAGTACCAAATGTTACCCTGAAAACAAACCCTGTCCTTTCCTTTTGTGTTATCCCACTATGTGTTTGTGTACCCTTGTGTATTTATTTTCTTCCTGTCTCTGTGTAGTGTTCCATAGAATTTTTTCTGTTCTAATACTAAGCTACATTCACTATGATGAGGAATACTGTTATCCTCAAATATAATTTGCATCAATAATATGTTATTTACTTTGTAAAGATGTTTAGACATTATTTATTCTATTTTGTTTTAATGCTCATGTGTGAATTTGATGTTTCATAAGTTATTCTGATCTTTTATGTATGTACTTATGTAATTTTTGTAACACTGATATATTTGTTATTTAGATTCTTTTGTAAAGCCTGTATTACTGCAAATGTTATCTTTACTATTATGTTCTTCAATGATATATTTTGTATCTTTGTTATTGTATTCTTATGTTATAAAATTGTAATTGACACTAGTTCATTAAATTAAGTAACTTGTAAATTACATTTCACTGCACACGTTTCTGTTGGTCATAGTATATGGACAATATGTGAGAAGTAGGGACTGTTAGTGCTTGAACGTGTGTTGATAATTCAGCAAGGGACTGGTTAACAGCATTGCTGGTTCTAAGGACATACCAAACAGTATGTGAGTGCATAAGTGGTGGTTTATGGACTTGGTATATTCTCCGCAAGACTCTTCGATGGTGCTTGTGCACCTGCACAGTTGCAACAGATGGCTGCTGGCCGTCTCTACAAGGACTACGGTGGATCTGCACCTTTGATGACCCACCAATACCATTATTTCTACAAGGACTACAATGGGTCTACACCTTTGATGACTCACCAATACCATTATTTCTACAAGGACTGCAGTGGGTCTGCACCTCTGGTGGCCCACCAATACCGTAATCTCTACCAGGACTACAATGGGTCTACTCTGTGTTGACCTACCTACCAATATTCTTCAAAACTTCGACTGATTCTGCTGTGGGTTTGCTCTGTTGTGGCCCATTACCTGTCTGCATATCAAGAGTCAGCATTGTCTTTCCGTTGGAAGGACAACACTACTTCTTCAAGACTGCATGGAAATCCACTACTTCCATGTGCATTTTCCTTTACTACTCAGACTTTGAGAAAAACACTGCAATTTTACTTTGATGAATGATCAGGACTGTCTTTATAGACTGTGAGACAATTTTAGCTTTTGACCAACATTGTATCGATAAGTGTGTGCATTTCATTTCTTTGTTATTGTAATTATGAAAAAAAATTTCAAATCTGTATTGGCCACTGCCCAAAATATTTTGTACATTTTTTTGTGGGGAGCAAGGGGGCTATGTAAGTAGGATGTTTAGTTTTTTTTTATTGGTAACGCCGCCGCCACGTAGTTCTCTGTATGAAAATCACTGGCTGTGCCGTGTGCAGTCTGTGGCTGGTTTGCATTGTTGTCTGCCATTGTAGTGTCGGGCAGCGGCAGCTGGATGCTTACAGCGCGTAGTGTTGCGCAGTTGGAGGTGAGCCGCCAGCAGTGTTGGACGTGGGGAGAGAGATAGCGGAGTTTTGAAATTTGTAAGACTGGATGTCATGAACTGCTATATATATTATGACTATAAAGGTAAATACATTGTTTGTTCTCTATTAAAATCTTTCATTTGCTAACTGTGCCTATCAGTAGTTAGTGACTTCCGTAGTTTGAATCTTTTAGTTAGCTGGCAGTAGTGGCGCTCGCTGTATTGCAGTAGTTCGAGTAACGAAGATGTTTGTGAGGTAAGTGATTTGTGAAACATATAGGTTAATGTTAGTCAGGGCCATTCTCTTGTAGGGATTATTGAAAGTCAGATTGCGTTGCGCTAAAAATATTGTGTGTTAGTTTAAGCACAGTTATGTATAATTGTTCAAAGGCGACGTTTCAATTGATCATAAAGCCTGCCACCAGAGTTGCAGAATCGATTTACAATTGCACGTTCGATGTGTATCGTTTGGACTCCACGAGTTCGATAGACAAGCATCCTTGTAATTACCGAATTTCTTAGCTACAGCAGAGTGTGCACTGATTCGAAAATTCCTGGCAGATTAAAACTGTGTGGCAGACCAGGACTGGAACGTGGGACAATTGCATTTCGCGGGCAATTGCTCCGCCGACTCACCTATCCAGTCAGGACTACATCGCCTGTATATGCGCCTTCTTCAGTTCCTCCTGTAAAGTAGCAAAGCAAAGCAAAGTGATGGAAAAATATTTGCTGACTGGTGGGATTAAAGGCACTATTGGCGGATCATTCTTGTATTAATATGTTTGAAAGAAATGTTCTCTTAAATTACGGATCGCCGCACGAAATTCGATTCGCCGGCGAACGTAACACGCGGTCATAAGCAGCGTCAACACTGGTGGCAACCTGACAATAGACCAGCAGCCAAAGAACCTCCGGAGACCATTGCGGTAGAACTAGTTAAGCGCCTGTTGTCCAAAAATAAAACGAATTGCTCAGTTAAATCTACACTCCTGGAAATTGAAATAAGAACACCGTGAATTCATTGTCCCACGAGGGGGAAACTTTATTGACACATTCCTGGGGTCAGATACATCACGTGATCACACTGACAGAACCACAGGCACATAGACACAGGCAACAGAACATGCACAATGTCGGCAGTAGTACGGTGTATATCCACCTTTCGCAGCAATGAAGGCTGCTATTCTCCCATGGAGACGATCGTAGAGATGCTGGATGTAGTCCTGTGGAACGGCTTGCCATGCCATTTCCACCTGGCGCCTCAGTTGGACCAGCGTTCGTGCTGGACGTGCAGACCGAGTGAGACGACGCTTCATCCAGTCCCAAACATGCTCAATGGGGGACAGATCCGGAGATCTTGCTGGCCGGGGTAGTTGACTTACAACTTCTAGAGCACGTTGGGTGGCACGGGATACATGCGGACGTGCATTGTCCTGTTGGAACAGCAAGTTCCCTTGCCGGTCTAGGAATGGTAGAACGATGGGTTCGATGACGGTTTGGATGTACCGTGCACTGTTCAGTGTACCCTCGACGATCACCAGAGGTGTACGGCCAGTGTAGGAGATCGCTCTCCACACCATGATGCTGGGTGTTGGCCCTGTGTGCCTCGGTCGTATGCAGTCGTGATTGTGGCGCTCACCTGCACGGCGCCAAACACGCATACGACCATCATTGGCACCAAGGCAGAAGCGACTCTCATCGCTGAAGACGACACGTCTCCATTCGTCCCTCCATTCACGCCTGTCGTGACACCACTAGAGGCCGGCTGCACGATGTTTGGGCGTGAGCGGAAGACGGCCTCATGGTGTGCGGGACCGTAGCCCAGCTTCATGGAGACGGTTGCGAATGGTCCTCGCCGATACCCCAGGGGCAACAGTGTCCCTAATTTGCTGGGAAGTGGCGGTGCGGTCCCCTACGGCACTGCGTAGGGTCCTACGGTCTTGGCGTGCATCCGTGCGTCGCTGCGGTCCGGTCCCAGGTCGACGGGCACGTGCACCTTCCGCCGACCACTGGCGACAACATCGATGTACTGTGGAGACCTCACGCCCCACGTGTTGAGCAATTCGGCGGTACGTCCACCCGGCCTCCCGCATGCCCACTATACGCCCTCGCTCAAAGTCCGTCAGCTGCACATACGGTTCACGTCCACGCTGTCGCGGCATGCAGTGTTAAAGACTGCGATGGAGCTCCGTATGCCACGGCAAACTGGCTGACACTGACGACGGCGGTGCACAAATGCTGCGCAGCTAGCGCCATTCGACGGCCAACACCGCGGTTCCTGGTGTGTCCGCTGTGCCGTGCGTGTGATCATTGCTTGTACAGCCCTCTCGCAGTGTCCGGAGCAAGTATGGTGGGTCTGACACACCGGTGTCAATGTGTTCTTTTTTCCATTTCCAGGAGTGTATATAAGCTTAATGTTGATGGTACAGTTAGATATTAATTTTTTTATCCGTTGGGTGTGCTGCAGTTCAAATTCTAAACTGCAATTCGCTCTAGAGCATGCCCGAAATTTAATGGGTTTTTCATTACGCTGTGAAGACGTATAAACACAAAGGCGTGCTTGAAACTAATGCTTTCGAATTTTTTGTGGAGCTCTGAAACATTTTTTAAGTAAGGCAAACGTTATTAACATACGACAGCATTATTGTTCATGTGTACATATTTTTTTCTCCACATTGTCACGCTGGCGACAAACCAAATCATGTGTCCCAATGACAGACCGCCATTGTTGAATGTATGACTTTGTTCATGGAGTCACAACCTCGTCTCTGCTTGCACCGCTTCATCACTACGATAGTAAAGTCCTTTGAGGTGTTTTTTAAAGTTTTGGTACAGATGAAATGCAGATGGGGCCAAGTTGGGACCGTATAGGGGATGATCGATGACAGTGAACTCAAGGCGTCGGATTGTTGCAGATGTGCAGCGTTCGTGTGTGGCTTGGATTTGTCATGGTGAAGGAGTGGGTGCTCCATGTGTGGTCGAACCTTTCGAATCCGTTCTATCAGTTTTCCGAGAGCCTCCCAGTGCCATACAGCGTTTATGGTGGTGCCTTTAGGCTTGAAATCAAAATGCACCACACCTTTAGCAGCCCAGAACATTAAGAGCATGGCTTTTCCTGCTGTTGAAAGGCATGGTTTTGAACTTTCTTCGCGTCGTTAATCCTTTGTAGCGGTACTCCACTGATTTTCGCTTGCTTTTGGGGTCAAAACGGTGACACATTTCATCACCTGTCACAATGCTGTTCAAATGGTTCAAACGGCTCTAAGCCCTACGGGACTTAACATCTGAGGTCATCAGTCCCCTAGACCTAGAACTACTTAAACCTAACTAACCTAAGGACGTCACACACATCCATGCCCGAGGCAGGATTCGAACCTGCGACGGTAGCAGCAGCGCGATTCCGGACTGAAGCGCCTAGAACCGCTCGGCCACAGCGGCCGGCCCAAAAATGTTGTTACGGAACTCATCACCCTCGAGCTCAAAACGCAAAAGAAAATTTCGACAGACGCCCAGTCTCGTCTGTTTCATGTCAGGAGTCAGCATTCGATGCACCCACCGCGCACACTGTTTTCTGTACCGTAGGTCTGCAATCATGGGATCTACACGCTCTCGTGATATCTGACATGTCACACTTAACTGTGAGCTGTGTCTGTGTTATCTGACGATTTTCTCTGATAAGTTCATCAACCCGGTTCCCACGCGTGTAGTACATGGCCGGCCACGGTGTGCGAAACTTCGTGCGTGCTGTGCGTGCGTGCCGCGTACGGGGCAAACCCCGGCCTGTCACACGGCTTTGCTCGCTGATTCTCGGAAGTACCCGGAACAACGCGGAATTTCATTTAGGACTGCGGCGCAGCATTCTGCGGTCGGCACAACTCTCTGAGTTCTGCAGAACCGTGACGTCAGCTCGGTTTATCCTTCGCTATTTGTTCGTGGTGTGAAGGACGTTTACAAGTCCAGTGGGTGTTTGCACAAAAAGAGGGAGTCTAGCGATCTATCGTCACAATCCTTTAAAATGAATAGGAACGACAGAAGGACGAGAATTCTCAATTCGCATAAGTGACGGGTACTGCTTATTTGCTATGAAACATTATAGTGTTGTTGTTGTGGTCTTCAGACATGTGACTGGTTTGATGCAGCTCTCCATGCTACTCTATCCTGTGCAAGCTTCTTCATCTCCCAGTACCTACTACAGCCTAAATCCTACATTATAGTACCGTGCAAAAAAACTTAAACTTTTAGATGACAACGAAAGAGCAAAAAAATTACAACGATCGACAGACGGAATTCGTTGTTCTGTATATCACGACCTACTTTGTGCTAAATTTACAGACATGGAGAACTTGAAGGAACTGGTGGTAGGAATAGTAAAATATCTGAAATACACCCATTATTCCGTTTCCAGATGCAACAGTTTTCAACGAAAATGACCAACAGATGGAAACTTCATATGTTACTAAAGAGTGCGTTGTTGGCCAAAAGGGCACACCTGGAACGTTTTGCTGTTTAATTCTCGCTATTGTACTGTGAGAAGGCTGTTTAGGTTTTTATGTTGGTAACGCCACGTAGCGTTCTGTATGAAAATCACTGATTGCATTGTGTGCAGTCTGTGGATGGTAGTACTCATCGTTGGAATATTCGCTTGTGTAGTGTTGGGTAGTTGGCTGTTAACAGCGCGAGCGTTGGCCAGTTGGAGGTGAGCCGCCAGCAGTAGTGGATGTGGAGAGAGAGATGACAGAGTTTTGAGAGGTTTCTATAAGCGGGCGATCTGGGACGTGTGGAAAAAAAAAATGTAAATATGGTTAAAAAATGGGTCAAATGGCTCTGAGCTCTATGGGACTTAACATCTGAGGTCATCAGTCCCCTAGAACTTAGAAGTACTTAAACCTAACTAACCTAAGGACATCACACACATTCATGCCCAAGGTAGGATTCGAACCTGCGACTGTAGCGCAGGCTGTGGCTAAGCCATGTCTCCGCAGTATCCTTTCTTTCAGGAGTGCTAGTTCTACAAGGTTCGCAGAAGAGCTTCTGTAAAGTTTGGAAAGTAGGAGACGAGATACTGGCAGAAGTAAAGCTGTGAGTACCGGGCGTGAGTTGTGCTTCGGTAGCTCAGATGGTAGCACTTGCCTGCGAAAGGCAAAGGTCCCGAGTTCGAGTCTCGGTCGGGCACACAGTTTTAATCTGCCAGGAAGTTTCATATCAGCGCACACTCCGTGCAGAGTGAAAATCTCATTCTGGGAACATCCCCCAGGCTGTGGCTAAGCCATGTCTCCGCAGTATCCTTTCTTTCAGGAGTGCTGGTTCTGCAAGGTTCGCAGAAGAGCTTCTGTAAAGTTTGGAAGGTAGGAGACGAGATACTGGCAGAAGTAAAGCTGTTGGTACCGGGCGTGAGTCGTGCTTCGGTAGCTCAGATGGTAGAGCACTTGCCCGCGAAAGGCAAAGGTCCCGAGTTCGAGTCTCGGTCGGGCACACGGTTTTAATCTGCCAGGAAGTTTCAAACATTCACCTGTTGAAAAGTGACACTAATATACTGCCACATGAAAGTGAACATATGAGGATGCAGGATGTCCGTGATGTACCTTTGTGTCCGCACCCCTCCACCATCTATTGCTTCAAGAATCGAATTCCTATGTGTAAAGCAGCTAGCTTGTCACGCATTTCTATGTTTATGAAGTCACATCCCATGAACCACCATTCGTACAATGATATAATTTTGCGGGTACATCCAGCGGTAGCCGTGGACACTGCCTGCAAAATCTGTTGCGGATAGAATTAGTAGTAAAGAAGCAATTCATTGAAATGTCATGTGTGATGGTGTAGTTATTTCGCAAGAGTAGCGAAAATGTAGTTAGCGGTAAACTTTTTTCCTTTCACAAATTTGTGGACGGGGTCAGCAGGAAACAGTTTATAAAAGCTTAAAATTACGTGCAAAGACGGCCCGCCCGATTGGCCGTGCGGTCTAACGCACGGTTTTCTGGGCGGAAAGGAGCGCCTGGTACCAGGCACGAATCCGCCCGGCGGATTTCTGCCGAGGTCCGGTGAACCGGCCAGTCTGTGGATGGTTTTTAGGCGGTTTTCCATCTGCCTCGGCGAATGCGGGCTGGTTCCCCTTATTCCGCCGCAGTTACACTACTCGTATGTCGGCGATTGGTGCGCAAACAAGTTCGCGTACACCACCATTACTCTACCACGCAAACATAGGGGTTACATCCGTCTGGTGTGAGACGTTCCCTGGGGAGTTAAACTGGGCCGAACCGCACAATAACCCTGGGTTCGGTGTGGGGCAGAGGAGGGGTGAAGTGGACTGCGGTAGTCGTCGTGGCGTCGTGGACCACTGCAGTTCTGGCGGCGACGGAGCCTGTCCGTCGTTTCTAGGTCCCCAGTTTACATACAATACAATACGTGTAAAGACTGTTCGCAGACGCTAAGGGCTCTCATTCACAAATACTTGGTAAATATAGTCTGCGTAATCTGCACAGCATCAGCTACGCTAGCTCCAGACATAGACACAGTTTCTAAATATAATACTTGACTTATTGTTTTAAGCCTTCAACGTAAGATTATACCTATTAATGAGTAGATTAAGTCATTGTTTTGAATTCCGTAAAAAATGAAGTGAAACGCTGAAAATCAAATTTCTGTTGCTCTTGGAAGCCGTTCGATAGGCATCTTCCAAGAAGCAGGTGACTGTATGACCGTTCTAGGCGATTAGTATTATATACTGAAGCGCCAAATAAACTGGTATAGGCATGCGTATTCAAATACAGATATCCGTAAATAGACAGAATACAGCGATGCGGTCTCGGCAACGCCTAAATAAGACAAGTGTCTGGAGCAGTTGTTAAATAGGATACTGCTGCTACAAAGCAAGTTATCAAGATTTAAATACAGGGTGTTTCAAAACTGACCGGTATATTTGAAACGGCAATACAAACTAAACGAGCAACGATAGAAATACGCCGTTTGTTGCAATATGCTTGATACAACAGTACATTTTCAGGCAGACAAACTTTAGAAATTACAGTAGTTACAATTGTCAACGACAGATGGCGCTGCGGTCTGGGAAACTCTATAGTACGATATTTTCCACATATCCACCATACGTAGCAATAATATGGCGTAGTCTCTGAATGAAATTACCCGAAACCTTTGACAACGTGTCTGGCGGAATGGCTTCACATGCAGATGAGATGTACTGCTTCAGCTGCTCAATTGTTTCTGGATTCTGTCTGTTCACCTGGTCTTTCAAGTGTCCCCACAGAAAGAAGTCAAAGGGGTTCATGTCTGGCGAATAGGGAGGCCAATCCACGCCGCCTCCTGTATGTTTCGGATAGCCCAAAGCAATCACACGATCATCGAAATATTCATTCAGGAAATTAAAGACGTCGGCCTTGTGATGTGGCCGGGCACCATCTTGCATAAACCACGAGGTGTTCGCAGTGTCGTCTAAGGCAGTTTGTACCGCCACAAATTCACGAAGAATGTCCAGATAGCGTGATGCAGTAATCGTTTCGGATCTGAAAAATGGGCCAATGATTCCTTTGGAAGAAATTTCGGCCCAGACCAGTACTTTTTGAGGATGCAGGGACGATGGGACTGCAACATGGGGCTTTTTGGTTCCCCATATGCGCCAGTTCTGTTTATTGACGAAGCCGTCCAGGTAAAAATAAGCTTCGTCAGTAAACTAAATGCTGCCCACATGCATATCGCCGTCATCAATCCTGTGCACTATATCGTTAGCGAATGTCTCTCGTGCAGCAATGGTAGCGGCGCTGAGGGGTTGCCGCGTTTGAATTTTGTATGGATAGAGGTGTAAACTCTGGCGCATGAGACGATACGTGGACGTTGGCGTCATTTGGACCGCAGCTGCAACACGGCGAACGGAAACCCGAGGCCGCTGTTGGATCACCTGCTGCACTAGCTGCGCGTTGCCCTCTGTGGTTGCCGTACGCGGTCGCCTTACCTTTCCAGCACGTTCACCCGTCACATTCCCGGTCCGTTGAAATTTTCCAAACAGATCCTTTATTGTATCGCTTTTCGGTCCTTTGGTTACATTAAACCTCCGTTGAAAACTTCGTCTTGTTGCAACAACACTGTGTTCTAGGTGGTGGAATTCCAACACCAGAAAAATCCTCTGTTCTAAGGAATAAACCATGTTGTCCACAGCACACGCTTACAGAATGGTGCACCCACAGACTGCGTTGTCTTCTATATCTTTCACATCACTTGCAGCGCCATCTGTTGTTGAAAATGTTAACTACTGTAATTTCGAAAGTTTGTCCGCCTGTTGTCCCCAGCATATTGCAACAAACGGTGTATTTCTATCGCTGCTCGTTTAGTTTTTATTGCCGTTTGAAATATACCGGTCATTTTTGAAACACCCTGTAAGTTTGAATGTGGTGTTATAGTTGGCAACATCTCCAAGGTAACGATGACGTGGGGATTTTTCCGTACGACTATTTCACGAGTGTACATCGCTGCAGCCGGAAAAAACATCCTTCAAGAACGGGGCCAACGACGACTGAAGAGAATCGTCCGACGTGACAAAAGTGCGGCCATTCGGTAAATTGCACCAGACTTCAATACTGGGCCGCCAACAAATGTCAGCGTGCGAACCATTCAACGAAACATCATCGATAAGGGCTTTCGGAGCCGAAAGCCCACTCGTGTACCCTTGATGACTGCGCGACACAAAGCTTTACGTCTCGCCTGAGCCCGTCAACACCGGCATTGGACTGTTGATGACTGGAAACAAGCTACCTTGTCGGACGAGTCTCGTTTCAAATTGTATCGAGCCGATGGACGTGTACGGGTATGGAGAATCATGAATCCATGTACTCTGCATGTCAGCAGGAAGCTGTTCAAGCTGATGGATCCTCTGTAATGGTGTGGGTCGTATGCAGGTAGAGTGTATGGGACCCCTAACATGCCTAGATACGACTCTGACAGGTGACACGTACGTTAAGTATCCTTCGTGATCACCTGCATCCATTCGTGTCCATTGTGCATTCCGACTGACTTGGGCAATTCCAGCAGGACAGTGCGACACCCCACATGTCCGCAATTGTTACAGAGTTGCTCCAGGGACGCTTTTCTGAGTTTGAACACTTCCGCTGGCCACCAAACTCCCCAGACATGAACACTGTTGAGCTTATCTGGGATGCCTTGCAACGTGCTGTTCAGAAGAGATCTCCACTCCGTCGTACTCTTACGGATTTATGGACAGCCCTGCAGGATTCACAGTGTCAGTTTCGTCCAGCACTGCTTCAGGCAACAGTCGAGTCCACGCTACGTAGTGTTGCGGCACTTCTGCGTGCTCGCGAGGGCCCTACACGATATTACGCAGGTGTACCAGCATCTTTGGCTCTTCAGTGTAGATCAGGCAGCCAGTCCACTATTGCGGTTCTTGTACTACGACGCTTGTCAGCAAATGCACCCCCAGCACTGGGAGATCAGGGAAGAGGACATCCGTGCACGGATCAAGACCCACAATACAACTAGCTATACGCTGTCGACTTCAACGTCGAAAACAGTCATAGCACTAAAGCTGCGAATGAGACTGGCTACAAAACAGATTTTATAATAACTGACATTTGATAACTTAATCAAAAATTTCGTAGTGCACTTTGCGCCTCCGTATTTGTCAGTCTAGACCACGAGTGAAATGCACAGTTCTTCACCTCGGTTCTTCCCCAACACGGAAGGTTAATCAATAAAGGAGCTGGCAACTAGAGGTAGCTATTACCACAAAAAAATGAAATAAATTTCACAGCTCTCTATAGACTCAATAAGCATTTACATTTTTAGCAGACAGCGTACGTCCACATGCTTAACACAAAATAATGAAAGCACGGAAATTACAGGGCAGAGTACACTTAAACAACATTAACTGATTAAAAATATGAACTTTTAATATTAATATTAAAGAGAACCATGGTGCGACGCAAACAAAGTGGAGTGGCGCGCATTATCTGCGCCACGTGGGCGTCAGGTCAAAGCGGAGACAGTGTGCTGGTTCACATAGTATGCCACAGCCGAACAAGGACTGGTTGAGTGGAAAGGGAGTTAGGAGCTGAGGTGGCGGGGGCGCGGCATTGTTATGGTTGCTGTCTCACAGCTCGTTACAGCGTGACTCCTGTGTCCGCTAGCGTCTCTGTTTCTCGTATGAGAAACTCTTCATATTGCTGTTAGCTGCCAGTTTAGGTCCAAAATTTCCCGAACAATTTCACACTGTGACATGTAGACTGAAAATAGCCACAAAGCTATAAAGCTTAATCGGCACAAAGTTAGAATGAATGTTTAATACTTTAGGGACTGAATCAATAAAAATATCATATATTACTGAAAAAAATTGGTTTTCTACTTTTGGAATAGATACTGAGTCCGGCCATGTCTCTGTAACGTCGATTGCTGTTTATGGTTTTATAATTACGGTATTTTAAGTGGGACTATATGCCCTACTGGACTCTAGGAGGAATAAGTGGTTCCCTAAATTTATTCTTGCGGGCATTACGCTAGTAAACAGTTTCATTACGTGGAACTGTAACAATGGAGGAAAATATGACGAACTCTCTTTTCATCTTGCCCTTGTAAGGCGGCTTTCAACTGGGAGAAATGTAAGCAGAAAGGGAAGGGAAGCATTCATCACAAAACACAGACCAGGAGTGTGTGAAGCTATTCGTTTCATATCAAATCAAGAGCCATAAAGTAAGAGTACCACACTGGAAATAAATGTAAAAATTTGGACATAAATATGTACAAAAGGCACCAATAGAAGTTCTCTACACACACTGGCCGTAAGGCAAAACCACTGAACGAATTTTTAAAAGTGTTTTATCCCTAAATATGTGAACATCTCTGCATATTTGCAGAAAAATGTAAAAAAGACAATAAATATCTTTTCTGAGTTTATCTATTGCAGATGAGGAAAACATTGCATAAAACCGACAAAACACAGGGCACTCAATGCACAAGTGAAACAACGAGCCTGTCAGTTCAAACATTCAACGCTAGATCGCAGCACTACACAGATGTTAGACTTTTCAAGTCCCTGTGAACTCAGGGAAATAAATTTGTATGTGGGACACATATGTCCCACTGGTCAGGTAGGGGTCAAGAATACGGAGGTACGACAGAATGAATTACGTACCATGTTCGGAGTCTTGGAAAACGAAGGTTATAGATATAAAGATAAAAAGAGAAAACTGTAGCTGAGATATTTAGGCAGGTACAGAGAGAGCAAAAGAGAAAGAAATAGAAGACGAGAGTTTCAAGCAAAGAGTGATGTTAACATGCTACGCGAACCGTGGAAGGCGCCCCTGACGGCGCGGCTACCCCGCGCGACACACGACGACGAATTCTCCACTAATTTACTGAGGCTCAAGGAGGTGGGTTTTATTCTAAAGAAGATCGTTTTTGAGAAATCAAGGTGTGATTATTGACAAGAATACTGCACAACATAAGAATTCTCTCATTACAAAGAAACTACAAATACCTCTAAAATTTCTCCAAAACCTTACCATCAATGCAAAGAACAAGAGGGTATTATAGATGAGTTTTTATCTCCATAATAAAGTGCTCCAGATAGTTTCTCCCAGATTCACAAATAACATATCTCTTTCTGTGAAAAACTCAACAGATCGCTGTTGAGCCTCAAATAAGAACGTCTCAGCTATCATTAACTGAGTGATTAGCAAGTTAAACACACATAAAACCAATCACAGTCAAGGACCTTATTCACTGCTCATGCAATGCGCACATCATCTTTGTCCAAGTACAATAAAGTTGAATTATTTACAATAGCAGAAAACGCATAACAACCCTACAAATTTTTTAAAGATCTAAAGATGCCAGTCTTGCCTGTCGAAACTGGTCAATGAGAAACAGTTTCGTACACCGTCTTGGCTGTAAAATTTTTCTTTAAATAGCTGTTACATTAAACATTGAAACAATTCATGTACACAGAAAAGTACGTGTCTATTTGTTACTGTCTCTGAACACTAACTTATCACTCGATGCAGTAGGAAGATAAATCTCTTCTCTCTGAGTACAATTGACTGTAAACGTTGCTATCTCTTTCTGTGTAATTCAGCCCTTGTCTGGGTGGCTCCGTAGTGGGGCGATGCCGTCGTCTTCGGCTATGACTGCAGATTGAGTTGAGCGGCACTTCGCTCTGATGTTAAGTAAACATCCTCCACTGCTGGCGTACGTAAAGTCTTGAGGACGCGTCTACGCCGACGTTTCTCATTTGTCGTTGCGTCTGGCAGACACTGTGCTTACTTGTGGTCCCGTCTAGAAGTTATAAGATACCCCTTCTGTTCAAGTCTCATTTTAGTTCCCTGTTTTCGACTTTTTGTATCGCGTCTCCAGGTAGCATGTAGCATTCAGTGAGTAAAGCGGAACGGCAGTATACACACTTTCGGCAATAAAATTTCAGTTCCCCGGTGTCAGAAGGAGCCGGTGGACCATATGGCGTTGTGAGTAGACGGCAGTGTGAGGCGCTCTGGCTGGATATGAAAATGCCCGTTACGTCAGCAGCGAGGTGCGCAGGAAAAGCACAGTTACTCTGGCGCGAAGCAAGTCATCTTCCTTAGTACGTACTTGTTAATCAAAGCAAGTTTTTGCAACATAGATATTAGGAGAAGCCTAAAGGCTATAAGTACTTTCTTACAACAATATTCTTCTTTCTTTCTTGTTTCATTGGTGCCATGTCCCGCACTGACGCAGGGTCGGCATTGTTAGGAACGGATTTGGCAAAGTTAGGACGAAGGGGTGGCCGGATGTCCTTCCCCGCCACCCCATACCCCCCCCCCCCCCCCCCGGGACGGAAGTAGTGCACCCAAGCTGTCTGTGTCTAGTGTAATTCATGGAATAGTGCGAACGTGTTCAGATGTCGGCGAGTCGTGTAACTGAGGCGGAAAGTGGGGACCAGCCTGGTATTCACCTAGCGGGATGTGGAAAACCGTCTAAAACCACATCCAGGCTGGCCGGCACACCGGCCCTCGTCGTTAATCCGCCGGGCGGATTAGATCTGGGGCCGGCGCGCCTACCCGAATAGAGGAAGCAGCGCAGCGCTCTCGGCTATCCTGGCAGGTTTCTTACAACAATATTACAATGCCAGAAATCGATCATAGTAAAAAATAAATGAATAATGTTTCAGTTAACGAAGATGTGCGAACGGCTACGAAATACCACGATTGCAAGTACAACGTACAGGCTGCGTGCCGTAGTCGTCAATCGCCTTCCGACCTAGTTCTGTCATAGGACCGTGCTCTCAGGAAACTGTTAGTTTTCAGTTAATCATTATTAATTGTATCGATGTTATCAGTTTACGGTGTTTTAATAAATAAATACGTCATAATGGCTTCCCTTTCGAATGTTATTCAGGAAAACATAGCTTCCTGCTTCATCACATCGAATCAGAGGAAGTAGAGCCTGCACCGATAGCTGAGTGGTACAGACTGCAAGCAGCGTTTGGATATCACCTTACTGCCGGAGACCTATTCAAAGTCCGCTACGAAACACTCACCCTCCCTCCGCGTGATGGTGGACTGGGACTTATAAATGTACGAGCGAGAGCTACAGCGTTATACTTGTGCACAATGATGAAATTGTGGACCCACCAAGATGATTCCCTTACGGGACGTCTGTTAGAGGAATTGCTGCCGGCTTCTCTTCTGCCATCTGTCACGGTTGCGCACATTACACCCTCACTCTCGCACCTCTCGGCATTTATTCTTGAGTATAGTTACGTGCACCCAGACCTTCCCAACACTCGCACTCCCAAGGCGAGAGACGTTTGCCGGCTGCTACTGAGGTCCATCCCTCGCAATGTGATTGAGAGGAAGAGCCCCACCATCCTATGGCCTGCAGTGTGGAGAGCGGTCCAGAAGCCGTTCCTCCCCACGCGGGTACTAGCTGCGTGGTACCAGGTGGCGAACGGGAAGGTTGTAACACGACAAAGGCTGCACGCTATTGGGATGTCGGATTCCCCCCTTTGCCCACGTTGCCACCTCGTGGATACTGACGAACACCGTTTAACATGTGGATCGGCATTAAAGGTATGGCTGCTAGTGCAGAAGATCCTCGCCAGCTACCTACGCATCGCGCCTCGCACAATTGAGCCGCGGCTCCTCCTTTGTCCAGAGCATACTTATTTCACACCTGCGAAGACTCACGCTCTCACATGGTTTAAAGGCATGTCCATATACTACCTCTTTCGAGATGACGAGAAGATGGTACTTGATTATTGGCAATTTCTCCAGGACAGTCATAGCACACTTGAGGGTACATCCCGATACCGACAACTATTTGCAAACTATTTGCGCAGTGTCTTCGATAACCCCCCTCACAGTTGGGGAGTACCGGGCAGAGGATGAACGCCGTCTAGAGCTCCAAACTCTGCGAAAGGTTGTACCAATTTGGAACATGGAATCTGTACGCAGATGAGCCATACAAACGTTACATTTTTCTTTGTTTATTGTCTATCAATACACTATTGGTTTCAACCTCTATTTCATAGTTTAGGAGGAACTCTTTTTCTGTTGTTGCTACGGATGTACATTCTAATTTTGGTTGTCGTCAGTGAAAGACGTCTTTTTCCATATTAAAAAAAGTTGGCAGAGAAATAATTTACAACTAAAAAAATTTAAAAAATCAATAAAAAGACCTAAAAAAATAGAAAAAAATTGGGAGATCAGAAAGAAAAACAAATGGTAGAAAGAAAAAAAAGTGGTCACCGTGGAGTAGTACCGTCCTACGGGCCCGGGTTCGATTCCCGGCTGGGTCGGCGATTTTCTCCGCACAGGAATTGGTGTTGTCTTCCTCATCATTTCATCCCCATTCGGCTCGCAGGTCGCCCAATGTGGCGTCGAATGTAATAAGACCTGCGCCAAGGCGGCCGGACCCTCCCCGTAACGGGTCTCCCGGCCAATGACGGCAAACGCTCATTTTCATTTTGACAGGAAGCAGAACTGCACTTTACAGAGAACCCGACGGCGCTGACACTGCTTCTGCGAGTGACATACACTTCGAAAGCTTCTAGGCAAAAGAGTTAGAAAGAATCCTACACGCTGTTCGCTAATATAGTAAAAGGATGGGATTGCTCGGCCAGTCATATTTACACCATCCTCTACGGACTCACTGACTGTGCTGAGGCATTTCTGTAATGCAAAGTACAAACTTTCCTTTGAGACATTCTTTGAACAGTATAATATAACTCAGTAATAACATGTGTCCCAACAACCCTAGAAGAACGAGGCAAATCACACTTAAGTGCCTGTCAGACCATCATCGAACCCCCTTCACACTAATTCTCCATTTTTTCACTCTCCAAAGGCACGCGGAAAAAACGAATACCTGTATATTTCCGTATCAGCTCAGATTCCTCTTATTATGATGATGATTGTTGCTGCCTATGTAGGTCGGCGTCAACAAAATATTTTCCCCTTCGGAGGAGGAAGTTAGTGATTGTATTTCGTGGGAAGGTCCTTCCGCAACAATGAACGCCTTTGTTTCAAAGATATCCGCCTCAAGTCCTGTATCATGCCCGTGACACTCTCTCCGCTATTTCCCCATGATATAAAACGAGCTGCCCTAAAATTGCTCGATGTACTCCGTTAATCCTATCTGGCAAGAATCCCAGACCACACAGCAGTGCTCCAAAAGAGGACGGACAAGCGTGGTGTAGGCAGTAGTAGATCTGTTACATGTCGTAAGTGTTCTGCCAATAAAACACAATCTTTGGTTCGCCTTCCCAACATTTTCTCAGTATTTTTTGCAGTTTAAGTTGTTCTTTCTTGTAATTTCTAGGTATTTAGTTGAATTTATGGCCTTTAGATTTGACTGATTTATCGTGTAACCGAAGTTCAACGGATTTTTTTTAGTACTCTTGTGGGTGACTACAAACTTTTTATTATTTGGAGTCAATTGCCAATTTTCGCACCACACAGATATCTTTCGTAAATCGTTATGTAATTGGTTTTGAGCTTCTGATGACTTTACTAGACGATAAATGCCAGCGTCATCTGCAAACAATCTAAGACAGCTGCTCAGATTGCCTCCTAAATCGTTTATCATACAAGGGACACCAGACGGCCTATTGCACCACCTTGACTTATCGTGCAACCGAAGTTCCACGGATTACCTTTAGCTCTCTTGTGGATGACTACACGCTTTTCATTATTTAGGGTCAATTGCCAGTTTTCCATTACAAAGATGTCTTACATAAATCATTATGTAGCTGGTTTTGAGTTTATACAGACAAGGAACAGCAGAGGTCCTATAACACTACTATGGGGAAGGCCAGAAATCACTTCTGTTTTACTCGATGACTTGCCGTTAGTTACTACGAACTGTGACCTCTCAGACAGGAAATCAAGAATCCACTCGCATAACTCAGACGATATTGCATAAGTGCGTGATTTCAAGCCTCATGTGGGATATGGTGTCAAAAACCTTCTCGAAATGTATAAATACGGAATCAGTTTCAAATCACTTGTCGATAGCAGTTACTTTGTTTGAGTAAAGACCTAACTGTGTTTCACAAGAAAGATTTTTTTCTAATTCTGTGCTATTTGTCAATAGACCATTCTCTTCGAGGTAGTTCGTAATGTTCGAACGAGATACACACTCATGCTCATAAATTAAGGATAATTGCAGAATGTGGTGCCACACAACGTGGCACTACACAATACTGGCGCTAATAGCATAGGCACATAGGGAACACACCCTACACAAATCTGTAAGTCCACGGTATTGGTAATAAGTTGAGAAAACCGTCCCGAAACACATGTTCTACAAAACGCCACTGTTTCCAGCGCATGTACGCCGACATCAATATGGGATATGATCACCATGCACACATACACAAGTCGCACAGCGGGTCGGCATATCCTGGATCAGGTAGTCGAGTAGATGCTGGGGTATAGCCTCCCATTCTTACACCAGTGCCTGTCGGAGCTCCTGAAGTGTCCTAGGGGTTTGAAGACGTGCAGCGATACGTCGACCGACAGCATCCCAGACGTGCTCAATGGGATTTAGGTCTGGAGAAGAGGCAGGCCACTCCATTCGCCGGATATCTTCTGTTTGAGGTGTGGTGTCACCGCCAGACACCTCACTTGCTAGGTGGTAGCCTTTAAATCGGCCGCGGTCCGTTAGTATACGTCGGACCCGCGTGTCGCCACTATCAGTGATTGCAGACAGAGCGCCGCCACACGGCAGGTCTAGTCTAGAGAGACTCCCTAGCACTCGCCTCAGTTGTACAGCCTACTTTGCTAGCGATGGTTCACTGTCTACATACGCTCTCATTTGCAGAGACGACAGTTTAGCATAGCCTTCAGCTACGTCATTTGCTACGACCTACCAAGGCGCCATATTCTGTTACTATAATTACTTCAAGAATGTATTCTGAACAGATAACATTGTGAATCATGTACCGTTAAGAGCGACGTTCATCATTAATAGGTTAAAGTTAAGTGTCAAACTAATTTCATCCGCTTTCTGAATTATCATTCCTTGTCATGTTCCAGACCTCACGTCAGTATAGTTCTTCCCTCCTCACGCCAGCCTGCGTGAGATAAAACTCGTGCATTTCGGCCGCCACTCGTAACACGGTGTTGGCTCAACTGCTAACACAAAATCAAGGTACTCCTCCACGATGGCAGCTCGGTAGGGCCGTGTGTTGTCATCCATCAACAGAAACTGCAACGTTTAGCTTCACCACACAATTTTGTCACTAGAACTGCTAGATCCGTGGCGTTTGCAAAAATCATAAGACAGGGAAGTCGGCATTAAGTATTCCGGACAAGCCCGGTATGTGACGACACCGAACGATATACCCATCGGACACCTTCCATTGAGCCACTTAGCATTGTTACCGCCAAGCGTGAACGTGCGTCCTTCCTTTCAGTTCTTGCTGTAAGGGGGATAAGCAGGCAACTAGCTTTTTGAAGTACAGAATATCTAATAATAAATCAATACTTAAATATACATATCTAAAACCGGCAGTATATGTACTATGTGCAGCCGATGTTCTTATAAGTCTGTACTTAGATATTTTTTTCGTCGATGCTTCGTTAAATCGATTCTTTTCACGCCATATAGAAGGAAGATAATATAGTATTTAAATATTGATATATCGGATTCCCAGTATTTTTAAAATTACCAACAATCCTACGCGTTACAACAGCGACTCCATGTTCCATGGATTCGACAAGTGCTCGCTAGGTTTCTGGAGACGTATGATACCGGTTGTCTACGCAGTTCCCGTGAACTACGGGCCAGTGATTTCTGGACTCCGATCTGGCGGCCAGCAGCATCAGTTCACCACCTCGTCCCTAAGATCCAGACGAATGGCTGCTCGAAACATGCGCTGCACCACGGACGCAGGCATTTGGTGACAGTGTAATGGTATGGGGGGCTTCCATCTGGCCGTCCATGGGACCTGAGACAGTAGTCAAAGTAGTCAAAGGTGCCATGAGAACTGTGGACTATGTGAACATTATTATACACTACTCGCCATTAAAATTGCTACACCGAGAAGAAATACAGATGATAAACGGATATTCATTGGACAAATATATAATACTAGAACTGACATGTGATTACATTTACACGCAGTTTGGGTACATAGATCCTGAGAAATCAGTACCCAGAACAACCACCTCTGGCCGTAATAACGACCTTGATACGCCTGGACATTGAGTCAAACAGAGCTTGGATGGCGTGTACAGGTACAGCTGCCCATGCAGCTCCAACACGATACCACAGTTCATCAAGAGTAGTGACTGGCGAATTGTGACGAGCCAGTTGCTCGGCCACCATTGACCAAACGTTTTCAGTTGGTGAGAGATATTCAGAATGTGCTGACCAGGGCAGCAGTCGAACATTTTATGTATCCAGAAAGGCCCGTACACGACCTGCAACTTTCGGTCGTGCAATATCCTGCTGAAATGTAGGGTTTCGCAGGGATCGAATGAAGAGTAGAGCCACGGGTCATAACACATCTGAAATGTAACATCCACTGTTCAAAGTGCCGTCAATGCGAACAAGAGGCGACCGAGGGGTGTAACCAATGGCACCACATACCATCTCTCCAGGTGATACGCCAGTATGTGGCGATGACGAAAACACGCTTCCGATGTGCGTTCACCGCGATGTCGCCAAACACGGATGCGACCATCATGATGCTGTAAACAGGACCTGGATTCATCCGAAAAAAAATGACGTCTTGCCATTCGTGCACCCAGGTTCGTCGTGGAGTACACAATCGAAGGCGCTTCCGTCTGTGATGCAGCGTCAAGGGCAACCGTAGACACGGTCTCCGAGCTGATAGTCCATGCTGCTGCAAACGTCGTCGAACTATTCGTGCAGATGGTTGTTGTCTTGCAAACGTCTCCATCTGTTGACTCAGGGATCGAGTCGAGGCTGCACGATCCGTTACAGCCTTGCGGATAAGATGCCTGTCATCTCGACTGCTAGTGATACGAGGCCGTGGGATACCAGCACGGCGTTCCGTATTGCCCTCCTGAACCCACCGATTCCATATTCTGCCGACAATCATTGGATCTCGACCAACGTGAGCACCAATGTCGTGATACGATAAACCGTAATTGCGATAGGCTACAATCCGACCTTTATCAAAGTCGGAAACGTGGTGGTACTCATTTCTCCTCCTTACACGAGGCATCACAACAACGTTTGACCAGGCATCGCCGGTCAACAGCTGTGTAGCAATTTTAATTGCCAGTAGTGTATGTCCTTTCCATTTTGGCGCAATAACAGGTGCAGTTTTTCTGCTGGAACGTGGTGTCGGCGTCGGGGAAGGCCTCAAGCACCAAGGAGTGCAGGTGGTCCATAGTTGTCATGGAGCCTCCGTCTACTAAGTAAGGTCGCACGGAATCTCAGGTGACTGACTTCCACCATACCATTAGACTGTTCCCAACGCCCTGCGTGTGTGGCGCAGTGCATGTTTCGGGCAACTATTCGTCTGGATGATGGCGTATTGTCCTGCTGGAATTGCCCAAGTCCATCGGAATCCACAATTGACATGAATGGATGCAAGTGATCAGACAGGATGGTTACGTGTCTTGTCACCTGTCAGAGTCGTATCTAGACGTATCACGGTCTAGTATCACTCCAACTGCCACACCCCACACCGACACAGAGTCTCCTCCAGCTTGAACAGTCTGCTGCTGGGATGCAGCGACCATGGTTTCATGACGTTGTCTTCACACCTGAACACATCCGCTCGATACAATTTGAAAAGATACTCGTCCGACCAGGCAACATGGTTCCAGTCATCAGCAGTCCAATGTCGGTGTTGACGGGCCCAGGCGAGTCGTAAAGCTTTGTGTCGTGCAGTCATCAGGGGTACACGAGTGACCTTCAGCTCCGAAAGCCCATATCGATTATGTT
The DNA here is from genome assembly GCF_023897955.1 of Schistocerca gregaria. Classification (NCBI taxonomy): domain Eukaryota; kingdom Metazoa; phylum Arthropoda; class Insecta; order Orthoptera; family Acrididae; genus Schistocerca; species Schistocerca gregaria. Next base: position 74,969,149 of record NC_064923.1, on the reverse strand, counting down.
TCTTCGAATGGTTCGCACGCTGATACTTGTTAATGGCCCAGCATTGAAATCTGATGTAATTTTCTGTCACATTGAACGATTCTCTTCAGTCGTCGTTGGTCCCGTTCTTGCAGGACGTTTTCCTGGCCCCAGCGATGTCGGAGATTTGATGTTATACCAGATTCCTGATATTCACGGTACACTCGTGAAATGGTTGTACTGGAAAATCCCCACTTCATCGATATCTCGGAGATGCTATGTCCTCGTGCGCCGATTGTAACACTACCTTCAAACTTACCTAAATCTTGACTGCCTGCCATTGTAGCGTCAGTAACCGATCTAACAACTGTACCAGACCCTTGCCGTCTTTATAAGGGTTGTTGACCGCAGCGCCGTAGTCTGCTTGTTTGCATATATCTGTATTTGAATACGCATGCCGATACCAGTTTCTTTGGCGCTTCACTGTACATAGTTTTGTATTTTCGTATTCTTGTTATATACATATACTAATGTTATATACCTGTATTTTTAAACTGCATGTGAGCCATACAAATAAATAAAACAAAATGTCATAGATCGTTCTCGATATAATATCGACTTGGCCCCATCCAATTTTCATCTGTTTCCCAAACTTTAAGAACACTTCCGAGAGCTTCACTTTGGTAGTGATGAAGCGGGGCAAGCAGAGGTGAGGTTGAGGGCTCCGTCAACAAAGTGAAACATTCTGTAGTGACGGTATCAACAAACTGGTCTATCGTTGGGAGAAATCTGTTCGTCGCCAGGGTGACTATGTTGAGGAATAAATATGTAGACATGATGACTAGAGATGTAGAACTATAATAAAGTTTGTTTTATTTTAAAAGTTGCAACAGTTTTCACATTAAAAATTGAAGGCATACTTTTCACAAAACCCTCATATATCGGAGACAATTTACCGTTACTACATACAACTTGCAACGAAAGAAAATCCTTTAGAAAAATTTGCTACGAACTGCGACAAAGTTCTTCCAAATGAAACCTCTAATCGAAACTTTCTTCCCTTTTACCGTTTGTGACGAGCAGACGATTTGCGCAGATGTGAGTTACTGAAGTACTCATCATATGACTTCAGAGACGAGCAGCAGTGAGGACTGCCACGTGCATCTCTGGTCAAGTCGGAACAAACCTGTGCCGCAAGCTACAGTATGACGCCGCATGGTATCGTATTTCCTAATTAATTAGTGTAAATTAATTTTGCCTTATACAGCCACTGAAGCACGAGATGAGATACTCCTCTGAAACAGCAAAACGTGTACTGCAGCATGCAAAACTGCCGAGGACAAGATGGAATGTTAATTAATTAGTCACGCAGATACAAGTTCTGGAACCCACCCAGGCCACTCGTATTTTACAGATGCTACAACAAAACACAGGTGGCTAGTGTCTGCCTTTGCAAGTAAACGCCTTCCATTTACAAAACGTATATCAAATTTTTTCGTTATATTCTATCCCGAAGCATTATCATCGTCTTTAGTTGGCCGTAGCCTCTAGGAACATAATATACTGATTCACACATAGTATGGTAACTTCACTGTCGCAGCCCTGTTCAGTCTCACCTGTGGTATAGATTTTACTTTGTTTGACCGCAGTCTATAGCTTTCGGGAAGGCTTTGACACAAAATTATTTAACAAAACATTAATGAAACATATTGACAGTCCCTTTTTTATACATTATCACAAATAGTGTATCACATAATTTGGAATTCGCATTTTGAATCTGCAGTTACATCATACTTGAAGTATGCAAATACTGGATGTTCGAAAATTTGCTTTACAGGAATGGTGTGTCTGTGCGTGAGCAACTAACGCGGATCAGTCCATTACACAGCAAACTCGGGATGTTTGAAAATGCCCGATAAAAACTTTTAGGACTTGTAGAGGGGAGAACGTACATAATATTCTGAACAGGGACCCACGTCCGAAACGTACCGTTTCCGTTCTACAACAATTTCATTTCAGATGTTTAACTCACGCACTTATGCATGGGGAGCTGAATTGGGTGTGACAAAGTAGAATTATTAGGTAAAAATTCGAAAGGAAACATAAAGAAACATCCATATATCGCTTAAGCACATTTGTTTGTGTTAACTCGTAAACATTAAGTGTTTACATTGTTGCGAATGTAGACTTAGAGAAAGCTTTTGACAATGTTGACTGGAATACTCTCTTTCCAATTCTGAAGGTGGCAGAGGTAAAATACAGGAAGCGAAAGGCTATTTACAATTTGTACAGAAACCAGATGGCAGTTATTAGAGTCGAGGGACATGAAAGGGAAGCAGTGGTTGGGAAGGGAGTGAGACAGGGCTGTAGTCTATCCCCGATGTTATTCAATCTGTATACAGAGCAAGCTGTGAAGGAAACAAAAGAAAAATTCGGAGTAGGTATTGAAGTCCATGGAGAAGAAATAAAAACTTTGAGGTTCGCCGATGACATCGTAATTCTGTCAGAGACAGCAAAGGACTTGGAAGAGCAGTTGAATGGAATTGACAGTGTCTTGAAAGGAGGATATAAGATGAACACCAACAAAAGCAAAACGAGGATAATGGAATGTAGTCGATTTAAGTCGGGTGATGCTGTGGGAATTAGATTAGGAAATGAGACACTTAAAGTAGTAAAGGAGTTTTGCTATTTGGGGAGCAAAATAACTGATGATGGTCGAAGTAGAGAGGATATAAAATGTAGACTGGCAATGGAAAGGAAAGCGTTTCTGAAGAAGAGAAGTTTGTTAACATCGAGTATAGATTTAAGTGTCAGGAAGTCATTTCTAAAAGTATTTGTATGAAGTGTAGCCATGTATGGAAGTGAACCATGGACGATAAATAGTTTGGACAAGAAGAGAATAGAAGCTGTCGAAATGTGGTGCTACAGAAGAATGCTGAAGATTAGATGGGTAGATCACATAACTAATGAGGAAACATTGAATCGGATTGGGGAGAAGAGAAGTTTGTGGCACAACTTGACCAGAAGAAGGGATCGGCTGGTAGGACATGTTCTGAGGCATCAAGGGATCACCAATTTAGTACTGGAGGGCAGCGTGGAGGGTAAAAATCGTAGAGGGAGACCAAGAGATGACTACACTAAGCAGATTCAGAAGGATGTAGGTTGCAGTAGGTACTGGGAAATGAAGAAGCTTGCACAGGACAGAGTAGCGTGGAGAGCTGCATCAAACCAGTCTCAGGACTGAAGACAACAACAACAACAACAATTGTTAGGAAAGAAAAAGGAACCCAGCATAGTGATGCGCTATCAAAACACGCGACCCCGTGACGTAGTTCACGTCGTCTCGTCAACTCTACTACATACCAGGACAAGCAACTCAGGCTTTTCTCTCTCCCACAGCAGACGTAGACGCCTCACACATATGAATTTAAAACGCCTTGGAATGGAAACGGTACATTTCCAGATACGGGCTCCTGTTCAAGAAATTAAGCACTCACTCATCTCTACAAGTCCTACAAGTTTGTATCAGCAATTTTCATATACACTGCGTTTTGCTGTGCAATGAGCGGATCTCCTTTAGCTCCGCACACACAAACACAGCATTAGCTGTCAGTTCGTTGTTTGTCGATTGCCGACGTTCAGTTTCAGAGAATCGATCCCTACTGCTTCTAGAAGTCTCCTGCATGGCAACTGCACTGTCCTCTAACATCTCCAATAACGTTGTGATAATAACTTAATCATAGCTAACACTTGGTTCAAGAATCATGAAAGAAGATTGTATACATGGAAGAAGCCTGGAGATACTGACAGGTGTCAGATAGATTATATAATGGTAAGACAGAGATTTAGGAACCAGATTTTAAATTGTAAGACATTTCCAGGGGCAGATGTGGACTTTGACCACAATCTATTAGTTCTGAAATGTAGAAAATAGAAATGAAAAAATAGAAATTTAAAACTGAAGAAACTGAAAAAAGGTGGGCATTTAAGGAGTTGGGACCTGGATAAACTGAAAAACCAGAGGCTGTACAGAGTTTCAGAGAGAGCATATGGGAACAATTGACAAGAATGGGGGAAAGAAATACAGAAGAATGGGTAGCTTTGAGGGATTAAGTAGTGAAGACAGCAGAGGATCAAGAAGGTAAAAAGACGAGGGCTAGTAGAAATCCTTGTGTGACAAGAAATATTGAATTTAATTGATGAAAGAAGAAAATTAAAATATGCAGTAAAAGAAGCAGGAATACAAACGTCTCAAAAATGAGATTGACAGGAAGTGCAAAATGGCTAAGCAGGGATGGCTAGATGACAAATGTAAGGATGTAGAGGCTTATCTCACTAGGGGTAAGATAGATACTGCCTACAGTAAAATTAAAGAGACTATTGGATAAAAGAGAACCACTTGCATGAATATCAAGATGTCAGATGGAAACACAGTTCTAAGCAAAGGAGGGAAAGCAGAAAGGTGGAAGGAGTATATAGAGTGCCTATATAAGGGCGATGTACTTCAGGGAAAAATTATGGAAATGGGAGAGGATGTAGATGAAGATGGAATGCAAGATATGATACTGCGTGAAGAGTTTGACAGAGCACTGAAAGACCTAAGTCGAAACAAGTAGACACTACTGACAGCCTTGGGAGAGCCAATCCTGACAAAACTCTACCATCTGTAGAAATGTAGCACACAGGCGAAATACCCTCAGACTTCAAGAAGAATATAATAATTCCAACCCCAAAGAAAGCAGGTGTTGAAAGATGTGAAAATTACCGAACAATCAGTTTAATAAGTCACGGCTGCAAAATACTAACGCAAATTCTTTACAGACGAATGGAAAAACTGGTAGAAGCCGACCTCGGGGAAGATCGGTATGGATTCCGTAGAAATGTTGGAAAACGTGAGGCAATACTGACCCTGCGGCTTATCTTAGAAGCTAGATTAAGAAAAGGCAAACCTACGTTTCTAGCATTTGTAGACTTAAAGAAATCTTTTGAGAATGTTGACTGGAATACTCTCTTTCAAATTCTGAAGGTGGCAGGGGTAAAATACAGGGAGCGAAAGGCTATTTACAATTTGTACAGAAACTAGATAGCAGTTACAAGAGTCGAGGGGCACGAAAGGGAAGCAGTGGTTGGGAAGGGATGAGACAGGGTTGTATCCTCTCCCCGATGTTATTCATTCTGTATATTGAGCAAGCAGTAAAGGAAACAAAAGAAAAATTCGGAGTAGGTATTAAAATCCATGGAGAAGAAATAAAAACTTTGAGGTTCCCCGATGACACTGTAATTCTGTCAGAGACAGTAAAGAACTTGGAAGAGCAGCTGAACGGAATGGACAGTGTCTTGAAAGGAGGGTATAAGACGAACATCAACAAAAGCAAAAGTAGGATAATAGAATGTAGTCGAATTAAATCGGGTGATGTTGAGGGAATTAGATTAGGAAGTGAGACACCTAAAGTAGTAAAGGAGTTTTGCTATTTGGGGAGCAAAATGACTGATGATGATCGAAGTTTTTTTTTTTGGTCATCAGTCTACTGACTGGTTGGATGTGGCTCGCCAAGAATTCCTTTCCTGTGCTAACCTCTTCATCTCAGAGTAGCACTTGCAACCTACTACGTCCTCAATTATTTGCTTGACGTATTCCAATCTCTGTCTTCCTCTTCAATTCTTGCCCTCTACAGCTCCCTCTAGTACCATGGAAGTCATCTTAGCAGATGTCCTATCATCCTGCCGTTCTCCTTATCAGTGTTTTCCACATATTCCTTTCCTCTCCGATTCTGCGTAGAACCTCCTCATTCCTTACCTTACCAGTCCACCTAATTTTCAACATTCGTCTATAGCACCACATCTCAAATGCTTCGATTCTCTTCTGTTCCGGTTTTCTCACAGTCCATTTTTCACTACCATACAATGCTGTACTCCAGACGTACATCCTCAGAAATTTCTTCCTCAAATTAAGGCCGGTATTTGATATTAGTAGACTTCTCTTGGCCAGAAATACCTTTTTTGCCATAGCGAGTCTGGTTTTGATGTCCTCCTTGCTCAGTCCGTCATTGGTTATTTTACTGCCTAGGTAGCAGAATTCCTTAATTTCATTGACTTCGTGACCATCAATCCTGATGTTAAGTTGGTCGCTGTTCTCATTTCTACTACTTCTCACATTACCTTCGTCTTTTTCCGATTTACTCTCAAACCATACTGTGTACTCATTACACTGTACATTCCGTTCAGCAGATCATTTAATTCTTCTTCACTTTCACTCAGGATAACAATGTCATCAGCGAATCGTATCATTGATATCCTTTCACCTTGTATTTTAATTCCACTCCTGAACCTTTCTTTTATTTCCATCATTGCTTCCTCGATGTACAGATTGAAGAGTAGGAGCGAAAGGCTACAGGCTTGTCTTACATCCTTCTTAATGTGAGCACTTCGTTCTTGATCGTCCACTCTTATTATTCCCTCTTGGTTATTGTACATATTGTATATGACCCGTCTCTCCCAATAGCTTACTCCTACTTTTTTCAGAATCTCGAACAGCTTGCACCATTTTATACTGTCGAACGCTTTTTCCAGGTCGACAAATCCTATGAACGTGTCTTGATTTTTCTTTAGCCTTGCTTCCATTATTAGCCGTAACGTCAGAATTGCCTCTCTCATGCCTTTACTTTTCCTAAAGCCAAACTGATCGTCACCTAGCGCATTCTCAATTTTCTTTTCCATTCTTCTGTATATTATTCTTGTAAGCAGCTTCGATGCATGAGCTGTTAAGCTGATTGTGCGATAATTCTCGCACTTGTCAGCTCTTGCCGTCTTCGGAATTGTGTGGATGATGCTTTTCCGAAAGTCAGATGGTATGTCGTCAGACTCATATATTCTACACACCAATAGTCGTTTTGTTGCCACTTCCCCTAATGACTTTAGAAATTCTGATGGAATGTTATCTAGCCCTTCTGCCTTATTTGACGGTAAGTCCTCCAAGGCTCTTTTAAATTCCGATTCTAATACTGGATCCCCTAACTCTTCTAAATCGACTCCTGTTTCTTCTTCTATCACATCAGACAAATCTTCACCCTCATAGAGGCTTTCAATGTATTTTTTCCACCTATCTGCCCTCTCCTCTGCATTTAACAGTGGAATTCCCGTTGCACTCTTAATGTTACCACCGTTGCTTTTAATGTCACCAAAGGTTGCTTTGACTTTCCTGTATGCTGAGTCTGTCCTTCCGACAATCATATCTTTTTCGATGTCTTCACATTTTTCCTGTAGCCATTTAGGCTTAGCTTCCCAGCACTTCCTATTTATTACATTCCTCAGCGACTTGTATTTCTGTATTCCTGATTTTCCCGGAACATGTTTGTACTTCCTGCTTTCATCAATCAACTGAAGTATTTCTTCTGTTACCCATGGTTTCTTCGCAGCTACCTTCTTTGTACCTATGTTTTCCTTCCCAACTTCTGTGATGGCCCTTTTTAGAGACGTCCATTCCTCTTCAACTGTGTTGCCTTCTGCGCTATTCCTTATTGCTGTATCTATAGCGTTAGAGAACTTCAAACGTATCTCGTCATTACTTAGAATTTCCGTATCCCACTTCTTTGCGTATTGATTCTTCCTGACTAATGTCTTGAACTTCAGCCTACTCTTCATCACTACTATATTGTGATCTGAGTCTATATCTGCTCCTGGGTACGCCTTACAATCCAGTATCTGATTTCGGAATCTCTGTCTGACGATGATGTAATCTAATTGAAATCTTCCCGTATCTCCCGGCCTTTTCCAAGTATACCTCGTTCTCTTGTGATTCTTGAACAGGGTATTCGCTATTACTAGCTGAAACTTGTAACAGAACTCAATTAGTCTTTCTCCTCTTTCATTCCTTGTCCCAAGCCCATATTCTCCTGTAACCTTTTCTTCTACTCCTTCCCCTACAACTGCATTCCAGTCGCCCATGACTATTAGATTTTCGTCCCCCTTTACATACTGCATTACCCTTTCAATATCCTCATACACTTTCTCTATCTGTTCATCTTCATCTTGCGACGTCGGCATGTACACCTGAACTATCGTTGTCGGTGTTGGTCTGCTGTCGATTCTGATTAGAACAACCAGGTCACTGAACCGTTCACAGTAACACACCCTCTGCCCTACCTTCCTATTCATAATGAATCCTACACCTGTTATACCATTTTCTGCTGCTGTTGATATTACCCGATATTTATCTGACCAGAAATCCTTGTCTTACTTCCACTTCACTTCACTGACCCCTACTATATCTAGATTCAGCCTTTGCATTTCCCTTTTCAGATTTTCTAGTTTCCCTACCACGTTCAAGCTTCTGACATTCCACGCCCCGACTCATAGAACATTATAATTTCGTTGGTTATTCAATCTTTTTCTCATGGTAACCTCCACCTTGGCAGTCCCCTCCCGGAGATCCAAATGGGGGACTATTCCGGAATCTTTTGCCAATGGAGAGATCATCGTGACACTTCTTCAACTACAGGCCACATGTCCTGTGTATACACGTTACGTGTCTTCAATGCAGTGGTTTCCATTGCCATCTGCATCCTCATGTCGTTGATCATTGCTGATTTCTTCGGCCGCCAATGCTCATTATTTATCAAAATTTAGGCAGTGGCGGGGATCGACGTTTTGATTATGAATCAAAGACGCTACCCCTAGACCACAGATCCCATATGGTCGAAGTAGAGTGGATATGAAATGTAGACTGGTAATGGTATGGAAAGCGTTTCTGAAGAAGAGAAATTTGTTAATATCGAATATAGATTTAAGTGTCAGGAAGTTGTTTCTGAAAGTATTTGTATGGAGTGTAGCCATGTATGGTAGTGAAACATGGACGATAATTAGTTTGGACAAGAAGAGGATAGAAGATTTCGAAATGTGGTGTTACAGAAGAATGCTGAAGATTTGATGGGTAGACCACATAACTAATGAGGAGGTACTGAATAGAATTGGGGAGGAGTTTGTGGCACAACTTGACTAGAAGAAGGGATCGGTTGGTAGGACATGTTTTGAAGCATCAAGGGATCAGAAATTTAGTATTGAAGGGCAGCGTGGAGCGTAAAAGTCGTAGAGGGAGACCAAGATATGAACACACTAAGCAGATTCAGAAGCATGTAGGCTGCAGTACGTACTGGGAGATGAAGCAGCTTACACGGATAGAGTTGCATGGAGAGCTGCATCATAACATTCTCAGAACTGAAGACCACAACAACAACAACAACAATACCAATTGGTTAAGAAGCACACGGGGTACAGACTCCCTTAGTCAACTTCAGACTACCACTTTCAATGTGGGGTTGACTTGTAAATTTATGCACAACTACACTGCTGCCAATTAGAACTGCAACGTCATGAAGGCCCCATGCATTAAACGTTAAATCATGAAGTGGAGAACTCCCTTGGATAGGCAAAAGCTGTTCAGCATTACCGCACAAAGTGGTTAGGACTAACGCCGTATGCATTCTTTATGTAAGGTAAGATTATACAGTACGTTTGTGATTCAGTTATCACATTCGAATGTTTATTGTTTGTGAGAATATGACGTTATGTCTACCGTAAGGAGGAAGAATGTCTACCAGCGGATAAAAGCCCACCGAGCTAACTGCGTAGCTACCGAGGTGGACGAACTGACAGGTCCCATATAGATGTACTCAGCACTACGCAGGGTCTAAGTGGCCCCATATGACTAGCGCCCGAAAGGACAGACTTGTAATTTGGTCAGCCATGCAGGATCATACAGCCGCATCACGTACCGTTAGTCAGCAAATGAGCTTGTTTCCGGCAAGACAAGTATCCACGTGTATAGAGGGACGACGTTTGGGGCACCAGCACGGCCTGTCAATACAGAGACCTTTGTCAGAGCCGCTTTCTGTTCTTTTTCTTATTCTGGCCCCTGAGCAGGACTCATACAGCCTTCATTATAAATATATCGCGGTGACAATAGCGATATGCCCGTATGCAGACGGAAGCAGTATCTCTTACACAAGATCTAAAAGCGCAGTCATTTGTGCTCAGGTGATTCACGTGACAAGGTTTCCGACGTGATTATGGATGCACGACGGGAACTAACAGACTTTGAACGCGCAGTGGTACTTCTACTTAGGCGCATGAGATACTCCATTTCGGAAATTGTCACAAAATGCCGTATTTCGATGTCCATAGTGTCAAGAGTATGCCTGGAATACCAAATTTCAGGCCGACGGTCTTCATTTAACGACCGAGCAGTGCCGTTTGCTTAGGATTGTCAATACTAACACTGTTCAGAAAATTTAGAGAACTGGCATTTGAAATTGACTGCCGAACGATTCTAATGGCGTCAACAAACACTCCACGCAAGGATCACGAAGATAAGATACGAGAAATTAGGGCTCATACAGAGGCATATAGACAGTGGTTTTTCCCACACTATATTTATCAATAGAACACGAAAAGAAGTGAGTAGTAGTGGTAAAGTGTACCCTGCGCCACGCACAGTACGGTGGCTTGTGGACTAGCTATGAAGATGTAGATGTAGATGTAACAGACAAGCAATACTGCGTGAAATAACCGCAGAACTCAATGAGGGACGTACGGAGAACGTATTCGTTAGGACAGTGCGGCGAAGTTTGGCGTTTATGGGCTGCAGTAAATGAAAAAAATTTCGAAATTTGTGGTAATTTCTTGTGGGACCAAACTGCTGAAGTCATCGGTCCCTAGGCTTGCAGAGGGTGGCCGGATGCCCTTTCTGCCGCCACCCCGAACCCCCCAGGACGGAAGTAGTGCACCCAAGCTGTCTGCGTCTAGTGTAAGTCATGAAATAGTGCGAACGTTTTCAAATGTCTGTGAGTCGTGTAACTGAGGTGGAACTTGGGGACCAGCCCGGTATTCACCTAGCAGGATGTGGAAAACCGTCTAAAAATCACATCCAGGCTGGCCGGCATACCGGCCCTCGTAGTTAATCCGCCGGGCGGATTCGATCCGGGGCTGGCATGCCTACCCGAGTCCAGGAAGCAGCGCGTTAGCGCTCTCGGTTACCCTGGCCGACTTGCGCTAAGGACACGATACACCCATGCCCGAGGGAGGACTCGAACCTCCGACGGGGAGAGCCTCGCGAACCGTGGCAAGGCGCCCGTGACCGCGCGGCTACTCCACTCGCCATTGGCAGCTGACGGCTGACGTGAATGCGTTTGCTAACAGCACGACATCGCCTGCTGCGCTTCTCCTGGCCTCGTGACCATTTCGGTTGGACTCTAGACGACTGGAAAATCGTGACCTGGTGAGATGATCCCCGACTTCAGTTTGTAATAGCCGATGGTAGGGTTGGTGTGTGGTGCAGACCTCGACGCAGCCATGGACCCAGGTTGTGAACAAGGCACTGTGCAAGCCGGGGGTGGCGCCATGACGGTGTGGGCTGTGTTTAATGGAGTGGACTGGGTCCTCTGGTCCAACAGAATCGATCATTGACTGGAAATGGTTGTATTCGCCTACTTGCGGATTATTTCCAGCCATTCATAGACTTCAGGAGAATGCCCTGTATCACTGCGCCACAATTGTTCGCGACTGAACAACAAGCTGGGGAATTAGAGCAAATGATTTGGCCACCATGATCGCCCGATGTGTATCCCATTGAACACTTATGGGACATAACATACAGAGAACTCATTCGCAGTTGTGAACGACTGTAGAGGCAGCATGGCTCAGTGTTTCTGCCTAGGACTTCCAGCGACTTGTTGAGTCCATGCCACGTCCAGCTGCTGCACTACACCAGGCAAAACGAGGCCCAACATGATGTTAGGAGGTATCTCATGACTTTTCTCACCTCATAGTAATGTTTAACTCATTGAAGAACGACGTTCACATCGGAGTTAATATATTGCACAACATCATAGCGAAAAAAATCCGGATAACCGTATTAGTGGTTTATCTGGTCTTCCAACAAAACGGCATATAAAATTTTCAAGTCTCTCAAGCGGAGCATTACGGTGACTCACGTCGGCAAACGGCAACCGGTGGTGACCCGACGTTGTAGCGTTGTATGTGTTCGTGAATATGACTGACTTCCTCTTCTTCACCACATATGCAAAGCGGGAATTCAACCACACCAGTACGACGTAGATGGTTCCTGTAACAGCCGTGCTTGCATGTGAGGCGTCAAATAGTTTCGTCAGTCAGCTGGAGCATCAGTGTTTCTTGTGTCAAAGGCTAGGGATGAGCATCAGCTTCACTTTGGCATAATCTTCGCCTTTGTATTTGGATGTATCTTGCTATGCTGTGCCTGATTGACGATAATTTAAAGACGTTTAAGAGATCTGTACCAGGTAATTCCACATGTTCCCTCGCTATGCAATAGAACGCTGCTTTGGCTAGCTTGTCTACGTTTTCATTGCTAGGCCACAATGCGATTTTACGTGGCATATGGTAATTTCCTGATTTCTATTTGTGATTTGAAACATCTGATTAATTATGTCATAAACCATTGAATGGTTGCATGTTCCGCCGTCCGGATGTCTTGAGAATTCCAGTGCTGATCTGTAATCAGAAAGGATAACGAACTTAGAAAACAAGTGCATCTCGGCGTATTTGAACGGATCGAAGAAGAGCCAGGAGCTCAACCGCCATAATCATGAGTTCCTTAGGAAGCTTGAAATACGTTCCGTGGAAGCTACTGTAGCAGTAAGCACAACCACATCCATCTTCAGTCTTCGAAGGGTCGCTGTAGATGGCTCTTGCATTGTTATGTTTGGAGAGGTACTTTGAAAAAACTGCAATTATTTGAATAACAAGAGCCAAAGTACAGGTCAAATACAGCTTCAGAGTAACTGTTGTGCACACACGCTTCGTTTGACAAATCGACTACCACCCATGCGAGAACAAGAGGAGGAGACTTTTACTGCGCAAGTATCTGGACCCGTTAAGGGATAGAGGTTTTGTAGGAGGGGCATTCAATAAGTAAAGCAACACATTTTTTTCTGAAAGTAGGTTGGTTTTATCCAGGGTTCCAATACACCATATTATTTCCCGCACATTTGGCTACCAACGTAATTTATGTTCAATACGACGGCTTGACGCCATTTAACTGGGAGGTTCCTTTATGCCCGTATGACACCACTCTGCTAGGTATAAGTGCCCACGTCGTGTTGTGCCGACTCCACTGTAGCTTGAATGGATTTTTAAATTTGTTTTATATGCCCCACATCTACTCGTACAGAGACTCAACGTTCCTTTGTTTAACAGCGCGTCGTCAAAATAAGTATGAAATGCTAATGTCTTAGTAGTACATAATGTCGACTATTGAGTTAAAGTTCGTACCTGTTTTACCACGTTAGAGAAGAGAAACCTTAAGGGCTTCTGCTTCTATAGTCTCAATATCAAATGTTCACTAATTTCAATTTACTTCCTATCTCAGTTCAGTATTTAACATAAATTATATATCAATGTCATTTAAGAGATATTACGTCGGTTCCACACTAATGGAATAACACTTAATTGTCATTTAACATAACTTTTATTAATAATCCTTTTTCTTATGACGTAAATGTTAGTGCATGATTACTATGTAGGAGGAAAGAGGGATTGATCCTAATCATGAGATAATAGCTTTTAATGAGCCCGCAATCGTTAATTAACTAAAAAGTCACGTTCAAGGATGATATGCGTCCAACTTTCGTTACGTCCGTTTTCACCTATCTGTCAAAACTAACCCTGTCGCCCACAATTCAAATTAACACTTGTCTTGTCGGAACATCGAATCGTAACCATTATGTGAATTTTTTGTTCTAGTCCCCGAATTAATTCCTTTCAGATACGCGCACGACCGAACAGCAAAACGCAACACAAACGACTTGTTTTAACAACCGAACAACGCAATGACGTTACATTACGACAATGTCCGTCCAATGAACATCTCTTTGACTTTAACTTCTCTAGTCTGCTTAATTAAATTATTTCTAATTACAATTTACTCAGCTATTTAACGAAAACATATTACAAAAAATAAAATAAATTTGTCCCAACGTAAAAGACCCGTTATATAGGCGAAGTCAGAGGTAAAGTCTGGGTGCATAAATAACCTCCACATCATCCACATACTGGTTTCCGTGGAGTGTCTCCTTTATTGGGCCAAACAGATAGAAGTCGGAACGTGGGAAATCCGGGCTGTAAAGTGGATGAGGAAGAACAGTGCTCTCCGTTGCGCAGACTCGTGTGAGGGCTTGATTTGTCATGGAGAAGGAGATGATCGTTTTCATTTTTGTGGCGTGGAGTCTTTTCTTCAGTTATGAAGCCAAGTTCCATCGGCTGTGAAAATGTTCGACAAAAAATTGTCACGATCACCCTCGTAACGCACAAGCAACTCCGCACGGATGATCCCCCATTGCGCTTTGTGGATGATGAGCCCAACAGACATACACCTTTGAGTACCCCAACGAGTGGACGCGTGTGTCAGTACTACCAACAGAGAAGTACAGTCGAGCAGCAAGATGCTTGATTGTGATCCGTCGATCAACTTAAATGAGAGTGTCCGCACGTTCGAACATTGCAGGAACCACAGTTGCGTGCGGCCGATCGGAACGCGGGAGATCCAACAAGTTTGGGCGACCTTGTTGCAATGATGACAAACAAAACGCCCAATGGCTCACCGTGCTTTTGTGCACTGTCAGTTCTCCGTAGACATTCTGCAGACGCCTGTGAATATCTGCGAAGCTTGGTTTTTCGCCAGAAGAAACTCGCTGACAACTCTCTGCTTGGAACGCACCATATGGGAGGCTATGAATAACACTGCCACCTATCTAAGCTTCATGAACTATAGAGCCTCAAATGGGAATATTCCACGATATCCCACATCAGCCCCCCCTGCGGGTTCAGGGGTTAGAATATGCCTGCGGTATTCCTGCCTGTCGCAAGAGGTCACTAAAAGGAGTCTCAACTGTTTCAGCCTTTAATGTGGTGGTCCCCATTGGGGTTTGACCTCCATTTTTCCACATTCTACAGAAGTACGAGCCTTTTGGGGAACGGCACCTTACATGGTGCACCATCAGTCCTCTGTGCCCTCGGACCTTGGCACTCTTTATCGTCTTGGCGTCGTAACTACACCTTCCATCCCTTATTTTGGGCATACACCCCTGATGGATTGTGTAAGTTACATCATTAGTGCGTCACTATCTGCACCCACGATACCTGTGGACTTCCCATGGCACCTGAAATCCAGCACGGTAGCCAGCCCGTAGTGGTGGGGTCGTCATGTACGCTCTAGGTTGTAGCCCCCTGTCAACACAGGGATTTTATTGCCGATGCCTGAACTGACACCTCCCCACATAAGCCAAGGAGTAGATGCTCGACTCTCTGGGGCATCAGGACTCCCGGCAACGGCCATCCTGCCAGGTGGCCTTTGCTGTGGCTGGGTGGCGCCCGTGGGGAGGGCCCCTGGTTGGAGTGGGTGGCATCAGGGCGGATACCCCGCAATGAAGCGGGTAAAGTCTCAATCTAGCGGTCGCACGACCACCAACGTCTCTAAGCGCGGTAAAGTAGACTTTAATGCTGTGGCATATAACCCCAAATCGTTCCCTTCCCTAGCCACACCATGGGAGGAACGCAGGGCTGCAGATAGACAGGAGCCATATTCGCCACGATACCTTGTATGCAGCAGAACTGATGGGGATTCATTTTTGGGGACTAAGCCTCTGTTCTTTGTGACCCATCTTGAAGATAAGTTTTGGGAAATGGCGTCTCTGTCCAAAATGCGGAGCGGGGCCATTTTGATACAAGCGGCTTCAGCTGCACAGTCAAGGGCATTACTCACCTGTGAGTTGCTTAGTGACATCCCGTCAACGTCACTCCCCATAAGTCACTAAATTTGGTCCAGGGGATTATCATTCATAAAGATCTTCTGCTACAGTCTGACGACGAGCTACGGGAGAACCTGGCACGACGAGGTGTACACTTCGTTCGTCGTGTCTTTAGGGGACCCAAGGATAATAGGATCGCTACCGGTGCTTTCATCCTGACCTTTGAGGGTACTGCTTGCCCGAGAAGGTCAAGGTCATGATCTATCGGTGCGATGTCAAGCACTATGTCCCGCCCCCTATGCGATGCTTCCAGTGCTGGAAATTCGGACACAAGTCCTCCAGATGCACTGCCAGCCCCACGTGTCGAGATTGTGGACGACCTTCGCATCCCAATGCTCCGTGTGCACCGCCTCGCACCTGCGTTAACTGTGGGGAGCATCATTCTCCCTGCTCGCCAGACTGTGCAGTATACCAACGAGAGCGGAAGATACAAGAAATTAAGACCCTGGACCGTTTAACTTACCAAGAGGCCAGGAAGAAATTAGAACGGCTCAACCCCACACCTATGTTGAGGAGTTGTGCTGCTGCAACACTGCCGGCACTAGTTCCTGCAAAGACTTCTTTCACAGTTAGTCCACCGAACAGTCACGTTACGCCTGCCCCACCACAGGTGAGGGCCACTCTCTCTTCCACTGCTCCCAAAACACCCAGTTTGGGAGCAGTGTGCCCCGAACAACCGGGGACGTCAGTCCCCACCTCTCAGCCAGAGAGGCGACAGCCCTTTCCGGCTACTCAGCTGGAGAGGCGACAGCCCTCTCCGGCTACTCAGTTGGAGAAGCGACAGCCCTCTCCAGCTGCTCAGCCGGGGACGCAAAAGCCTCCTCCAGCCTCACTTGTTCGGAAGGGATCCCTTGGGTGAGTACCTTCCAAGGACTTCCCCAGTGTCTCACATGACACTAGCCAGTGGCTGAAGAAGCCACCAGCTGCTGGTCGAAGGGCTTCACGCTCTTCGTCTGTTCCTGATGATGCGTCAGGAAAGCCCTCCTGCGAAAGACAAGAGAGAGAAGAATAAGGACCCAGTGGTTCCCGCACCACCACTTCCTGTCAGCTCAGCCTCTGAGGATGACGTCGAGCTCTTTGCGTCCCCTGATGACCTCGATCTTGCCGTCTCCTCGGAAGCGATGGCCGTAGCGACGTCCGTCACTCAGTCGATGGCAGCATGTGACCCTGCGAAGTAATTTGCCTTTTCCGTGCCTGCATGCCCCTACAGGACACGCTTTGTACAATCCTCCAGTGGAATTGTGGCGGTTATTTTAGCCATCTACCTGAGTTGCGTCAGCTTCTAAGCACGACACCTGCTTTGTGCATTGCCCTCCAGGAAAACTGGTTCTTGGCAATGCGGACACCTGTCCTTTGTGGATACAGAGGTTACTACTGCAACTGTAGCACTTACAATTGTGTGTCAAGTGGAGCCTGCGTGTATGTCCTTACCTCTGTATATAGTGCTCCTGTGCCCCTTCAAACATCATTGGAAGCTGTGGCTGTCAGGGTAAGGACTACCCAGGATATCACCGTCTGCAGTGTCTACCTCCCTCCAGGTGGTACAGTCTCCCTGACCGAATTGGCTGCACTTGTCACCCAACTTCCCATGCCTTTTCTTCTCCTGGGGGATTTTAACGCTCACAATCCACTGTGGGGTGGAACGAAGATTACTGGCCAGGGCAGAGATGTCGAGAATCTCCTCTCCCAACTCGACCTCTGCCTTTTAAACACTGGCGCCGCCACACATTTCAGTGTGGAGCATGGCACGTTCTCGGCCATAGATCTGTCGTTGTGCAGACCAGGGCTTATATCATCGGTCCACTGGAGAGTCCATGACGACTCGTGTGGTAGTGACCATTTTCCCATCTTCCTTTCACTACCCCAGCGTCGCTACCATGGCCGCTTACCTAGATGGGCATTTAGCAAGGCCAACTGGGAAACGTTTTCCTCTGCTGCCACTGTTGATTCTCTCCCCCACAGTACCATCGATGTGGCGGTTGTTACACTGACTGCAGTGATTGTTTTCGCTGTGGAATGTACCATTCCTCTTTCGTTAGGGTGTCCCCGGCGAAAGTCAGTGGTCTCCGGAGGTCACTGAAGCCATTAAAGAACGTCGGCGGGCTCTTCAGCGACATAAGCGGCACCAGTCTTAGGATAACCTATTTTTCTTCAAACGTCTCCGTGCTCAGGCACGGCGGCTCATCAAGAGGCGGAAACAGGGGTGCTGGGAGAGGTACGTTTCCACCATTGGTTCCCGTACTTCACCCTCCCAGGTGTGGATGAAGATTCGGCGCATCTTAGGATTGCAGCACTCTACAGGTGTCCCAGGGCTTACCATCAACGGGGCGCTATCCACCGATGCCGAAGCAATCGCCGGGCATTTCGCACAGCACTATGTTCGGGCCTCTGCATCAGGGAATTACCCGCCCGCGTTTAGCGCGTTAAAACGCCGGGAGGAATGCAAACGGCTTTCTTTTGCTTCTCGCCACGCTGAGGCGTATAACACCCCGTTTAGTTTAGTTTGTGGGAACTCCAAAGCGCCCTGGCACAGTGCCCCGATACAGCCTCTGGGCCAGATCGCATCCACAATCAGATGCTCAAACACCTGTCCCCGGACTGTCAGCGGTGTGTTCTTGACATCTTCAACCGCCTATGGGGCGGTGGTGTGTTTTCGTCGCAGTGGCGAGAGAGTACCATCATTCCGGTGCCGAAGCCTGGTAAGGACCATCTTAATGTGGATAGCTATCGGCCCATCAGCTTGACAAACACTTTGTGCAAGCTACTGGAACGTATGGTGAGTCGACGGCTGTGTTGGCTGCTCGAGTCTCGGGGTCTTCTGGCTCCGTGCCAGAGCGGCTTCCGTTAGAGCGGTTCCAACGCCGATACTTTGGTCTTTCTTGAGTCTGCGATCCGCACTGCTTTTTCCAGGCGCCAACGCCTCGTCTCTGTCTTTTTCGATCTCTCCAAAGCATATGACACGACGTGGTGGCACCATATTCTCGCCACGTTGCACGGGTGGGGTCTCCGGGGCTCTCTCCCCATTTTTAATCAGAATTTTTTATCTGTTCGGACATTCCGCGTTTTAATTGGCACATCCCATAGTTCACTTCATATCCAGGAGAACGGCGTTCCAGAGGGCTCTGTATTGAGCGTGCCCCTTTTCCTTGTGGCCATTAACGGCCTTGCAGCAGCAGTAGGGTCGTCTGTCTCACCCACGTTATATGCTGACGATTTCTGCAACTTTTTCATCTCCTCCACCATTGGTGCTGCAGAACGTAGGTTGCAGGGAGCCTTACGCAAGGCGCAGGCGTGGGCCCTAGCCCATGGGTTTCAATTTTCTCCTGCGAAGACTTGTGTCATGCACTTTTGTTGGCGTCGAACTGCCCATCCCCACCCTGAGCTCTATCTTCAGGATGCCATGCTCAGGGTTGTTGACACTTACCGTTTTCTGGTATTGCTGTTCGATGCCCGGCTTACTTGGCTTCCACATATTCGTCAGCTCAAGCGTCAGTGCTGGCAGCATCTGAATGCCCTCCGTTGCCTCGACAACACAACTTGGGGTGCAGATCGTAACACGCTGCTGCAGCTCTGCAAAGCCCTCGTGCTGTCCCGACTCGATTATGGGAGTGTGGCGTATGGCTCAGCGTCGCCCTCAGCGTTGCAGCTGCTGGACCCCGTTCACCACTGTGGGGTTCGACAGGCGACAGGAGCATTCCGCACCAGCCCTGTTCATAACCTCCTTGCTGAGGCTGGGGTTCCTCCGCTTCGTATTCGGCGTCAACAACTGTTAGCGAACTATGCTGCCCACGTCCGTTGTTCGCCCCGTCACCCTAACTACCGTCTCCTTTTCGCTAATGCGGCAGTCCATATCCGACACCAGCGGCCGCGATCAGGCCATACAATTGGAATCCGTGTTTGGTCGCTCCTTCGTGAACTCGAGTGTTTGCCTCTTCCGTCTGCTTACCAGGTCCGCCCACATACACCACCTTGGTGTATTCGTCGGCCGCAGCTTCGGCTGGAACTTTGCCGATGGCCTAAGGATTCGGTTCCTCCTGCAGTCTTGCGCCGCCGTTTCCTTGCTCTCCTCGGCGCATACCATGACTCGGAGGTTATCTATACCGATGGCTCGATGGTTGATGGCCGTGTGGGGTGCGCTTATACTCATGCGGACTATGTCGACCATCGCTCCTTGCCAGAAGGCTGCAGTGTTTACACCGCAGAACTGACAGCCATTTTCCGTGCCCTTGAGCGTATTCGTACCTGCACTGGAGAGTCATTCGTCATTTGCAGTGACTCGCTCAGTAGTCTGCAGGCTCTTGACCAGTGCTACCCACGCCATCCCATTGTTGGTGCCATCCAGGGGCCCACTCACGCTCTTGAACAGCGTGGTCGTTCGGTGGCGTTCATATGGACCCCGGGGCACGTTGGAATCGCGGGAAACGAACTCGCCGACGAGTTAGCCAAAGAGGCTACCCGCAAACAGACGCTGGATATCAGCCTACCGGCAATTGATCTCCGAAAGGTTTTACACCGTCGAGTCTTTGGGATGTGGGGAGACGAATGACGCACTCTGTCTGCACCTAATAAGCTGCGGCGAGTAAAGGAGACCACGACTGTGTGGGGTTCCTCCATGCGGGCCTCTCGCAGGGATTCTGTTGTTCTGTGTAGGCTCCGCATTGGTCACTCTTGGCTGACGCATGGGCATCTGCTGCGTCGAGAGGACCCCCCTCATTGTCGCTGTGGTGCAACCATGACGGTGGCGCATCTGTTGTTGGAATGTCCTCTTTTAACCGCTCTCAGGCGTGCTTTTAATCTCCAGCGTGATTTATCATCTCTTTTAGGTGACAATGTCTCTATGACAGTTCGGGTTTTACGTTTTATTTGCGCATTCGGCTTTTATAGGTCCATTTAATTTTCTTACATCACCCTCTTTTGAGCTGTATCTTTTAATTAGTTTTGTGTTGCAATTCGACTCCATCTTAATCTTTTAGGCTGGAGGTTTTAACGTGTTGGAGAGTGGCTGGCTCATCCTATTATTTTGTGATCAGCCAGGCACGATCCTCTGCTGTACAGTTTTAGTTCTTTCTGCCTTTCTTCTCTATGTTGTTTTTGTTGCTGTGCTCCCTTTTCCATGTTTCTTTATTATTGACCGTGGGGATTTTCTTTCCTTGGAATTTTTATCTTGTGCTTCGAATGACAAATGGATGGTTTCACTGTGCTCTGTGTGTTTATGAAACAAAGGACCGATGACCTATGCAATTTGGTCCCTTTAATCTTCAAACCAACCAACCAACCAACCCACATCAAATTCCACACTTTATCAAACAAAACTGGCCGAGATAATAAAAGTGTTGCATTGCTTACTGAACGCCCCTCGTAACATCTGGACTTGTGCGAACTGCG
Organism: Schistocerca gregaria; assembly: GCF_023897955.1. Classification (NCBI taxonomy): domain Eukaryota; kingdom Metazoa; phylum Arthropoda; class Insecta; order Orthoptera; family Acrididae; genus Schistocerca; species Schistocerca gregaria. The sequence goes on along the minus strand of NC_064923.1, from coordinate 74,947,967 downwards.
ACCGTTTGACTAAAAATTCCGCACTCGGGTATTCGCGACGTAGATGTAGCGTAGGTTTATTTCTTACAAATAACAGAGAGTTAGTTGGTGGGAACTGCTTGGCCCCAGGCATTTGCTAAGTGCTTTGTAGTGACATTTGTCTCATCGTCCTGGACATATGTCAGGAGCTTACCGAAAACGAAGACAAACTTAGTGCATTTATGGACGTACCAAATCACAATATAGTCTTAGTTCAATATCCACATCCACCTCCCAGTTTGCACCCATGTGAGTTTCAAATGTTGTATTGGACTTTCCAGTTTTGTGACAGCTTCTATGAGTAACGCAGAAGTAAATATCCTTGGAGTAGTGAAGCAAGTCTTCTGGCCCAGACTGTATACCAATTAGGTTCCTTTCGGAGTATGCTGAAGTACTAGCTCCGTACTTAACAATCATATACAACCGGTCGCTCGACGAAAGATCCGTACCCAAAGACTGGAAAGTTGCACTGGTCACACCAATATTCAAGAAAGGTAGTAGGAGTAATCCACTAAATTACAGGCCCATATCGTTAACGTCGATATGCAGCAGGATTTTGGAAAATATATTGTTTTCGTACATTATGAATTACCTCGAAGAAAGCGGTCTATTGACACACAGTCAACATGGCTTTAGAAAACATCGTTCCTGTGAAACACAACTAGCTCTTTATTCACGTGAAGTGCTGAGTGCTACTGACAAGGGATTTCAGATCGAGCCCGTATTCCTGGATTTCCGGAAGGCTTTTGACACTGTAGCACACAAGCGGCTCGTAGTGAAATTGCGTGCTTATGGAATGTCGTCTCAGTTACGTGACTGGATTTGTGATTTCCTGCCAGAGAGGTCTCAGTTCGTTGTAATTGACGGAGAGTCATCGAGTAAAACGGAAGTGATTTCTGGCGTTCCCCGAAGTAGTGTTATAAGACCTTTGCTGTTCCTTATCTATATAAACGATTTGGGAGACAATCTGAGCAGCCGTCTTTGGTTGTTTGCAGATGACGCTGTCGTTTATTGACTAATAAAGTCGTCAGAAGATCAAAACAAATTGCTAAACGATATAGAAAAGATATCTGAATGGTGTGAAAAGTGGCAGTTGACCCTAAATAACGGAAAGTGTGAGGTCATCCACATGAATGCTAAAAGGAACTCGTTGAACTTCTGTCACACGATAAATCAGTCTAATCTGAAAGCCGTAAATTCAACTAAATACCTAGGTATTACAATTACGAACAACTTAAATTGGAAGAAACACATAGAAAATGTTGTGGGGAAGGCTAATCAAAGACTGGGTTTTAGTGGCAGGACACTCAGAAAATGGCCGGCCGCGATGACCAAGCGGTTCTAGGCGCTGCAGGCCGGAACCGCGCGACTGCTACGGTCGCAGGTTCGAATCCTGCCTCGGGGATGGATGTGTGTTATGTCCTTCGATTAGTTAGGTTTTAGTAGTTCTAACGTCTAGGGGACTGATGAGTTCAGATGTCAAGTCCCATAGTGTTCAGAGCCAGAACCACTCAGAAAATGTAACAGACCTACTTAGGAGAGTGCCTACACTACGCTTGTCCATCCTCTTTTAGAATGCTGCTACGCGGTGTAGGATCCTTACCAGATAGGGCTGACGGAGTTCAAGGAAAGGCAGCACGTTTTGTAGTATCTCCAAACATGGGAGAGAGTGTCACAGAAATGATACAGGATTTGGGCTAGAAATCATTAAAAGAAAGGCGTTTTTCGTTGCGACAGAATCTTCTCAGGAAATTACAATCACCAACTATCTCCTCCGAATGCGAAAATATTTTGTTGACACCGACCTACATAGGGAGGAACGATCACCATGATAAAATAAGAGAAATCAGAGTTCGTACGGAAAAATATAGGTTTTCATTCTTTACGCGCGCTATACGGCATTGGAATAATAGAGAAGTGTGAAGGTGGTTCGATGAACCCCCTGCCAGGCACTTAAACGTGATTTGCAGAGTATCCATGTAGATGTAGATGGTATGTTTCTCTCACGGAGGACTGTGGCCGATATGAAGTCCAAGTTATTTCAGCATCGTCTTGACTGGTTTCATTCGGCCGAAGCTTCCTATTTCTGGTGAAGACTCTAACCGAAGACTAGCTAGTTGATATAAAGAAACCATTCTTTTCCATGTACGTATGTGTCTAGACATAGCTTGACCCATCTTCTGCAGGCCAGCTTGTCGCCGCAGCGGAGAGGTGTGCCGTCATTGGTGAGCCAAACAACAACACTGGATACTGTATTGGCACCATCCAATATTTTCAGACGTGTCACACCTCTGTACAGAGCGTCACGATGGACGTATCCATATGTGGAGATCTAGAAGAGAAGAAACGTTGCCAAACTCCATTCGTCCTTGCCTTACTGTTCCAACGCCTGGCGTGGTGGTGAGATATGCTCTTGGATAGACAACACGATCACCTCTGATTCTAATAGCTGGTAACTGGCGCAAGAAACATTACATTCATGACGTGTTACGGCCTTTTGTAGAACCGTGTCTTCGACGTCTCTGTGATGCTGTCTTTCACCAAGATTGTTGTGACCAGAGGAAACTACTTTGATACGAAATAGAGACGAAGAAAGAAAAGAAACAGATCACTGAGAATTCGTGATTTCTAGCCGCACAGGACATTGTGGTAATGCAATGGCAAGTTCAAAATTCATGCAGGAGAAGAACTCGGACCTGAATATGCCGTTTCTCACACCGGTTGCCTTAACCGCTTCAGCCATCAGCACACGGCCCCTGTCCGACTTAGAGATCCAGTGCAGCATCCTTCTACTTTCGCCCGGCTATAATTGTATGTTGTTTGATTGAACGGTGAGGTGGCACATCAAACTAAAACTCTTGAAATATTAATTCACTTTATTATATTAATGAATAAAACATTTACTTAACTTTGACACACATCTTTGACACGGACGTACAGGGTAATTCACAACTGTCATTGAATAGCAAAGCGTCACTCGATGCACCAATTAACAAACTGTTCTCTTGAGGTGCATTGGTCGACAGTTACAACAGAATGAGTTCATCATATACTCTAACAGCTCGACGGTCCTACACTATGATGTTGGCTGCTGTAGCTGAGGTATTAAACTGGGGTCGAGCTCTTGCATGCTTGGCACTATATTGACATCAGAGTGATGGCACTGCTGGTGCTGAGAGGGAGGTGTGGTCTTACGCAGCACCTCCAATACATCGTTGCGGATTACAGCGAGTCCTCGCCAATGCCTGTGGTAGCACCGACTTTGATGTGGGCTGCGATCTCTGGACGATACAACAAAGGTACTGCAAGACAGCAACTTCATATGCTGCGCCGATCTACCTCAATACAGATGGTGGTTGACTGCTGGCCTGGCCAGTATGTTCTCCAGATCTGTCACTCACTGAAAACGCCTGGTCTTCTGGTGCTAAGAGCCTGGGGTACCACCATTCACCAGCCACTATGACTGTATAGTTGAATAGCATGGAACAAAGCACCCAAGTGAGTCTCTGGAACTTACTTTGACACGATGTCCAGCTGGGCTAGAGCCAGTGTTGCCAAAAGGTCTCTATGTATGAAATTTTGCTCCCTGTATACTCACAAGTCACTCATAAAATTAACCATGTGCTGTACCTACTACGTTGTATCAGCATAACAAGTAAAATTTCGTTATTTTCCATCCTTCGTGGTGTTGCAATTCTGATGGGCAATAGTGTACTTGTAAGCTAGATTGCTGAAACAACTCTTTAGTTCAGAAATTAAACTGTAAGAAATCAAAAAAGTTAAATAATATGTGCCCGGTTTGTGTTTTAAAATTTGGCTTGTGTTGGGAAAAACTTAAAATAAAATTCACTGCTTGTTTTCACGTACCTTTCCTGGTAATCACCTAAAATGACCACAGAAAACAGACAGTAAAGGAACGCCCCTTTACTGTCTGTTTTCTGTGGTCATTTTAGGTGATTATCAGGAAAGGTGCGTGGAAACCACTTGGAGCATGGTGTTTCCTGGCGTCACTGCAGCACAAGGTACAGATGTGTGAGAAAGCCCTTCATTTCTGATGTTCTTCTAGCTACACCAGATAAAACCTCTAACGATACTTAAGGACTAGAAAGATAAATAAATATTTCAGTGAAATAGAATGTAAAAAAGTACCTCCTAAAAGAGGAATTGTTACAGCTTAAACGAATAGATGCTGCCTCTGGATCACGGCGTACTGGCTTCACTTCCCGGCTGGGTCGAGGATTTTCTCCGCCCGGGGACTGGGAGTTTGTGTTGTCCTCATCATCTGATCATCTTTCGGGTAGTGGCGAGACTGGAAATGGAAAGATTGGAACTTGTACGAGCGCTGATGACCATGATGTTGAGCGCCCCACAAACCAACATCATCATCATCATCAAACGAGTAGAATTTTATGGTGTTCTTCATAAAGAAAGCTGTTTCAGATGGGTAATACAAATAAACATTCCTTATTGCTAGTGTGGTAATGTATCGTAACTGTTGAAAATTATGGAGTGTCTGAAAAAAAAGGTAGCGTTTATGACAGCATGTCGCGAAATGTATACGTGTCAGGGCTTACAACATTACAGAAGTCATTCATTAACACGAGGAGGAGATGTGGGCGGCATTCCCTTATTTGGATATACCAACAAGTGAGATGTGATGGCCCTCTTCGAGAACCGTACGAGAAGGGAGCAGTTTACTGTGATCAAATTTTTTATTTGAATAGGTGGGAGAAATTTTCGCGGGAGGGGAGTGCCACTAGATTTTTGTTAAAGGATGTGGATTCCTAACTGAAATAACTTTGTGTTAATCCTCACATTTTACTGCAACTGAAAAAGACGATTTTTGGAAGTTTATTATCTGTGGTAGAATACTGTGAGCGCAGACTAGAGTACTTTCAGAGAGAGGTCAAACTAACAAGGAAATTTGGTAATGTTAATATTTTACGAAGCCTAAGAGAAAACCTCCAGGCCTTTCCGCCACTCTACGCACTTTTCTGGGATTCAGCGCTGACGAGGAGAACATAACCCGATTCCCAGAAACTTCACTCAGTGGAAGAGCAATCAAAATAAGTGAACACGTGTGTCGGCTTGTCTGTAGATACATTACCGTTTCTGAGAAAACGACGGTCAAGAGAATTGGAAAAGGTTGTAACCCCTGAAAATACCATTCCTACATCTATAATAAACACACGCAATTACAATAAATGTATGAAATTTATTGCGAAGTCCAGTTGTAACTAACATTACGCCCTCGTACCCCCTAACTGGATAAGAAACTCTCGTGTAGTGATCTTAAACGGACACCGGCAGGTAAAAATAATTAAAAATAAAACAAATAGAAACAATAATCGAGTTTCGAACACGGGACGCAAAAGCGAGAGAACGTGACGATAGCCACTGTGCCACCATTTCGTCAGTGATTATGACTCCATAAAAGACTTCTAAATTTGGCATCTAAGCTTTAACCTCGTTTTCGCAGAAACAGTCGAGTATCTGCTGGTAAGCCGAGACACGTTTTCGCTTATTTTGACTCCTCTTCACAGAGAGAAGTTTCTGACAAATCGGGCTATGGCACTTGCCGTGTTCTTGTCGTCAGACAAAATTCACAAGAATTTTAGACGATGCATGACTCTGTCCCTCTGCTAATTTCCCTGGAAGCACATCGATCTGGTCCGATTCTTAACAGATTCTCACAGCCTCCTTGTATTCTAACGGATATGTGAGTCCCAGAAAAGCTTTCGCCGAACAGAATTTAATGTGTAGCTTTGTAGTGATAGAACGTTAGTTGTACTTAGAAACTGTGAAAATAACACTTGTGCATGAACGAGCGATAGTTTGATGCCACTGTGCCTTGAAGACGGTTATGTTTTGCTTCGACACAATATGAAATGGAGGGGGAGTGGAGGGTGCTGTTACCAGGCAGCGCATAATTTCTGCTGGGCATAGAGGCTTTACCTTTATGTGACAGTTGACTGTCTCTTCTTCTCAACTGTTCTGAGTTTGTTTTAAAGTTTGGTCTCGTCTGTGTGTGATTTATAAAACGTCATAATGACGTGGAGCGAGTTATTTTGCAGACTACATAATGTCATTCAGAGGAATAGAAGAGCTCTCTTTGTGTTTGCACAAAGGATATGAAGGACTGATTTTTTTTTTTTTTTTTTTTTGGAGCCGGTAGTCATCCAAAATTTTCGAAAAGATATTCCACCATTTGACTGTATACAATGTATTTATTTAATTAATTACCTAGATTTCAGCTGTAGGTCATACTTCCTCAGACTACACCGCCCCCTTCAGCCCTTCTACCCATCTACATTTTCTACTTTTTGTTTTTATTTTACATTAGTTACAATCTGCCACCTTTTTGAGCGCTTGATCCAGTGCAAAAGTCTTTAAAGCTATTCTGTGAGGTCTTTGTAATTCGTAGAGACATCTACAACTATCTAGCTATATGATGCATCACATCTTAGACAATTAATTGAACTTCTGTGATTCTTGGTATTTATATTACTATAATGCATTTTACGATATTTACATACGAGCACTGAAGTTGCATCTCCATTTTATACACTCCACTTTAAACACTTTCATGTAGTATTTGTTGCGAAGGTAATGTAATCATCATGTTACAGGAACAATTCAACTACCTTGTTCCTTGGCATATCATACATTACATGGTGCACATTGTGATGTCTATGTAATGATATTTGATGATTGTTTCCATTATGCTTAAGTTGACCAACATCTGTGACTCAATAATATTATGTTTTTAGACTACTATATTTTTTTTTTCTTTCTTGTTAAGTCCTCAATTTTACATTTTTGAACATTTAAAGCAAGCTGTCAATCATTGCACCACTTTGAAATCTTGTCAAGGTCTATCTGGCTCACTGTATTTCGTTGTAGATAACTGTATCATCTGCCAAAAAACCGAGATACTGATAATACTGTCCACAAGATCTTTAGTGTATGACGCTAGCTGCTACCTGCTGCTTCGCTCGCATATCAATAATTTTGTTATGGTGTGTGATGGTGAGTAAACAAGCTAGTAATTTTACAAGATGTCTGTGTACATAGTAGTGTAGAGACATTTGTATAAAACATGTATACAGTGCCAGTATGTAGGTACACTATATTTCAAAAATGCCTCGATTCATCACATTCGTGCAGACGTAGAGCTTTTATGCGTTTCTCTGGCTCAGTTGATACTAATGTGAGATTTTGCTATCAGAGTAACGCCTACTATCTGCCCCCCCTCCCCCCCCCAATCCCTTTTAACGCAATATGGTGCTTACATTCTCGATTCATCCCCCTGTCATGACTGACTTATGATTAACATAGTCAGCTAATAGATAACAATCACCGGAGCTGTATCTACTGGTTCTAAAAGTATTATGTATCACACCGATATCAGTAGCCTGTAACGAATATTTTGAAAAGCAGGATCAATGTGCACTAAGAAGAGAAAGAAACTTGCATTGACTAAAATTGGTGAAATTTTATTTTCATATGGCAATACTGATTATTTTTTCCTTTATGAGAACCTACGTGGTAGTACTGATTATAAGTGATGACTGCAGATACACTCCAGTTACAGTTCTTATAATTTTTGTATATTTTTTCAATAAAAGTATCAAAATATAACGAGAATAAGTCTTCATTCTTAAAATTTTTCTATTTGATACAAAATATTTAGGATTTTCTTGTAATATTTATAATTTTTAAAGCAGACGAAATTTAAAGCTTGGGACATAACACAAAATTATTACTCCTCTTTATATGTCCTTTCAAATTAGGACCAGATCAGATAAAAACACTGCTTTAATGACCTGAATTTACAATGCAATGAACCTTTCTTTTACTTATTGTTGTGAGTGAATGGTGAGTGCTGGGTCGTGAAAAAGGGCTAGTTTATTTTAGTGACTGGCCAGCTCTGAAACTGTCTCTGAGAAGACCAGTTTTGCCCATCTCTGCTTCAAGTGTCTCGGACACTGTGAGAGACACTTGAGGCTCAGCGATTAAGACCCGATTGTCCTATGACTGTCTCTGTAGCTCTTAAGGCAGCCTGACGTTCTCCACTCAAGTTCTCGTGGACATGAGAATGCTCTTAGGTTGGTCGGATTCGAGTAACTTTCGCAGATTGAGCTCTCTTAGAACTATGCACTAAAACAGACTTACTTTTGCGAGGCTTCTAGTAATAGTTTAAATATGGTTTCTGGTTTACCGTACGGTTTTGTTGTTGTATCTCCACCAAAACTCTCCAGCTGTGACAGTTGGTGTAGTAGCTGATTACCATAAATTACGGGCACAATAACATTGGATTTGCACTGTCGCTGAATAATCTATAGACACTAAGACTCGCTGGCCATCACACCATCGTCTCCTGAGTGCCATTCTCCTAAATTATATTTAAACATGTTAATAATACTAAACAAATACAACTTTCTAAAATAGCCTGTAGTCTTCAAGAGGTTTCAAGCTATATGCATACAAGACACCATCGGAATCGATTCAGTGGTAAACTGGTGAAAACGTGAGAGACTGAGTTACTTCCGCAATTAATAACAGTGGTATTAGAATGGAAGTATGGATAAAATAAGTTAAGAATTTAATAAGCATTGTATTGATTATGTTGAATCATATTACATAGAATATACTAACCAATAAAAGCATTTTCACAAGTATGATAAAGTTCAAAAGTCAAAGAGTAAATAGCGTTTGCAAAGAGTGATTATTGTTCCATATTTCACGTTATTTTCTTCAGATCAGTAAATATTTTATACGATACACTTTCTAAAGTAGTCTCTGTTCCTCCTCAGCGTTCAAGCTATCTACATATCAAATTTTATCAAACTCGTTTCATCGGTTTAGACGTAAAAGCGTAAGAGACAGAGTTACTTTCTCATTTATAATATACGTATGAATGAACAGCAAGGAACCCGACACGCTTCGCTGGGGTGCAATCGAAGTTACTTCCCATCTGTTACTGACTCTCCATCCAAGATAACACGCTGCTTCCTCCCTATCAAGAAATCCCCAGTCCAGATACGTATCTCGTCTGATCCCCAATACGATTGGACTTTTAATAATAGGCGTAGGTGTGGTACTGAGTCAAATACTTTACGGAAATGGAGAAATATTGCATCTAAGATATTTGACTACATTAATCCATGGCATCCAGGATGCCATGTTAAAAAAGTGCGAGTTGGGTTTCGCATGAATTATGTTTTCGAACTCTATGGTGGTTCGCTTAGAGAATGTCGTTCTGTTCGAGATACCTCACTGCGTTTGAACTCAGGATATGTTCTAGTTCTACAAGAAAGGGATGTCGAGGGTATTGGACAATAGTTTTGTGAATCACCTCTGCTACCATTGTTGTAGATGGGTGTGACCTGTGCTTTCTTCTCACTACTGGGCACAGATTTTTGTTCGTAGGAATTTCGATAGATTATAGTTAATAGAGGGGCTAGCTAAGCTGCGAACTGGATGTAGGATCTGATAGGGATTCCGGAGGGCCTTTAGCTTTGTTCGATTTTGAAGATTTCAGCTGTTTCTCAACACCATTGTGAGTAACATTTGTTTCACTTATCTTTTTAGTACAAATAAGTTAAGGTAATATTCCTGGTTTTTCTTTTGTTAGGGAGCATTTGATGTTTACATACAGTGAAATGAAGCTCACACCTGTGTTTTGGACCGCGTAATTTACATCACAATTTCACTTCAGCTGCTTGACATGCAAGTTCCCAGCCTTTTTGTGTATCGCAGATGTGTTTTCATACTTGCTTACAAGACAGCTGATCTGTGTTTATCAACAGTGACTTGTGTTTCACCAAATTCGCACGATTTTTGACGTGTAACTAATGTAGCAAATCATGTAACTTTTACATTAATTTCAATTTATTTTTTGTGTTTTTGTCCTGTTTTTGTTATTTGCACTTTTTATTGTTATTTATTCCACTGTAACACTTGAAAATGGCCCAAAACCAAAATGTAGAAAGTGAAATGAGCTCAATGATACAGCCAAATGGCGGAAACATCTTTTCGAAAACTCTGAGAGATGTTTAGATAATGATTTGCTAACGGAAATAACCTTGAGTTTACATGAAATTATTAAATAAGAAAACAATATTTAGTTTAATTACGTGATTAATTATTTTGCACTATATCGGACACAGTTTGCTAAATAAAAATTCTTCTGTGGTTTAGACAGAACTGCCCAAAATAAATTATTTTAACTTTCTTTCACTTTTAGCTTTACTACTTGTTGATCATCTTATACCACTAGGAAAATGATAAAAAGGCCATGGCGATAATATCACTCGTCCTGTTTTGCATCACTGTCAGTTTCAATGAATCCCATTCTAGTATTGTAATTAAGAATATAATTACTCATTCTGAAATGTTATGGCTTATATAAAATAAACTTATATGTGCTAGAAGGCCGTAATTATTTTACATATCATCTTAACAATGATGTGTGAGAAGATTCTTAATGAGCGCAGCATATCATTCTTCCTGAATTTCCTTTTGGTAATGACAGTATTCTTGCTTCAGTCTGAGTTACCTCAGGATATATTTCCATAGAGTAACAAGAAAATACCGTATGAAACTTACCAAAGTAAGCTTCCGTCCAAGACTATCCGTCACATGAAACAAGAAAGTGCCTGAACCAACTCATAAGATTCTTCAGAATTTTCGTTGTTGCAATTTAAAACCTCATCAGTATCGACGCTCACAGATTATTAAGGTTATGTGCCTGTTTCCTAAATGACGATTGGCTTAGTGCCTTTCGATGTGCACTACTAAATATGATGACACTGTTTTTTAATTCCCAAGGTAGGAAGTATGCGAATGAACCTGATGAACGCTTCGTGATTTTAAAGATCTTGTTTTCAAAATATTCACTTGTACATAATTTTGAATCGATTACGTTATTGTATCATTTACAAAAATTTATAATTCTGCGAACTGTGCAGTTAGCGGAATATGAATTACACATGAGAGAAACAATAGTTCATGTAAGGTTGTAAAAATAAGTCAGCCTAAGGTTTCCTTCCATATAAATTAATGGAGTTACAACTATTATAAAGTGATTGTCGGCACTACTTCGAGGCGAGACGGAACGCAATTCGCGTTTGAGTGCCAGAAATATGGAAAACAGCCCCCACACACAGAGGCGATTGCACCGACGTGTCCTTCGTATGTCAACGGCCGACTGCATCCCGTCACCTTCCGAATAAATTGCGAAAATTTCTGCCTGCAGAATTTCATAACGCGCCACGTCGTAAAACCGGACGTGAAGGAGTGCTGAGTCGTATGGAGAACGTAGGCAATAAAGTTTATCTCCCGGCGTATCATGTGTGCGGGTTTCACGGCTCTTGCTCTAGAGGCAAAAAATGTGCGGATAGATCGACACCACAAAACAGTGCGCATGGCAGCCGGTAGCTGCAACTGAATACAGTAATGTCATCTAGCTGTAGAGGTGCGGTGAATAAAGAACTGAAATGGCAGCTTAGTGAGTGGTACTGACACACACGATCCACCACTCCTGCTGCCTTTTTCTCCCCGTTACCTTCTCTTATGTACAAAACTGAGCTGTGTTAGTAGGGAAATGTGGGCAACACCCGTGAATGATAGTCCAGACCTCCATATAAACCGGAATTGTGCTCTCCGTACAGGTACGTGATTCAAATGAATCAAGAGCCACTGCGCCACATCTGTAATATCTCAGTCGTGCTTAAACTTTCATAGTGTGTAGAGAGGAGACTCACGCTCAAGTATTCAGTATTATGCCACAAGAGTGCCAGACACAAAGTACAATGGGCCACGAAATAATATTTCAAAACCTTGAACACAACCAGTAGTAAGTTGTAGCAGGAAATTTACTACGCCTGCTGTGGCGTGCATACTGTAAGACCTTCGGTACACACACCATCAGATTAATTGACTTGTCGCTCTAACGAAGTTGGCGAGTGTCAGCAATATGTCTCGTGGTCTTATCGTGGCGTGTTTATCTTCACTCATTAGGTCAGACGATAGAAATGCCACTTGCACCCTTAGAGTAGCAGATTGACGGTGACCAACTTTAAACAGAACTTGATTAATTTTCACACACATTTATTAAAATAATAACAACATAAAATTACTTAACTTGATTCTGGACGCTATTTACAATTGACAATCTGAAGTTCCTTTGGTACTGCTACGTTAATCTTATTCTCACATATCTCTGATACTTGACAAAGTGTCTATACATTTATCTTCATGGCTATGTACAGGAATATGGTAATCTTATTAGGCACAGACTGAAACTTGACTACAGACTGGTACAGACAAATGCAGACTAACTAATCGGAGGCCTGTACACTCGTTATAATACCTCGCGCGTTCATGTATCACTGCGCGAGTGTGATCCGCGAGGAGAAAAGGTTCTACGTTAGCAGCGATCTCATTGGCTGCGTTACATGTTAATACGCGGATCGGCGGATGCAGAATTTGGTCCGTCTCTAAGACAGCGCCATCTCGTAGTGCGGAGACGGACGAGCGCTGCGCCTGCGCTGTTGTGCTTAGCGCGGGCCGCGCGGGATTAGCCGAGCGGTCTAAGGCGTTGCACTCATGGACTGTGCGGCTTGTCCCGGCGGAGGTTCGAGTCCTCCCTCGGGCATGGGTGTGTGTGTTTGTCCTTAGGATAATTTAGGTTATGTAGTGTGTAAGCTTAGGGACTGATGACCTTAGCAGTTAAGTCCCATAAGATTTCACACACATATGAACATTTGAGCTCAGCGGGACGCGCTCTAGTGGGAAAGTTGTGTCCGCGCTGACTACGCGGAACTATGTACACAACACCCCCTTTGCAGTTTTTTTTTGTTATGATGTATTTAATATAATATCCAGTTTGAAAACCTAAATCTATTGACTATAAAAATTACACTAGAATGTGACGGTGCAGTCTGTATCGTATAAAAGAGTTATGTGTGCCACGTGCAAGATTATTATTAAAGCATGTTACAACTGCTGTTACTTACGGAAAATTTATTGTATTGTTTGATTGTAGTTGAACTGGTTGCAGTATTCTTCGCAAAAGTTATTCTGAAACAATAAACATCTTTCTACCACACACTAAGATTAAAACGAAAACAATAATATGCCCATCATATTACTAATTATCTAAAGGTCGCTTTTCATAGGTTTTAGTTGTTATTCTAAGACAAACGGAACGCTGACAGGCACACGTATATAGCCTTCCTTTAGTGAACTTCATTACTAGGTACGCGTCTGACGTGCGTGCTACTGGCCTAAATTGCTCTGAGCACTATGGGACTTAACATCTGAGGTCATCAGTCCCCTAGAACTTAGAACTACTTAAACTTAACTAACCCAAGGGCATCACACACATCCATGCCCGAGGAAGGATTCGAACCTGCGACCGCAGCAGCAGCTCGGTTCCGGACTGAAGCGCCTAGAACCGCTCGGCCACAGCGGCCAGTCGGCCAGCCGAGCTACTGTCGAGTTATTCTATGCCCATGTAAGATGGTGGAATAATTTTCTTATTTCGACAGTTTTTATAGTAGACAAATACATAGAAAACAGGACGTTAATATCCTGAATTTAATTGGTAAGTAGTCGCTGGTAGTGGTTTACAAATCTCGGGTGCCATGGTGTCCTGTATGGAAAGTGGAAGAGAGGGGAAGATAGATAACATGAGGGATTTTCATGTGAATGACAAATCCCTTCCTTCGAAAATTTCCCTCCTTCATACCTCCTCTGTATTGCCACAGATCTTATTTGTACTAAGATTGCAGTACACCGTATAATTGAAGTGCCTAGTTGCTTCCGCCGCCCTGAGTAGAAAATATTAATTCCAAATAATGTTCACCAGCCTGCAGTCTCCTATAGCTGTTGTCCCCTGCACAGAAAACAGCACGTAGGTCATCCGCTATATTGAGGCTTTAACAAACAGAGAGGAACTAGTATTGTAAAATTAATTAAATATTGAATTGGTCTGTTTGAAAGGGATGTCACTCGTTTTTTTTATTAGCAGAATAAGATAATCTGCAAAGTTATAATTCTCTTTACGAATCACAAATAATTTCCATTCTTCGCAATTTCACAGAGAATAAACAAAACAATCAGCTTCAGGTTTGCGTAATTACTACCAAACTACCTCTCAGTTACACGTACAATAAATAATTAAAAATAAAATAAAATATAAATAAAAAACGGAGGTTGCTAATTAAGTTCTTAACCATCGACCGCGGGAGAAAACATGTTTGTCCTCCGAGATTGTCGAACCAGCTCTGAACTTACGGCCAAACCACTTCGCCTGGCATCCAAGCTAGGCGCGAACCGAAGATTTCCGAAGTGCTTCCTCTGCTTTCTCGTATAGCAATTGCTTATTATTCTGCTTTTTTTTTTTTTTGAGTCATCAGTCTTCTGACCGGTTTGATGCGGCCCGCCACGAATTCCTGTCCTGTCTCTTCATCTCACAGTAGCACATGCAGCCTTCGTCCTCAATTATTTGCTGAATGCATTCCAATCTCAGTCGTCCTCTACAGTTTTTGCTATCTACAGCTCCCTCTACCCTGTAGTAGATACTAGCAGACTTCTCTTGGCCAGGAACGCCCTTTTTGCCAGTACTAATCTGCTTTTGATGGCATCCTTGCTCCGTCCGTCATTAGTTATTTTGCTACATAGGTAGCAGAATCTCTTAACTTCATTTACTTCTTAACTGTCGTCCTAATGTTAAGTTTCTCGCTGTTCGCATTTCAGCTACTTATCATTACTTTCGTATTTCTTCGACTTACTCTCAATCCATATTCTGTACTTATTAGATTGTTCATTACATTCAGCAGATAATGTGATTCAGCAGATCATTTCACTCAGGACTACAAATGTCATCAGCGAATCATATCATTGATATTCTTTCACCTTGAATTCTAATCCCACTCCTGAATGCTTCTTTTATTTCCGTGATTGCTTCTTCGGTGTACAGATTCAACAGTATAGCTTACACCTGTTTTTCTCAGGATTTCGAACATCTTGCAGCGATTTACAATGACGAACGCTTTTTCCAGGTCGACTAATTCTATAAAAGTGTCTTCATTTTTCTTTAACCTTGCTTCCAATATCAAAAGCAACGTCAGAATTGCCTCTCTGGTGCCTTTACCACTCCTAAAGACAAACTTATCGTCATCTAATACATAATCAATTTTATTTTCCATTCTTCTGTTATTATTCTTGTCAGCAACTTGGATGCATGAGCTGTTAAGCTGAAGGTGCAATAATTCTCTTACTCTTGCATTCGGAATTGTGTAGATAATATTTTTCCGAAGGTCAGATGGCATGTCGCCACACTCATACATTCTACACACCACGTGAGTTGTTTTTTTGCCACTTCCCCCAATGGTTTTAGAAATTCTGATGTATTGTTACCTATCCCTTTTGCCTTATTTGGTCAAACCTCTTCCAAAGATCTTTTAAATTCTGATTCTAATAGTGGACCCCTTCTAAATCGACTCCTGTTTCGTCTTCTGTCACATCAGAAAATCTTCCCCCTCAGAGAGGGCTTCAACGTACTCTTTCCACCTATCTGCTCTCTCCTCCGCATTTAACAGTGGAGTTCCCTTTGAACTCTTCATGTTAGTACCCCTGCTTTTAATGACACCGAAGGCTGTTTTGATTTTCCTATATGCTGAGTCAGTTCTTCCGACAACCTTTTCTTTTTCGATTTCTTCACATTCTTCATGCAGCCATTACGTCTTAGCTTCCCCGAATTTTCTATTTATTCCATTCCTCAGCGAATTGTTTTTCTGTATTGCTGAATTACCCTGAATATTTTTGCACTTTGTTGTTTCGTCGATCAATTGAAATATTTCTTCTGTTACGCATGGTTTCTTCACAGTTACCTTCTTTGTACCTATGTTTTTCTTTCCAGCTTCTGTGACTGCCCTTCTTAGGCGTGTCCATTCCTCTTCAGCTGTACTGCCTACTGAGCTATTCCTTGTTGCTGTATCTACAGCCTTAGAGAACTTCAAGCGTCTTTCGTCATTCCTTAGACCAGCGATACAGATGGCCGTACCGTAGGTGCAACCACAACGGAGGGGTATCTGTTGAGAGGCCAGACAAACATGTGGTTCCTGAAGAGGGGCAGCAGCCTTTTCAGTAGTTGCAGGGGCAACAGTCTGGATGATTGACTGATCTGGCCTTGCAACATTAACCAAAACGGCCTTGCTGTGCTGGTACTGCGAACGGCTGAAAGCAAGGGGAAACTACAGCCGTAATTTTTCCCGAGGACATGCAGCTTTACTGTATCATTAAATGATGATGGCGTCCTCTTGGATAAAATATTCCGGAGGTAAAATAGTCCCCCATTCGGATCTCCGGGCGGGAACTGCTCAGGAGGACGTCGTTATCAGGAGAAAGAAAACTGGCGTTCTACGGATCGGAGGTGGAATGTCAGATACCTTAATCGGGCAGGTAGGTTAGAAAATTTAAAAAGCGAAATGGATAGGTTAAAGTTAGATATAGTGGGAATTAGTGAAGTTCGGTGGCAGGAGGAACAAGACTTTTGGTTAGGTGAATACAGGGTTATAAATACAAAATCAAGTAGGGGTAATGCAGGAGTAGGTATCATAATGAATAAAAAAATTGGAGTGCGGGTAAGCTACTACAAACAGCATAGTGAACGCATTATTGTGGCCAAGATAGACACGAAGCCCACACCTACTACAGTAGTACAAAATTATATGCCAACTAGCTCTGCAGATGATGAAGAAATTAATGAAATGTATGATGAGATAAAAGAAATTATTCAGGTAGTGAAGGGACACAAAAATTTAATAGTCATAGGTGACTGGAATTCGTCAGTAGGAAAAGGGAGAGAAGGAAACATAGTGGGTGAATATGGATTGGGGCTAAGAAATGAAAGAGGAAGCCGTCTGGTAGAATTTTGCACATAGCATAACTTAATCATAGCTAACACTTGGTTCAAGAATCATAAAAGAAGGTTGTATACATGGAAGGTTCAAATGGTTCAAATGGCTCTGAGGGCTATGGGACTTAACATCTGTGGTCATCAGTCCCCTAGAATTTAGAACTACTTAAACGTAACTAACCTAACTAACCTAAGGACATCACAGAGGTCCATGCCCGAGGCAGGATTCGAATCCTGGAGATACTAAAATGTATCAGGTAGAGATTTAGGAATCAGGTTTCAAATTGTAGGACATTTCCAGGGGCAGATGTGGACTCTGACCACAATCTGTTGTTTATGACCTGTAGATTAAAACTGAAGAAACTGCAAAAAGGTGGGAATTTAAGGACATGGGATCTGGATAAGCTGAAAGAACCAGAGGTTGTACAGAGTTTCAAGGAGAGCATAAGGGAACAATTGACAGGAATGGGGGAAAGAAAAACAGTAGAAGAAGAATGGGTAGCTCTGAGGGATGAAGTAGTGAAGGCAGCAGAGGATAAAGTAGGTAAAAAGACGAGGGCTGCTAGAAATCCTTGGGTAACAGAAGAAATATTGAATTTAATTGATGAAAGGAGAAAATCTAAAAATGCAGTAAATGAAGCAGGCAAAAAGAAATACAAACGTCTCAAAATGAGATCGACAGGAAGTGCAAAATGGCTAAGCAGGGAAGGCTAGAGGACAAATGTAAGGATGTAGAAGCTTATCTCACTAGGGGTGAGATAGATACTGCCTACAGGAAAATTAAAGAGACCTTTGGAGAGAAGAGAACCACGTGTATGAATATCAAGAGCTCAGATGCCAACCCAGTTCTAAGCAAAGAAGGGAAGGCAGAAAGGTGGAAGGAGTATATAGAGGGTTTATACAAGGGCGATGTACTTGAGGACAATATTATGGAAATGGAAGAGGATGTAGATGAAAACGAAATGGGAGATAAGATACTGCGTGAAGAGTTGGCAGAGCACTGAAAGACCTGAGTCGAAACAAGGCCCCGGGAGTAGACAACATTCCATTAAAACTACTGACGGCCTTGGGAGAGCCAGTCATGATAAAACTCTACCAGCTGGTGAGCAAGATGAATGAGACGGGCGAAATACCCTCAGACTTCAAGAAGAATATAATAATTCCAATCCCAAAGAAAGCAGGTGCTGTCAGATGTGAAAATTACCAAACTATCAGTTTAATAAGTCACAGCTGCAAAATACTAACGCGAATTCTTTACAGACGAATGGAAAAACTGGCAGATGCGGACCTCGGGGAGGATCAGTTTGGATTCCGTCGAAATGTTGGAATACGTGAGGCAATACTGACCTTACGACTTATCTTAGCAGAAAGATTGAGAAAAGGCAAACCTACGTTTTTAGCATTTGTAGACTTGGAGAAAGCTTTTGACAATGTTGACTGGAATACTCTCTTTCAAATTCTGAAGGTGGCAAGGTAAAACACAGGGAGCGAAAAGCTATTTACAATTTGTACAGAAAGGAGATGGCATGAAAGGGAAGCAGCGGTTGGGAAGGGAGTGAGACAGGTTTGTAGCTTCTCCCCGATGTTATTCAATCTGTATATTGAGCAAGCAGTAAAGGAAACAAAAGAAAAATTCGGGCTAGGTATTAAAATTCATGGAGAAGAAGTAAAAACTTTGAGGTTCGCCGATGACATTGTAATTCTGTCAGAGACAGCAAAGGACCGGAAGAGCAGTTGAACGGAATGGACAGTGTCTTGAAAGGGGGATATAAGATGAACATCAACAAAAGCAAAACGAGGATAATGGAGTGTAGTCAAATTAAATCGGGTGATGTTGAGGGAATTAGATTAGGAAATGAGACGCTTAAAGTAGTAAAGGAGTTTTGCTATTTAGGAAGTAAAAGAAATGATGATGGTCGAAGTAGATAGGATATAAAATGTAGACTGGCAATGGCAAGGAAAGTGTTTCTGAAGAAGAGAAATTTGCTAACATCGAATATAGATTTATGTATGAGGAAGTCGTTTCTGAAAGTATTTGTATGGAGTGTAGCCATGTATGGAAGTGGAACATGGACGATAAGTAGTTTGGACAAGAAGAGAATAGAAGCTTTCGAAATGTGGTGCTACAGAAGAATGCTGAAGAGAAGGTGGGTAGATCACGTAACTAATGAGGAGGTATTGAATAGGATTGGGAGAAGAGAAATTTGTGACACAACTTGACTAGAAGAAGGGGTCGGTTGGTAGAACATGTCCTGAGGCATCAAGGAATCATAAATTTAGCATTGGAGGGCAGCGTGGAGGGTAAAAATCGTAGAGGGAGACCAAGAGATGAATACACTAAGCAGATTCAGAAGGATGTAGGTTGCAGTAGGTACTGGGAGATGAAGAAGCTTGCGTAGGACAGAGTAGCATGGAGAGCTGCATCAAACCAGTCCCAGGGCTGAGGACAACAACAACAACAATAGTATTTCCGTATTGATTCTTCCTTAATAATATCTTGAACTTCAGCCTACTCTTCATCACTACTACATTGTGATCTGTATATCTGCTCCTAGGTATGCCTTACAATCCATTATCTGATTTTGGAATTTCTGTCTGACCATGACGTAATCTAACTGAAATCTTTCCGTACTACCCCGCCTTTTAGAAGTATACCTCCTCATCTTGTGATTCTTGAAAAGAGGATACGCTATTACTAACTCAATTAGTCTTTCTGCTCTTTCATTCCTTGTCCCAAGCCCATATTATCTTGTAACCATTTCTTTTTAGATTTTCGTCTGTCTTTACGTACTGTACTACTCTTTCAATATCCTCATATGCTTTCTCTATTATCTTCATCTTCAGCTTGCTGCGTCAGCATGTATACCAGAACTATCGTTGTCGGTGTTGGTTTGCTGTCGATTCTGATAAGAATAAACCTATCACTGAACTGCTCACAGTAACACACTGTCTGTCCTACATTCCTATTCATAACGAATCTTACTCCCGTTATACCATTTGCTGCTGATATTAATGTTACCCTATAGTCACCTGACCAGTAATCCTTGTCTTGTTTCCATTTCGCTTCACTGGCCTCTTTTTAGATCGAGCCTTTGCATTTCCCTTTTCAGGTTTCCTAGCTTCTCCACCACATTCAAGCTTCTGACATTCCGCGCCCCTACTCGTAAAATTTTGTCCTTTCGTTGGTCATTCAATCTGGTTATTAACCCTTTTGAAATAATGGAATGATAGCCTGCTATTGAGAAAGGTTCTTATATGAAGTGCTAGTAAAATCACTGTTTAGTTTTTCTAATATTAATAGCAGAAGTTTATCATTATGGCGCGCTACTTCCGAATACAGCAGCCAATCGCGGAGAAGAATCGCAATTTAGGCGGTCTTTCTCACTATACCCGCACCGAAAGACCCGTCTGTTACCACTACCTCACACTACATTACGTCATCTTCCCACTACTCCCTTCACAGTTGCTCTAAGATGAGCTCCTTGTAGCTGAACACGATGGCTATAAAGCCAGAAATAGTGCACATGATTCTTTGAAATTCTCACAGAAAGCCCCTCAGACTTGCTTCACCAGTTCTGTGTAATTTATGCTTGTGTTTTGTAAGGCAAGCATTTCACTCGCAACACACGTGCGCATCTTGGAACGCCGACATTTTCGCCCTGGAAACAGAGTTCTAACGGACGCATCCTGTACATACAGATTGCACAGTAATATTTTACCGTACTTGGGTTCACACTTTCGCCCAATAATCTTAATCAATATTATTGTCTCAATAGCACTGAGCTGCGTCGGTGAGGTGCATCTCAGAAACGCATGATCCGCCAACGACGTTGCATACAAATACAAGGGAATACTGAAAATCAAACTTTTTATCGGAAATGTCGGCGGCGTTCCAAATTAAGACATGGAATGTCCACAGCCTAATCTGCTCCATAACTGAAAAAGGGCATAACAGTTTCAGCTGCTGCTGATTATTTTCGACACTTTAAAAACTGGTTGTCAATACTTCACTATAGTTTCTTTTGTAACTATCAGTAATATGGGATTGTTCAATTCCTGGAACAAGTCTTAATCTTCTGTTAGGAATCCTTGGATATCCCAAGAGGAGGTGCACCTGGAAGAGGTAACCAGAGTGGTCTCGTTGGTGGGTGGTTGTGTGGGGTGGTAGCTCCTGCATAAAGGAGCCCTCGGACGCATGGAACATGTATATGAAAGCTTACGGTACTTTAAGAAATGAAATTCCTGACTGTAAAGGAATCTCCAGATACTTAGTTGTTCACAAAAACGGAGGAAACTGGAGATCATGGTGCCATGGCAGTATGCAGAAACGTTTAAACTTGTAGCACTTTTCAGAATTGTCAAATAA
The DNA here is from genome assembly GCF_023897955.1 of Schistocerca gregaria. NCBI lineage: Eukaryota > Metazoa > Arthropoda > Insecta > Orthoptera > Acrididae > Schistocerca > Schistocerca gregaria. The sequence goes on along the minus strand of NC_064923.1, from coordinate 74,926,653 downwards.
AATCACGTCATCTGTCCAGTGAGCATACATGTCATTTTTCTTGCAAACAGAGACAGAACATCATGCAAGCTTTCAATCGATAACCAGTAAATAATTGTTTTATTTCCTTTGCGACAGTTGTTAGAGGAGAGAAATATTGTCATTGTATTTTACGAATCTATGCTGCTGTGAATCAGCCCTGGACCTCTGAGATTTTTCCTCAAAGCTTTTCAGACTTATTTATTCCATTCTGCATAATTTATGCTTGTGTTTTACGAGACAAGCAAGTCACAGTAAATACGATATCTACATTATGGAGCGTCGGAATTTCGCTCCGAAGGCAGAGTTGTAACATACGCGTCCAGCTCATAAATATTGTGCCGTTTTTGGCCTGGCACTTTGGCGCTTTATTTTACACAGTATTACTGCGCAATAAATACTGAGCCAGTGAGCGCCCATTAAGTCTGCTTCAGACCACTGACGCTTCCGCAGAGATGTGTGACATGATAAGTTGACTCGCAGACCGAGAGGCTAGGGTGAGCGTTTTGACAACTAGCTTTGGCGGCTACCTGACCGGGAGGGGAATGCAAGGAGTAGTGAACACTTGATGTGAGCTTTTCCCGAGGCTGTAGTGTGCATGTAGGGATGGAAACGACACAATGGCAACTAAGATTCTCGTATCACAAGCAGTCGAGATGAAAGGCATCTTATCCGCATGGCTGTTACGGATTGTGCGGTCACGTCTCGATCCCTGAGTCAACATATGGGGACGTTTGCAGGACAACTATCATCTGCACGAACAGTTCGATGACGTTTGCAGCAGCATGGACTATCCGCTCGGGTACCATGGCTGCGGTTACCCTTGACGCTGCATCGGAGACAGGAGCGCCTGCGAATGTGTACTCAACGACGAACCTGGGTGCAAGAATGGCAAAACGTCATTTTTTCGGATAAATCCAGGTTCTGCTTACAGCATCATGATGGTCGCATCCGTGTTTGGCGACATCGCGGTGAATGCACATTGGAAGCGTGTATTCGTCATCGTCATACTGGCGTATTACCCGGCGTGATGGTATGGGGTGCCACTGGTTACGCGTCTCGGTCAGCTCTTGTTCGCATTGACGGCACTTTGAACAGTGGACGTTACAATTCAGATGTGTTACGACCCATGGCTCTAACCTTCATTCGATCAGTGTGAAACTCTAGATTTCAGCAGGATAATGCACGACCGCATGTTGCAGGTCCTGTATTCTTTCTGGATACAGAAGATGTTCCCTGCTGACTTGGCCAGCACATTCTCCAGATGTCTCACCAATTGAAAACGTCTGGTCAATGGTGGCCGAGCATCTGGTTCGTCACAATACGCCAGTCACTACTCTTGATGAACTGTGGTATCGTGTTGAAGCTGCATGTACACGCCATCCAAGCTCTGTTTGACTCAATGCCCAGGTGTATCAAGACCGTTATTTCGGCGAGAGGTGGTAGTTCTGGGTACTGATTTCTCAGGATCTATGCACCCAAATTGCGTGAAAATGTAATCACATGTCATTTCTAGTATAATATATTTGTTCTATGAATACCCGTTTATCATCTGCATTTCTTCTTGGTGTAGCAATTTTAATTCCCAGTAGTGTATTTTAACGAAACCACGCTACAGGCCCTGCAAACATACTACAAAAAATCCAAGTGCACTAGAAAAATCGCAACAAGGAGGCCATTGATATTTTAGGCATGACTCCAGGATGCTTATTAATGAAATTACAGTGGTTTTTGTTCCGGCGTAAAAGTGAAGCGCCTTCACGACGGTCAGGAACGGTAAAGCAGAGGGGCTGTGAAGAAGACGTCAGTCAATATCGTGCTGACCGACCCCTCTCCAGGACGACATCGAGACAGCAGCGGCCTCTAGGCGAAGAGAACGTAAGAGCCGCGCCGCGTGGCAGTGGCCGTGTTGAAGGGCAGCCGTTCAACGAGCTGTTCAGCAGCGACTTGTGAACTGTATTGTATAAGGAGTTGCGTAAACAGAGTAGATTTTCTTATTTTGTCTGTTGCCCAGTGCTTGCGACTCGCCATTGTAAATTCTCGAAGTTAAGGATTGTCATTTTTCTTACTGTAACAATTTGCTTGAATTGTAGTCTAGCTATCCGAGAAAGCAGGTTTCCTAGGCACCCCATATTCGACGAGTAGGTAGGACACACCTTTTTTTTTATCTATGATAGATTATAAAATTACTAACAGTTAAACTGCTGGAGAAATCTGACCAAATGATGCAACTGTATGAAAGCTGATGACAACAAGATACTTTTTTCAGTCATCCATATGCATAAGGAATCACAGGTAAATCTATTAAAAGTGTATATGCAAATATGCCAGTACTACAAATCCTTCTCAATTACACGTTATATGAAAGCAACATGAGTTTGCCTTTTCCTTATGTAATTTTCTGAGTGAATGAGGGTCCTCAACTAATATTTCATATGTATTTCTAATTTTACGTACGTTTTTCACCGCGCAAAACCAGATGTTGGCATGTTTTGTGAACTTTATCAATATCTTATTTAATACTCTGTTGTTTTTAAAAAAGTCACAAAATTACTAAATAATTTTCTGTCTTCAGGTATCTTATATGTATGTACAGTTAAGTTTAAATTTGAATTTCTGTCATTATTTAATTGTCTAGCTTGGATTTATTAGCGTACGGTATCACAGAAAGTATTTAAGAGCTAGCAGTAGGATGCACATCGTCTTTCGTCATTTTGTCTGTATTGGTGAGCGTGCTTTTGTCGAGTGGCCGTACAGCTGATCAGCCGCATGAGATATTTACTCTAACTTTCGGTTGGACTTGCAATAATTTGACTTTAACTTTTCACTGGACTCAGAGTCTTCGACTGTGTAACTGATTTTCGTGCGCCTATAGAAACTTTATATGTTTACGGTATTTGGAGTAGGTGTAAACTGTAGTTATTTACTGCATCTGATATTTACTCTGATCAGCCAGAACATTATGACCACATTCCTAATAGCCGATACGACCACCGCTGGCACTTATAACAGAGGCAACGTGTCGTGGCGTGGAAGCAATGAGGCCGTGGTACATCGCTGGAGCAAGTTGACGCCACGTCTGCACACACAAGTCGACTCCCATAAATTCCGGGAGAGGGGGGAAAAAGCTATGAAACCATGTTCAGTCACATCCCAGATGTGTTCGACTGGATTCAAATCTGGTGACTTTCAGGGGCCAGCGCGTCAATTGAAATTCACCACTGTGTTCCTCGAACCTCTCCATCACACTCATGTCCTTGTGACATGGCGCATTATCTTGCTGAAAGATGCCACTGCCATCGGAAAACATGATCTTCATGAAGGGGTGTACGTGGTCTGCGACCAGTGTACATACCCCTTATCCTTCATGGTGTCTTGCACGACCTCCAGTGGAGGATGCTTACTGGATGCCCACGTGAAAGTTCCCGTTATGGAGGCCAGTTTGTCCCCGTCCTGCAGTACAGGTGTCAGCAGCTACTCCCCTGGAAGTCGATGAATTCGCGCCCTCACGTCGGGCCTATGTAGAAGATATATAGGGATTCATTGGATCGGCAACTCTCTACCACTGTGCTCAAGTCCAATGCTGTTGGTCACGTGTCCATTTCGGTCTTAGTTGGCGATGTGGTGGTGTTAACACGGCACATGGATGGGTCGTCGGCCGCGGAGACCCATTGTTAGGAGTGTTCGGTGCACTCTGTCTTCACACACACCTGTACTTTGCGCAGCATTAAAGTCTGGTGACAGTTCTACCGCAGTTTTCCGCCTGTCTTGTTTACCAGTGTGACCAGCCTACTACGTCCGACATTTGTACTGAGGGGCTGCCACCGGACCGTACGACGTCTCGACGTGGGTTAACCTCGGTGTCGCCACGTGCTGAGGACACAACTGCACTCTACGAGCACCTGACAAGTCGTGCAGTTTTCAAAATGCTCGTGCCGAGCTTCCAGGCCATCTCAATCTCCCTCGGTCAAACTGAGTTAGACCGCGCGCCTTCCCCTTTCTACAGACGGACAGCACGCTCACTGATGCTACATGGACCGTACCTGTGTGTGACTGGCAGTCATCTCTCGTCAGGTGACGCTGCTATCGGCTGACAATTTTCTGTACCCGATGCTCTGCTCATACTGCATACATTAATTATTGTTCAATTGCTATTTTTTCATTATCAGGCCGCAATTCACGCGAAGCTACGATTCACACATATGTCAACATTATTTAATAAAAATTTATTTCGTTTGTAGTACAAATATCTGGTACAGTCAACATCACTAATCCTATGGTACCAATTCAGACATTTTCTTATTTGTTTATAGTGCAAATGACTGGAGGACAAATGTAAGGATGTAGAGGAGCATATCGCTAGGGGTAAAATAGATACTGCCTACAGGAAAATTAAAGAGACCTTTGGAGAAAAGAGAACCACTTGCACGAATATCAACGGCTCAGATGGAAACGCAGTTCTAAGCAAAGAAGGGAAAGCACAAAGGTGGAAGGTGTATATAGAGGATCTATACAGGACTACGTACTTGAGGAAAATATTATTGAACTGGGAGAGGACGTAGATGAAGACGAAATGGGAGATACCATACTGTGTGAAGAGTTTGACAGAGCAGTGAAAGACCTAAGTCAAAACAAGGCCCTGGGAGTAGACAACATTCCATTAGAGCTACTGATGGCCTTGGGACAGCCAGCCCTGACAGACTCTACCATCTGGTGAGCAAGATGCATGAGACACGCGAAATACCCTCAGACTTCAAGAAGAAAATAATAATTCCAATCGCAAAGAAAACAGGGTATTGACAGATGCAAAAATTACCAAACTATCAGTTTAATAAGCCACGGCTGCAAAATATTTACACGAATTCCTTACAGACGAACGGAAAAACCGGTAGAAGCCGATCTCGGGGAAGATCAGTTTGGATTCCGTAGAAATGTTGGAACACGTGAGGCTATACTGACCCTACGACTTATTTAAAAAAAAAATAATTAAGGAACGCAAAGCTACGTTTCTCACATTTCTATTCTTAGAAAAAGCTTTTGACAATTTTGATTGGAATATTCTCTTTCAAATTCTGAAGGTGGCAGTGGTAAAATACAGGGAGCGAAAGGCTGTTTACAATTTGTACAGAAACCAGATGGCAATTATAAGAGCCGAGGGGCATGAAAGGGAAGCAGTAGTTGGGAAGGGAGTGAGACAGGGTTGTAGCCTATCCGCAATTTTATTCAATCTGTACATTGAGCAAGCAGTAAAGGAAACAAAAGGAAAATGCTGAGTAGGAATTACAATCCATGGAGAAGAAATAAAAACTTTGAGGTTCGCCGATGACATTGCAATTCTGTCAGAGACAGAAAAGGACTTGGAAGAGCAGTTGAACGGAATGGACAGTGTCTTGAAAGGAGGATATAAGATGAACATCAACAAAAGCAAAACGAAGATAATGGAATGTAGTCAAATTACGTCAGGTGATGCTGAGGGAATTAGATTAGGAAATGAGACGCTTAAAGTAGTAAAAGAGTTTTGCTATTTGGGGAGCAAAGTAACTGATGATGGTCGAAGTAGAGAGGATATAAAATGTAGACTGTCTATGGCAAGGAAAGCGTTTCTGAAGAAGAGAAATTTGTTAACATCGAGTATAGATTTATGTGACAGGAAGTTGTTTCTGAAGGTATTTAAATGAAGTGTAGCCACGTACGGAAGTGATACGTGGACAATAAATAGTTTACACAAGAAGAGACTAGAAGTTTTCGAAATGTGGTGCTACAGAAGAATGCTGAAGATTAGATGGACATATCACACAGTTAATGCGGAGGCACTGAATAGACTTCGAGAGAAGAGAAATTTGTGTCACAACTTGACTAGAAGAAGGGATCGTTTGGTAGGACATGTTCTGAGGCATCAAGGGATCACCAATTTAGTATTGGAGGGCAGCGTGGAGGGTAAAAATAGTAGAGGGAAACCAACAGATGAATACACTAAGCAGATTCAGAAGGATGTAGGTTGCAGTAGGTACTGGGAGATGATGAAGCTTGCACAGGATAGAGTAGCATGGAGAGCTGCAGTCTCTGGACTGAAGATCACCACAACAACAACTACAACTACGTTTATAGTTTTCGCTAACTTGTCTACTTACCAAAAATGACTTGAGGATTGTTTGTGTATTAAAAGTATGTTCTTTATAGTGACTGTGTACGACCAACGCCTGTGATGAAAAATGAATCAATCCAACACAGTAGGTCATTAAATGCCCACACTGCTAGCGCCCGGTAAAAAAAAAAAAAAAAAAAAAAAAAAAAAAAAAAAAAAAAAAACGATTCAGTCATAGTGGGAAACTGTTCGTGAGGGGGACGGAAAGGATATACCTAGTTATGAGTAGGGATGCCAGGACCAAAAACTGAAAAGCAGGACTCAGGATTATACTTAGCTGGAGATTTTGCCCTAGAAGTGGGAGTACCTATTTTTAATACATATTGAGTCAAACAGAAGTTTTCAGTCGGTTATTACTGGATAATTACAGTCAGTTTTTTTGCGAGAACAATATGAACATGGTTAGACAAAAACAAAATGAATCAGTAAACAGCTTTATAACTCGAGATGGTAGCATCGAAGGGCTGACTATTCTTAAATGGGCAGTCTTCTTCACAGATCATCGTATGTTAAAATAGAATAAATGTTATTCCCTAAACAAAACAAACACTTCTATATTATTCTAGGACGTAAAACGAAAAGGTAGTCAATAACTTCAGTTATTTTAATTAGACATAAAGAAATAGCAATGATGTGTAGCTGAGTATCAGTCTTTCTGACCTGAACTCAGTTTACGAAGAACGTTATTTTTCCTGAAAATCATTTCGTGGAACTCGTCGTGACAAGATAATTTAAATTACACAATAACATCATCATCGTTATGGGTCAGTTTGCGGTTTATCACTCTCCTTTGTCCATTTGGTGTCTGTGAAAGAGAAATATCCTTTTGATGTTCGCTCAAAATAATATTTTGCGTATTTCAATAGTTCCGAATAATATTCTGAATTTGATTTCAAATAAGCTGTTCAATTTTTCATGTGCCAAAAGCTTTTAAAGGGAGAGTTATGCCTTTTTCTCATGAATTTCATGAAATTTTACTAGTATCGGTTAGTATATCTATAGATCCATATTGAAAATCTCCTTATTCCTCCTTATACATATTCCTCAGGCAAATGTCATTAGCTTGGAACGAGCTTTAGTCGTGCGTTCTCTACTTCAACTCTAAAAAAAAAACCGTAACAAATGACGGATAGGCTGGGGTTTTATACACCTGATCGGACACTGCTGTAAAAAGGTGGACATGTTCGGTTAAAACCGGCCACCTGGCAACCCTAGTTTGTGGTGTCACGGCAAGGGGAGTGTCTCTAAGGGGGCCGGCAGTACCGGAGCGCCGTCGACTATCCAATATCTTGACCTGATATTCGCTCGAGTGGCTGTACTTGATCGAGGTACTCCTCGGCTTGGAGCACTCAACAGCCATACGGTGCCCATCAAGCATGACGCATATTGGTTGCACGAGGCACTACTGCTTTATTGATAAACACCTCGACAGCGACAGCGCTTTCAGGCAACCTGCAACTGAGACGGATGAGCGTTTAAGCCATTTGCAATATAGATCAGAAGTTCCCTTTTTTTGTGAAAAACAGGGAGTGAGAGCAACATGAATCTGAAACTACGCTACTTCGAGATACGGAACATATCGCCAGAAATACATATTTGAGATGGTAACATGTTTTATATGTGAAATAGATGTTAGGGACGTGTTTTTAAACTTCATTGAGGCTGCTTCCGTAGCTGCAATAAATTGATTAAATGGCTCAGCGTCATCTGTAGCTGTGATTTTCGCTTCGCTTCGGTCTTAAGCCGCTATTGAGTACCTATGAAGCGGAAGCACCATACATTTTTCAGTGTATTAGCAAAGACTTAAACATGAAAAGAGATGTGGTAGGAACGACATAACTTACTTTAGAAAAAAGTATCATAGACGGACCATACTGCTATAGACGTCTCTGGACCTGTCTATAGGTAAATCGCGTCCAGCATTATTGTGTCTATGACGGCACGAGTCGTAATCGTCAGAAAATTAAAAAAACAAATCGGGTGCACATCATATTTTTTTTAAAAAACTACATGCATTTTGCATCCCTTCGTACTCAGCGTATGCATTATGGCCGTACAATGTTTAATGTGGGGTTGATGAAACTTTTTTGTAAAGTATGTTATATTTTTCGTAGCATATCTTAATACCTTAACAATTTTATATTTATTTCGTAAGTAACAAGAGCGTCAGTACTGCGTATGTACTAACCTAAGCAAACAGTGCAGAACTAGACAATCGTCACTTCTTTTACTTCCGTGAGTAATGTAGTTGTAGTTGTAAGGCTATTAAATTTAACCCCTGATCAGGCACTTTTAGCTTTCTTGGTAAGCTGAAAGTAGGCTGTTTAGGTTTTTTTATTGGTAACGCCGCCGCCACGTAGCGCTCTGTATGAAAATCACTGCCTGTGCCGTGTGCAATCTGTGGCTGGTTTGCATTGTTGTCTGCCATTGTAGTGTTGGGCAGCGGCAGCTGGATGCTAACAGCGCGTAGCGTTGCGCAGTTGGAGGAGAGCCGGCAGCAGTGGTGGACCTGGGGAGAGAGATGGCGGAGTTTTCAAATTTGTAAGAATTGGTGTCATGAACTGATATATATATATATATATATATATATATATATATATATATATATATATATATATATATATATAATGACTATTAAGGTAAATACATTGTTTGTTGTCTATTAAAATCTTTCATTCGCTAACTATGCCTATCAGTAGTTAGTGCCTTCTGTAGTTTGAATCTTTTATTTAGCTGGCAGTAGTGGCACTCGCTGTATTGCAGTAGTTTGAGTAACGAATTTTTTTGTGAGGTAAGTGAATTGTGAAACGTGTAGGTTAATGTTAGTCAGGGCCATTCCTTTGTACAGATTACTGAAAGTCAGATTGCGTTGCGCTAAAAAAATATTGTGTGTCAGTTTAAGCACAGTCTTGCATAAATTTTTCAAAGGGGACTTTTCATATGTCGACCCTTAGCCGAGGATACCTCACTGGAATCTTCTGATTTTTTTTCTTGTAGTTTGTGTAATTAGAGTAGCTTTTGTTTATTGCTAGCGCGTAATTATAGAGAGAATTTCCTTTGTAGTTGTAGTTTTTCATTGTTGTACAGTAAAACAGTTGTGGCATTAATGTAGGTTTGCACCAAGTATTTCGCAGCTGCACTTGCAATTAACTAGATATTATTTTCAGTGCTACGCTAATGTGTTCTCTTATTTTTGTTCAAATTGTATTCTCTTATTTTTGCTCTTCAAACTGTGCTTTTCTGTGTTATCGTGTGAATATTGTGACAATAATGGCGTGTGAAAAACGTAATACTAGGCTACAAAGTAAACTGAGAAATGACAATGAAGACGAAAGCAGTGTGTTAGCGCCACCATGTAATGGATTCACTAATGTTCAAAGTAGTAATTTGGTAATAGTGCATAGGGAAATGGAGCGGACTGCAAATAATGGTGTAGGCAGTGAAACAGTTAGTGAACAGGGAAGCATTATCGATCGATCGGTCGGCAACAGCTCGTGTCAGGGATCCGATATGACAGGACACAATCTTGCAAATACTGTACATTCAGTTTTGCGTCCTCACCATTTTCTCAAATAAGTCAAGACACATTTTCTGCTTGTCAAAATGTGAATGTTGCCGGTGCAAATGAACTGCCGAAAAGCATAGAGGAACAGATTCCAGACACTAATACATTATTATTGCAATTAATGCAACAAATGAAACAAAACCAGAGACAAACACAGCAACAGTTAGACACAATGGAACAAAATCTTCAAAAGTTAGACATAATGGAACAACACCAGAGACAAACACAGCAACAGTTAGACACAATGGAACAAAATCAGAGACAAACAGAGCAAAAGCTTCAAAAGTTAGACACCACACGTGAACAAACACGTGAAGATTTAACTTCTGAGTTACATAACATTGAATCGAAATGTCAAAAATCTGTAATGAGGTAAAAACACAAATTTGTGAGCATTTTTAACCTATTTTTTCGCGGCATGAAAACGCATTACAGAATCACGAAGCAGCCATAAAAGAATTGCAAACTATTGTTCATGAATATCACGACATCTTGCAAGCTAAAATGGACTCAGTTGCATCCACCGATTCGGTTACACAACTTGCAAGAATTCAGGAAAACTTAAAGAACACAGTAGATTCGATTTCAACACAAATGGACACTCTGAAACTTGGTTCAGAAAAACACATTGAGGAAATGTGTTCACTATCGGAGAAAGTAGCCAAACTTTCAGATCAGTTCATTAACTTATCTACAAAGGTAGATGATGATCTGAATGATACAGAAGAGTGCGAACAAATTAGGAAATTCAAACAAAATCAGAATCAAATTAATACACAACACCAAAGAGAAATCCGGGAAGTGCAAGATCAGCTGACACAGGTAATACAAGAATTACGTATTTCAGAGGACACTCGCGCTCCAACACGGGAAGAGAGACTTAGAAATACAGAAAATCCACAAAATAATAACACAGGGCATTTCGGAAATTATGAAAGAAATTGGCAAGGTGCACCGAATTTTGAGATGGAACCGCCGACACGATGATTTTGACTATAAGCTGTTCATTACTGCACGTAAATTCAAAACATTTAAGAATTCTGGCAACGACATTCATCCACAAGCATGGCTCCATCAATTCTCTCATTGTTTTCCTCCCAACTGGTCATTAGAGCACAGATTAGAATTTATGTGTGGCTACTTGGAGAATGAACCAGCTGTAAGAATGCGATCGGTCATTCACGATTGTCATAGTGAAGGAGAATTTTATCATGCCTTCCTCTCAGCATATTGGTATCAAGCTACACAAGACCGAGTAAAACATAGCATCATAATGATGAAACATTTCGAACAATCTGAATTTTCCACTCTTGTCAAATATTTCGAAGACATGTTACATAAGAATCAGTATCTTTCAAACCCATACAGTCCTTCAGAACTCATCCGCATTTGCTTAATGAAATTGCCAGAACATTTAAGGAATATTATTTTGGCAGGACCTTGCAAAGACGACATTGAAGCTTTTCAGGGACTCTTACAAGAATTTGAAATTGACACAGACAGTCGCGGGTTGCGAAAACAGGAAAACAATCACTACAGGTCACATCCGTCGCAATTCCGCGATGAAAGAAACAATAATTGGACACGACAAGGCCATTCTCTCAACACAAATCGTGATCAAAACAGACACCACCCATATGACAACCACTGGCACAGTAATAGTTACAGAGAAAGATCGCATTTCCGTAGTAATGAACATCACAGAGACAATCAGAGAAACAATCAACACGGGAACCAAAATAATTATTATCAAGGGAGACGGAATAACTTCAAACGCAACGGTCCAGCGCGCAGTTACGATTCAGGGAGAAATTCTCCACCACGTGACCGACAAGAAATTAATTACAGAAATTACCGACATCACGACAGACGATATGATCGTAACGACAGACCTGAATTGCATCAGAACTGGCGGGATTCAAACAGAGCAGGGCCCTCTCGTCAAGGTGAATTTGTAGAAGTTAGGTCTCCAAATCTCAATAACGGCGCACGCCAACAAATAAACAGACAATGACTCGCGCCGCATGTAGCCACCTGCGCCTGCTGGCTCAGAGAAAAATAAAACAGACGCTAACCTTGAGAAAAGATTTAGCATTCCTTACCGACGTATAAAACATTATCATTGCTTTTCAGTTGACAGTCTGCGTACTAAGAAGAGTAAAGGTTTACACCACATTTCACATGTAAAACTGTTTATTGAATTATAATCTGCTTTTTAACTTAGTCTTTGCCATAAAGCTGTTCACTTCACATTACCAGTATGCTTTGTCAGACTTATAAACTGTTAATATGCAACAATGTTTGAAGTTTTCTATCCAGTCTAGAACCTACGGAACATATTTAGACAGTATTTACGAGTGCATTGTTATAGTGAACAGACGTCTCAGTGTTATTGTGTGTGTACATTCTTGCTTGTTAGTTGCACGATTACGTAACGACTATAAGGCTTACATACTTAGAACATTTACCAGTACTGCTAATGAGATTTTAATGCAACATTTTGGATTACTTGAAAATACATTCTTTATTTGAAGTACATTCGGTGAGATTAAAGATGACTTACCATTTGGTTTCTCTGATGGCTACACTATTATACCACGACGCTACTAATATGTGACACGATTTACATTGTTGCTTTTGTGATGTATCTGTTTTATATCTGCACAGTTTTTCTGTATTATTCTGGAAAGTAAAACATGTTTTAGTGGTAACTTTTGTGGTATAGGTACAATGAGACAGCCTTTATCATAACACAACAATACGTTACATTATAGTACTTTCTTGATCACGGTAAGGTACGTAATAACTACGATATCTACACGGAAAGAATTTCACTTCCGTTTATGATGAGGTAAGTACATTGACTTCAGCAGAACTTTGCTTACAGAGGACGATAATTACGACAGTTCCACAGAATTATCTTACAGCAAAACGCACATTTAGCACTACAGGGCACGCATTTGAGTGGTTAATTTGGTACTTAAACCATTTATTTATCAAGATTGTTGAATTAAAAAGAAAGTTTTTCGTGATACATTTCATTCCATTGCGGTAATCTTTAACACCTGAGGATATAGTTACATTAATCCTCAGGGGGGTACACGCTTTCTTTGTGTACCATGTGTATGGCAAGCACAAGGAGCCCTAGCTAATATGGTATTTGCTTATACAACTTGACACATCGGTACCATATTTCTCTAACACAGAATTACACAGCTATCTGATGATTTAACTGAGAGACAAACATTTTTTTACTGCATCAGTGACAGATGTTTACGTAATTACACGGTTGGATTACTTCACACTTATGAAATTGTATTTTGTCTGTACTTTGTGAAATGTTCTTATTTTTTCAGAACCATTGTGATACTATGAGAGCTTTGAATGATGTATTTGGTATGGGATCATGATTTTTAAAGTACGTTTGAGGCAGATGAGACTTTTGACATGAGCAGAGAATTTTTTTAGGTTTTGAAATTATTGGAGGAAGCTACGACGATTTTGAGAGTTGACTGAGGTGTTATGATGTTATTATTACGATGACTATATGTATTAACCTGTTGCGGTATGTTTATGATCAATAAGCTGATGCTAAATGAGTTATTTGATTATGTTACGTATCTGTTATGATGAAATATTGAAGAAGTGTCGACGAATAAGGTAAGGAATGATGAATAGTGGTTAGGGACTCTGGTTTGTGAAAAAGGTTGTTGGAAACAAAGAATCGTACTTTAAGAGTTATGAAATGTATGTAAATGCGTGAATGTATTACAATGCCTACAAAAATATTTTGGACACTGTTATATCAATAGGATTTTGTTTCTACAGATGTGTAACGCAAATTGTTGAGCTGTGAATTTTTTTATATGAGACTGCCACTGTAGCAGAAACTGGTGTCGTAAATATTTCGCTAAGAAAGTTAAGTGACCACCTGCACATAATGCTTCGTGGGCACCGAGCTGGGCGACAGCCACCTGGAAACAAGCCATTAGTGTGTGTCTTTCAGAGGCACAGATGGAGAAAAAAATAAAGAGGCCACTGTCCTCGCTATTGACATTCCTTTGTAGAAAGCATCGCAAAAACGACACGCTCATTACTTGGAAACATTCTTACATCTGCACACTTGATAATGACAAGCGTCTTTCTACGAGAGTTGAGAGAATTTGTACTAACTTATGAAATGTCACATGACTATTAAATGATATTTTTATGCTTTGCCTTTCATAGTTGCTTGTTTCATTTGATATATGTTTTCCAGCTGTTTTGCAGCATTGGTTTTATAAAATAAAATTAAAAACGTGAAAACTTTCTGTCAACAGATATGTTAAATAATGATTCACATTCTTCAAAAAAAAAAAAAAAAAAAAAAAAAAAGGAGCACTTGGAAAGGAAAGAACAATGAGAAGGGACTAGTAACAGTAACTGCATATATAATTTTCTTTTCCCGTACTTGGTAATTTTTTTTTAGAATTAGTTTTTGTAGTGCGCCACTTTAATTTCATAGCCATTAAGATGTGAATATACTTTTCCCTTATCTGCATTGTTGTCTTTAGTGTACTATTTTTTTTCTGTTTGTGGGTTTGTCATGTTTAGATATAAGTTATTACATTTACTGCTACTTTCTTTGCTTACTTGGAGTTTTTGTCATTGCTGTTTGTGTTAATTTGTTTTGTGCTGCTGCATTGCCTCGTCCCTTAGTTTAGCATCTGAGCTTAGTAGATTTAATTAGCTTAAGAGGGGGTAGACTATATAAAAGAATGAGTTGCGATGAATTGGAAGAAATGCACTGAGAGGTTATACAAAAAAGCAGGATAGGTAGGATTTTCTTGGAAATAAATGATGAGGTAAGATCCTGGAAAATAAATAATGAGGTAAGAAATATGTGAACATATAAATACAAAAAGCATGCTTTGATAGGAGTTTTTTGGTGGAAACAAATGTTGAAATAAGACGAAAGATCTATGGAATGAAGTTTTGGGTTGGACTGCAGTACCAAATGTTACCCTGAAAACAAACCCTGTCCTTTCCTTTTGTGTTATCCCACTATGTGTTTGAGTACCCTTGTGTATTTATTTTCTTCCTGTCTCTGTGTACTGTTTCATATAATTTTTTCTCCTCTAATACTAAGTTACATTCACTATGATGAGGAATACTGTTATCCTCAAATATAATTTCCATTAATAACATGTTATTTACTTCGTAAATATGCTTAGACATTATTTATTCTGTTTGGTTCTAATGCTCATGTGTGAAGTTGATGGTTCAAAAGTTATTCTGATCTTTTATGTATGTACTTATGTCACAATTCCTGTAACACTGATGTATATGTTTATTTCTATTCTTTTGTAAAGCCTGTATTACTGCAAATGTTGTCTGTACTATTATGTTCTTTAATGATATATTTTGTACCTTTGTAATTGTATTCTTATGTTGTAAATTTATAACTGTATAGACACCAGTTCTTCAAATTAAGTTTCATTTCACTGCACACATTTCTGTTGGTCATAGTATATGGACAATATGTGAGAAGTAGGGACTGATAGTGTTTGCACGTGTGTTAATAATTCAGCAAGGGACTGGACAACAGCATTGCTGGTTCTAAGGACAATTCCAAAATTTTTGTAAGTGCACAAGTGGTGGTTGATGGACTTGCTATATTCTCCGCAAGACTCTTTGATGGTGATTGTGCACCTGCACAGTCGCAACAGATGGCTGCTGGCTATTTCTACAAGGACTGCAGTGGGTCTGCACCTCTGGTGGCCCACCAATACCATAATCTCTACCAGGACTACAGTGAGTCTGCTCTGTGATGACCTACCTACCAACAGTCTTCAACTTCGACTGATTCTGCTGTGGGTTTGCTCTGTTATAGCCCATTACCTGTCAGCATGTCAAGAGTCAGGACTGTCTTTCCGTTGGAAGGACAACACTACCTCTTCAAGACTGCATGGAAATCCACTACTTCCATGTGCATTTTCTTTTACTACTCAGACTTTGAGAAAAATACTGCAATTTTACTTTGATGAATGATCAGGACTGTCTTTATGGACTGTGAGAAAATTTTAGTTTTTGACCAACATTGTATCGATGAGTGTGTGCATTTCGTTTCTTTGTTATTGTAATTATGAAAAAAATTTCAAATCTGTATTGACCACTGCCCAAAACAATTTGTAAATTTTTTTGTGGAGAGCATAGGGGCTATGTAAGTAGGCTGTTTAGGTTTTTTTATTGGAAACGCCGCCGCCACGTAGCGCTCTGTATGAAAATCACTGGCTCTGCCGTGTGCAATCTGTGGCTGGTTTGCATTGTTGTCTGCCATTGTAGTGTTGGGCAGCGGCAGCTGGATGCTAACAGCGCGTAGCGTTGCGCAGTTGGGGGTGAGCCGCCAGCAGTGGTGGACCTGAGGAGAGAGATGGCGGAGTTTTCAAATTTTTAAGAATTGGTGTCATGAACTGATATATATATTATGACTATTTCGGTAAATACATTGTTTGCTCTCTATTAAAATCTTTCATTCGCTAACTATGCCTATCACTAGTTAGTGCCTTCTGTAGTTTGAATCTTTTATTTAGCTGACAGTAGTGGCGCTCGCTGTATTGCAGTAGTTTGAGTAACGAAGATTTTTGTGAGGTAAGTGAATTGTGAAACGTGTAGGTTAATGTTAGTCAGGGCCATTCCTTTGTATGGATTACTGAAAGTCAGATTGCGTTGCGCTAAAAAAAATATTGTGTGTCAGTTTAAGCACAGTCTTGTGTAAATTTTTCAAAAGGGACGTTTCAAAGCTCTGTAACGGACCTGAGGACATGGGTCCAGCTACCATGTCCATGGTCACATCCACCCTATAGTTTTACTGTGCCCGTGAGGAGAGCGGAAAGGGCTCTGATTCAAACACCTTTTAAAACTAGACTCAAGACATTTGTAGTGTGTGAGGACAACTGGATGTTTCTACAGGATGTGAGACGACAATGTGAAATGCGAGATGCAGCTTGTTGATTGCTGTGAGTGCATTTACCGGTTATGTGTGCTCTCTTGCCAAGAGGCGTGTTTGGAAAAAACCGCACAGAAGTGGAAGAAGATTTTAGCAGAGGACAAAGTGGAGGCGACAAATGGACGGGACACAGGGTATCTACTTTTAACTGGCGACGTGGAGCTTGCCCCTTGAAGCAATTCTACCCACCATGATGATGATTTTAATCTTCCTTTCTTATTGTGAGAATTTAGGAATACCGAGCGGAACAAAACTGTTAAGCGATGATGGTGGACAGGTGTCTCTTAAAATAATTATTTATAAATAACTTCTTGATATTGTTACAGCTGGAGTTCCTGATCATTTCTGAGCGATTTCCAACTGCCAGACTATAGTGCAATTTAAGATATTGTGACTCACTCTTATTTACTACTAGCTGTTCGCAGCTACTCGTTGCTTGATCCTACCCTCGTCTAGTCGCCTCGATGACCCTCTCTTCAGGTGTAGTAGTTCGGATGTCTCGGGTGACTGATTCAGTCTTCGATTTCCGTCCTGTTAGGTGGGCGTAAAGTTCAGAATTCCTCTTATAAAATTCGTTTAAAAGAAATTCATAGTTCCTGAAGTTGTTAGCCTGACACCTACTGGTTTTAGGCTTGAAAACCGTCTTAAATGAACCCAGTAGGTACAGCGATTGGATCCACGTAGCCGCTGGTCATGTAGACGAGACAATTGGCAGTACCCGCTATCTAGCTGTCTTTTGCTGCCTCCAGTCGCCAGTTCCCTCCTCAGCAAGCAGTAACGACGGCAGAGTCTTCAGACACACCGTGTCTGGCGTTTGCTGCCAGTCACCCTGGTCGCCCCTTCTTTAATACCTGCAAACGAGTTCCCAGTGCGGGGTCAGTCCCTAAGTAGCGACGATAAACCTGCACATAACAGGACAGCGCCACGGGTCCTGGGGTACTGGTTCCATCCGCTAAGGTGGAGCGGCTGTGGTCGAAGTAAGCTCCTGCTACCAGGATTTCCTGTACAAGGCAAAATTAGCGTGCACAAGCGAGCCTTTAAACTTTATATATATGAAGATGGTATCTGTTCTTTTGGATATATCCGAAAGAACAGATACCATCTTCGTATATACACTCCTGGAAATGGAAAAAAGAACAGATTGACACCGGTGTGTCCGACCCACCATACTTGCTCCGGACACTGCGAGAGGGCTGTACAAGCAATGATCACACGCACGGCACAGCGGACACACCAGGAACCGCGGTGTTGGCCGTCGAATGGCGCTAGCTGCGCAGCATTTGTGTACCACCGCCGTCAGTGTCAGCCAGTTTTCCGTGGCATACGGAAATCCATCGCACTCTTTAACACTGGTAGCATGCCGCGACAGCGTGGACGTGAACCGTATGTGCAGTTGACGGACTTTGAGCGAGGGCATATAGTGGGCATGCGAGAGGCCGGGTGGACGTACCGCCGAATTGCTCAACACGTGGGGCGTGAGGTCTTCACAGTACATCGATGTTGTCGCCAGTGGTCGATGGAAGGTGCACGTGCCCGTCGACCTGGGACCGGGCCGCAGCGACGCATGGATGCACGCCAAGACCGTAAGATCCTACGCAGTGCCGTAGGGGACCGCACCGCCACTTCCCAGCAAATTAGGGATACTGTTGCTCCTGGGGTATCGGCGAGGATCATTCGTAACCGTCTCCATGAAGCTGGGCAACGGTCCCGCAAACCGTTAGGCCGTCTTCCGCTCACGCCCCAACATCGTGCAGCACGCCTCCAGTGGTGTCGCGACAGGCGTGAATGGAGGGACAAATGGAGACGTGTCGTCTTCAGCGATGAGAGTCACTTCTGCCTTGGTGCCAATGATGGTCGTATGCGTGTTTGGCGCCGTGCAGGTGAGCGCCACAGTCAGGACTGCATACGACCGAGGCACACAGGGCCAACACACGGCATCATGGTGTGGGGAGCGATCTCCTACACTAGCCGTACACCTCTGGTGATCGTCGAGGGGACACTGAATAGTGCATGGTACATCCAAACCGTCATCGAACCCATCGTTCTACCATTCCTAGACCGGCAAGGGAACTTGCTGTTCCAACAGGATAATGCACGTCCGCATGTATCCCGTGCCACCCAACGTCCTCTAGAAGGTGTAAGTCAACTACCCTGGCCAGCAAGATCTCCGGATCTTTCCCACATTGAGCATGTTTGGGACTGGATGAAGCGTCGTCTCACGCGGTCTGCACGTCCAGCACGAACGCTGGTCCAACAGAGGCGCCAGGTGGAAATGGCATGGCAAGCCATTCCACAGGACAACATCCAGCATCTCTACGATCGTCTCCATGGGAGAATAGCAGCCTGCATTGCTGCGAAAGGTGGATATACGCTGTACTAGTGCCGACATTGTGCATGCTCTGTTGCCTGTGTCTATGTGCCTGTGGTTCTGTCAGTGTGATCATGTGATGTATCTGACCCCAGGAATGTGTCAATAAAGTTTCCCCTTCCTGGGACAATGAATTCACGGTGTTCGTATTTCAATTTCCAGGAGTGTACATATAGTTAACGCTCACCGGCCATTTGACCATCTTCTTCTGTGCCGATGCACAAACAGTGCCCGAACTCTTATGGGAATCGGCAGTAAGGTCATGAGTAATGAGTATAATGGGCAGGGGCACTATGCATGTAGGGCGGGATGCGAATGTGGGTCTCACGGTAGGCGTGCCAGAGATAAGTCCGTGCGCTCGGACTATCCTCTGTGACCTTGGTAGCTCAGACGGCAGACGTTCGTCCGGAGCAGATGCAACGAATGAAAACGATAAAAATGAGATTTAAAAAGAAATGTTGGTAAGATTGTGCGTCTGCCATGTAAGCAGGAGAAAGCAGGAAATACTGGGTTCGAGCCCCGGTTGGGGCACACATTTTCAACTGCCCCCGTTGACTTATATCAACACCTGTATGCAGATAGGGGTATTCATTTCGTCGTAATTCCTTTAAACTTTTTTTACGAATCTGAAAAGCTGAGGTTTTTCATTAAGGTTTTTCAACTTTTTTTGAAACCTTATTGGAAAGTAAGCATTTCAAGGTAATCTTATGAAAGTGAAAATCTAGTGCTGCTGTTCAGATTCAATGAATCCATAAAGTTAACCATAAATCCGATGTGAGAGTATATGAACAGGAGCTGTAGAGTTCGAATTTTCTTTACAAGCAGTCCACTGGAAGTTGTCAGATTCAGGTCACAGGTTCGCATATCGCTTTAATCGTTCGTAAATGCTGAGAACTACTTCAGGATAAATCGTAAGTCATAGCAGAGTAAAAATAAGCAACATAAATCAGCTTTCACATATTGATACACTCCTGGAAATTGAAATAAGAACACTGTGAATTCATTGTCCCAGGAAGGGGAAACTTTATTGACACATTCCTGCGGTCAGATACATCACATGATCACACTGACAGAACCACAGGCACATAGACACAGGCAACAGAGCATGCACAATGTCGGCACTAGTACAGTGTATATCCACCTTTCGCAGCAATGCAGGCTGCTATTCTCCCATGGAGACGATCGTAGAGATGCTGGATGTAGTCCTGTGGAACGGCTTGCCATGCCATTTCCACCTGGCGCCTCTGTTGGACCAGCGTTCGTGATGGACGTGCAGACCGCTTGAGACGACGCTTCATCCAGTCCCAAACATGCTCAATGGGGTACAGATCCGGAGATCTTGCTGGCCAGGGTAGTTGACTTACACCTTCTAGAGCACGTTGGGTGGCACGGGATACATGCGGACGTGCATTGTCCTGTTGGAACAGCAAGTTCCCTTGGCGGTCTAGGAATGGTAGAACGATGGGTTCGATGACGGTTTGGATGTACCGTGCACTATTCAGTGTCCCGTCGACGATCACCAGAGGTGTACGGCCAGTGTAGGAGATCGCTCCCCACACCATGATGCCGGGTGTTGGTCCTGTGTGCCTCGGTCGTATGCAGTCCTGATTGTGGCGCTCACCTGCACGGCGCCAAACACGCATACGACCATCATTGGCACCAAGGCAGAAGCGACTCTCATCGCTGAAGACGACACGTCTCCATTCGTCCCTCCATTCACGCCTGTCGCGACACCACTGGAGGCGGGCTGCACGATGTTGGGGCGTGAGCGGAAGACGGCCTAACGGTGTGCGGGACCGTAGCCCAGCTTCATGGAGACGGTTGCGAATGGTCCTCGCCGATACCCCAGGAGCAACAGTGTCCCTAATTTGCTGGGAAGTGGCGGTGCGGTCCCCTACGGCACTGCGTAGGATCCTAGGGTCTTGGCGTGCATCCGTGCGCCGCTGCGGTCCGGTCCCAGGTCGACGGGCACGTGCACCTTCCGCCGACCACTGGCGACAACATCGATGTACTGTGGTGACCTCACGCCCCACGTGTTGAGCAATTCGGCGGTACGTCCACCCGGCCTTCCGCATGCCCACTATACGCCCTCGCTCAAAGTCCGTCAACTGCACATACGGTTCACGTCCACGCTGTCGCGGCATGCTACCAGTGTTAAAGACTGCAATGGAGCTCCGTATGCCACGGCAAACTGGCTGACACTGACGGTGGCGATGCACAAATGCTGCGCAGCTAGCGCCATTCGACGGCCAACACCGCGGTTCCTGGTGTGTCCGCTGTGCCGTGCGTGTGATCATTGCTTGTACAGCCCTCTCGCAGTGTCCGGAGCAAGTATGGTGGGTCTGACACACCGGTGTCAATGTGTTCTTTTTTCCATTTCCAGGAGTGTATGTGACCGTAGAGATTATGTCTGTACTGAATACAGAAGCACTATGTTTCTACATAACATTATGAGAGCTTCTCGTTTTGTTGTATATAGTTCTCCATCTGCTCCATACAAGTCCTACGTTCATCTACATCTAAGTTCATACTCCGCAAGCCACAGTATGGTACGTGGCAGAGGATACTCAGTACCACTACGAGCATTTGCAAATAGAGCAAGGGAAAACGACTCTCACCATGCCTCTGTAGGACCCTAGTTTCTCGTATCTTCGTGGCCCTTACACGAAAAGTAATATAGTGGCAGTACCGTCATTCTGAAGTTAGCTTCAGTCGCTGGTTCTCTAAATTTTCTCAACAGTATCCCTCGAAAATAGCGTCGCCTTCATTCCAGGGATTCCGATTTGAGCCGGCCTGAATGACCGAGCGGTTCTAGGCCCTACAGTCTGGAACCGCGCGACCGCTACGGTCGCAGGTTCGAATCCTGCCTCGGGCATGGTTGTGGGTGACGTCCTTAGATTGGTTAGGTATACGTAGTTCTAAGTTCTAGGGGACTGTTGACCTCAGAAGTTAAGTCCCATAGTGCTCAGAGCCATTTGAACCATTTTATTCCGATTTGAGTTCAAAATGATCAAATGTGTATGAAATCTTATGCGACTTAACTGCTAAGGTCATCAGTCCCTATGCTTACACACTACTTAACCAAAATTATCCTAAAGACAAACACACACACCCATGCCCGAGGGAGGACTCGAACCTCCGCCGGCACCAGTCGCGCAGTCCATGACTGTAGCGCCGCAGACCGCTCGGCTAATTCCGCGCGGCTCGATTTGAGTTCCCGAGGTATCTATGTAATACTGACGTGCTATTCAAAACTTCCGGTAACAAATGTAGTACCTCGCCTTTGAAACTCTTCGATGTCTTTCTTTAATGCGATCTGGTGCGGTCGCAAGAACTCGAGCAGTACTGAAGAATGGGTCGTATTGTCCTACATTCGGTGTCCTTTATAGATGAACCACACTTTCCTACAATTTTCCCAAAAAAAGGCAGACCATTCGCCTTCGCCGGCCGCGGTGGTCTAGCGGTTTTAGGCAAGCAGTCCGGAACCGCGCTACTGCTACGGTCGCAGGTTCGAATCCTGCCTCGGGCATGGATGTGTGTGATGTCTTTAGGTTAGTTAGGTTTAAGTAGTTCTAAGTTCTAGGGGACTGATGACCACAGTAGTTAAGTCCCATAGTGCTCAGAGCCATTTGAACCATTCGCCTTCCCGACTACAGCCCTTACATGCTCGTTCCATTTCACTTGTCTTAACGTACCTCTGCAATGCCTCTGCGACGTGGTTATCGTCACCGTTGGCTTCGCGGTGTTCCTGTGTACGAGTTGTGTACCAATGTTCAAATGTGTGTGAAATCTTATGGGACTTAACTGCTAACGGTATCAGTCCCTAAGGTTACACACTACTTAACCTAAACTATATTAAGGACAAACACACACACCCATGCCCGAGGGAGGACTCGAACCTCTGCCGGGACCAGTGTGCAGAAGTCTTTGAAAGCAATACACATTGACCTTGCTGGCCAATTCAATAAGCGGCAGCTTATTGGTGGTCCAAATGTCTTTCGTGGCCTGAGGATGCAGTGCACATGTGATGTTAGTGCTGTTTTTGGAGGCAGTACAAGGCTGACCTTGGCTGTTGTATGGGGGAACCATGCAGACTACAGTGGCCTTGAAGCTTTGCCTGATGCTAATATTTTGGCTTGCGAGACTTTAGCTGAGAGTGCAGGTCTACTAGCGAAGGTTCCCTATGATACTTTGGTTCCAGACTAGGCGTTTAATTTGTCTACATGAAGAAAGAGGAATCTGAATGCAGACGAGTACCTGATTACATGGGTCAAAGTAGGCAAAGGCAATTCTAAAATAAAGATTACTGCTGTGAAAAAAATACTTATGTACGCTTTTAGAGCATGGTCACGAGCTAGGCGCAGTGTGACCTTGAGGCAGCCGATGTGTTTTGTCTGGTGACGGGGTACCTGTGGTTACCTTAAGAGAGTGGACTTAGCCTGAGGTGCGGCCTGCGCGGCGCGGTGCCTCTAGTTACGCCTAGATATTTAATCGATGTGAGTGTGCCAAGCGGCCCACCGCTTATGCTTTACTCGAAAATTACGGCATTGTTTTTTCTATTCCTCTGCCTTAACTAACATTTTTCTACATTTGTAGGTAGCTGCCATTGATCACGCCAACTAGATATTTTGTCTAAGTCCCCTTGTATCCTCGTACAGTAACTCAATGACGACATGTTTCAGTACACCACACTGTCATCAGCAGAAGGCTGTAGGTTGCTGCCCGCAATGTCCGCCTGATCATTTATATATATAGAAAATAACAGAGGCCCTGTCACATTTCCCTGGCACACTCCTGACGATTCCCTTGTCTCTGATGAACAATCACCGTAGAGGACAACATACTGCGTTCTATTACTTCGAGCCACGCACATACAGATTGGTCCATTGATAGTGACCAGGCGAAATATCTCACGAAATAAGCATCAAACGAAAAAACTACAAAGAACGAAACTTGTCTAGCTTGAAGGGGGAAACCAGATGGCGCTATGGTTGGCCCACTACATGGCGCTGCATAGCCCAAACGGATATCATGTGCGTTATTTAAAATAGAAACCACCCTTTTTTATTACATATTCGTGTAGTACGTAAAGAAATATGAATGTTTTAGTTGGACCACTTTTTTCGCTTTCTGATAGATGGAACTGTAATAGCCACAAACGTATAAGTACGTGGTATCACGTAACATTCCGACAGTGAGGACGGTATTTGCTTCCTGATACATTAACCGTGCTCAAATGGACCGTTTACCAATTGCGGAAAAGGCCGACATCGTGTTGATGTATGGCTATTGTTGTGGTTGGCAGGAGAGCCAACACCATATTGCTAAAGGAGGCCGAAATGAACGCGTTTTAGCTCACGCAGGCTGGCGTGAGGTCTGGAACATGACAAAGGAATTAGAATTGAGAAAAACGGACGTAGCTGGTGGAATACTTAACTTTAATCCATTAATGGAGAACGTCGCTCTTTATGATACATGATTCACAATGTCAATAGTACGGATACTGGCGCCTTGCTAGGTCGTAGCAAATAACGTAGCTGAAGGCTATGCTATCGTCTCGGCAAATGAGAGCTTAGAAGTCAGTGAACCATCGCTAGCAAAGTCGACTGTACAACTGGGGCGAGTTCTAGGAAGTCTCTCTAGACCTGCCGGGTGGCGGCGCTCGGTCTGCAATCACTGATAGTGGCGACACGCGGGTCCGACGTATACTACCGGACCGCGCCCGATTTAAAGGCTACCACCTAGCAAGTGTGGTGTCTGGCGGTGACACCACAGCTATTGTGATCAAAATGCCGAACGGGCGTGTGCTATGTATGCTGCTCGGTATCATGGACGACATCAGCCAAGTGTCCAGACCGGTCGTCGGTTAGTTATGTTATTTAAGGAAACAGGAAGTGTTCAGCCACATGTGAAACGTCAACCACGACCTGCAAAAAATGGTGATGCCCAAGTAGGTGTTTTAGCTGCTGTCGCGGCTAATCCGCAAATCAGTAGCTTACAAATTGCGCGAGAATCGAGAATCTCAAAAACGTCGGTGTTGAGAATGCTACATCAACATCGATTGCAACCGTACCATATTTCTATGCACCAGGAATTCCATAGCGACGACTTTGAACGTCGTGTACAGTTCTGCCACTGGTCACAAGAGAAATTACATGACGATGACAAATTTTTTGCACGCGTTCTATTTAGCGACGAAGCGTCATTCACCAACAGCGGTAACGTAAACCGGCATAATATGCAGTATTGGGCAACGGAAAATCCACTATGGCTGCGACAAGTGGAACACCAGCGACCTTGCCGGGTTAATGTATGGTGCGGCATTATGGGAGGAAGGATAATTGGCCCCCATTTTATCGATGGTAAATCTAAATGGTGCAATGTATGCTGATTTTCTACGTAATGTTCTACCGATGTTACTACAAGATGTTTCACTGCATGACAGAATGGCGATGTACTTCCAACATGATGGATGTCCGGCACATAGCTCGCGTGCGGTTGAAGCGGTGTTGAATAGCATATTTCATGGCAGGTTGATTGGTCGTCGAAGCACATACAACGATCCAGTGACGTCCCCGAATTTCTTTCTGTGGGGAACGTTGAAGGATACTTGCTATCGTGATCCACCGACAACGCCTGACAACATGCATCAGCGCATTGTCAGTGTATGTGCGAACATTACGGAAGGCGAACTACTCGCTGTTGAGAGGAATTTCGTTACACGTATTGCCAAATGCACTGAGGTTGACGGACATCATTTTGAGCATTTATTGCATAAATATGGCATTTACAGGTAATCACGCTCTAACAGCAGGCGTACTCGGAAATGATAAGTTCACAAATGTAAATGCATCACATTGGAACAACCGAAATAAAATGTTAAAACATTTCTACGTTCTGTATGTTTATTTAAAAAACCTACCTGTTTCCAACTGTTCGTCTAAAATTGTGAGCCATATGTTTGTGACTTTACAGCGCCATCTATCACAAAGCGAAAAAAGTGGTTCAACTATAAACATTCATATTTCTTTACGTACTACACGAATATGTAATAAAAATTGGGGTTCCTATTTAAAGAAACACTATTTATATTCGTTTGACCTATGGCAGTGCCATCTAGCGGGCCCCCATCAAGCTAGACAAGTTTCGTTCTTTGTAGTGTTTTCGTTTGACGCTTATTTCGTGAGATATTTAGCCCGGTCACGATCAATGGACCACCCTGTATATGGTAACCTATTCCATATTCTCGTACTTTCGTTAACAGTCTACAGTGGGGCACCGTGTCAAATGGTTTTCGGTAATCTAGACATACGAAATCTGCTTGTTGCCCTTCATCCATAGCTTGCAGTATATCATGTGTGAAGAGGGCAGAGTGATCTTCACAGGAGCAGTGCTTTCTAAAACCACGTTGATTCGTAGGCATAAGCTTCTCGGTTACAAGGAATATTACTAATTAACTACAGTATGAATTTCAGTTGGCTATCTAAAGCAGCTTTGGGTATACAAAAAATTATCTGGAATCTTTTATCTATGACTTTTTCTGATAAATAACTTCCTGGCACGTTCTATGTTTTGTGTAAAAGTCAGTGAAAACCGTGAACAACCTGTGAAAACGTTTTTTTTTTTACCAAAAGGCTAAAAACGTATGTAATAGTTTCAGTGCCAGTTCGCTACTATTATTTTATCAGCTGTATGATATTATTGTCAATTTTTGTGCTGTCTGAGTGAATGAGGAAATGGATGGATCATGTATGTGAACTACGAATGGTTGAAATTTTTACGAACTGACTGTGAGTGAGCTTGAGAAGAAGACTGTACAGTCTTGATGTGAATCACATACATGAGGGAATGTGATAATAACTGTAAAGTTACCAGTTTTCGGTGTTTTAAATATATAATACATAGGAAATGAAACAAATGAGCCCTCGGTCACACTTTTTTTAGTCTTATTGACCAGGTTTCAACACTTCTAACAGTGCCTTCATCAGAATTTAGACATACAAAGTGGTTTATAACATAATTACAAATTACTAGACAGAGACAGTACTCACATGTGAAGTATAACATAAATAACAGGCCAGAAGGGTTGTAGCCACAAAAATTCAAAAAGAATGTGTGAAGGCGAGCCTCTAAGGGCTTCTCATACCTGTACAGCCACAGGTTGTAACGGACTTGCACTAAAGTTCTAATATTGTTATAAACCACTTTGTATGTCTAAATTCTGATGAAGGTACTCTTAGAAGTGTTGAGACCTGGTCAGTTGTTTCATTTTCAATTTATAAACGGTCACTGAACCAAGCAGCCATGTTTAAAATATGATACATAGTTTAGTCCTTCAGACGATTAAAGGTGGGATTAATTTTATTTTATTTGCTTTTTGAAATGCGTTATTTCGTACTTTCGCGTAAACTGATTTCGGGATTGGGATTGGTCCAAAGAGAGAGTGTGTGTGGTTGTGTGAATCGAATTATGATACTGACTGGCTGCTGTGTTATTCGGCAGATCAGAGATCTTTCGTACGCTTTTGTAGTGAGAGAGGAATGTCACATGTGAGTCGGGACGGATCACTTGTCAGTTCTTGTGACGAGAGGTCACGTAGCCTGAACCTTGGGCAATTTCGTTAAACGTCAATAACAGTGCTTTTTTTCGATAATTTCATTAATCACTACTCCGCCCCCGGTAGCTGAGTGGTCATCGGGACAGAATGTCAATCCTAAGGGCCTGGGTTTGATTCCCGGCTGGGTAGGAGATTTTCTCCACTCAGGGACTTGGTGTTGTGTTGTTATAATCATCATCTTTTCATCCCCATCAACGCGCAAGTCGCCGAAGTGGCGTTAAATCGAAAGGCTTACACTCGGCGAACGGTGTACCCGACGTGAGGCCCTAGTCACACGACATTTACACTTTTTTTTATTAATCACTAAAAGTTTGTGATCAGTCGTGAATGACGTCTATTTCGAATGTTTTACTGAGATCTGACACTTTCTTTCACGGGGCATACGTTCCACGTGGGGTGCTCCACGATCGTTACTGTGAGTACGAAAAGTGATAATGTGCACAGTATTTGAGCGAACATTCAGATCTAATAGCACTGCTTGTTTTTACAGTTCATTAACTGGTTCTTTCACTAACTGGCCTCTCTCTCTCTCTTTTTCTTTATATAGGCAGAGATGGGGTGCAGTATAAAGGGTGAAGATTAGTGCAAACTGCGTTTATTTTGTTTCTTTCAATTCGAGAACTGCGTGCTAGGATGGACATTTTAGCAATATTGGTGTATTCAAAGGGACACTACAACAAATATATTTTAAGCAATGATTTTTCTCTCTTTAGTAATTGCAACCAGAGCCAATGAAATTAAGAGACTTTACAGTTATAAGACAACTTAGCTAAGGAAAATTACACGTCGCTTCAGGACAGACCATACGTCTGGCCAACTTTCTATGTTAGCAGAGACACAGAAGAACTCGGAACCCCACACAGGTTGTTGTACTTCATCTTTTCTTTTTAGCACTTACAAAAACGTAATTTTACTTCAAGCACAAAGGGAAATTTACAAAGAAAAAGAAAGAGTGCTATATTCAGTTGACTTTCATACTCAGACGATGCAGTCTTATTTGTCAGCAGTGTTAGCAAGCTTCAATTGAGTAGTCGTATCCTAACAGGGATATACCAAGAATACGACACGAAAACAAATGGTCTTTACAGAGGCTGAACGAACAAATTCGAAGATTTATGACGCCCTGATCCACTTAATTAAGCACTAGGCTAGAATTTTTGAAATTGAAGTCTTCGATTTGACAGTTTTTTGAATGACATGTTTGGAGTACTCTTGCATGCCAAATACCTTTTGTCTAAAGTTTCTTGTTCTGAAAAACTTCCAACATTCTGGTCATGAAAAATATTCACGTTTTGAATGGTGACTGAGTTTGAACAGTAGTGTACTTAAATTCCGATGTATCCCAGGACGGGTTTGCAATTACACCGCATTAGTTTCTTCCGTCTATGTTGTCGGACTGGGCTAATGTCCCGTCGCTACAGACTTCGATGTTGACAGTACGGTAAACCGGCTTACTATCTGTAACTGTGGATTTCTCGATAATTACCGTAAATAAACCAATGTGTTTATGTCTCCTCTTGTACATGCCATGCTTAAAATAGCCCCTTCCAGACTCTGGGTGAATTCTTGTCACTTGTGACTGAAGCTTCGCAACTACGGAGAAAGAAAAGTTGCTCACGGTTGCGTGGCTCCGACGCATATTTGCTGGTAGTCATACAACGTTAATCGACTCGATTGCATATAGCAGCAGTGCAAATTGTTTGAAATAACGGAGTCTCGGTATGCGTCGAGGTATCCACCCTGCATTAATTCGGTACAGTCTCGTCTGCAGTTTAACATCCTCTAGTCACGAAGGCCCAGAAGTTGGCTTGATGGAGGGACGCAGCGCTGTTGCCACCCCGAAAATGGGTCAGCTCGCCGAATCAGTGTTTGCACAGCGGTTAACGTACATGCCTGCTGTTTCAGTACTGCGGTTCATTACCCGAAACAGCAATGTACCACTAACCATCTACCCTAGATGCTTTAAAGACACGAACTCCGAAGTGTTAAACACTTTCAGATGTCTGCTTACATTACAGACCAGTTAATGTGTTAAACATTTAACGTTAAAAATATAAAACTGTTGTCGTTGAAGACAAAACGCTTGTTACGTTGGTTTTATTAGTTATGGATTATTAACCCACTGACTAGCGAAATAGTAAAAACTCTTTCTCTTTCATTCTTTTGCGGGCTGAAAGAGAGAAAAAAATGCATGAAATGTTTGGAACTGTATTTAAAGTTTACTGGAAGTCGCTAGGTGTTCTCACTATCAAACACTGGATTGGTGTATTGTGGGTAATCTGCTCTCCGTTTCACGAAAAACTAGTCTTTCACGCATCTCAACGCTTATAACGTCATATATCTTGAACTATGAGTCGTGGAATGATATAATTTTGTTGGTACATTCAGTGGTATATATGGATACTGCCTGCAAAACACAATGCAGGTAGCATTAGAGGTAAAGAAGTGATAAAATAAAAAGTCTATCTGATGCTCAAGTTTATTGCATGAATAGCGAGAATGCAGTAAGCGATAAACTTTTTCCTTTAATTGTTTTGTAGGTAACGTCATCGAGAAAAAGTTTCATAAAGGTTTGAAATTATGTGCAAAGTATATTGAAAGTCACCAAGTGCTTTCATTCTCAAATACTGGATGAATGCAGTATGGGTAGTTTGTGCGTCAAAGGTTACTCCGCCTCAAGATACGTACACAGTTCGTAGAATTACCAAAACACCCGGTTTAGCCAGATTCCACCCGGTTTTTAATGCTGTATTTCAACCATTGGTTGCAAATATGTACCACAGCAAAAAAAGCGAATTTTGGACTTCCATATCAAGTTGTTGTTCTGTGATGTCGAGTGTCATCTAGCGGACTGAAATTGAAAATGGGCATAAATAGGGAGAAATTACAGCTATCTGTACAAACAAATATTGTTCACTGAAGGCTGTAGTAGAAATGTATTCTACCCTGCGTGATGCTATGTAAAGCCTGCAAAGGAGGGCTAAAAATAACTCCGTTTCGCCAAATGTAAGTGATATTATCTCTACATGTAACAGCGACCAGCTTGTTAATTTGCTGAGAAAAGATATGAATGCTTCTTATTCTGTTTTTAATGATTACATTAGCAAATGGATGAGACAAAGCGATGAATTAACTATGTTCGATTGGTTAACTTTTAACAAATAACTTAATTGAGAAAATGTGGAAAATGTTGCAGTCTGTTTGAGAAATAGAAATGTTCGCCTAAAAATGTTTCTAAGAGAGCAGCTCAAGTTGGGAAGCGGACCAACATTTTTAGGGAACACTGTATCTGATGGTGTGATTTCATGAACGATCTTTTTCGAAATAAATATTCAGAACTTTTGGTAATTGTGCAAAACCTTTTGGCAGTCGCTGCCCACAACAGAGCTGTACGAAGGATATTTTCCATATTAAACACGCGCTGGACTGGTGGTCGATATACTTTCTGTACAATGCGTAAAGAATTTGTTGTCGTCAGTTATGAAGATCTCACTTATTCTTAACACTATAGCATAAAATCGAAGAAAGAGGTACTTAAGGACAGACGTAGGCCTAAATTACGAAAAATTCGAATTATTTTTATTGTGTAGTTCATTATATTCGTTCTTTAAGAATAACATCGCTAAGTTTCATAATGGAATTTTGGCTAGAAATATGTTTCAAAGTTTGTTTGGGCGTCTGCATCTGCCACTCGCCCTCTTTCCGTGCTCTGATGCACACCGTCTCTACGCTATGAATTTTTATGCATCTATTTTTCGTTCAAACAATCGAAATTAACTGCACATGAGTCTAGAAGGCTGTGACAAGATTATATTTGCTTGTCCCTTTGTTTACAACGTGGTTTTTTGAGTAGTATGCGCTACAAACTTATTTCAGTGTTTATTTTGTATATATATCAATCTGTTTCGCTCGAAATGGATCGTAACGGTGGACATATATTCAGCGAAGTGAGGAAATGTGGAATTTCACGTGCAAAAGGAACAGGAGATTTACGAATTGATTGGCGACTCCATAGAGTGCTGTGTGGACAACGTACATATGATAAGTGAAATTAGAAGGAAGGCCAGCGTTGGCCGTAATTTTGATGATTTATTAACAGCAAAATAGATTTTCGATCACATAATACTCATCTTCAGTGCTTTAGCGTACAATTTGAAGCTCGTAGGCACTTGTGTCTAGTTATTAGTAGTAACAGAAGCTATGAAACGATCACAATAACTATTGTGATTCACTCTTATTTACTACTAGCTGTTCACAGCTACACGTTGCCCTTGCTAAGTCTGGTTAAACGGAAAAGAAAGGAAAGAGAAAGTACACGTTCCTAATAGGTATGGGAATTGCATTTGCTTCCAAACCTCCCTCTCTCATATCCTCCTGCCCCCCCCCCCCCCCATTTCTCCCTCTCTCTCTATCCATCACCTTCTCTCCCCTTCCCATCTCGTCCTCCCCCATCTTCTCCTGCCCCCTCGCTCTCCATCCCATTATTTCCGCGTTCTACGTCCATGAAAAAGGGTAGTTAAGAAAGGAAGGATTCGGTTACGATTGTGGACGGGGCCGTAATAAGTTGCTTTTGGTTCCATTTTGCAATTACACACATTTATTTTAAAACGGTAATTCCAGACTGAGCAATAAATAAAGATATCACACGTTATTATTGAAGGAATAAACAACTGTGTAATTAATAGTTCTTTCAGTGCGTTACAATTTGCCGAATAAGCATGAAATAGAGACACAGCAAATAATGTTTTAAAACAAGCCAATGTGATCACAATTAGAATTTTAAGGCAAGTAACCATAGTCACGGCTGAAGGCCTTTAACACCAAGAACGGCAATTACAAAAATGTAACAAACATACTCTAAAAGAGCAATGCAATAGCAAAGGTTAATTTACACAGAGAGGCAATTGATCACCAAACGGGTGACACAAAATTATGGTAAACTTGGTAGCACAACCATTTAAACCTGCTGCAATGCCAAGTAAATTTAGAAACATACAATAAAACAGAAAAAAATAAAACACAAGGGCCAGTCACGCACAGTTGACCAGAAATCGACCTCTGAGTAGGTCTGGCAAAAAAAAAAACACTTTCGCGAGCGATCAGATAGGCAACCAAGAGTTGCATTCACTTCACAAGATGGTAACTCAAGACTAGTGGCAGTCTAACGAATGACTAATGATAATCTTGCTGAGGCTGCCTGAGGCACAATAAACCAAATCCAAAGATGTAAAAATACGCCAAAGCCGGAACCGGCAGTCTGGACGCTGCCCGCAGAATACTGTGCTTCGGGCGCCTGGAACGAGAAAGGAATCACTACCGCCACAGTAGAAAAATCGCCAACCTACAATCAAAAAAGCTGTCAAAACTACACGCCTCATCGGACAGGAGCTACAAGGCGGGGAAACTCACACTGCCATTACATACACTAACCCCCAGGACAGGTAACAGGGCGTTAACGGCCACGAGGCAGGAAAAATACTGCTGATTGAACTTAACAAATAGTAACAAACTGAACGCAATAAATAGTAATCAGAAATCCAGGAAAGCTAATCAGATCCGCCCTCCACAAGCACTCGCCGCTCTTCACGTCGGCGCAACAAAAGAATGGTTCAAATGGCTCTGAGCACTATGGGACTTAAACTTCTGAGGTCACCAGTCCGCTAGAACTTAGAACTACTTAAACGTAACTAACCTGAGGAAATCACACACATCCATGCCCGAGGCAGGATTCGAACCTGCGACCGTAGCGGTCGCGCGGTTTCAGACTGTAGCGCCTAGAACCGTTCCTAGAACCGCTCAGCCACTCCGGCCGGCTCGGCGCAACACTACGAGCAACAACACGAACCTAAGCCACTGGAGAATCGCGAGATCTCACAATGGTGGAGATTTCTCTACTCGAATCCAAATTCTCCCAACTCAAAACTTGCAGGATCCAGTTTACGACGAGGTCGTGCACCCTCGTGACCACAGGCCTTCGATCTGGCAATCCACGCGCACCACCAGCGGTCCCGGCGTGTTCTGGCACTGCGCAAACCTGGCTCCTCCTGAGTACCCAACCGAACTGGTCACTGACACGACCTGTAAGAACGACGACGTCGCCCCAAAGATAGGGCCACAGTTACTACATATCGATAACCGCCGCTGCTGCCACTAGCGGAAAGGCAGTGCTTATCAAATCAAATGGCGCCAGTCAACAACAGAAGAAGACAAACAACAGCAACCACCACAACTAAACGATACGGTCTGGCCTCCAACACAGGACAGAAACCTACAAACAACACCAACACGAGCCGCAGCACGGCTCAGTCCAATTCATCCCATCCCTGTGTCCATCTCCTCTTCCCCGCCCCCCTCTCTCTGTCCTTCAGCCTTGTTTACTGATATCGCAAACTCAGATTCTGTAGTAGTATTCTAATGATTTGCCGATAAGCCTTAAATACAGCTTTCCTGTTTGCTAATATCATTTCAATTTTCCCCTTGATGTATTACATACGTGTTTACAATTTATATATATGAAGAATATGTAGCCTATGACAGTCCTAACGTTCATAGCAGTACTATGTGATAATTGAAGTAAATCGGTCGAGAAATTTTCGAGTTTCTTGGTATGGACGTTTCCCCCTTGTAGGTTACATACAAGCTGAGCACCTGGCATTGCCTGGATACGTATTTATTCCAGTTTTATGAATCCATCTCCCCTTTCCCACTCTATTTGTCCATGTCCTCCGCCCTCCGTCTTATCTTTCTCTCCTCTCTTTCTGCCAACTTCCTCCTACACCTCCATTACTGCACCCTCTTTTTGTCCATCTACACTATGTGTTTAAAAGTATCTGGGCACCTGACTGAAAATGATTTAAAAGTTCGTGGCGCCCTCGATCGGTAGTGCTGCAATTCATTATGGTGTTGGCCCACTATTAACCTTGGTGACAGTTTCCACTCTCGCAGGCATACGTTCAATCAGGTGTTGGAAGGTTTCTTGTGGAATGGCAGCCGATTTTTCACGGCGTGCAACGCTGAGGAGAGGTATCGATGTCGGTCTGTGAGACCTGCCATGAAGTCGGCGTTCCAAAACATCCCAAAGGTGTCCTTTAGGATTTGGGTCAGGACTGTGTGTAGGCCAGTCCATTTTAGGGATGTTATTGTCGTGTAACTGCTCCACCACAGTCCGTGCACTATGAACAGGTGCTCAATCGTGTTGAAAGACGTAATCACCAGCCCCGAATTGCTCTTCAACAGTGGGAAGCAAGAAGGTGCTTAAAACATTAGTGTAGGCCTGTGCTGTGATAGTGAAACGCAAAACAACAATAAGTGCAAGCCCCCTCCATGAGAAACACGACCACACCTTAACACCACCGCGTCCGAATTTTACTGCTGGCACTACACGCACTGGCAGAATACGTTCACCGGTCATTCGCCATGCCCATACCCTGCCATCGGATCGCCACATTGTGTACCATGATTCGTCACTCCACACAACGTTTTTTCACTGTTCAGTCGTCCAATGTTTGTGCTCCTTACACGAAGCGAGGCGTTGTTTGGCATTTACCGGCGTGATGCGTGGCTTATGAGCAGCCGCTCGATCATGAAATCCAAGTTTTCTCACCTCCTGTCTAACAGACATAGTACTTGCAGTGGATCCTGATGCAGTTTGGAATGGAGTACCTGCAGTAGGTGGCAGCATAATGCACCTAATATTAAAAACGTATGTTTTGGGGGTGTCGGGATAATTTTGATAACATATTGTACTTCTGTCCCACTCTCTCTATCCATCTGCTGATTTCCCTCCGTCCATCTGCTCCTTCCCACTCTGTACATCTTATACTCCCCTCTCTGAGGCTATCCCTTCTCCCCTCTATCTTCCCACCACTTCCTTTATGCCCTCCTCCCTCTCTCCCTGCTGATCTCCTCTTCCCCCTCTCTCTTTTTTTTTCTCTGCCCATTTTCTTATCCTCACTCTCTCTGTCCACGTCCTTCTCTTCCCTCTGTCTGTCCCTCCCTCTCTCCTCAGTCTATCCAACTCCTCCCCCCTCCTCCACTTTCTCTCTCCATGTTACCACCTCCACCCCAACAGGAAGCTGCTGGTTCTTATGCCCCCAAGGTCTTCTTTCCACAGATACATATAAGGTTGGTCGATCCTTCAGCTGTCTGGAGTGGCCGAGCGGTTCTAGGCGCTTCAGTCTGGAACCGCGTGACCGCTACGGTCGCAGGTTGGCATCCTGCCTCGGGCATGGATGTGTGTGATGTCTTTAGGTTAGTTAGGTTTATGTAGTTCTAAGTGTATACATTTTTATAATTTGTTTGCATTGTGAAAATTCCGACCACTAGAGACCGAAAATAGCCCATGAAGAGTGTACGTATTGACAGCGTATACTCAGAATAACATGTCATGACTTCGTATGTACAAATATTGCTATACAGGCTTGTAAATTTGTGCATGAGTGCTGGTGTAATTCTGTATGGAAAAGTGTTATTAGTCATGGCCCTCCTCTCCCTCACATTGTAAGGATGTCGTGCTGGCAGGTCATTGGCGGGATGCGTCGACAACGGGGGTTGTTAGCAAGCGCGCAGGAGCAGAGTCGGTCGAGTAAACATCTAATGAAAGAGATGTGAGCCAGAAATATGCGGAGCTGAATTATAAAGAATTTAGTAATACATATAGGTATATTTTTTGTCTGAATAGGAATGTTGCATCTTTCGTGTCTTTTATGAAATGCATGAACTTTAAAATTTTCCAGTTTCACAGAAGCAATGCGTTTTATACTGTTAGGCGTGTTTTCCTTTGTTTTAAGATGAACAAATCATGTTGAAGGACGTCATCTTTTATATCAGAAGAACCTGACCAGCTCTTACGGGTAAATTTGATGTAAATAATTACAGTTACGCCTACACAAAGTAGAGTTAGCTACAGGTTAGTTTTCTTACTATCGTGGCTGAGGTAATTCTCTCGGCATGTACTCTGATAGGCAACCATTAGGATCATCGTCATATCCCTAAAAACTACTGGGGGGATACCGTATAACACGCACACACACACACACACACACACACACACACACACACACACACACACAGTTCAGATATTTTGAAGTGGTGTCTACGATACATTTCTCCATTAACGTTTTAAGTGTTAAGTAATACGTTCAGAGTACACCTTACATCAGCCACTGATTACTTTTTTCTGTAGTAGAACGTTAATGGTCTTGCGTTACTTATTCAACTCTTGGTCGATAGTTACAAGTATAACGAACTGTAGTTCTCACGCGGTTAAATGTGATTCCTTATTAGAAAAATACGTGGATGCTTTGCAATCGATCGAAAACCTGGAAAGGGTTACCACGATGTTTGCTTTTGTTTTGTATTCGCCAGTTGGTAGGCGTTCTTCACTTATTTACGGCAATAGCCACGTTTAGCATAAACCTGCGTAGGATATCAATTTTCTTGAGGACCGTTTCCACTCTCATTACGAGAGCATGTAACAAAGTGTCACCGACGTTGTACAAATCAATTTGTTGCCACTTGAAAGAGGCAGCCACCAGGAACGTTACAGGGTATCTGAAGCTCTTGGATGGTTAACTGTGCAAAAGCTGCTGATGACTTTGAGAGGCGAATTCCAGAATTGTAATTATGTTCAGAATAGCCTCCGGCATGCCAATCAGTATGGAACCCGAAAACAGCTATCGTGCAAAACCCAAATTTCATTTTTCTCACATGACATCCTGTAAGCCAGGCTCGAGACAAACAAATGGATGCAGTTATTTCGTGACTTGCGAAAAGCTGTTGACTCGGTACCACAACAATCATTATTAACAAAAATTTAATTATATGGAATATCAAGTAAGATTTGTGGATGGCTTGAGAATATCTTGGTAGGGAGAACGAGGCATGTTATAGTGATTAAAGAGTCATCGACTTCAACCGTGCTCCAGAGAAGTGTAGTATGACTTCTGTTGTTCGTGTTGTGTATTAATGACCTTGCAGAAAATCCTTTATTTTTCACTATATCAGTCAACCACTTTATCAAAGTTCTTTTTCAGTAGCAGGGACTAGATTGTGAAATGACTTCCCCTCCCCCTCCCCTCTTTATGTCAGTGGGTTCAATAACACCTCCAGGCTCAAAAGACAGTTGATGACATATGAGTATCTACTGAACCAACAATAATGCCTAACTTGCCCCCCCCCCCCCATAGGAACTTATTGCTGTTGTGAACTGTGGCGTCCACTTTGATGAAAATCTCGCTTCCGCTGAAAAATACTAATAGTGGTGCCCTCGTAGGACAGCAGCACACACACAATGAAAGAAATACAGAATAGTGACTAGTAAAATAAATTACTCAACATTGGTAATGCTGGTAACAGCAATTGTAGAAATCAGGTCTTGTCTTTCTATCCTGCATTGATCACACTTCCATGAACGCAAACAAAATACAGGGTGTCCCACTAAAATCTCCATTATTTCAAAGACCCAGGAAAAAAAAATGGTAGATACGACAATAAAAAATGCACGACATTGTAGAGCACCTCAATGAACTTATTTATTTATCATAAATACACCTCTTCATGTGAACCATTTGTAGGACGAAGAATATCGAGTGTATATTCAATTTCTTGCCAAGTTCTTTGTAACATTAGTGATACGATGTCGCAACGTAGGAATATCGTCCACTTTGGTCGCATACACGCGGCCCTCCACGAATCCCCACATGAAGAAATCAGGCAGCGTAATGGCGGGTGAAGGTGGTGGCCAGGCAATGGGTCCTCTGCGTCCGATCCAACGATTGGGAAATTTCCTATCCAGGAACCTGCGAACAGTCGTTGAGCAATGCGGCGGAGCTCTATCTTGTTGAAAAATGATGTTGGGTTGTAAGTCTTTTATTTGAGGGTACACAGACTGCTCCAACATGCTCAGATACACTGACCCATTCACTGTTTATTCCGCAAAGAAGAACGGTCCAACAACCCTGTCGTGCATTATCCCGCAGCAGACTTTTAGTTTACGGCTATCACGAACATGTTCAATGACAACGTGCGGATTTTGTGAACCCCAAATCTGAACATTATGCCTGTTAACCCTTCCTGGTAGATGAAAGGTTGCTTCATCTGAGAATAAACATCTTTCCAATATGCTGTAGCACATCCGCAGCAAATTGTTGTCGGCGTTGTTTGTCGTTCGGCGTTAGCTGTAGAATTTGCACTTTGTAAGCACACATACGAAGCCGCTGTTGAATTAAACGATGCAATGTTGATTGAGGTATATCAAGTTGCCTAGATGCTTGACGAATTGACTTATGTGGGCTTCTGAGAAACGTTTGTCTGATGTCCTCCACTGTCTCTTCTGAAACTCTGTAACGTGCACTGCCAGAAAGTTTCAGATCACTTCCTACACCATTCGTTTATCATGTGGATCACATTCATACACACGGCGATAGTTTCTTTGCACTGTAATCGGCGATTTTGATTCAGCAAACAACAATACTGCTTGCTGTGGAGTCGCCATTTTCACTTCATGCGACCATGCTGCACCCTGGCGACTATGCTTGGCACTTCTGACGCGGGAATACAAATTCTTTGAGGTGCTGTTCAATGTGGTGCATTTTTCATTATCGTATCTACTGTGGTTTTTCTCTCCTGGGTCCTTGAAATCAGGGAGGTTTGAGTGGGACATCCTGTAGTGTTCTCTGAACCAAAGTCGGAAGGAAACTGATATTCTGTCTCGATGTATCGTTCGGTTCCAAATCAGATTAATCTCTAGGTAGGCGGTCTCTGTCCGTACACAATTCTGTTCAGTGTTCTCTTTCTACCGAAGACTAAACTTTGTCTACCTATCGGGGTCCGTGTGTATCTCTGTCGACGACTTGAAGGCACGACGAACATTCTGAAGTAGCTCCCTAGCAAGACTCGGACTGACTTAGAACTTGGAGCTGACAACTTCTGCTCGTGCACGGTTACTTATGCCCACGTCTCTCCCTTCCTGGTGGCGCTGCCGCTCCAGGGGGGTGTGATTCTCACGGGCGGCGTAACTGGTTTGCGCGCGGCGATGTTCCTACTGCGGACGGACGTCCACGGTACTTCTGGTACCACCTGT
The DNA here is from genome assembly GCF_023897955.1 of Schistocerca gregaria. NCBI lineage: Eukaryota > Metazoa > Arthropoda > Insecta > Orthoptera > Acrididae > Schistocerca > Schistocerca gregaria. The sequence continues at coordinate 74,886,870 of NC_064923.1, read as the reverse complement.
CGAAAACTCTTCTTGTGTGGTATGTCAGTACAACACAATTATATCTTTCTTTCCAGCCACATCTGCCTCATTTATAGCGCTCTTAGCTGCGCCTCCCTAAATTTGTTTCCCTCAGAACTGGTCACGTCAGAAATAGCCTTTGTACACCCATAAGTACATTTTGTATTTGCTAACATCACTTTTATTATTATGAGTAAAGTGAAGATGGAAGCGGAGAAAGAAGAGGTAAGGGATGGGACTATTGACGTCATTTACATCGGCGCTTTACGCGGAACGAGTGAAAATGTCTATTGGACCGGGATTCGAAACAGGGATCTCCTGATTACTTGGCAGCTGCATTGACCACTGCGCCACCCGGTCACTGGGCTTATCCCAGCAGCGCCGACTGTCTCGGCACTCCTCTGCCACCTAGCGCCACCTACCCACAGACCCTGTCCACTCCCTCGATGCTCGCTGCTCTGAGACTCCTGCAGGAGGTGAGGCGTAACTGTGCGTCCATACTGACGAAGGTCGATTCGTTGCCCATCGAGGCAAATCAGTTATATGACTGCTTGACGTCTGTTATTTCGCACACCAAGCACTAGTATAACAATTATTATAGACGCTGCAGTAGAAAAGGTAGTAGTGGTAGTGGTGTTATTTACGTTATTAGTTCTCAGTTAGTACCACTTATTCAAATTTTCTCTATGTACGTTCAAATCGTAATTAATCAAACTAATACGGTCTTATTACTATCCGCCATATTAAAATTATCGTTGTCTCTTAGGTAACTATAACGCAAAAGAGGTAACGCGCATGTGAAACCCTGATCAGATGTAAGGAAATCTGATCAGGTTAAACAAATCCGTACATATAATAAAAAAGAGATATACGCGGCGTGATTTTTAAGTAAGTGCTGTTTTGAAATTAAAAAAAAAGACGTGCTAAGATATCTCAATAATTTCATTTTTACATGAAAGCCTGTACCTTAATCTACGCACTGACGCCATTACAGTCTGATTCTTCCTTGTTTACGTTTTGTACTGAGCGTTTAAGATACCTCCGATAATCGTGAATCCCGCCGACTGTGAAGTACGGGCTCTTATAAGATTGATTTCTTAGTGCTATAGGCCTAGAAGCGATCGATATTCATCGTGAGATCTGTGCAGTGTACGGAGAAAATATTATGAGTGATGGAATGGTAAGAAAGTGGTTCAGAGCATTTAAAGAGGCCGCACAAATGTGCATGATGAACAATGGAGTGGACAATAAAGTGAGAGAAAACAGACGCTTTACGATTTTCTCCTTGCGGGATGTCTTTCCTAATGTGTCTCTTAGTGTTTTGTATGGCATGGTGACCGAGCACTTGAATGACCGAAAATTGTGCGCAAGTTGGATACTTCAAAAGTTAGACACAGTGGAACAACACCAGAGACAAACACAGCAACAGTTAGTCACAATGGATCAACACCAGAGACAAATACAGAAACAGTTAGACACAATGGAACAAAATCGGAGACAAACACAGCAAAAGCTTCAAAAGTTAGACACCACACTTGAACAAACATGTGAAGATTTAACTACTGAGTTACATAACATTGAATCGAAATGTGAAAAAGTCTGTAATGACGTAAAAACACAAATTTGTGAGCATTTGCAACCTATTTTTTCGCGTCATGAAAATGCATTACAGAATCACGAAGCAGCCATAAAAGAACTGCAAACTATTGTTCATGAAAATCACGACATCTTGCAAGCTAAAATTGACTCAGTTACATCTACCGATTCGGTTACGCAACTTGCAAAAACTCAGGAAAACTTGAAGGACACAGTAGATACGATTTCAACACAAATGGACACTCTGAAACTTGGTTCAGAGAAACATACAGAGGAAATAATTTCACTATCGGATAAAGTAGCCGAACTTTCAGATCAGTTCACTAACTTATCTTCAAAGGTAGATGATGATCTGAATAACACAAGACCTGTAGCCTTCACGGACACTGAAGAGTACGAACAAATTAGAAAATTCAAACAAAATCAAAATCAAATTAATACACAGTAGAAAAGAGAAATCCGGGAAGTACAAGATCAGTTGGCACAAGTAATACAAGAATTACATATTTCAGAGGACACTCGCGCCCCAGTACGGAAGAGGGACATACAAATACGGAACAGCCACAAAACAAGAACACAGGGCACTTCGGAAATTATGAAAGAAATTGGCAAGGCGCATTGGATTTTGAGATGGAACCGCCGACACGACGTAACAATGACCTATATGCTACTCGCCGACACGATGATTTTGACTATAAGCTGTTCATTACTACACGTAAATTCAAAACATTTAAGTATTCTGGCAACGACATTCACCCACAAGCGTGGCTCCATCAATTCTCTCATTGTTTTCCTCCCAACTGGTCATTAGAGCACAGATTAGAATTTATGTGTGGCTACTTAGAGAATGAACCAGCTGAAAGAATGCGATCGGTCATTCACGATTGCCACAGTGAAGGAGAATTTTATCATGTCGTCCTCTCAGCATATTGATCTCAACCCACACAAGACCGAGTAAAACATGGCATCATAATGATGAAACATTTCGAACAAACTGAATTCTCCATTCCTTTGAAATATTTTGAAGACATGTTGCACAAGAATCAGTACCTGTCAAACCAATACAGCCCCTCACAACTCATCCGAATTTGCATAACCAAATTACCTGAACATTTACGGCATGTTATTTTGGCAGGACGTTGCAAAGACGACATTGAAGCTTTTCAGGGACTCTTACAAGAATTAGAAATTGAGACTGACAATCGCGAAACGCGAAAACAGGAACACAACAATTACAGGTCACATCCATCGTAATTCCGCGATGAACGGAAATGTGGTGTCACCGCCAGACACCACACTTGCTAGGTGGTAGCCTTTAAATCGGCCGCGGTCCGGTAGAATACGTCGGACCCGCGTGTCGCCACTATCAATGATTGCAGACCGAGCGCCGCCACACGGCAGGTCTACAGAGACTTCCTAGCACTCGCCCCAGTTGTATAGCCGATGGGTCAGGTTAGTGGTGTTTAACGTCCCGTCGACAACGAGGTCATTAGAGACGGAGCGCAAGCTCGGGTTAGGGAAGGAAATCGGCTGTGCCCTTTCAAAGGAACCATCCCGGCATTTGCCTGAAACGATTTAGGAAAATCACGGAAAACCTAAATCAGTATGGCCGGAGACGGGATTGAACCGTCGTACTCCCGAATGTGTATAGCCGACTTTGCTAGCGATGGTTCACTGACAAAATACGCTCTCATTTGCCGAGACGACAGTTAGCATAGCCTTCAGCTACGTTATTTGCTACGACCTAGCAAGGCGCCAGTATTCGTACTATTGATATTGTGAATCATGTACTATAAAGAGCGGCGTTCTCCGTGAATGGATTAAAGTTAAGTATTCCACCAGCTACGTCCGTTTTTCTCAATTCTAATTCCCTTGTCATGTTCCAGACCTCACGCCAGCTTGTGTGAGCTAAAACGCGTGCATTTCGGCCTCCTTTAGAAAAACACGGTTGGCTCTCCTGCCAACCACAACAGAAATAATAACTGGACACGACGAGGCTATTTTCACAATACAAATCGTGACCAAAACAGACACCACCCGTATGACAACCGTTCGCAGAGTAGTAATAGTTACAGAGAAAGATCGCTTTTCCGTAGTAATGAATGTGACAGAGACAACCATAGAAACAGACAATATGAGAACCAAAATAATTATTATCAAGGGAGATAGAATAACTTTAGTTACGATTCCGGGAGAAATTCTCCACCACATGACCGACAAACAAGAAACTATGTAAACTACCGACAAAACGACAGACCTGAATTTCATCAGAACTGGCGATCTTCAAACAGGTCAGGGCCTTCTCGTCAAGGTGAATTTGTAGAAGTTAGGTCTCCTAATCCGACCAGCGCCAAGTTGCATCGTCGGCAGCCAAGAGAGCCGGCTGGCTCAGAGAAAAATAACATAGACGCTAACCTTGAGAAAAATTTGAGCATTCTTTACCGATGTACCATATACCACATAATAATTCCGTTGAAGCTGGAGCTCTGCATAGTAGGAAGAGTAAAGGATTGCACCACATTTCACATGCAAAACCGTTTATTGAAAGATAATCTGATTTTTAACTTAGTCTTTGCCATAAAATTTTTCACTTCACATTACTAGTATGCTTTCTCAGACTTAGAAACTGCTAACATGCAACAATGTTTTTAAGTTCACTGCCCAGTCTAGAACCTAGGGAACATATTTAAACAGTATTTACGAGTGCATTGTTATAGTGAACAGACGACACAGTGTTATTGTGTTTGTACATTCTTGCTTCTTAGCTGCACGATTACGTAACGACTATAAGGCTGACATACTTAGAACATGTACCAGTACTGCTAATGAGAGTTTAATGCAACATTTTGGTTTACTTGAAAATACATTCTTTATTTGAAGTACATTCAGTGAAATTAAAGATGACTTAGCATTTGGTTTCTTTGATAGCCACACGATTATATCACGACGCTACTAATATGTGACACGATTTACATTGTTGCTTTTGCGGTGTATCTGTTTTATATCTGCACAGTTTTTCTGTATTATTCTGAAAAGTAAAACATGTTTTAGTGGTAACTTCTGTGGTATAGGTACAATGAGACATCCTTTATTGTAACACAACAATACGTTACATTATAGTACTTTCTTGATCACGGTAAGGTACGTAATAACTACGATATCTATACGGAAAGCATTTCACTTTCGTTTATGATGAGGTAAGTACATTGACTTCAGCAGAACTTTGCTTACAGAGGACGATAATTACGACAGTTCCACAGAATTATCTTACAGGAAAACGCACATTTAGCACTACAGGGCACGCATTTGATTGATTAATTTGGTACTTAAACCATTTATTAATCAAGATTGTTGAATTAAAAAGAAAGTTTTTCGTGATACATTTCATTCCATTCCTGTAATCTGTAACACCTGAGGGTATAATTACATTAATCCTCAGGGGGGTACACGCTTACTTTGTGTACCATATGTGTGGAAAGCACAAGGAGCCCTAGCTAATATGGTATTTGCTTATACAACTTTACAAATCGGTGCCATATTTCTCCAACACAGAATTACACAGCTACCTGATTATTTAACAGAGAAACAAACATTTATTTTACTACATAAGTGACATGTTTATGCAATTACACAGTTGGATAACTTCACACTTATGAAACTGTATTTTGTCTGTACTTTGTGAACTCTTCATATTTTTTCAGAACCATTGTGATACTATGAGGGCTTTGAATGATGTATTTGGTATGAGATTATGATTTTTAAAGTACGTTCGAGGTAGATGACACTATTGAAATGAGCAGAGAATATTTTTTATGGTTTGAAATTATTGCAGAAAACTTCGACGATTTTAAGATTTGACTGAGTTTTTATGATGTTATTATTACGAGGACAATGTGTATTACGCTGTTGAGGTATGTTTATGATCAATAAGCTGATGCTGTATGAATAATGAATAGTAGTTAGGGACTCTGGTTTGTGAAAAAGGATGTTGGAAACCGAGAATCGTACTTTAAGAGTTATGAAATGTGTGTATATGTGTGAATGTATCACTATGTTGGCGAAAATTTTTCGGACACTGTTATATTTACAGGGTTTTGTTTCTACAGATTTGAAACGCAAATTCTCGACCTGTGAAATTTTTATATGTGACTGTCACTGTAGTGCAAACTGGTGTCGTAAATATTTCGGTAAGAAAGTTAAGTGACCACCTGCACGTAATGCGCCATGGGCCCCCCAACTGGGCAACAGCCGCCTGGAAAAAAGCCATTAGTGTGCCTTTCAGAGGCACAGGTGGAGAAAAAAAAGGAGGCCATTATCCTTGCTATTGACATTCTTTGGTAGAAAGCATCGCAAATAGGACATGCTCAAACTTGAAAACATATGATTATACTGTGGAGCTCTTAATTTACGATATTTACCAAAATACCTAATGAAATGATGAGAAACATTTTACATCTATTGTCTTTTCAGTCGAGAGATTGCTCATTTTGTTTAATATCTAGTTTTTAGCTGCACTGCAGCATTGGTTAAAATAAAATTTAATAGATGTACTAACATAGTTTTTTTATGCCTACAGATCCAGTCAATAATAAATTTATGATCTACTTCCAAGAAAACGAGGGCACATAAATAGACATTTCCCTTCACAGGAATTGCATAAATAATTTTTTGCGATTTGGTAACTTATCAGCTAGCTTAAGTTCTCGTGATGCATCACTGTAATGTTAAGATGTGATATAGGTATTAAACATGGCCATTTTTACTGTAATATTTTTTCTGCTTGAACTTTGTCATGTTTAGATACAAGTTATTGCATTTGCTGCAGCTTGCTTTGAAAATTTCCATTTTTGTCATTGGTGTTTGTGTTTATTGTTTTGGGTTGCTGCATTGCCTCATCCTTTAGTTTAGCATCTGAGCTCAGTAGATTTAAGTTAGCTTAAGAGGGGGTAGACTATATGAGAGAATGAGTTGTGATGAATTGGAAGAAATGCATTGAGAAGTTATACGGAAAATGTACAGAAGCAGGTATAGGTAGGATTTTCTTGGAAATAAATGATGAGGTACGATACTGGAAAATAAATAATGAGGTAAGAAATATGTGAACATATAAATACAGAAGGCATGCTTGGATAGGATTTTTTTTTTTTGGTGAAAACAAATGTTGAAATAAGACGAAAGATCTATGGAATGAAGCTTTGGGTTGGACTGCAGTACCAAATGTTACACTGAAAATAAACCCTGCTCTTTCCTCTTGTGTTATCCCACTATTTGTTTGTGTACCCTTGGGTATTTGTGTTCTTCCTGTCTTTATGTGTTTATCGGATGAGAGTTACGTTGTAGAATTTTTCTGATAATATGTTATTTACTTTGTAAAGATGTTTAGACATTATTTATCTGTTCTGTTTTGTTGCTCATATGTGAAGTTGATGTTTCAATAATTATTCTGATCTTTTATGTATTTACTTATGTCATAATTCCTGTAACACTGATTTATATGCTAGTTCGATTCTTTTGTAAAGCCTGTATTATTACAAATGTTATCTGTATTATTATGTTTTTAGTGATGTATTTTGTACCTTTGTTATTGTAATCTTATGTTATAAAATTGTAATTGACATCTGTTCATACAATTAAGTTACTTGTAAGTTACATTTTACTGCACACGTTGCTGTTGGTCATAGTATATGGACAATATGTGAGAAGTAGCGACTGTTAGTGTTTGCATGTGTGTTAATAATTCAGCAAGGGACTGGATAACAGCATTGCTGGTTCTAAGGACAAATAAAAAAGGCTTTGTGGGTGCACAAGTGGTGGTTTATGGACTTGCTATATAATACAAGATTCTTCGATGGTGATTGTGCACCTGCACAGTCGCAACAGATGGCTGCTAGCCATCTCTACAAAGACTACAGTGGGTCTACACATTTGATAGCCCACCAATACCATTATTTCTACAAGGACTGCAGTGGGTCTGCACCTCTGGTTGCCCACCAATATCATAATCTCTACCAGGACTACAGTGGTTCTGCTTTGTGATGACCTACCCACCAATATTCTTCAAAACTTCGACTAACTCTGCTGTGGGTTTGCTCTGTTGTGGCCCATTACCTGTCTGCATGTCAAGAGTCAGCACTGTCTTTCTGTTGGAAGGACAACACTACTTCTTCAAGACTGGATGGAAATCAACTACTTCCGTGTGCATTCTCTTTTACTGCTCAAACTTTGAGAAAAAAAACACTGTAATTTTACTGTGATGAATGATCAGTACTGTCTTTATGGGACTGTGAGAAAATTTTAGCTTTTGACCAACATTGTATCGATAAGTGTGTGCATTTGATATCTTTGTTATTGCAATTATGAAAATTTTTATCAAATCATTATTGGCCACTGACAAAACAATTTGTAAATTTTTTTGTGTGGAGCATGGGGGCTAAGTAAGTAGGCTGTTTAGGTTCTTATATTGGTAACGCCGCCGCCACGTAGTGCTCTTTATGAAAATTACTGGCTGTGCTGTGTGCAGTATGTGGCTGGTTGGCATTGTTGTAATACTCGCCATTGTAGTGTTGAGCAGCTGGATGTTTACAGCGTGTAGCGTTGCGCAGTTGGAGGTGAGCCGCCAGCAGTGGTGGATGTGGAGAGAGAGATGGAGGAGTTTTGAAATTTGTAAGACTGGATGTCATGAAGTGCTATATACATTATGACTTTTGAACACTATTGAGGACACTATTGAGGTAAATATATTGTTTGTTCTCTATCAAAATCTTTCATTTGCTAACTATGCCTATCAGTAGTTAGTGCCTTCCGTAGTTTGAATCTTTTATGTAGCTGGCAGTAGTGGCGCTCGCTGCATTGCAGTAGTTTGAGTAAGGAAGATTTTTGTGAGGTAAGTGATTGCTGAAACGTATAGGTTAATTTAGTCAGGGCCATTCTCTTGTAGGGATTACTGAAAGTCAGATTGCGTACCGCAAAAAAAAAAAAAAAAAAAAAAAAAAAAAAAAAAAAAAAAGTCTCAGTTTAAGCACAGTCTTGTACAATTGTGCTAAGGGGACGTTTCACATGGAAGTTGAGAAAGGGCATCGTTTCGCTGCAAGGCAATACCCGTCCGCATGTGGCTTATCAGACCAAAGATCTCATCACATATTTTCGATGAGGAAACTCTGTCTCATCCTACGTTCAGCCCCGATCTTGCGCCCAGTGACTACCATCTGTTCCTGCACTTGAAGAAACACCTGGCCGGTCAGCGTCTTCAGGACAATGACAAAGTCAAAACAGTGGTGATGCAGTGGTTAACAAGTCAGGCGGCACACTTCTATGAGGAGGGTATTCAAAAACTGGTACAACGTTATCACAAGTGCCTCAGTATTGACGGAAATTATGTAGAAAAGTAGAATAAGGTACAGGCTTTCATGTATGAATAAAATTATTGAGATATCTTAGCATGTATTTTTTAATATCAAAACGACACTTACTTAAAAAACACTCCTCGTATGTATGTATGAGTATATTTGTGAATGTTTGTGCGTGTTTGTGTTTGTTTTTGCGTACTCGCGCGAACATGTGTGTGTGTGCGTAGTTCTGTATGTTGCATATCTCCTCCTAAACTACTGGACCTGATTCAACTAGACTTGATACACATATACCTCACTCTCCATCAACAATCATGTGTGGGTAAGAGCCACCGATCTACCATAATTCAGGACATATCACGTCATAAACTTTGAGATGCGCGAAAAAACTGCCGCATCACACATGACATTTAAATTTATTACACCGTTGCTACTAACTCTATTCGCAACATACACTGAGGCGACAAAATTCATGCGATACTCCTAATATCACGTCGGATCTCCTTTTGCCAGGTGTAATGCAGCAGTTCGACGTCGTGAGGACTCAACCAGTCGTTAGAAGTCCCCTGCAGAAACAACGAGCTATGCTTCCTCTACAGCCGTCCATAATTTCGAAAATGTTGCCTGTGCACGAACTGATCCCTCGATTATGTCCGATAAATGTGTGGTGGGATACACTTCGGCGGATCTCGGCGGCCACATCATTCACTCGTATTGTCCAGAATGTTCTTCAAAGGAATCGCGAACCATTTTGGCCCAATAACATGGCAGCTTGTCATCAACAGAAATGTAGACCGCGACCGACTGCAAATGGTCTCCAAATAGCCGATCATAACCATTTACAGTCAATCGTCGGTTCAGTTTAACCGGAGGACCCAGTACATTCTATGTCAACACAGCTCACAGCATTCTGGAGCCACCACCAGCTTGCAGCCGACCGGTGTGGCCGAGCGATTCTAGGCGCTTCACTCTGGAACCGCGTGACCGCTGCGGTTGCAGGTTCGAATCCTGCCTCGGTCATGGATGTCTGTGATGTCCTTATGTTAGTTAGGTTTAAGCAGTTTTAAGTTATAGGGCACCGATGGCCTCAGATGTTAAGTCGCATGGTGCTCAGAGCTATTTGAACCAACCACCAGCTTGTACAGTGCCTTGTTGACAACTTGGATCGATGGCTTCGTAGGGTCTGGGCCACACTCCAACCCTGCTCTCAGCTCTTACCAATTGAAATCGGGACTCATTGACAACGCCACGGTTTTCCAGTCGCCTACTGTCTAGCCGATATGATCGTGAGTCCAGAAGAGGCACTGAAGGCGATGTCTTGCTGTTAGCAAACGCACTAGCGTCGGTTGCCTGTAGCATAGCTCATTAACGCGTAATTTTGCCAGACTGTCCTAACGTTGCACGTCCCACATTGATTTCTGCTGTTATTTCAAGAAGTGTTGGCTGTCTATTAGCATTGACGACTCTACGCGAACGCCGTTGCTATCGTCGGTAAGTGAAGGCTGTCAGCCACTGCGTTGGCCGTGGTGTCAGGTAACGTCTGAAATGTGGTGTTTTCGGTACACTCTTCACACTGTGGATTTCAGGGTATTGATTTCCTAACGATTTCACAAACTGAATGTCCCATGCGTATGCTCCAACTACCATTCCGCATTGAAAGTCTGTTAATAACCGTCGGGCGGCCTTTTCACGTTGGAAGCCTTTTCACATGAATTACTTGAGCACAACTGACAGCTCCGCCAATGCACTGCCCTTTTACACCCTGTGTACGCGATATTACCGCCATCTTTGTGTGTACATACCGATATCCCGTTACTTTCGTCACTTCTGTGCATTTCGCTGGGGCTATCCACGTATGCCGCCTAATGCACCTACAGAAATAAGTCATGACGTCATAAACACTGACATACGTGAAAAATGCCGCATCATCATGAAGGTTTAATACATTTCTGCTTTATTACTAAGACACTCCTATAGTGTAGACTGGGAGCGCTTTTGATAGCTTTCAACTGCGAAGCGCAATAGGCTGTGGGCGAAAACCATAGCCGCCTATAGAGGTGTTGCCATAAAGACTTTCACGGTGTAGGCACACAAAGCTGGTCAACGTACAGAAGTTGTTCGGGATCATGTTCCTTAATTCTGATGCTGTACTTATACATCTGTACATCACGCGCATTTCTTTCTAAAACGGTTCCATAACTTCAAAAGTATTTTCACGAATACATTGATATGAACTTTTTTCGGTACTTCAGTACAAACACAGCACATCTACTGATTTCGTTTCCCATAGAAAAATTGTCAAAATGAATATCAGCGAAACGTTAGGTTTGTCGGCTAGTAAACAAGTAGCAACCAGTGAAGTAATCTACAATGAAATACTGTTTGAAAAAAGCGGCCGAAATATTGGATCAGATCTGGATAATATCTCGAAGCGGCACATAGATTGGCAATCTGCTTTAACTGTACACAAACGTAAAATTGTGCATTTCAAAAAATGATAAAACGCAGTATCCTGTGAAGGCAATATCAATGATTCACTGTTAGAATCAGTCAAATCCTACTCTACTGGCCATTAGAATTGCTACACCAAGATGAAATGCAGATGATAAACGGGTATTCATTGAAAAAACATATTATACTAGAACTGACATGTGATTACATTTTCACGCAGTTTGGGTGCATAGATCCTGAGAAATCAGTACCCAAAACAACCACCTCTCGCCGTAATAACGGCCTTGATACTCCTGGATATTGAGTCAAACGCAGCTTGGATGGCGTGTACAGGTACAGCTGCCCATGCAGCTTCAACACGATACCACAGTTCATCAAGAGTAGTGACTGGCGTATTGTGACGATGCAGCTGGTCGGCCAACATTGACCAGATGTTTTCAATTGGTGACAGATCTGGAGAATGTGCTGGCCAAGGTAGCAGTCGAACATTTTCTGTATCCAGAAAGGCCCGTACACGACCTGCAACATGCAGTCGTGCATTATCCTGCTGAAATGTAGGGTTTCGCAGGGATCGAATGAAGGGTAGAGCCACGGATCGTAAGATATCTGTTCAAAGTGCCGTCAATGCGAACAAGAGGTGACTGACACGCGTAACCAATGGCACCCCATACCATCACGACGCCAGGTGATACGCCAGTATGGCGATGCCGAATACACGCTTCCAATGTGCGTTCACCGCGATGTCGCCAAACATAGATGGGATCATCATGATGCTGTAAACAGAACCTCGATTCATCAAAAAAAAATGACGTTTTGCCATTCGTGCACCCAGGTTAGTCGTTGAGTACACCATCGGAGGCGCTCCTGTGTGTGATGCAGCGTCAAGGGTAACCGGAGCCGTGGTCTCCGATCTGATAGTCCATGCTGCTGCAAACGTCGTCGAACTGTTCGTGCAGATGGTTGTTGTCTTGCAAACGTCCCCATCTGTTGACTCAGGGATCGAGACGTGGCTGCACGATCCGTTACAGCCATGCGAATAAGATGCCTGTCATCTCGACTGCTAGTGATACGAGGCCGTTGGGATCCAGCACCGCGTTCCATATTACCCTCCTGAACCCACCGATTCCATATTCTGCTAACAGTCATTGTATCTCGACCAACGCGAGCAGCAATGTCGCTATACGATAATCCGCAATCGCGATAGGATACAATACGACCTTTATCAAAGTCGGAAACGTGATGGTACGCATTTCTCCTCCTTACAGGAGGCATCACAACAACGTTTCACTAGGCAACGCCGGTCAACTGCTGTTTGTGTATGTGAAATCGGTTGGCAACTTTCCTGATGTCAGCACGTTGTAGGTGTCACTACCAACGCCAACCTTGTGTGAATGCTCTGAAAAGCTAATTATTTGCATATCACAGCATGTTCTTCCTGCCTGCTAAATTTCGCGTCTGTAGCACGCCATTTTCATGGTATTGCAATTTAAATGGCCAGTAGTGTACAAATAGCTCGCTGTAGAAATTTGTACGGGTATGAAATGGAATGATCACACAAGTTTCGTGGCTGGTAATTCAGGGGGCAGACTTCGGTTCGTTTGCAAGATACTGGCAGAATACCGTCGTTATTCGAAGGACACTGGTGACAAACCTCTTGTGCGCCGCACTTAAAAATACTGGCTAAGTGTGTGGGATCCACGGTAGACTGGAGTAACAACATGTATCTGAGTCAAATACGGCCCAGTCACGTTGATGTGACCGCTGTGCAATAAAAAACGTGCAATAAGAAGTGGCAGATGACAGGCGGCGGCGCTAGCAGCGGAAAGCGGAGCACTATGGCGCAATTTACCTGACTTCCCAAATGGCATAATCATTCCCTTTCGGGCCATGATGGAAGCGTTTACGAAACGACTAATTTTGTAAACTATCTACGCACCACTGTGATTAAAGTGTACCGTGTGCGGGCAAATAGACGTGTAACTGTTGAGCAACTGACGGCCCAAATGAATCAATCGGCTACGAAGTGTTTTCTCAATAGCCGTTGAGCAAACGTTACTAGGTATGGGTCACTCCAGCGGTCACGTGGTTCATGCAACCATTTTAAATTAAAATTTAAAACAGTCTTGATCGCCATCTTGTTAAAAAAAAATTTTATTGGAGTGAGTGACCGGCTTCGACTCTATGAAAGAGTCATCTTCAGACTCTGTAAAGATATATTGCCAAAGTAGTACAGACGTTATAATAAGCGTATAAAAATATATTTAAAAATAAGATAAATAGAAATAAATTATACCCAGAGCGGTGGATGGACAGTGCTAGATGAGTTACGTCGACCTTCGACGCTTGTGTGACTGCTGATTTTCATCTGAAATCAAAAAGGTTTTGATTTTACATTAATAACTTATTTTATAAGAATATGAACCTCGACGGAGGCGAAAATAATGAAAATCAAAAATTTGGAAGGCGTTGGAACAATTCACTTCAATTTCACGATTTTTTTTGTGTAATTATCCAAAGAAAAATACTCTTAAAGTCATGATATCATCTTACAAGCTGCTTCATATAATTCGTAATTTTATAAAGATTCAAACTATCAATTTTCATAATGTTCGGTTCTATACTTTTTGAGTTAGACTGCACGCAAATGTGAAAAAAGTCATTCCGAGATAATCGCGTTTGAAATATAAACTCTCGGAAACTGGAAATTCAAGGAAGTTAACCATAATGTATAATGTTTACCGATTAATCTGAGATTCCAACACCTTAGAGTAATCCTTCATCTTCCTCACAGGCTTCGTTTTGGGATTACAGCAGTGCTTTCCGAGCTTTTCCGACCTTCCTTCGATTCCAATGACATACGTCGATTCTGCCGGCTCACGCGCTGGTCATCTATTTGTTCGGCATAATTGAAACCTTGCGTGCCTACTACAGTTCTTGACGCATTCATGAACATCAGACGGGATGAACTTCCTTCATTGAATAAGCCCGCTGATAAAAACGATGCCAATTCAACGGCTTTTAGTCCGGAGTGCAAGTGTTTAGGAGCTAATCGCCAAATAGTGGAATTGAAACTTCCATTCGCATTTTGTGTGTGGCCATCTGAACATCTCTGCAGCAATTCATCTCTTGATAAATCTTCATGTATTGGAGAATTTTCTCCTGTACGTCGGGGAGGACTTGGTTCTATGTTCATAAAATCTAAACGAATGCGAATTTCGCTTTGAAATTTTAACAGCGTATTATTGGATAGTTAATCTAATGATTCATGCAATAAAAAATCGGACTTTTTTGAATCTCCTAATGTGGTTCCCCCCCTTAATATATGTGTAGCTACCTAGCTCTCACCTAAAACGAAATACATGTTTTAAGACTTGGTATCTAGACTGGTGCACTGCCTTCCAGCATTTATGTTGCTATTCAATGGCATAGTGAATCGAAGCGCAAATGTGAGCGTGGATTTTCCACGACAGGACATGTTGAGTTCTCAGGTAATTTTTTTTTTTGGGGGGGTGGGGGGTGGGGAGGTGGGGGGGAAGTGGTGGCCATCCTCTAACCGTAACATTGCTAATTTCAGTAATTAATATGCTGACCCCACAGCCCAGTCAACGAAGACCAAAAACGGTCGAAGGCGGGAAATAATTCGTGTAGTCGCAAGTTTTTGTAGGATGGTAGGCGGAAGTGTTATAATAGAAATCCACATCAGTCGAGTCTTAGGGTGGGGGTGTCGGTGGCGTTCGAAGGTAAACCTTACGTTTTTTAAATAACTCGAGAACAGCGGCTGCTAGCGAAAATGTTTTCCAGTACAAAATTACATAACGTTAAATGTGCTACAAAAACGGTGTTATTAATTTCTTCTCTTGGACTAAAAGCTCCAGCGTTGCTAGGGATAGAAAATTCGCAGATTATTAAAAATTATTAAAAAATTAAAAATAGTTTTAATGCTACAAAGTTATTGTTTACTGTTATATAACAACCAACATTAAATATGTATATAACATCTAAGTACAGTACAGCCGTGTTGGGGGCTGAATTACGTTCTGGGAGTGTAACAGGGTGGAAGGTGAGGGTGGAGGTTGGAAGTGAAAGTAAGGTAGGTCGCCAGGCTGTGCCCATGCAATTCCCTCTTTCATAGGCTTGCAAACTGAAGACTGAGCAAATGACTCCCCCACTCTGTCTATCCCTTCTCCGTCGCAGGACCAACCCACCACACACTGCGGTTTATGAATCGCTGATTACATAGTGCGCAGAGACGCCCCGGGGGCGTCCATTTTCCACAGAATGCGCTAACACTGCATGAATACAGATATGAGTTACTAATAATACTAACGCCAGAAAAACGTATGGACAGAATCCACGTAAATCACGGCAGTCTGTCCTACAGTGCTAGAGAGAAAATCGGCTCTTGGTCATCCTGTACGACTGCGCTCGTGGCGGAGTAACTTGCCTTTCCCGGAAGGACGCTGCAGCTGCCATCCTTATTATTGGTAACCGTCGTTTGTAGTGTTAAATGTACTAAGCAAAAAATAAACCCTCGCTGGGAATGTCTGCACACTGTGTCACCACTGCTTCATAAGACGTGCTGTGGAGGGCCGCTATAACGTTGCGAAATACTCTGTAGGTGTTTCTTTCGGCTCGTTCTTCAGTTTGCAGACCTATGTAGGAGGGAACTGCAT
Source organism: Schistocerca gregaria (assembly GCF_023897955.1). Lineage (NCBI taxonomy): Eukaryota > Metazoa > Arthropoda > Insecta > Orthoptera > Acrididae > Schistocerca > Schistocerca gregaria. Next base: position 74,870,804 of record NC_064923.1, on the reverse strand, counting down.
GACCATAATCCGACTACCTAACTTCACTCACGCCTACACACTACCTCCCCTCCCCACTGTTTTACCCCCTTCCACATATTTCCACAGCCAGAACTCAGTTTATCCTTTAATACAGTTCTACTGGACTTGCAAATGGCACACGATTCAATATTTGTTCTCACTCCACTTCTTTTAACAGTAAACATTAATTTTCCACGATTAAAACTATATTTTTAATAACTTGAGATTTTCGCTAGAAGCCTGATTGTCGACTTATTCAAGAAAAAGCTAAAAAAGTGACATTTAAAGTCCCCTTTCATCCCCACGCTCACACCATATCGGTAGGATTTTTTAATGTTTTGTTCACGACACTACCTCTGCGAATAATTCCAACTACAATAATTTTAATTCTCTCTTTGATTTTCCTTCGCTGTCTACACTACAGTGAAGATAGAGGAGAGTGGGGGAATTTTGAGCAGAGGGTAAAATGGCGCACCTCAATATGTCTTTTAACTTTAAGAGCTACTCTTATCTGTGAGGTGCTGCCGTCTGCCGGCCAGAGTGGCCGAGCGGTTCTAGGCGCTACAGTCTGGAAAGGAGCAACCACTACGGTCGCAGGTTCTAATCCTGCCTCGGGCATGGATGTGTGTGATGTCCTTAGGTTAGTTAGGTTTAAGTAGTTCTAACTTCTAGCGGACTGATGAGCTTCGAAGTTGTCCCATAGTGCTCAGATCCATTTTTGCTGCCGTCTGGTGATCAGTTATACAAAGACGGATACAGAACTTGCCAGTTGTCGGAGCAAGAAGCAAGAGTGTGTTTTGTGTTCGTTTATTTTATCATTGATCTTCATTTACTAAGAGGTAAGCCATTTCGTTTTATGTTAAAACACATGATTTTGTTTAATGCCTATCCCTTAACATTAACACTCGCGATTAAGTAAGTATTATTTGTCGTAAGCAAAGCACCAGTGTGGAACTATAGTTTTATATAAACAGCGATTGGATAATTTAACACACAGAGGCCGGTTGCGTCATTTTACCCCACTTCAGTTTAACACCAACGAAAGTAGGTAGCTAAATGAGGGACGTTAATGTATATCTAATGAAAGTTTTATAAGAATGGGTTCCTCTGTTCAGATGCCGAGGACATACATGCGTAGGACAAAGAGAGCTACTTGGGTGGCGAGTGAATTATGAGATGCCGTCAGCGTCACTCGTAACGGGACATCTCTTTAGCACGCGGTGAAATCAGCAAAAATGGCGAGAAATGGTACCGGTGTGTTTCCTGTGATTTTTGGTGTCATTCTGAATGGAGTGGTTGAGATAGTCCTGAAAACTATGACTCCTGTCTGAAGAAGCATTAGTTGTTTTACGGATACGCAAGAGACCAATTACTGAATACGCCTATACTCGATTCTTCTTCTTCATTTTTATCCCTATTTAACAAGAAAACAATTATTATTGTTGTGTATCTATTCTGTAGTTAATTAACAGATTTTTAACTATTTCATTTTAGTAAACTAACGTGTTGAGTGTTTTGTTTAAAAACGTCATATTCAACACATACATTTTGTACTATAAATTAAATACCTCACACCATTCCTTATCCCAATTTGTCCCACTTAGTGGGTCATTTAACCCGGAACGTCGGGTAAAGTAACGCAATGCAGTGATGTCTAATTTATGAGTTTTTTTTCTAAAACCTGTAGTTGTATATTTATCGTTTTAAAATGTGTTACAGGAAACACATGCTGTTAATGTTATTCAAAAATTGGATCATCTGGGTACTATAGAATAAACGGTATAGTGAAAATGGCTTAGGTGCGCCAAATTCCCCCACTTTTCCTTACGGGAAGGAGGCCAGGAAAGAGTAGCAGTAAACACGTTTTCTTTATATTTGTTACGCATCTGGCAAAACGATCTTTAACAACCTTTTTAATTTTGTATTAAGGGATCATGTCGGAATGGAAATGTTAGCGAAAGTTAAGTGTTTACACTGAAGAGCCAAAGAAACTGCTACACCTGCCTAACACCGTGTAGAACCTCTGCGAACACGCAGATGCGCCGCAACACAACGTGGCAATGGACTCGACTAATGCCTGAAGTAGTGCTGGAGGGAACTTACACCATGAATCGTGGAGGGCTGTTCATAAGTTCGTAAGAGTTAGAGTGGAGATCTCTTCTGAACAGCACGTTGCAAAGCATGACTGGGGAGTTTGGTGGCCAGCGGAAGTGTTTAAACTCAGGAGAGTGTTCCTGGAACGACTCTGTAGCAATTCTGGACGTGTGGGGTGTCGCGGTGTCTTGCTGGAACTGCTAAAGTCCGTCGGAATGCACAATGGACTTGAATGGATGCAGGTCATCAGACAGGACTCTTACGTACGTATCATCTATTAGAGTTACCATTACAGAGCCTCCACCAGCTTGAATAGTCCCTTGCTGACATGCAGGGTCCATTGATTCATGAGGTTGTCCCATACCCGTACACGTCCATCCGTTAGATATATTTTGAAACGAGGCTCGTCCGACCAGGCAACATGTTTCCAGTCATTAACAGTCCAATGTCGGGCCCAGGCGAGGTGTAAAGCTTTGTGTTATGCAGTCATCTATGGTAATCAGTCCCTTAGAACTTAGAACTACTTAAAACTAACTAACCTAAGGACAACCACAACACCCAGTCATCACGAGACAGAGAAATCTGTTATCAAGGGTACACGAGTGGGCCTTCGGCTCCGAAAGCCTGTATCGATGATGTTTCGTTGAATGGTTCACGTGCTGAAACTAGTTGACAGCTCAGCATTGAAATCTGCAGCAATTTGCGGAAGGGTTGCACTTCTGTGACGTTGAACGTCGCTGGTTCCGTTCTTTCAGGATCTTTTTCCGACAGTAGCGATGTTGGAGATTTGATGATTTACCGGACTCTTGATATTTACGGCACACTCGTGAAATGGTCGTACTGCAAAATCCCACTTCATCGCTGCCTCGGAGGTGCAGCATCCCATCGCTCGTGCACCGACTATAACACCATGTTCAAACTCACTTAAAGCTTGACAACCTGCCATTGTAGCAGCAGTAACCAGTCTGACAACTGCGGCAGATACGTGTTGTGTTATACAGGCATTGCCGACCGCAGCGTCGTATTCTGCCCGTTTCCATATCTCTGTATTTGAATACGCATGCCTATGTCAGTTTCTTTGGCGCTTCAGTGTATATTGGTGAGAGAGTAAACTGTGATTCAGCAACGCCTCTGGACTTTCCTTTGTTACTTCATTAGGTGCACGCGCTCATTACTTCAGTACCAGCCACGATATAGAAGCGCGCGCGCGCTTGTGTATGTGTATAACATCAAGAGCCTGTCCTGAAATCGTACGCGATTAACCGGAGTGCTCTGGCAATGACTGGAGCTAATGAAAACCGTTCGTTCCAACGGTGTGGACAACCTTGAAGAGTGTTCACATCGGATAAGCTTGGAACTTTTGTAAGCCATACACAGTGATTTTTTGTTATTGAGAAAAGTGAATAACAACGCTACTTATGAAATAATCTAACTTCTCGATTTTATCATTAAATTTAGCCGACCGGGGTGGCCCAGCGGTTCTAGGAGCTACAGGCTGGAACTGCGAGGCCGCTACGGTCGCAGGTTCGAATCCTGCCTCGGACGCGGATGTGTGTTAATAAGGTTTAAGTAGTTCTAAGTTCTAGGGGACTCATGACCTCAGATATTAAGTCCCATAGTGCTCAGAGCCATTCGAACCATTTTTTATCATTAAATTCAGTCGTTGTTACCTTGGGTAGGATCCTGCACCTTTTCTGTTGTGATGGAACCTAGTGTTGTTGGTGAATGTCTTCTAACATTTCAATGGAAGAATGAAAGCTAAGTCCAAATTATGCCAGTTTTCGTTTGCTGGCGAGCGAAGCAACAAATTCGTTCAGCATTAATGTTAGTCAATTTGTAAATATAACAATCAGAGACAGTGAAAAATCATTATATTGAATGAAAGTGCTATTAAAATAAACAAAATTTAAATCTAATGATAGATACAGGCCAGCTCAATCCACATTTTTACAGACAGTTCATTTCGTGACTGATTTCGTGAAAGTGTTTTATGTTTCTTGCTTGATGACTCGTACTTCGGCGTTTGAAAGGCATGGAATTTTGATTACTGTAATTAAATTTAAATATTTCTGAATTATTTAAAGCACTTTAATCCTGTAATCCTAATTTATGTAGCTGATGAGTTTCACCTGGGCACGTGAATGTTACTGAGAGGTAACGCAGTTTGACTGTACATAACAGACAGGACTCACCATTTAGCCATTTTCGTAACGATTATTTTCATCTTTTCCAAATTTGCTAGAAGTAGTTATCTTTAATAATTTCAAACCTCAGTTAACATTACTTTTTTTATTTCGTATTACTGCTGGTTTCTAGTGAGAACTATTTCGGTAGGACACATTTATTAGATAAATTACGTAATAATTTCTGTTGTGACAGCCAAGTGCTTAACGAGTAGTGTTTTGCTGAAACAGAATGACGACCGAATGTGGAAACAACTCCATGCATTTCTGGATTACTCAAAATTTTGTGCCACTTTTCGTTGTCTTTGTTGTGTGTGATTTCCACTATTTCTGAACGATCCATCCAAAATTACGGAAGATATTTATAGAAGTAGATTGTTCTGCGTTTGCTAATCAGTTGTTATGTCGGCAACGACTGCCCCAATTTTGTGACTTTGTTAGAATCGCGCGGCCACCGTAATTTGAGCAGCGGCCGATTAGAGAGGGGGTGGGGCTGCGAAGCCCACCCGCAGATTTGATTGTCCGTCCGTGTCCTGTTCTGAACACGTCCTCCATTTGTAACGACCTAGAGTGTGGGCGGCATGTTAAATTCTCATTTGCTACGCTTATATGAACAAAAAAAGGCGAAAACGATCTAGAAAACTCGTAATCAAAGTGTGATTACTTTCATTTTATGTTGCATGAAATTAGTTCTGTAGACTGACTCTGTGCGTGTTTCTCAGAACGAATACAACGCGCGATCAACCTGTATCAATGGGTGTCTAAACGCCACCTGTGCGACGGGAACGATATTTTTATTTTATGAAAAAAATAGATATAGAAAAACTGGGGACGACAGTCGGAGGAAATGACATATTTATTATGGTAGTAAAAACGAGAAGGAGAACAAGGAAAGGCGGCACTAATTCTCTTGTAGTTGCCAGTGTCGCAACCAATAACGAGATTTTGAAAACGCTGCAACCTGCAGGTCCATTGAGATAACGCGGACGTATTGTGTGTGACTCACGGACAAGTGGGAAAGCGCCATTTGTAAAATTCTGGCGCGCGCTTTCCGTAGCGCACTGCGTACCCCATGTTTCATACGCGGCAGTTAAGCTGGTGCACTCTGTTTAAATAGCGTTTCCGGCTCTGCTACGGCTGCTGTACCAGCACATTGCGATGCCGCATCATAGCCCAGAACGTTCTATAATCATTACATTTTAGGTGTCATAATTCAACTGAGAAGAGTAAATGGGAGATATAACAGTGCATGAAGAGTTTGACGGATCACTGAAAGACGTAAGTCGAAACAAGGCCCCGGGAGTACACAACATTCCATTAGAACTACTGATAGCCTTGGGAGAGCCAGCCCTGACAAAACTCTACCATCTGCTGAGCAAGATGTATGGCACAGTGGAAATACCCTCAGACTTCAAGAAGAATATTATAATTCCAGTCCCAAAGAAAGCAGGTGTTGACAGATGTGAAAATTACCAAACTGTCAGTTTAATATGGCACGGCTGCAAAATACTATCACGGAGTCCTTACAGACGAGTGGAAAATCTGATAGAAGCCGACCTTGCGGAAGATCAGTTTGGATTCCGCAGAAACGTTGGAACACGTGAAGCAATACTGAGCCTACGACTTATCTTAGAAAATAGATTAAGGAAAGGCAAACCTACGTTTCTAGCATTTGTAGACTTAGAGAAAGCTTTTGACAATGTTGACTGGAATATTCTCTTTCACACTCTGATGGTGGCAGGAATAAAATACAGGGAGCGAAAGGCTACTCACAGTTTGTACAGAAAGCAGATGGCAGTTATAATGGTCGAGGGACATGAAAGGGAAGCAGTGGTTGGGAAGGGAGTGAGACAGGCTTGTAGCCTCTCCCTGATGTTATTCAATCTGTATATTGAGCAAGCAGTAAAGGAAACAAAAGAAAAATTCGGAGTAGGAATTAAAATCCATGGAGAAGAAATAAAAACTTTGAGGTTCGCCTATGGCATTGTGATTCTGTCAGAGACAGCAAAGGACCTGGAAGAGCAGCTGAACGGAATGGACAGTGTCTTGAAGGGAGGGTGTAAGATGAACATCAACAAAAGCAAAACGAGGATAATAGAATGTAGTCGAATTAAGTCGGGTGATGCTGCGGGAATTAGATTAGGAAATGAGACGCTTAAAGTAGTAAATGAGTTTTGCTATTTGGGGACCAAAATAGCTGATGGTGTTCGAAGTAGAGAGGATATAAAATGTAGACTGGCAATGGCAAGGAAAGCGTTTCTGCAGAAAAGAAATTTGTTAACATCGAGTCTAGATTTTAGTGTAAGGAAGTCTTTTCTGAAAAGTATTTGTATGGAATGTAGTCATGTATGGAAGTGAAACATGGACGATAAATAGTTTGGACAAGAAGAGAATAAAGCTTTCGAAATGTGGTGCTACAGAAGAACGCTGAAGATTAGATGGGTAGATCACATAACTAATGAGGAGGTATTAAATAGAATTGGGGAGGAGAGAAATTTGTGGCACAACTTGACTAGAAGAAGGGATCAGTTGGTAGGATACATTCTGAGGCATCAAGAGATCACCAGTTTAGTACTGGAGGGCAGCGTGGAGGGTAGAAATCGTAGAGGGAGACCAAGAGATGAATGCACTAAACAGATTGAGAAGGATGTAGGTTGCAGTAGGTACTGGAAGATTAAGAAGCTTGCACAGGATAGAGTAGCATGGACAGCTGCATCAAACCAGTCTTCGGACTGAAGACCACAACAATAACAACTAACAGGTTAAGAGTGTGGCTGTGATTCGCTCGATTTGAGTTCCCGAGGTATCTATGTAATACTAACGTGCTATTCAAAACTACCGGTAACAAATGTAGTACCTCGCCTTTGAAACTCTTCGATGTCTTTCTTTAATGCGTCCTGGTGCGGTCGCAAGAACTCGAGCAGTACTGAAGAATGGGTCGTATTGTCCTACATTCGGTGTCCTTTATAGATGAACCACACTTTCCTACAATTTTCCCAAAAAAAAGCAGACCATTCGCCTTCGCCGGCCGCGGTGGCCTAGCGGTTCTAGGCACGCAGTCCGGAACCGCGCGACTGCTACGGTCGCAGATTCGAATCCTGCCTCGGGCATGGATGTGTGTGATGTCTTTAGGTTAGTTAGGTTTAAGTAGTTCTAAGATCTAGGGGACTGATGACCACAGTAGTTAAGTCCCATAGTGCTCAGAGCCATTTGAACCATTCGCCTTCCCCACTACAGCCCTTACATGCTCGTTCCATTTCACTTGTCTTAACGTACCTCTGCAATGCCTCTGCGACGTGGTTATCGTCACCGTTGGCTTCGCGGTGTTCCTGTGTACGAGTTGTGTACCAATGTTCAAATGTGTGTGAAATTTTATGGGACTTAACTGCTAAGGTCATCAGTCCCTAGGTTTGCACACTACTTAACCTAAATTATCCTAAGGACAAACACACACACCCACGCCCGCGGGAGGACTCGAACCTCCGCCGGGACCAGCCGCACAGTCTATGACTGCAGCGCCTAAGACCGCTCGGCTAATCCCGTGCGGCCAACAACAATTCAACTGTGGGTCGTTAATAATTATTGTGTGTTTAGTACGAAAGTAGAAAGCTTACAGAGCTGTAAGAAAAGTAGATGCACTACAGTGGATGGTTCAAATGGCTCTGAGCACTATGCGACTTAACTTCTGAGGTCATCAGTCGCTTAGAACTAATTAAACCTAACTAACCTAAGGACATTACACACATTCATGCCCGAGGTAGGATTCGAACCTGCGACCGTAGCGGTCGCTCGGCTCCAGACTGTAGCGCCTAGAAACGCACGGCCAATCCGGCCGGCACTACAGTAGATTCGTCAACATGGTACATAGACTGTCTTTCACGTTCCAGGTTTGGGTAATTACCAAATGAGTGGAAGTCGTAGCATGAGAACTATAGTTTGCTGTCACTTTCAAGTACAACTTAGCGCCGCCAAATACAATTTAAAATGCGACGTACGTACACACAACGCAATCTCACTCTGTAGCTCGTTTAAGGTCTCATCCATGATTTGATTCCAAAAATACATACGGATTTTCTATGGATCGAGTGCTTGCACAATTCTCCGAGAAGTTCACTTTGGAAAATCAGTTCACAGCTCCGATTCTCCAGCGCTCCACTTGGAATTTAGTTATTCGAAATAAAGTTACAGTTCACACATAAAACCCAGAATTTGTGCAATCTGTCGTTTACGTTCGGCTAATAACACTTTCCGACGCTGCACATGTATTAAATCTTACGATTACTCAGAATTAAAACATTTTTGTGAAGCTCAGTGCTAGCACGTCTGACCATCAGGAGAGATCGGCACTCAATCGTCTAGACACCAGATAGCGTTTCGCTCGCAGTTCAAATGCCCGTGGACGCACTATCTGCAGCGTGGAGTGACCGCGCGGTTTAAGGCGCCATGACACGGATTGTGCGGCCCTTCCCGCTGGAGGTCCTCGGGCATGGGTGTGTATGTTGTTCTTAACATTAGTTAGTTTAAGTAGGTTTATGTAGTGTGTAAGTCTAGGGACCCATGAACTCAGCAGTTTGGTCTCTTAGGAATTCATACAAATTTGAACATTTGACGCACTATCTGATGACTGGCTGAATCCAGTTTATTTAGTCTCTCGCCTTGTATCTTGCACTAGTCACATCATGAAAGAACTTTAGGCCAGTTCCATAAAATAATTTGTTCCGTAATACCAAATAAACTCTAATTAACCACCTCTTTGAATGACTAAATCGTTAATATGCTGTAAAGTCTTTAGTATTCAAGAAAAGTGATTTCAACATTACATTTTGATGTTTTTACACTAAACATCCTTCAGACAGAAGCTTTCGATTGTCGATATGTTACGCCACGGGGTTTCTTTAGTTATCGGTAGCACTTTCGTTGCAGTAAGCATTCTAAGAGCAGCTTGTGAGAGAATCGGTTGTTGGCTATACTATAAGAGCGGCCTGAAATACACTGTGAGGCACAGATAGAAAGAGACAGAGGATGATGAATTTTGGTATATGATTTGGAAAAAATTAATCGGACAAGTGAAGTTTATGGGGTAATGTTGCTGCACTGACTGCTTGCGCGTAATTGGTGTCATTGAAAAACGTAAAGTTTTACTGGAACTTTTTCTCAGAGTTCTTGTTCAGACAAGAGTAAGGAAAGTTATCAATTCACAGGGATTCCACTCTGGAGTTATAGATTTTACCACTCCTTTACCATTTTCAGTACTTAATCTTTGCTGAGTATGATTCGTAATAAAAGATAAATTTTGTAGAGATGATTGGAATAGTCAGAAAATGACTTTCAGTTTTTGCAGTACAGTTTTTCAAACGTTTGTTTCCATTTAATTATTTAGCAGCTTGAAAATCCATCACCGTCCTCTCACGAAAGATTTTCTGATGTTTTGTGTCGCCGCAATGCACTTTGGGAAACACAGTGATTGAAGCGTGAACTGCTTAGAACAGCTGCACGTCCTTGCATTGCGACATTTTTTTTCTTTTTAGTTAGCCTGCTTACTGCTGCGCTGCATATTTTATGTTCATCATTTCGAGCAGTACCGAGTTTTCGCTGCTACAGGTACGCCACAAAAATTTGTTCGGACCATTTACAGAACAGTTAGGACCCAGTGAAATCGTTCATAGTTAGGTGTTGCTTTTCAAAATTGTTAGCAGGTTCAGTGTAGGTAAAATTCAGTTATGATTACATTTCTTGTCAGACAGTTATTCTGACTGTGCAGTGTTACATTCGTGCGTCTGTTAGTCAGAATTTAGAAATTTGTAAGTCAGTCTTCAGTACGTAAACTCACAGGGCATTTTTAGAGAAACATTTTGGCAATTCATTCTTTCAAAATTCAGTTAGTAACTCTATGTATCATTTTCATTCTGTTAACTTTGGGTGTTTGAACTGCAAGTCACGTATTGTGACGTCAGGGACTGTAGAACTTCGCTGTACTGCACAACAGAATTTCACAGACCAGCTTATTTAATATACAGTTACGAGTTCTAATAACTCTGGCAAAGTTAATTAAAAATACAGTTATACAGTTTAAGTCTGGGAGACTCATTTTATCAGACAGCTTTTTTGTAATTAACAACACTTGTATTGTTCAGGACAAACAACTTATAAATAATAGCAGTTTATTTTACTTCAGTTTCAGTTCACGAAAATAAACAGCAAAAAAGTTACAGCAAGCTACTTCGTTTCCCAGTACCTTAAACTGGCGCCTTCCAGTTCATAAATTTCGACATTGTATCTGACTCACACACGATAAAGATTCATGTTGCCACGCTGTCATACACTCAGTTACGATCAATTCCAAACATTCAAATGCCACATACATACCGCACTTACTCTTTCATTCACTCAGGTAATAAAACGATTATAACTGACACTAGCTTAGATAAAATAATATGTCAATGAAGAATTATTATGTAAAAATATTATTACGTAAAATAAAGTAATTTACTGGACTCTGTTTTTTCTAGTTACTGGAAACTGGATATATCGTCAAACTTCTTGACTGATGTTTAGCTAATGCTTATGAACTTGTCAGGTAGTTACTAATTCGTGGATGTTCTAAATTCTGCGAATCAGTTATTTTGTATATCACTAAAACTACTGTAGATTTTAAGCTGAAATCAATATGGCTGGAAGCTGTTAACGCCACAGACTGTCGTAAAAAGTTTTATCATTTGTTGCTTGGAAAATATGTAATTTAACATATTATAATGTAAGTAGTACTATGAAAAAGAAGCACTAATTGAGATGGGAGTGAGACATAATTGTAGCATATTCCCGAACTTCTTCAACCTGTACATTGAACGAGCAGTAAAGGAAACCAAAGAAAAATCTGGAGAAGGAATCAAAGTTCCGGGAGAAGAAATAAAAACTTTGAGGTTTACCGACGGCATTTTACTTCTGTCAGAGACAGCAATGGACTTAGAAGAGCAATTAAACAAGATGGACAGTGTCTTGGAAGGTAGTATAAGGTGAACATCAACAAAAGCAAAACAAGGATAATGAAATGTAGTCGAATTAAATCAGGTGTTGTTGTTGTTGTTGTTGTTGCGATCTTCAGTCCAAAGACTGGTTTGATGCAGCTCACCATGGTACTCTATCTCTGTCAGCCTCTTCATCTCCCAGTACCTACTGCAACCTGCGTCCTTCTGAATCTGCTTACTGTATTCACCTCTTGGTCTCCCTCTGCGATTTTTACCTTCTACGCTTCCCTCCAGCAGTAAATTGGTGATCCCTTGATGCCTCAGAACATGTCCTACCAACCGATCCCTTCTTCTAGTCAGGTTGTACCGCAAATTTCTTTCCTCCCCAGTTCTATTCAGTACCGCCTCATTCGTTACGTGATCTACCCATCTAATCTTCAGCAGTCTTCTGTAGCACCACGTTTCATAAGCTTTTATTCTCTTCTTGTCTGAATTACTTATCGTCCATGTTTCACTTCCGTACGTGCCTACACTACACACAAATACTTTCAGAAAGGACTTCATGACACATAAATATATACTCGATGTTGCCAAATTTCATTTCTTCAGAAATGCTTTTCTTGCAATTACCAGTCTGCTTCCCTACTTTGACCATCATCAATTAATTTGGCTCCCAAATAGCAAAATTCATCTACTATTTTAAGTGTGTCATTTCCTTATCTAATCTCCTCGGCATCATCTGATTTAATTAGACTGTATTTAATTATCAGGTGATACTGAGGGTATTAGATTAGGAAGCAAGGCACTTAAAGTAGTGGATGAATTTTGCTATTTGAACAGTAAAATAACTGATGATGGCAGGAAGGGAGAGGATATAAAATGTAGACTGGCTATGGAAAGAACAGCATTTCTGAAGAAGAGAAATTTCTTAACGTCGAATGTAGATTTAAATGTTAGAAAGTCTTTTTTGAGAGTGTTCATCGCGAATGTAGTGTATGGAAATGAAACATCGACAACAAAGAGTTTAGACAAGAAAAGAATACAAGCTTTTGAAGAACGCTGAATTTTGGATAGGTAGATCGCGTAACTAATGAAGAGATAGTGAACAGAATTGGAGAGAAAAAAATTAGAGCACAACCTGACTAGAATAGGGACCTAGTGATAGGACATATTGAGAAAATTGAAGGGATCACTAATTTAGTATTGAAAGGAAGTGAGTGTGTGTACGTGGTTGGGGGTGGGGCTGGGATGGGGGGTAAAATCATAGAAGGAGACGAAGATATGAATTCAGTAAGCAGATTCAGAAGGATGTAAGCTGCAGTAATACTTCAGAGATGAGGAAGACTGCACACGATAGAGTAGCGTAGAGAGCTGCATCAAACCAGTCTTTTGACTGAAGACAACAACAACAGTATTTGGTCGCTTGCAAGATATCAATGTAGCTCATAAAGGCGGCTGGGTTACGCAGGTAACATGTGTTGGATTGAATCAGCATCAACCCGAACTGAAATCCTTAAAATCTGCAGAACATACTCTGGTGTCAAAAATTAAAGCAACAAATGGAAATTTTGGAATGTTGCGTTTATTTTGCCTTAAAACAATATAGACAGGTGATAGTAAAGTAGAAACAATGTAAAACATACAGAAACGTAAAAACCTCCAACACGCATAACGACAGACAAAAATGTTCTTCGTATTTTCCAACGTAACGGATTTGCACACAGATCCCGACAACTGGTTAATGTCCTCAGTATGGGGTGTGACCACGTCTGGCAACAATTCAGGGTATGAAGACCACGGGCCATGTTGTGAACAACGCCCGTTCCTCCTGCAGAGATGCTCGAAAGTCTTGGAGAGTGGTTGGTGGAAGCTGACGTGATGTAATCCGTCTCCCCGTGCATCCCAAACATGCTCTATGGGATTCAAATCGGGACAGTGAGCAGACCACGCCATGGGCGCAATATGTTCCATTTCCACGAAAACATCAACCACGCATGCTCTATGAGGTCGACCATTATCGTCCATCAATACGACGTCTGGGCCCAAAGCACCTCGCAACAACCGCACGTGAGGTACCAAGATCTTGTCGCCATACCTGACAGCAGTTAAACATTTCCAATCCACCCGTATAATTTCGTGGTCAGCATAATCCTTGCCCACGCCATTGTGCCATGCAGAAACGTTCAGTTAAATTTGGATGAGGGGTGATTGGCGCACAATAATTACGTATATTTTGGTAGAAGGCACGATTTTTCATGTATATCTGCAAGCAAGGCTGGTGGTTGGTCATGGTTGGAAAGCAGTCATGCAGTGTGAGAGGTTTTATGTTTTCTCTCCCACGTCGCAACATAATTGATTAAACATGACAAAATATTTGAGAGTAGGAAATTGTTAAACTTGTTTATAATATTATTATTGGTGAGAACTTGTGAGATCTGCTGCAATTGGCCAGCGAGAGTGTGACGCTGGCAGAACCAGCTAAGTTTCATAGAGTAAAAGTCGGAACACACTTGCTGCAGGGACATCAAAGAACAGAGCTGCTCCATGTCTTGGCAGAGAACTGTAGAGGGGGCTGTCTCCGACTTGGACAAAAGTACAGAGGGCGAGCTGGACTCGGAATATCCAGCCGCAGCTGCAGCGATTTTTTACACTCGTAACAGTAAGTTCGTGCAATCGATGCAGTCACCAAATCGAGGAGGTCGTGGATGTCCTTAATTTGCGTCATAGTTTCATTGTGCAGATTTAACAGTGGGAGCCACCTATTGCATCCATCATACGCTTTGCAGAAGTATTGGTGTTCGTTCTTGCTTTTTCCAGGAAACCAAAAAATGGTTCAAATGGCTCTGAACACTACGGGACATCAGTCCCCTAGAACTTAGAACTACTTAAACCTAACTAACCTAAGGACACCACACACATCCATGCCCGAGGCAGGATTCGAACCTGCGACCGTAGCGGTCGCGCGGTTCCAGACTGTAGCGCCTAGAACCGATCGGCCAATACGGCCGGCTCCATGAATCTTTCTTCAAACCACGAATCATTTTCACAGTCATTAGACATATTCGGAAAACTGTTTCATGTGTCCACCCACCCATCCCAAGGCTGTAGTCCATATCTGCAACCTCTTGTTCACTTATTAAATGTTTATGCCCTTAACCCACTGGATAAATAATTTCGTCTCATGTTTTACAACAATGAACCAAATTTCGATTGTACTTTGATGAATCCCTCCATAAATATAGCTGTTTGAGGTGTGATCCCTACATTCTTATGCTTAATTTTCTTTTAACAAGTCATTGTCCATCGTGCGACATTATTTCTCTTAAATATGTACGCCACCAGGGATCAGATTTTTTGCATCTTAGTGGTATGCTAAGCAGCTCAGTTGACATCTCAAAACTGTATGTTTATGAGAGGTGTGGATGAAATTTATGTCACCACACCTGATGACTATCTGTCGAGGAAACTTGATTTTTACCTCGACCGTACATCTTACACTGCCTGGTACCCTGCGGTCTGCATCTATGTATAGTGTAGTTTCAGTTTCGTGGGTAATCACTGTGTTGCCTGACAAGGGGTTACATCGCGTTCTCGAAGGGAATTCAGATATAGTGAGTCCCATGCACTGCTCAACACTAATAGTCTCCCAATGTTTCCCTTCCAGGGAGATACTAGTATTGGCAGGACTCGTCTTACCACACTGGACGAGGCACCGTAGAGGATGCTTTCCGTTTCACAACTGCGCATGTTTTAGTAAGTTTCATAGGTACGACCTATACGTTATCCTAAAAGGCTCCATTGTGGAATAGACAGCCCGTCACCTCAGACCAGGGCCGCAACTGTATCCAGATCTCTGCCACAGAGCCGCCAGTTCAGGGTATTTAAGAGCAGGCTCCTATCACGGGGCGTCTCCAATATTCACCACCTGTGAATATGCTCGAAGTAGTTATGTAAGTTACAATCGAAGACACTGGATACGCCCCCACCTAAGCTTAGGGAGCGGGAGTCCAACCAGACCGTGATGATACTGCTGTGGAGAAACTGGTTATCTGCTGGAAACATTTATACACACACAGTGTGGTGTCACTACAAGACACCACACTTGCTAGGTGGTAGCCTTTGAATCGGCCGAGGTCCGTTGGTATACGTCGGACCCGCGTGTCACCACTATCAGTGATTGCAGACCGAGCGCCGCCAGACGGCAGGTCTAGTCTAGAGAGGCTCCCTAGCACTCGCCCCAGTTGTACAGCCGACTTTGCTAGCGATGGATCACTGCCTACGTACGCTCTCATTTGCAGAGACGATAGTTTAGCATAGCCTTCAGCTACGTCATTTGCTACGACCTAGCAAGGCGCCGTATTCAGTAATTAGAATGAATTCTGAACAGACAATATTGTGAATCATGTGCCGTCAAGAGCGATGTTTATCATTAATGGATTAAAGTTAAGTATCAAACTAATTACGTCCGCCTTCTGAATTCTAATTCCTTGTCATGTTACAGACCTCACGTCAGTATAGTTCTTCCCTCTTCACGCCAGCCTTCGTGAGGTAAAACGCGTGCATTTCGGCCTCCATTAGTAACACGGTGTTGGCTCTTCTGCCAACACAAGACACAGTAACTTTTGTATTTCTTCAGAGGACACTTCAAATGTTCGGAACACGACTTTAGCATCAATGTGACAATATGTAATTAAAGGCTGAGAGTGGAAACGCTAAACTAAAAAGGATCAACGTCCCAGAATTTAAATCCAATATGTGGTTAGTTGAATGGGCAGGATTCTGTATGCCCAAAATGCTACATAGCGACGAATAATGGAGTACCTCATCCAAATGATGGATGATGTACATCATTGACTCCTAGTTGACCAATTGCTAGTCTTAGCCAGAGAGCTGCGCGGTCTAGGGCGCCTTTCCAAGGTTCGCGCGCTTCCCCCCGTCGGAGGTTCGAGTCCTCCCTTGGGCATGTGTGTTTGTGTGTTTGTGTTTGTATGTGTTTGTGTGTGTGTGTGTGTGTGTTTGTTTGTTTGCGTTTGTGTGTTTGTTTGTGTGTGTGTTCGTTTGTTTGTGTGTTTGTTTGTGTGTGTGTTTGTGTTTGTTTGTGTGTAATTTACTTTAAGCTAGATTAAGTAGTGTGTATGCCTAGGAACCGATGACCTCAGCAATTTGGTTCCATAGGAACTTACCACAAATTTCCTTAGCCAGACTCAGTCCAGTGTTCACAGATTTAGGTCAATAGATTCTGTAACATAGCATCTCATAAACTTTTAAGCTTGCTACTGCTTTTTCAACTGTTCCAATTTCGCACCCGGTTTCTGCCCTGACATATACCCCCAGACACTAAATATGAGACATTAATACCTCCGCAAAGTACAACGTAATAGGCAGTTACTCGGAAGCAGCACATCTGAGTACTGGACTAAACATTAAGTGTAGGCCTCATACCACACAGCCTCAAAAGATGTCGGTACCGAGCTTCATAGTCACAATTTGTGCAGTACAAATATGTCTGTCATGTGTTGCCTACACTACCTCATAACCTGAGCTTGTGTTACGAAATCAGTTATTCTGAACTTGGGGGACTACGACCACAACCATAGATGGAAACATAAAAGACCAAAAGACATACTTGTAAGGACCTAACATCTCTGGCCAAGCATACGCAAACATAACGGGACAGGCGAGCCCCTGCTAATTAGACGCCATTACTCGATATCCAGCTGAAACACACTGCCGAATAACTGGCACCACACAGGGAAGCTGTACCGTACACTGAATGCAGACAAGCGCAACACATCCCCAACACAGTGAGATGATCTATGGCCGATCTCCCACTACTGTATAACGATCTTGATTCTTCCAGGAATGTAGCAGCTGCAGCAACTGGGACACATCGCCATCGCATGTCACGGTAATGATGCATGATACCCATACTAACAAATCCAACCTCGCATGAACTATCGTAGCTAGTAAGCCACTACTACTCTTACTACCCATCCCACTGTCGCAGAGGTTTTTTTCCACGGCACGAGCCATGGCACTTTTTTCCCTCTGCTCTTCAAATCACTACCCTCACTCGCGTTTCGTCCACTATCACCTGATGGACCGTGTTAATACGTAGTCGTACCCAGACGCCCGGACAACATCACAGCCCAGCATCCTGTGATCCACTTACTAGATAACTAACATGTTTACGGAGGTGACAGTAGAACTTTTGGTTTGGTCACCACGTTAGTGCGGGCGTGGAGGGGCCCCATCTCTAAAAGTACACTCCTGGAAATGGAAAAAAGAACACATTGACACCGGTGTGTCAGACCCACCATACTTGCTCCGGACACTGCGAGAGGGCTGTACAAGCAATGATCACACGCACGGCACAGCGGACACACCAGGAACCGCGCTGTTGGCCGTCGAATGGCGCTAGCTGCGCAGCATTTGTGCACCGCCGCCGTCAGTGTCAGCCAGTTTGCCGTGGCATACGGAGCTCCATCGCAGTCTTTAACACTGGTAGCATGCCGTTACAGCGTGGACGTGAACCGTATGTGCAGTTGACGGACTTTGAGCGAGGGCGTATAGTGGGCATGCGGGAGGCCGGGTTGTCGCCAGTGGTCGGTGGAAGGTGCACGTGCCCGTCGACCTGGGACCGGGCCGCAGCGACGCACGGATGCACGCCAAGACCGTAGGATCCTACGCAGTGCCGTAGGGGACCGCACCGCCACTTCCCAGCAAATTAGGGACACTGTTGCTCCTGGGGTATCGGCGAGGACCATTCGCAACCGTCTCCATGAAGTTGGGCTACGGTCCCGCACACCGTTAGGCCGTCTTCCGCTCACGCCCCAACATCGTACAGCCCGCCTCCAGTGGTGTCGCGACAGACGTGAATGGAGGAACGAACGGAGACGTGTCGTTTTCAGCGATGAGAGTCGCTTCTGCCTTGGTGCCAATGATGGTCGTATGCGCGTTTGGCGCCGTGCAGGTGAGCGCCACAATCAGGACTGCATACGACCGAGGCACACAGGGCCAACACCCGGCATCATGGTGTGGGGAGCGATCTCCTACACTGGCCGTACACCTCTGGTGATCGTCTAGGGGACACTGAATAGTGCACGGTACATCCAAACCGTCATCGAACCCATCGTTCTACCATTTCTAGACCGGCAAGGGAACTTGCTGTTCCAACAGGACAATGCACGTCCGCATGTATCCCGTGACACCCAACGTGCTCTAGAAGGTGTAAGTCAACTACCCTGGCCAGCAAGATCTCCGGATCTGTCCCCCATTGAGCATGTTTGGGACTGGATGAAGCGTCGTCTCACGCGGTCTGCACGTCCAGCACGAACGCTGGTCCAACTGAGGCGCCAGGTGGAAATGGCATGGCAAGCCGTTCCACAGGACTACATCCAGCATCTCTACGATCGTCTCCATGGGAGAATAGCAGCCTGCATTGCTGCGAAGGGTGGATATACACTGTACTAGTGCCGACATTGTGCATGCTATGTTGCCTGTGTCTATGTGCCTGTGGTTCTGTCAGTGTGATCATGTGATGTATCTGACCCCCGGAATGTGTCAATAAAGTTTCCCCTTCCTGGGACAATAAATTCACGGTGTTCTTATATCAGTTTCCAGGAGTGTAGTTTACCATGACGCTGTCTCCACCGCTGTACAACTCAAAGAATCACATTACAGTCGTCTTACCTGGATTGCTGTAAATTTCTTACAGAAGGTAAATGCAAGCACTATCAGCATGCTAAGTGTAATCTCTGAGCAGATTTCAATATAAATGGACGGAACCACACTTCGTATGAAACAAATATTACGTAGTCTAACATGGAGTGAGGTTCACGTGGTAGAATTTGTCAACGAGAGGAAGGTGAAGATAGCGGATTTGCGAGGTCCAAAGAAATCAAAAATCAAAATAATGCTTGAATAAATCTGATACAGAAAGTCAACCATTATGGTGAAAGTAAAATATCTTATTAGCACAGTTAGTATCAAATCCAAACATCTCGGTACAACATTATGTGAGAAATAATTTAGAGACTGTTTATGAATAGCCCTGTCAATGACAATATATTTATAAGACACTTGTATTTAGAGATGGCTAACTCATGGACAGATACAGATTTCCCCATGTTATGACGCAATAAGGAACGAGAACAAAGGTGCATTACCTACACAGGTCCAAATGCAAAATGCATCGGGGAAAAGAATGCATTACCTAACTTCAACACTCTCGCAATTTCATTAATAAGACCAGAATGCACGCAGCTTGCTGCAGTCACACCATTCTGATCGAATGTCGCCATACAAAATACACAAGACATGAGTCTGAATCACTCTTGCTCTCGTTTGCTACCCAGGCTGAGAGACAAGGGAGAAAGTGCCTCATAGTTTCAAAGGGCGTTAGGCGACCAACAGAACTGCGTTTGCCCAGTGTTCTGATTAGCTAGCACAGATCAAAGCTCTAGCGTTGCTACAAGAGATGGCTGCTCGTTCCTGTTTGTTAAGATATACCGTTTCTGCAGACAGAGATGGATTGTGACTGATCGTCTGTGAGTCAACAAGTGTGTTACACATAGTGCGCTCCTGAGCGTATTTTGACAGTCACTTGCGACACAGTGGCCACCACTCAGTGCATGCTGATATAAATAACGACAGATTTTGAAATCCCCTTTTATAATCTGTATTGGTCTGTAATACTTGAGTATCTCAACACCCAAATACCGGTACCAAATCTCAGTGATAACTGTAGTGGCGCAAATATAAATTACGGAACCAGACCCCCAAGGTGATTAATTTTCCGAAGAGTGGTCTCAATAGTTTTTTGGTATAGCAATTGACTCCATTTTAAAACAGAAAGTTATACAAAGTTTGAAGCAATGCTCGCTTACGCCAGTAACCTACATGAGTTTGAAATTGGAGACTTCAGGGTGGAGATGGAGGGGAGGGCTTACAGTTTTGTGACAGCAAAGGTTAATACACTACTGGCCATTAAAATTGCTACACCAAGAAGAAATGGAGATGATAAACTGGTATTCATTGGACACATATATTATACTAGAACTCACATGTGATTACATTTTCACGGAGTTTGGGTGCATAAATCCTGAGAAATCAGTACCCAGAGCAACCACTTCTGGCCGTAATAACGTCCTTGATACGCCTGGGCATTGAGTCGAACATAGCTTGGATGGAGTGTACAGGTACAACTGCCCATGCAGCTTCAACACGATACCACACTTCATCAAGAGTAGTGCCTGGCGTATTGTGACGAGCCACTTGCTCGGCCACCATTGACCAGACGCTTTCAGTTGGTGAGAGATCTGGAGAATGTGCTGGCCAGGGCAGCAGTCGAACATTTTCTGTATCCAGAAAGGCACGTACAGGACTTGCAACATGCGGCGCGCATTATCCTGCCGAAATGTAGGGTTTCGAAGGAATCGAATGAAGTGTAGAGCTACGGGTCGTAACACATCTGGAATGTAACGTCCGCTGTTCAAAGCGGCGGCAGTGCGAACAAGAGATGACCGAGACGTGTAACCAATGGCACCCCATACCATCACGCCGGTGATACACCAGTATGGCGATGACGAATACACGCTTCCCTGAGGGATGAAGTAGTGAAGGCAGCAGAGGATAAAGTAGGTAAAAAGACGAGGGCTGCTAGAAATCCTTGGGTAACAGAAGAAATATTGAATTTAATCGATGAAAGGAAAAAATATAAAAATGCAGTAAATGAAGCAGGCAAAAAGGAATACAGACGTCTCAAAAATGAGATCGACAGGAAGTGCAAAATGGCTAAGCAGGGAAGGCTAGAGGACAAATGTAAGGATGTAGAAGCTTATCTCACTAGGGGTAAGATAGATACTGCTTACAGGAAAATTAAAGAGACCTTTGGAGAGAAGAGAACCACCTGTATGAATATCAAGAGCTCAGATGGCAACCCAGTTCTAAGCAAAGAAGGGAAGGCAGAAAGGTGGAAGGAGTATATAGAAGGTTTATACAAGGGTGATGTACTTGAGGACAATATTATGGAAATGGAAGAGATGTAGATGAAGACGAAATGGGAGATACGATACTGCGTGAAGAGTTTGACAGAGCACTGAAAGACCTGAGTCGAAACAAGGCCCCCGGAGTAGACAACATTCCATTAGAACTACTGACGGCCTTGGGAGAGCCAGTCATGACAAAACTCTTCCAGCTGGTGAGCAAGATGTATGAGACAGGCGAAATACCCTCAGACTTCAAGAAGAATATAATAATTCCAATCCCAAAGAAAGCAGGTGCTGACAGATGTGAAAATTACCGAACTATCAGTTTAATAAGTCACAGCTGCAAAATACTAACGCGAATTCTTTACAGACGAATGGAAAAACTGGTAGATGCGGACCTCGGGGAGGATCAGTTTGGATTCCGTCGAAATGTTGGAACACGTGAGGCAATACTGACCTTACGACTTATCTTAGAAGAAAGAGTAAGAAAAGGCAAACCTACGTTTCTAGCATTTGTAGACTTAGAGAAAGCTTTTGACAAAGTTGACTGGAATACTCTTTTTCAAATTCTAAAGGTGACAGGGGTAAAATACAGGGAGCGAAAGGCTATTTACAATTTGTACAGAAACCAGATGGCAGTCATAAAAGTCGAGGGGCATGAAAGGGAAGCAGTGGTTGGGAAAGGAGTGAGACAGGGTTGTAGCCTCTCCCCGATGTTATTCAATCTGTATATTGAGCAAGCAGTAAAGGAAACAAAAGAAAAATTTGGAGTAGGTATTAAAATTCATGGAGACGAAGTAAAAACTTTGAGGTTCGCCGATGACATTGTAATTCTGTCAGAGACGGCAAAGGACTTGGAAGAGCAGTTGAACGGAATGGACAGTGTCTTGAAAGGAGGATATAAGATGAACATCAACAAAAGCAAAACGAGGATAATGGAATGTAGTCAAATTAAATCGGGTGATGCTGAGGGAATTAGATTAGGAAATGAGACACTTAAAGTAGTAAAGGAGTTTTGCTATTTAGGAAGTAAAATAACTGATGACGGTCGAAGTAGAGAGGATATAAAATGCTGACTGGCAATGGCAAGGAAAGCGTTTCTGAAGAAGAGAAATTTGTTAACATCGAATATAGATTTATGTATCAGGAAGTCGTTTCTGAAAGTATTTGTTTGGAGTGTAGCCATGTATGGAAGTGAAACATGGACGATTACTAGTTTGGACAAGAAGAGAATAGAAGCTTTCGAAATGTGGTGCTACAGAAGAATACTGAAGATAAGGTGGATAGATCACGTAACTAATGAGGAAGTATTGAATAGGATTGGGGAGAAGAGAAGTTTGTGGCACAACTTGACTAGAAGAAGGGATCGGTTGGTAGGACATGTTTTGAGGCATCAAGGGATCACAAATTTAGCGTTGGAGGGCAGCGTGGAGGGTAAAAATCGTAGAGGGAGACCGAGAGATGAGTACACTAAGCAGATTCAAAAGGATGTAGGTTGCAGTAGGTACTGGGAGATGAAGCAGCTTGCACAGGATAGAGTAGCATGGAGAGCTGCATCAAACCAGTCCCAGGACTGAAGACAACAACAACAACAATGTGCGTTCACCGCGATGTCGCCAAACACGGATGCGACTATCATGACGCTGTAAACAGAACCTGGATTCATCCAAAAAAATGACGTTTTGCCATTCGTGCAACCAGGGTCGTCGTTGAGTACACCATCGGAGGCGCTCCTGTCTGCGATGCAGCGTCAATGCTAAACGCAGCCATGGTTTCCGAGCTGTTAGTCCACGCTGCTGCTAATGTCGTCGGACTGTTTGTGCACATGGTTGTTTTGCAACCGTCCCCATCTGTTGACTCAGGGATCGAGACGTGGCTGCACGATACGTTACAACCATGCGTATAACATGCCGTTCATCTCGACTGTTAGCGATACGAGCCCTTTGGGATCCAGCACGGCGTTCCGTATTAGCCTCCTGAACCCACCGATTCCTTATTCTGCTAACAGTCATTGGATCTCGACCAACGCGAGCAGCAGTGTCGCGATGCGATTAACCGGTATCACGATAGGCTACAATCCGACCTTTATCAAAGTCGGAAACGCGATTGTACGCATTTCTCCCCCTTACACGAGGCAACGCCGGTCAACTGCTGTTTGTGTATGAGAAATCGGTTGGAAACTTTCCTCATGTCAGCACGTTGTAGGTGTCGCCACCGGCGTCAACTTTGTGTGAATGCTCTGAAAAACTAATCTTTTGCATATAACAGCATCTTCTTCCTGTCGGTTAAATTTCGCGTCTGTAGCACGTCATCTTAGTGGTGTAGCAATTTTAATGTCAGTAGTGTACATTTCGGAGCTAGACGTAAAATACGAAATCTGGCATACTAAATCTTGTACCAGAGAAAATGATACTTTTCATGAGGAAGTTGCATTTTTTAAGCTGTGCAATGGTCGGTGGTGAGTGACCCTGTTGGATGTAGAAGAACGAAGTCCAGAGCACGGTCGTGAGGGCCTGTCAGGCGCCGTGAGTGCTACTGGGAAAGCATTAGAGAGGTAGACATTTACAAATTTATGAGCTGTAGTTTAGAAATGACTTTTCTTCTACAGAGCAGCAGCGAGGAGAGCAGCGGATGCAGCAAGCAGTCTGTTGAGGCCATTGACGTTATCACTTCAGTTCTTACAGCAGGGTAGCCAACACAACTTTTTATTTATTCAGTCGTATGGCTCACATGCAATTTAATAATACAGGTATATAACATTAGTGTATGTATATAACAAGAACATGAAAATAGAAAACCACATGTAAAAGTAACTGAATGTCGATATCTATGGTTCTAATCCATATAAGAGCGGTGTAATCAGCTTTCATGAGGTGACTCCAACTCCCCTGACAGGAACAGAAGGGACATTCATCTCTCATGTGCTTGGCTGTCTGGTTCGGAGCCCCACAGGAGACTCTGTAGCACCCTATTTGTAAAGAGTCTCTGTGCACCGTCCGTTCCCAGGTCGAGCTCTCTTCAGTTTGACCCATACTTTCCTGTCGAGCTCTGTGCCAGCAGCATCTTAGTTGTTCTTTCGGAACCACTCACGCTCTTCAGGATTTTCAATAAGTTGACATTTCTGATCCCACAGCTCTTTCATCCCGGTATTACTGGCATCTAGCTGTTCTGCTAGCCAACTTGCGTCAAGCGTTACCTGTTCAGTGGCGACGCCCAACAGCTCGACAACACATTTGCTTGGCCCACACTCAAGGATTTCGCAAGGAGTGCCCTGGTAAGTTTCCAGTAGCTCTGCAGAGCATGTCGATGGTGGCGCAGCATTACGGCACGGGCTCTCCGGTAGAGGACGGCCCTTGGTCACTAGTGTCTGCTCACAGAAGTGAGTCGGGGGACAGCAGCTGCTTGTGCACCTGTCAAGTACAGTTACAGTGTGATTGCAAGCACCATCAGTTTTGTCCTCCATTGTGGTGGAAGGCTTCATGTCTTCACATAAGCGGATGAGAGGTTGGCAGCTCACATCGGCAAAGTCCAGCAGACTAGCTGCACCTACATTACGTCGGGAAGTCTTCCGTTCCGATCCGGTCCGGTGAAGGGCCATTAACGCTCTCCCGCGTCGTCCG
This sequence comes from Schistocerca gregaria, assembly GCF_023897955.1. Lineage (NCBI taxonomy): Eukaryota > Metazoa > Arthropoda > Insecta > Orthoptera > Acrididae > Schistocerca > Schistocerca gregaria. The sequence goes on along the minus strand of NC_064923.1, from coordinate 74,845,953 downwards.
ACGTGAATGACTACACTGGGTCCGAGCCGATCCGGCAACGGCGCGCAGCCGTCGCACGTGAGACGGGGAGTGATTACACTGAAGTCAACCTAGTGTACTATCGTCCTTTATGAGTTTCCGCATTGTACTCAGTTACACACTGTAGGGCAGCAGTTGCAGTTATTGAGAAGTTATCGTGAGTGATTCGGATCATAATTTTATGTGTTGGTTGCTGCTAGACGTAGCAAAAGGACTTGGGTGCTTCGTTTTAACGAAGAGACATCTCCAGGGGAGTTTTTTACAGCTTGCCAGTCACTGCTAAATTTTCCAGATAAGTTCAAAGACTACTACCGCATGTCTATACAAACGTTTGACTATACAAAAAAAATGGTTCAAATGGCTCTGAGCACTATGGGACTCAACAGCTTAGGTCATAAATCCCCTAGAACTTAGAACTACTTAAACCTAACTAACCTAAGGACATCACACACACCCATGCTCGTAACAGGATTCGAACCTGCGACCGCGGTTCCGGACTGCAGCGCCAGAACCGCACGGCCACCGCGGCCGGCGTTTGACTATACTCTTGAAGGCATAAGAGACGATATAACTGGCCATTCCAACTTCAGGGAATGTATCACTCCAGAAGAAAAACTTACTATCATAATCAGATAAGTCAACGTTAAAAGCAGCTTATAGCCTTTTTGTTATTTTGAGTGGCATAACTGGTCAAATAATATTAGAATATTATGAATAAATTCTGGCATCAGTTACAATAAAATATATTTGTTAACAGAGATATATATTTGTTAACGTTCCTTCACGGTAATATTAGATATTATTAGAAAATAAGCAACTATTAACAAGTATCTATGTATGATCTGAAAATCACAATGAAACAATTGTTTGGTTCACGACTTACAAATATCAGCCTTGAATTTGATGAGAAAATTGTGGAAAATAAACGTCTAATTTATACATAAGACATATTAACAGTAAGAATAGGGATAGCCCATTAAAATGAATTGCCATCAGATTGTTGGGCAGGAGGACACATTTGATGTACACTCACAAAGGAAGAGGAATGTTGGGCATAATTAGATGCACCTGGTGATGGGTAATGTTAGGGTAGCAACGACATGGTAAAGGACATCCAGTGTGTGCCTATATAAAACTTGAGGATCTCTCATCATTTTTGAAGTTGTCAGCTTCAAAGGCATCGTGACGTCCTCCAAGATTTTCGTACGTAGTATCATTTTCTCCTGTTGATCCAGTTGTTTGATTAATGGCAGTAAACTTATGAGATGGAGTAGTCGTCATCATGTTGATATTTCTGTTTTCGGGAAACATGTTGCTCAAATATGTCGATCTTTCTTTTCTCTATGTCCAGTACATGTGAATCATAATCATATTTTTTCATATGACTTCTGATCTGTTTCTGTCTGCTTTCACAGAAGACGACATAGGAGCAGACACCTCTCGTTCTTCTGAAGAGAGACACATTACACGCTACGGTGGCAGGTTCGAATCCTGCCTCGGGCATGAATGTGTGTGATGTCCTTAGGTTAGTTAGGTTTAATTAGTTCTAAGTTCTAGGCGACTGATGACCTCAGAAGTTAAGTTGCATAGTGCTCAGAGCCATTACACCATCATTTGTACTTGTCTCACTTACTGTGGTGGGACTTCGATAACTTGTAGAAGGCTCATTCTTTTTCTCTGTGGCAGGCAAGTTTCCTGAGAAAGGCCGACGTGTTATGATGTCAATCAAAAACAGCATGCTTTTTAAATGGGACCATTATCGGATGCAGTAGCTTCCTGACCGCTCTTGGAGTCATGTTGTATTTTATATTTTTTCCTTAAAGGCTCTCGCAAATTCTGCCACGTTATCCGAACCTGTTCAATTGAAAAAGGAAACGTAAATCTCACAAAATCAGCACAGAAGGTGTATTCCGTTCTTGGAACAAAAGTTCTGTTATTGTTTATGCATGTTCAAGATTCCTAAAACATCTCTAACAAAGGCTACCCACATTATTTGAGTAATATTCCATTATCATTTCACTCTTTCAGATACTTAGCAACAGGGATGTCTTTTCGGTCCTTGGGCCCAACATTTCGACTGAGTAATTATACAGTAGGTAAATGTGTCTCGGCAGTTGTGGATGCAATGTATCCGTTCCTGATCCAAAATTTTTTGAAGAAATAGTGAGAGGATTCCACGAGCGGTGGAATTTTGTTCATGCAGTTAGATGCATTGATGGCAAGCATATCCGAATTAAATGTCCAAAACAAAGTGGAACTAAGTTTTTTAACTACAAAATTTTTTTAACAGTTTTACAAGGTGTTGCGGACTACCGCTATTGATTTATTTTTATAGGTGTGGAAGGTTCTGGAAAACAGAGTGATAGAGGAACGTTTTCGGCTTCTACATTGTCTGCATTCTTGGAGAACTGTCATGCTACGCTACCGCAATTACTACAGATATGCCGTTTGTCTTGCTTGGAGATGATGCATACCGTTTGAAAACTTACCTCATGGAACATTATTCCAAACGACACCTCTCACACGAAGAAAAAGTTTTCAATTACAGGCTGGCGAGGGCTAGAAGATGTATGGAGTGTGCTTTCGGTATCGTGACTGCCAAGTTGCGTTTACTGGGAAAATGTATTGAAACAGAACGTGGCAAAGCAGAGAGGATACTGAAATGTATTTGCTTCCTGCACAACACAATTATTGACTTTTTTAACTCAGCAAGTTTAGAAGAAGACGCCAGTGCGTCACCAAGTCAAGAAAGTGGTTCATCAAGAACGTTCAACAGACCGTCGCAACAGGCTCATATTATCGGAGAGAAATTCAAGTCATGCTTCAATGGGATTGGCTCCGATCCGTGGCAAAACGAACGCATCGAGTAGTATTTTAGCAATTAAAAACTTATTTATTTTTGACAGTTTCATAAAAAATATGTTAAAATTAATATGATTTAAATTAGTACTGATACGTAGCAACATGTACTGATTTGAAAGCAAGCAGTAAAACGGTTGCAACATAATTTAGATATTTACCTTTGACTGGAAATTTCTCCCCAATAGATTCCCACAGTTCTTGCTTAATACCCCGGTTATGACAGCCTTTAATCCGCTAGTTTCACAAGCGAGGCTCATTCCTCGCGAGATGAATCAGGAATTCCTTTTCGATCATGCCGTCCGTGGTGCACCGCCGGACTGGAAACAAACATGTTTGGTCGGCGTATCCGGCAGTCCGGCACCGGACGGCGTAGTACGGCGCTTCTCCCTCCAATGTAGGCACCTGCATTAGCCGGACCGGATCGGAACGGAACGGACGACTTCCGGATGCAATGCAGGTGCAGCCTAAAGTGGCTCAGGAAACGCAGTATTTACAGCTGTCTGTCACAGGCAATGACCTTAAGTCTTGCTGTGGATCACCGAATATGGTCTGAGGATTTATGGGTTCGTCACTGGTCTTAACCACTCGTAGGTGAGCCGTAGTAAAAACTGCTGTTTTGAAGAGCGCGCCGCAGCGCGTAGTGTAAAGCAGTCGCCGTCCAATGCTGGCGGTGGCGTCGCTGTAGCAATCGCAGCTTTGGTGTCTCCCTCTGGTGGGAAAGGGGAAAGGTTGCCTGTTCACGTGCATTTAAGGGGGCCTTTGAGCTCGGAAGAGACACCCCTTCCCTGACACCCTCAGTAAGGCCAGTCACTTTGCCTCCTACCTGTCTGATGTCTTTTCCATCCCCGATGATCCCCAGTTCGATTACTCCCTCTTCCCGGATGTCCGCGATCGAACTGACACCTCTGTCCCTCCCCTCGCACCTGGTTTCCAGTACTTGGACAACATTACACACACGGAACTCAGTGCCCCTATCACTACACAGGACCTCATTGCTACACTCCGCACTAAACGCAACGCCGCTCCTGGTCACGATCGTGTCACCTATCGTCACCTTCATGAAGCTCCTGCCTCTTTCCTCTCCACCTTGGCCAGGCTCTACAATGTAGTCCTGTCCACCAGTTACTACCCCGACCTGTGGAAAACCTCCCGTATCCTGATGTTCCTTAAACCTGGCAAACCGCCGTCCGCCGTCTCTTCCTACCGTCCCATCTGCCTTACCTCAGTCTTCAGCAAGGTTCTGGAATCTATCCTCACCCGCCGCATCCACAAGCATCTCCGCCAGCACCGCCTCCTTCTGGTTACCCATTGTGGCTTTCGACCGTCCTTCTCTTCCGACGACTTTCTGCTTCACCTCACTCATCTCCTTTCCGACCAGCTTAATTCCCGTCTCTCCGCTATCTTCCTCGAACGAGCTTATGACCGCGTATGGCATTCCGGTCTCCTCTTCAAGCTCCAAACCTTCGCCCTTCCGATGAACTACGTCCGTCTGATCGGATCCTTTCTCTCCCACTGTCCTTCCTACGTCACCATCCATAATACGAATTCCTACACCTTTTTTCCCTCCGCCGGTGTGCCCCAAGGCTCCGTCCTCTCCCCCCTTCTGTACCTTTTGTATACGGCGGACATGCCGCCGCCGTCACCCCCCGTCCACCTTCTCCAGTTTGCCGATGACACCGCCTTCCTTGCCCCCACCCTGCAGTGCTCCCAACACCTTCTCCAATTCCATCTTGACTGTTTCAGCACTTGGTGCAACCAGTGGTTGCTCAAGGTCAATCCCTCCAATACCCTGGCGATCACTGTAGGCAAAATCACCCCTTCCTTCCGCCTCCTTGATTTCTATCTCACCGTCTATGGCCGTCCTATCGCCTTCACTCCCACCTTCAAGTACCTTGGCGTCACCCTCGACCGTCGCCTCTCCTGGACCCCCCATCTCCAGACAATCCAAGCCAAGGCACACTCCCGACTCCGCCTCCTCAAGCTCCTTCTGGGCCGTTCGTGGGGTCAGGACCCCTCCGCCATCCTCCACACCTATAAATCCCTCATCCGCCCTCTCCTCTGCTACGCCCATCTGGCCTGGATCTCCACCCCGCCTACCTTTTATAAATCCCTTGGACGCCATGCTTTCCGCCTCGCCTATCGCATCCGTCTCCCCTCCCCCACGCAGATCCTGTACGATCTCATTCCATTCCCCCACCTCCTCCTTTTCCTTGAAAGGGTACAGATCCTGTACACCTCCCACAAACTCGATCCTCGTCACCCGCTTGTCTCGCCCATCCTCTCCCACCCCCACCTGCTGCCGCACCTGTATTCCCACGTCCCACCCGGTCTCCATCACTCCATCCTCCTTACCCTCTCCCAAGGTGGCTTCCGCCAGCTCCCCTCCCTAATGATGTCCTCCTCCCCTCCATCTACCCCTCCTATCAACATTGTTCCTATCTCCCCCACTCCCGTGTCTTCTCCTCTTGGCACCCTCCCTCCCTTCTCTTTCCTTTTCCCCCATCCACTTCCTTCACCCCTCTTCCCCTGGGCTCCCCACTTTTTCCTCCCCTCCCCCTATCTCTCTTGCCGATGGAATCTGCCCTCCTCTCTCCCTGTCCCACTCCCCTTCCTCCTCCCCCTCCCTTGGCAGGTCCCCGGACTCGCACACGCTCAGTGAACATTCGCGCGCCGGAGAACATCGCCATCAGTGTCTCGTGTGTGTACCTTTGTTTTGTGTTTAGTGTTCTTTCGCCGTCACGCCATCACTGTTCACGTGTGCCATCGCAGTCATCCGTGTTATGTGCGCTGTGTCAACAAGTGTTACTGTTTTTTCTCGTCCAGCGTGAATGGCTTAATGTTTATTGTTTTTTGTATCTACATTCTTTTGCCCGCCGTTTTTATTGTATTGTCTGTGCCACCTATATGTCATATTATTGTACCACTCAAGGCTGAAGAGCAGCGTAATATGCTGCTGCCAGCCCGCCTTGTATGAGGTGATTAAAATTACAATAAATAAAAAAAAATCGGAAGAGAGGCAGTCAATCGGAGGCTGTTGATCAGCCAGAGCAGTCTGTCAGTCTGGGCGAGTCTGGTCAGTTGGTCAACCAAGTTAGTTTGGTTCTGGCTCTCGTCCGCATTGGTGAGGCGGTTTGTGTCTGTCTGTCGTCTGGAGTGCTAGTATGTGTTAGGCCGCCAGTCTGTTCGAGTTTGCTCAGGCAATGGGCACTGGCGGTTGCATTGATCGGTTGGTCGGTCGCGCACTGAGACACAAGATGATTTGTACGCTTGGAGCGTCAGCGCAAGTGAGGTCTCCACTGGAGTCCAGTGGCAGCGCCGTATAGCGAGGGGTAATGGCTTCGCGGCCGACACGAGAGCAACAGGAGTCAACTCACGACATCGGTCTGGCCGGGGCGAGCTGCGACGCCGTGAGACGGGAGATCGGAGCGCATTCCTGTGTCCGTTGAAGCGGCTGGCAGCGGACGGCTCGGGAGAGCGTTTTGGGGGTGCTGCGCCAGGTCTTCGCCAAACATCACAGTTTATTAGAAGTTAAGTGACTGGTGATATGTTGTTTCAGTTAGTTGTTAAGTTCTACTTGTTTTCCTGGTCAGTCTCTCGTCCCCAGCTTGCTCGTTTGTCTCTCGTCCGCATTTGTTAGGTAGTCACTGTCAGTCTGTATGTCTGTCGGTCTGCCGTACGTTAATCGCTGCCTCTGCGATGTTTGTGTGATTCGGTGTTAACGAATTTATTGCTTAAACGCCGAATTCCTGAACTGTATGTTTTTATCTTGCCCATTATATTGCGAGGTGGTAAATGTGTAATGTAGAGCATGTTGTACATTTTATTTAAGTCTGCATTTTATTGGCCTCCAGTTCTTCGAGAATCACTCTCCAGCCCAAATCGGACCTTATCTGTGAAAAGAACATTGACCCACCATTCGACAGTCCAGGTGGCATGTGACGGCTCCACCCTAGACGTTCCTTTCAGTGAAGACACGCCAAAGGTAAACAGACAGCATGTCTCCAACAATAAAGGACAATTTGCTGAATCCTTCTGTACCGCAGCTGCCTCGATACGCCACGTCCAGGGCATGGTCCTAGGCCAGATGCCAGTTGCAGTGCAGTAGTAAGGCAGTACCTTCGCGCCCTTACAGCCAAATGACGGTCCACTCTTTCTGATGTCACACGTGGTCGGCCCTGCCCTGGTCTCCGGGGTACAGTTTCGGTGTCTATAAACTGTCGCGTAATCCGAGAAACAACAGAAAGATTCACATTAAGCCATCGTGCCCATCAGTTTGGAACTCTGCTTCCATTCTTCCAATGGCCCTCCACAGCAGAGAGACTGTAGGCGTCTTCACTATACCATACTACACTGTCTGTGACTTTGTACACAGTGACTGCGGATGTGGGACAGCTGTGCGAATACTACCTTGATGGTAGGTGCCCTGACGTCATTCATAGCGTGGTTTTCTGTTGATCGGAATGCCATCTTCAGTGCAAAACGCAATCGTAACGACATATGTCGACAGTTTGTATGATTATATCGTGAATTAGACACAGGGCGGAGGAACAGCAGTTTGTTGCTTTAATTTTGGACACCAGTGTAGGTTGTACGGAGTTAACCCACTCATTCAGTTTTTCCATACTTTGCTCAGGGCATACGTACCGATTCATATTATGGCATCGTGACGTAATAGGACGTAGCGCCGATCAATTCGTGTGTATCTAACCTCTAAAGACCGAAAGTTCTCCTTTGTGTATTGTTTCTGAGGTTTCCAAACTCGTCTGAATCTTAAACCGCAATCACGACAAATGCTTATACCATGTAGAGAATGACTGCATATCTTTTTACAGAAGTTAATGCCACAGTCGTTTCGATACTCTTGGCAGAGGGATTTACAGTTGCTACTTTGAGTCCAAAGTTACGTGCATTGCGATGGTTTCAGCTTCGAAATGCAATTACTCACGAAGCCTGTCTTCCCCGTCATGTAATACTCGAGAGTGGAATATCTTTTACGGCGGCATCTATTCTGTGTTGATCGCTAACTCAATGCCTGTAGCACTCCGTTCCATTCAATGTGCGGGCATCTTAAACTTGTAAGGCCCTCTAATGGACTCTTTGTGATGTAAATGGCAGAAAACGAAGACGCTTTCTGCAAGAGGGTGGAGTCGGGGGCAGGAGAGCAGGAGGGGCGGGGAGGGGGAAAGGGGGGGAGGGTCTTTTTGTTTCAGCGAGCAGCGGAGCGTCCCGGCAGGCGGGAGTGCGGCATTAGCGTCGCGATGTGCGGGCTCCCTGCAGGGCGGCAACCCGCTGAGCACGCACTCTGCCCGCAAACAGGCGGCGTCGGCTCCCATCTCCGATACCCCGGCTCTGCTGCGGCGGCAGGGCGTGGCAGCCAGGGCTCTGCATAAGAACCGCAACAAAGTGCTATCCCGCTGCACAACTGTATTTCGACAACAGAAAATAATTTGTATTAATTTTGCTACACAACTTTCATCTGATCCCACTCAATCCTGTTTTCCATCACACACTGGTGATTCAAACATTATGACCACTTGCTTAATAGCTTGTTGACCTACTTACGGAACACAATACAACAACAGTTCTGTGGGACTTGGGATCCATAAGTCCTTTGTAGGTTTCCGGAGGTATGTGACACCAGATGTCTCGCAATTCGGTAACTTACGGTTCAGTGGCTTTTGGGCGTGGAGCTGGCAGGCCAATAGTTTCCCAGTTATTTTCCATCGAGTTGAGATCAGGCGAATTTGATAGCCAAAACATCAAAGTGGGTTCACTATCATGTTTCGCAAACAACTATGGCACGATCCTGGCGTTGTGATACGGACAGTTATCCTGATGGAAAGTGCCACCACAGTGGGGAAGATATCAACCGTGAAGAGATGCAGATAGTCCTCAATGATGTTCTCAGTCCACGAAATAAACCTCGGGTGAACAGCCTGGTATGAGTGTGCATAGGACACAATATTTCGGCAATCGACCACGTTGCCATCATCAGGTGCGCTGATGTACTGACCGGCGGTGGGCCGGCGCCTTGTATATATAGGACAATCCCCCTCCCACTCCTCCCTCAGGCGCTTCCTATGAGTCGGTGCGGTCCGCGCCCCGCGCGCGGTCCAGGTACAGCGTCCGTTCTCCCGCTGCCTGGGCGCTGCGTCCCAAGTCTTCTCGTTCAGGAGGGTTGCCGGCACCGCTCTCGTTAATCTTCCTTCCTTCCCCGAAGTCGGCACACTCTGGGAAATATCCTTCTTCTTCTTAATCGGGTGATCGCTGGTTCCCACGCCTTGCTAAGGATGTAACCGCTGCCACGATTTAGTTGTGGCTCCTGTACTCTGATCTCTATGGCTTCTTTGATGACACAGTCCCAGTATTTGGAAGTCTGTGTCAGTACTTCCGACAGGCAATGCTCAGCGATTGCCGACTTACTGGGCTGTTGCAGTCTAGTGTGCTGTTGATATTCTCGGCATCTGTCCTCAATGGTACGAACGGTCTGCCCTATGTATACACTACCGCACTCGCAAGGTACCTGATAATCCCCTGATTTACTTAGACCAAGGTTGTCCTTGACACTAACAAGAAAGCTCTTGGTTTTGATTGGACGCCAGAAGACGGTTTTTACTTGGTGTTTAAGTGAAATGCGTCCGGTTTTTCCCGATAAGTCCCCACAAAACTGAATAATAGCAGAGGCCGCCTCCTCCTGAGGTTCATCCTCAGTTTCCGCCGGTGCTGCAGGTGTGGGATGTAGAGCCTTCCGAATTTGCCCTTCCGTGTAACCATTTCTCCGAAACACGGTCTTCAGATGGTCCAATTCTTCTTGGAGACGGTCCCTGTCGGAGATGGTGTGAGCTCTGTATACAAGAGTTTTGAGCACGCCATTGTTTTGTGCCGGGTGGTGGCAGCTATCCGCATGTAGGTACAAATAGGTGTGCGTCTTCTTCCTATACACGCTGTGGCCCAAAGTGCTGTCAGCTCGTCTTCTACTCAGAACATCTAGGAAAGGGAGCACCCCATCCGTTTCGACCTCCATAGTGAACTTAATATTCTCGTATCTGGAGTTGAGATGTGTGAGGACGTCTGCCAGTTTATTTCTTCCATGTGGCCAGATAACGAAGCTATCATCCACATATCTAAAGAAACAGGTGGGTTTTAGATGTACTGATTCAAGAGCTTGCTCCTCGAAATGTTCCATGTATATATTGGCGCAACAGGTGAGAGTGGACTCCGCATGGCTACTGCTTCTGTCTGCTCAGAGTATTCACCGTCAAATAAGAAGTAAGTTGATGTCAGAACGTGTCTGAAAAGGTTGGTGGTCTCTTCGTCAAATTTCTGGCTGATGAGTTCCAAGGATTCTTCTAACAGAACTTTAGTGAATAGAGATACCACGTCGAAGCTCACCAGTATGTCGGATTCATTAAGCGCAAGGTCGTTGATGCGTCCCAGGAAAACCACGGAGTAACGGATATGGTGTGTACATCTCCCAACATAAGGGCTAAGCAGTTGTTTGAGGTGCTTGGCGAGAAGCTACGTTCGGGCACCAATATTGCTGATAATGGGACGTAAAGGAATCGATTCCTTGTGCACCTTCAGCAGTCCGTAAAGTCTAGGAGGATTAGCAGCCCTCGGGCGTAGCTTCTTGGTAACCTCGTCAGAGAAGCCGGAATCCTTGAGAAGCGCCAGAGTCTTCCTCTCGACGCTCTTGGTAGGATTGGTGTCAATCTTGCGGCATGCGCTGTCACCAAGTAGGCCCCGCATCTTCTCAGCATAATCCTGTCGGGATAGAATCACTGTTGCGTTGTCCTTGTCTGCAGGTAAGAGAAGCCACAGAGATCAGAGTAAGGGAGCCACAACTAAATCGTGACAGCAGTTCCATCCTTAGCAAGGAGTGGGAACCCGCGACCACCCGGATTAAGAAGAAAGAGGATATTTTCCAGAGTGTACCAAGTTCGGGGGAGGAGGGAAGACTAACGAGAGCGGTGCCGACAGACCCTCCTGAACAAGAAGACCTTGGACGCAGCGCCCAGACGGCGGGAGAACGGACGTTGTACCTGGACCGCACCGACTCACAGGAAGCGCCTCAGGGAGGAGCGAGAGGGGGGTTGTCCTATATATACTTGCCGCTGGCCCGCCGCCGGTCAGTACATCAGGGCACCTGATGATGGCAACGTGGTCGATTGCCGAAATCTTGTGTCTTATGCACACTCATACCAGGCTGTTCACCCGAGATATATTTCCTCATAAAATACGCCTGGAGAAATTGAAGAATCACATGTTCTCAGTTATCATTTTCTATTTGTTAATGCCACAGGTCCCATGAAAGTCAATATCCCCTATAGTATTATATTGTACCCACCAAGCAGCCTCAGTGATGCTTTACATGTTTTCAGAACCTTTCGCCTGACACGACTATCGACCTGCAGTAACAAGAAACATTATTCATCTGGCCAGGCGACACGTTTCCACTGATCGACAGCCCAAGCTGGATGGTCCTGTGTCCGTTTCCGTCGTGACTGATTACGTTTGGATCAACATCGGAGTACAACGGGATCGTGTGTTGCAAAGCCCCATGTTGAACAATGTGCACTGAATGGTGTACTCTGATGCATATGTGCCTGCACCTGCATTGTCTTCTGTCGTCAGGTCTTCCACAGTCCGCCGCCAGCTTAACAGCGCAGGAAAGTCTCCGATCTCACTGTTCTGTAACATCTTCCGCCTACTTGTGGTTTGCGGTCCTTCAGCTTCTTCCTGTGGATGCTGACGACGGTAACAAACGGACAGCCGACCAGCTTCGCCGTTAACGGCTGCTAGTTGCCAGATATTGGGCAAGGCCCTACCAAGATTCGCACTCCCGGAGCGCTCTCGTTTTCCACAACCACAACTGCAGCCATGTCTGCTCAGTGCTCCGGCTTCTCCCACTACTGCACTATTCCAAGCAGATGTGCGAGTGAGAGGGTTATACGCTGTAGGCTGCGCACGCTGGTATCTTAGGAAAACATGTTTACAGCGCAGTTCGGCTACTTGTAAGTGGCGAATATGGATGTGTCCTTTTAGTAGCAAGGTTTTATCACTAGCGTTTATTAAAAACTTTTTATTTTCCTACCAAAGCAATAAGTTTATTACTTAATTAAATAAGTATATCATGTGGTGCTAATTATTTGAGCAAAACTGCAACAAACATTTGCATACAGGCTTTTGACATCACACTATGATGTTTATAATTTTATACACATTTCAATTTTAGAATATGTAACGTATCTCGAACTATGGGTTGTAAAAAGTGAAACACACAGAACTATGCAGATTATCACCTGTTAAGCTCCAGCACTGACGGTACTCTGTCAATTTCATAACTGAAAAAGCCGGCCGGGGTGGCCGAGCGGTTCTAGGCGCTACAGTCTGGAACCCCGCGACCGCTACGGTCGCTGGTTCGAATCCTGCTTCAGGCATGGATGTGTGTGCTGTCCTTAGGTTAGTTAGGTTTAAGTAGTTCTAAGTTCTAGGGGACTGATGACCGCAGAATTTAAGTCCCTTAGTGCTCAGATCCATTTGAACCATAACTCCAAAAAAAGTGTACCCGCACATACGTTAAACTGAACATTGAAGTAACTTAACTGGTTGGTCTATGGAGTCCGTCCGCAGCGCCTGGTCTCGCGGTAGCGTTCTTGCTTCCCGAGCACGAGGTCCTGGGTTGGATTCCCTGCGGAGTCAGGGATTTTCACCTGCCTCGAGATGATTGGGTGTTGTGTCGTCTTCATCATCATCATCATCATTCATTCCCATTACGGTCGGAGGAAGGCAACGGCAAACCACCTCCACTAGGACCTTGCCTAGTACGGCTGTGCGGATCTCCCCCATCGTACCCTACGATCTGTTACGGAGTATGGGATTTCATCATCTATGGAATCGAGGATACTGTTACTGGGGCAACATTTCACAAAACTCATGTAAATTCCTGGATGGGAAAAAACGTAATTGGGCCAGGTACTACACTGTACGTCTGTCAGCACAAGCTGAAAGTAACTGAGATACATCGGCAAGCAAAAGTGAGAACGGTCTGACATATAAACTGAAATCAATCTGCAGCCATGTAAGGTCCTGGAATCTCGTGATGAAAAGTTTCAAGCACTTAAACGTAGCCAGACACATATGGACCACGAATGACTTCCTTGGGTTCTGGAAAATGTTCCATGACACGAACTCGAAGCTGATCTTTCCATAGCATTAAGTTTTGTTTGATAGCATCAATCTTGTCCGTCATATCTGTTACCAAATGATTCTTCCCTTCTATTAACAGACGTAATGAATTCAAACAGTTGGTAATGTCGACCGTAAAAGATTTTGTCCCCACTCCACTTATCATTAACTTGAATTCTTCTCTAATAGCCGCCTTCCGTTCAACCAACACTCATCCTCGTTCATCAGAAGACAAGTGCATGTCTTTGTGACTGCAGGTTAGAATCCCGCCTCGGGCATGGATGTGTGTGATGTCCTTAGGTTAGTTAGGTTTAAGTAGTCCTAAGTTCTAGGGGACTGATGACCACAGAAGTTAAGTCCCATAGTGTTCAGTGCCATTTGAATCCTTTTGAAGTAATGAGGTTTCAGTGAGTGTTTTTCCGTTTTATGATAGTGCGATGGTCTATTAATTTCTTTGCATGGAGCTCAAACTATACGAAAAGTAAAGCAGTTTCCATTCCGCACTGAGTAATTTGGTTGAAAGGCCTTGCTAAACCCACAGGACAGGTAGTTTAAATTGTGGAAAGGGGCCACAATAAGGGGCTGTCAATCACACTCGAACATACAACTTTATTATTTGATCAAGCATTACGAGAGCTCAAACATTTTTTTTAAACACACAGCATAAATCTTTGGGACTTAATTACTGGCTGAAAGCCACTTCAATTTAAAAACGACTGAAGGCCAATAACTTGAAACGCAAGCGTAGTCAGAAATTTAAAATGTAAGCGCTATGTTACAACAGTTCTTTAGGCTGAAGGCCCAAAGAATCTGAGATATTCAGATCAAACAATTTGAATCCAAAAATGGGCTGAAAGCCCAACACTTAAGGCTAAACAACATTAACTTAAAAAAAAGGCCTTACGTAAAACGGTTCCCAATTAGGCAAAACCCAACCAAAACAGAAATTTAAAAGGCAAAATCTTATCATAAACAGTTCCTTAGTTAGGCTGATGGCCCAAAGAATCGGAACAAACAAGTTAAATTCAAATCGGCTGAAGGCCTAACACTTAAAACTCCATAACATTAATTTTTTTTTTAAATACCAAAGGCCTTACGTGAAGCAGTTCCTTAATTTAGGCTGAAGGCCTTAAGAGCATAACAACTCAAAATCAGAAACTGCTGAAGGCCCAATATTTAAAATCCAACAACATTAAAACTTTTGAAATGCCAGTGGTTTTACGTGAAACAGTTATTTGAACTAGGCTCAAGGCCTTAAGAGCAAAACACCCCAAACTCAAAATCGGCTGAAAGCCCAACAACATTAAAACCTTTAAACTACCAAAGATCTTACGTGAAACGGTTCTATAAATTAGGCAGAAGGCCTAAAGAATCTTACGCCTTAAGGGCAAAAAGAACCTTAATTTTTTTAAAAAAGTTAGCTAGATGTAATACAAGTACAAAAAATAAGAACAATTTAAAAAGGCTGTACACCGAAGGTTGCTCAGATATTCGAAGGTCGGCCTGGAATCAAAACACTAACGCTCGCTTAGGTGAGACAGGCAGTCGGGCCAACCATTCACGATCCGACGACGACCCAGCCGACCGACAGTCAACTGAACGACCGAGAACATAACTTCCACTTCACCCGACGAGGGCACAACAGGGAGTTCAACGGAACAACGTAGAAGATATTGGCGCCCACAACCTGTCATACATGGAGCTGTCAAACTACACACCGTGCTGGACATCAACAACACGGTTTTGGAAACTAAACTGCCTGAAATTAATGTCAACGGCTTCCAGAACGATAAAAGCCACACGGCAGAAGATTTCACTGGTGCGCTTCAAGTCAAATAACCAAATACAGTGAAACTCCACCGGAGCGTGGCTAGAATTTTCCAACTAGAAAACCACTTGCTCGTGGGAACATCCCAACAGCCGACAACGAACTCCAAACGACACGATGTGAACAGTCTTGACGTGCTGGTAGATTAAATCAAGACTCAAGTTTCGTACCGAGGGTCGGTGAGCCACGGACCTCGTAGCAATGGGAACAGCCCCACACACTTCCACACCGCGTAGAGACCACCAGCGGCCCCAGCCGAACTACGTCCCGCGGAGAATTCCTTGACCCTCCACGCAAACTGACCGACTGCCCAGGCCTAGAAATGGTGAAAGGTCAAAATGTACGTCGGCCGATGAAACGACCAACCGAACGACCAACCAACGGTCGTCCCACTCCAATCTCACTCCGTCGGTCAGTTCATGTGTGTCGCCAGCGGTCGGCGAGCACTGGCTGTCGACGCCTCACCGGCGCTCCGTCCCCGACTTCACTGCTGCTGCGTCCCGACTGCACCGCTGGTGCGTCCCGAACTGACTGCCAGACACACCACGACCCGTAAATACTATCGGTTGCTCCAGAGATGGTGCAACTGTGCACTTACCGATACGCACTGCTGCTGCTGTTGCTCACGGGCAAGTAAGGCATGAAGTTAGTGACGCCAGTAAATTGAATAAGAAAACGAGGCGGCATTACCGTAATAAAAGATGACAAACAATATATGGAATAAACGCGAGCCGTGCACGGCTCTGTGGGTTCTCCACTTTTTCTTTTATCGGACAAGACACTGTTGCACTCCTAATGCGAAATGTAAACATAATTTAACACAAGTAGCATTCCTATCAAACTGCTTTGCGTGTTAACAGACTTACGTTGCCCTAGCAGCGTCCAACTGCGGCCATCATTTTACTCTTCTTCCACGCCTTCCAGCCCCACACGCTTCTGTACTCTGAGGGCTAGGCAGGTGCGAGACTGGAGCGCTCGTTCTTGTGGGGCACTGTTTGGCCAGACCTGTATAGGCCAGAATAATCTGCACTTTGTCAGTCAAATGGTTCAAATGGCTCTGAGCACTATGGGACTTAACGTCTATGGTCATCAGTCCCCTAGAACTTAGAAGTACTGAAACCTAACTAACCTAAGGACGTCACACAACATCTAGCCATCACGACGCAGAGAAAATCCCTGACTCCGCCGGGAGTCGAACCCGGGAACCCGGGCGTGGGAACTTTGTCAGTCCACTTATGTCAGTGGATTTTCCCATTTACGACCGTCATCGTCCCTACTATGATTCCTCATTCCTCTCTGTTCCTCTTACATACTTCTCTTACTGCATCATGTGCAGGCAGCGACACAAGGACGAACAGCTAAAATGAGTGTGGTACAACTGGTGTTTGGCTGTAATTGACAGATTAACTGTGTCGCTTATGTAAACCTTAGGCTCTGCTGCAGATCAATCTGTTACCACAGCCTTTATTCGGCATTTACATTCGTTGGCTTCCCCAGCTCACGACCAAATTATCACCATTCAACCTTACGTAGACTTCTGGTTACGGCTCAGATCAGTCTGTTACCACAACCAGACAGACTGATTTCAGCCGAACGTCAGTTATTCTCAGTGGCGGCTCGTAGGTATACATTTTGGGTGTTAAATTTTTTTTAAATACAGAAAAATAATAAAAAACTAACAAGATCTGCTGTACAACAGATATGGTTATAAACATATTTATATAACTTCAGCCGCTGTCAATAATAATAATAATAATAATGATAAAATAATAATAATAATAATAACTTGTCTGAAAAGAGGAAGAATTGTTTTTGAGGAATTTTGTTGTTTTGTGCATAATTAAGTACAGTTTATGGCAAGAACGAAATAACGGTTAAGCTTTCGCTATTTTTGTGTAAGTGGGAGTTTTCTATCTTTATCATTTCTTAGGACAGATGTACAAGACTCCTATTCATGCATTAGTTAACTAATTAACTTCTGACTGAAAATCATTCTTACGCTGACCCCACACAACAACTTACGCTTGTTATACACTTCTTTGTTAAATGTTCGCTTGTGGTCATGATTATATGATTTCGTCACTTTCTCAGACAACGGATCTAATTTCGGAGGCCCTACTTTCTTTGCGGCAATTTTTTTCTGGTAATTTTATTGTCAGTCATCACAGGAAAGCCGATTGTTACACAGTAAACAACTGACTCCGTACAAAAATTGCCGTTTGCGGAAATTATTAAATTCATGTAGTACTATCTACCTAACACCAGTTCCCATCAGATCACCGAAGTTAAGCGCTGTCGGGATGGGCTAGCACTTGGATGGGTGACCATCCTGTCTGCCGGGCGTTGTTGGCAAGCGGGATGGACTCAGCCCTTGTGAGGCAAACTGTGGAGCTACTTGACTGAAAAGTAGCGGCTCCAGTCTCGTAAACTGACATACGGCTGGGAAAACGGTGTGGTGACCACATCCCCTCCATATCCGCATCCAGCGATGCCTGTGAGCTGAGGATGACACGGCGGCCAGTCGGTGCAATTGGGCCTTCTAAGGCCTGTCCGGACGGAGCTTAGTTAGTGCAGCTAGTACTATCTACCAACAAGGTCACTTGACTATAATACAAGTTAGGCGCTGCTAGCCAAAGGTATCAAAAACACACCGTCTTCGACCCTTCGATATTTAAGTAAAAAACCAGTGAGAGATCCTATCGTGGATGTTCAGATATACGTTCAACGTGGGCCTACAGTACAGATAAATTTGACCCACTCAGATCAACAGCTGTCAGAAGCATGAATAATAGCTGCAGTCTTACAATCGACGATGATGTGCCTTCTGGTTTTCAGTGCCTCAAATAGATTATGATAAAATCCTGAGCTTAATGTACTATATCTTATCCAGAATCCACAAAATACATTTTTCTATCAGTATAATTATAACATAGACTAATGACCAATCTAATTTTACTATACAGGGTGGTCCATTGACCGTGACAGGGCCAAATATCTCACGAAATAAGCGTCAAACGGAAAAACTGCAAATAACGAAACTTGTCTAGCTTGAAGGGGGAAACCAGATGGCGCTATGGTTGGCCCGTTAGATGGCGCTGCCAAGGGTCGAACGGATATCAACTGCCTTTTTTTTAAAAAATAGGAAGCTCCATTATTTATTACATATTCGTGTAGTACGTAAGTAAATATGAATGTTTCAGTTGGACCACTTTTTCGCTTTGTGATAGGTCGCACTGTAATAGTCACAAACATATGGCTCACAATTTTAGAGAAACAATTGGTAACAGGTAGGTTTTTTAAATTAAAATACAGAATGTAGGTACATTTGAACATATATTTCGGTTGTTCCAATGTGATACGTGTGCCTTTGTGAACTTATCATTTCTCAGAACGCGTGCTGTTACAGCGTGATTACCTGCAAATACCACATTAATGCAATAAATGCTCAAAATGATGTCCGTCGACCTCATTGCATTTGGCAGTACGTGTGACGACATTCCTCTCAACAGCGAGTAGCGCGTCTTCCGTAATGTTCCCACATGCATTGACAATCCTCTGACGCATGTTGTCAGGCGTTGTCGGTGGATCACGATAGCAAATGTCCTTCAACTTCCCCCCAGAAAGAAATCTGGGGACGTCAGATCCGGTGAACGTGCGGGCCAATCCACCTGTCATGAAATATGCTATTCAATACCGCTTCAACCGCATGCGAGCTATGTGTTGGACATCCATCATGTTGGAAGTACATCGACATTCTGTCATGCAGTGAGACGTCTTGTAGTAACATCGGTAGAACATTACGTAGGAAATCAGCATACATTGCACCAATTAGATTGCCACGAGATAAAATAGGGGCCAATTATCCTTCCTCCCATAATGCTGCACAATGCGTTAACCCGCCATGGTCGCAGATGTTCCACTTGTCGCATCCATCGTGGATTTTCCGTTGCCCAATAGTGCATATTATGCCGGTTGACGTTACCGCTGTTGGTGAATGACGCTTCGTCGCTAAATAGAACGCGAGCAAAAAATGTGTCATCGTCCCTTAGTTTCTCTTGTGCCCAGTGGCAGAACTGTACACGACGTTCAAAGTCGTCGCCATGCAATTCCTGGTGCATAGAAATATGGCACGGGTGGAATCGATGTTGATGTGGCATGCTCAACACTGACGTTTTTGAGATTCTCGATTCTCGCGCAATTTGTCTGCTACTGATACGCGGATTACCCGCGACAGCAGCTACAACATCTACTAGGGCATCATCATTTGTTGCAGGTCGTGGTTGACGTTTCACATGTGGCTGAACTCTTCCTGTTTCCTTAAATAACGTAACTATCCGGCGAACGGTCCGCACACTTGGTTGATGTCGTCCAGGATACCGGGCAGCATACATAGCACACGCCCGTTGGGCATTTTGATCACAATAACCATACATCAACACGATATCGACCTTTTCCGAAATTCGTAAACGGTCCATTTTAACAAGGATAACGTATGACGAAGAAAATACCGTCCGCAGTGGCGGAATGTTACGTGATACCACGCAGTTATACGTTTGTAACAATTACAGCGCCATCTATCACAAAGCTAAAAAAGTGGTCCAACTAAAACATTAATATCTCTTTATGTACTACACGAATATGCAATAAATATGGGGATTCCTATTTAAAAAAACGCCAACCATAGCGCCATCTGGTTTCCCCCTTCAAGCTAGACGAGTTTCGTTCTTTGTAGTTTTTTCGTTTGATGCTTATTTCGTGAGATATTTGGCCCAGTCAGTATCAGTGGATCACCCTGTATAGTGAGTGAATTGGCATATCAATGGAGTGTGCTACCGCCTACCGTGATTTATGCCAAGCGAACGTCGGTAAAAGTCTGCTGCAGTGTGCTACCACCTGATGGCACTGACAGAAACTTGTGGTTGGGTGGTAAGGGCTAGAAGTGCACGCCACGAATTGTGTACATTGTTTACCAAAGCCGTAGGTATTTGACCAATAAGGCAAGTATGTTACCCCAGTTGCGCATGTGCAGGAGCTCCTTCTAACCGGCACAACTGATGGTGTGCTCATGACCCTGGTGCCAAATCTTACAGAGTATAGAGGAGCAATGTTGGACATCGCGGTATATTTAGTGCCGTGTATTTCAGATTACCCATCTGCATTACGCTTAACAGCGTTCAAACAAAAATAACCAATAAATCCGTAACGTGTCAATAGTTAGAGGGTTCTCAGGCTCTTGTGCTCTTACACAAGAGGCGCCACTAGTGTTCTCTACTGGTATTCATTTCAGCCACTGATCAGCAGACAGCATTCAGTCACGCGCTGAGCAGTGGACATAATGAAACTTCCTGGCAGATTAAAACTGTGTGCCGGACCGAGACTCGAACTCGGGACCTTTGCCTTTTGCGGGCAAGTGCTCTACCAACTGAGCTACCCAAGCACGCCTCACGCCCCCTCCTCACAACTTTACTTCTGCCAGTACCTTGTCTCATACCTTCCAAACTTTACAGGAGCTTCTGGAAACATCCCCAAGGCTGTGGCTCAGCCATGTCTCCACAATATCCTTTCTTTCAGGAGTGCCAGTTCTGCAGGTTTCGCAGAAGAGCTTCTGTAAAGTTTTGGAAGGTAGGAGACAAGATACTGGCAGAAGTAAAGTTGCGAGGACGGGGCGTGAGTCGCGCTTGGGTAGCTCAGTTGGCAGTTGGCCTTTGGCTGTGATGCGGTGAGGACGCTCTGTTTGTGTTCCTGCCGCGGAGCGAGCGCTCGTGTTGTTTACATCGTACTCGGCCGTTTCGCGAGTGCCGTACTCAGTATATAGATCACTATGGCGCACCAGTACGGAAAATAGACGCTCAAATTTACGTTTCGCAACGAATTTGCACGGCCCAAAGCACTCGAAGTCGAACGATTTTTACGAGAAGAAGTTAAAATCCCGGCGACCGATATTCCCGGCATTCACTTGTCCATTGTGAGTAGTATCGTATATGTCAAGATCATCAACTACGCAACGTGTGAACGGATCCTTTTGGACACGAAACAGGGCCTCCGTTTCTGCCATGCTGATGGCAATATGGGGACTGTGCAGGTCGATTATTCTGGCATGGGACTTTGCACGATCAGACTTTTCGAACTTCCTTTCGAACTACTGGCGGAGGACGTCGTGACAGCGCACCGCCCCTACGGCACGGTGCATGATCATATTGAGGAAAAATGGACGCTATTCCAGACATATCCTGTGCTGAACGGAGTCCGCCAGGTCCGAACAGAACTTAAAAGACATGTACCTTCATATTTGAATATCGGTGGCTGCCGTGCCATCGTCATCTACGATGAGCAATCTAAGACCCGCTCTGATTGTGGGAAGACGGGACACCTCAGATCAGAATGTATCCAACGTCGAATCACTCAACTGCCGCCGGCTGACGCGGACCCACCATCGCAGCCGACGCTGCTTCTCGTGACTTATGCAGCAGCCCTCACGACAGCTACCACTTCACCACGACAGCCGACATCCACTGTTGGGTCGCGGCTCCCTCGTCCAATACAGGGCGATGATGGCACACCCGTTCCACAAGCTACGGATTCAACTCCGATGCCGCCGCCCCCGTCGACGGACAACAAGATACATGACGACAGCATGGCCGTAGACTCGCTTATTGTGCCTATGGCTGCCTTTGTGCCGGAACGTCTTGAATCTTTGCCATCGTATGACACAGAAGGACACACAAGGAAGCAACGCTCTCCGAAGCGACGGAAGTGGAGGCGTACAGCAACTTCCGAACGGGATGCGACACAGCCCCCAGAGGACGACGACGACTCCGCCTTCAATGACGACGCTACCGCAGATGCAGCTGCCATTTGTTGCAGTGTGGCATCACCGAACGGAACTGAGGACAAACCACATATATCTACAGTGGCAGAATCCGATGCCGATATGCAGGACAGATGCTGCCCACCACCTTCTGGAGCGTAAGCACCCACGCCGTGTGCTGAGGAAGCTAGGGAAGCCGATCTTGTTTTGAGTTCCCCGACGTGGGCTGATGACCGCGATGCGACGGAACCATGGAAGAGACACCAACAGAGCCCACGCCATTGGCGCCGGCTGGAAAGGATTGCAGGTGAGGTTTGGGGGGATGCGGAGGTGTCAATACGGTCAGAAGCGTCATAGGTAATTCCAGTCTTAATGGATAACTTAACACCTGCGGTTCGGCAACAAGCTTATCGTATCGCCACGCTTAATCTGAACACGATACAAACGGCAGTGAAGATCCAGTTGCTGCGTGAGATGCTTCGTTCTGCGGATGTTGACATTGCCCTGTTTCAAGAACTGTATATAGCGGCCCTCCCCGTTTTCTACGGTTATGTGCCATATATGTCACCAGCGGACCGGAATGGCAGCGGTACGGCAATACTAGTTCGCGACGGAATTGCCATCAAAGAAGTGACTTACCTTCCGTCAGGAAGGGGGCTGGCGATCACAGCACTGGGCACGCGCATCATTAACATTTACGCTCCATCAGGAACTGACCAACGCCGCGAACGATCGCTGTTCTACTCGGAGGATGTCGCCCTCCCTCTTCATCAGCCGCTTCGATCAATGTACCTTCGGCGGCGACTTTAACTGTGTGCTCCACGCCAAAGACCAAGTCCCACATTTCTCGACTTGTCAGGAACTTCGGCTCATGGTTCGAGATCTGCTTCTCACCGACACGTGGGAGACAGTGCACGGGGACCGTCCCGGGCCGACATACCTTACTAGTCACTCAGCCAGTCGCCTAGACCGCATTTATGCCCACGGGCTCTAGCGCCGGGAGTAATGGACGCCGGACGTTGGCAGCTTGCCTTCTCCGATCATAGCGCTTTCGTATGCACACTCACTCTACAGCAGCAGCGGATATGGCGCAACCGAGGACCCTGGAAGCTGATGGGTGGACTGTGCAAAACCAGCGTTCCGGCGTGTGCTAACACAATTCGGAAAAGATACCGCAGCTTGGTATCGTCACACATTGGACTTTTGCTACACGATGCTTCGCGAACTCGACCGCCAACCACCATCTCCAAACCGACAAATGGAAAGCCGCCGAATTAAAGGTAAAATATTGCATCTTACGAGGAAACATTTGGAGGGGGTCGTAGTGCGATCGCGACGTCACGACCGAACGGAAGGAGAAAACCCGTCTATGCATCACATCGTGCTCGACAGCCGCCGACGCCGACAGCAGCTGATCACGGACCTCGTATTGCCAGGTGGTAGGGTCGTAATGACTCAGGCGGCGGTTACAGAAGCCTTTGCAGATCACTATCGCATCGCCGGTTTTACGACGAGGTGAATACAGAGGAAGAGGAAGCGGACGAGCACGACATACTGCAGCACGTGTCGCACACCCTCGACGATGCAGCAGCGGCGACGCTGTTAGCTGGACTTACACGGGACGACATCGAGGACGCGCTTAACAAGGGAGCACTCAACAAATCTACCGGGCCAGACGGACTGCCGCTCGAGTTTTATCGGACTTTCCACGATCTAATGATGCCCCGATGGATCACCATTTACCAAGAACTGATGACCCCCGGTTCCCACGTGCCACCTGCATTCGTGGAAGATCTCCTTATACCGATATACAAGCCTTCCAGAGGTCGGACGGTCGAGGACTACAGTTCCATTACAATGCTCAACTCGGACTATAAA
Organism: Schistocerca gregaria; assembly: GCF_023897955.1. NCBI lineage: Eukaryota > Metazoa > Arthropoda > Insecta > Orthoptera > Acrididae > Schistocerca > Schistocerca gregaria. The sequence goes on along the minus strand of NC_064923.1, from coordinate 74,822,371 downwards.
ATCTTCGCCCGACTACTCGCCAGGCCCTACTCCTCTCCATGGAGCAAACGACACAGGGCGGAGTAACCAACACGCAAAGGGCAACCAGCGAATGCAGTGATTTAATAGCCATCGCCACAATTTGTCGCCTTCGAGCTGCTCTGATCTCCATTGATTTCTACCACGCCTTCGACAGAGTCCACCACAAGTTCCTTCTGTCCGTTATGGACAGTCCCGCCTGACTTCCTCGACATATTTCAGCACCTTTTCCGTGGAGCTGCTCCCGTGTACTGGTGAATGGACGGACTGCGGGTCCGTTTCCGATCCCACGGTCAGTTCGCCAAGGATGCCCACTCTCCATGATCCTTTACGCGATCGCACTCGAACCACTTGTCGGAGGGTTGAAAAACAGGCTCTAGGGCATGTCATTGAGGGATCACACCTTTCACTGCAGGATCTATGCTGATGACCTTCTATTACTTGTCCGATCTGGTGACGGGCTACACTCGGTGATACAATGGATCAATCGCTATGGATTGGCAGCGGGCAGCCTCATGAATGTGGCCAAGTCGGCGATGCCCATTGGGAGAGGTCTACAGGAGGACGCTTTAGCCCCTCTCCCACTAGTTAATAAGATCCGGTTCTTGGGTATAACATTTACACAGGATGTGCGCCGCATGGCTGCCATGAACTATGCACGATTACTACAGGCAATACGCACAGAAGTTCGCCGGAACTTACTTTGACGGATGGACCTCCTACAGCGTGTGGAATACCTCAACCTTCACGTGGCGACTAAGATGATCCACATGGCCCAGGTCCTACCGATATCGACAGCGATGGCATACAGACTGCAAGCAGCGTTCGGATATTACCTTACCGCCGGACACCTTTTCAAAGTCCGCTGCGGAACACTCAAGATCCCTTCGCATGATGGCGGACTGGGACTTATAAATGTACGAGCGAGAGCTATAGCGTTATACTTGTGCACAATGATGAAATTGTAGACCCACAAAGATGCTTCCCTTACGGGACGTTTGTTAGAGGAATTGCTGCCGGCGTATCTTCTGCCACCTGTCACGGTTGCGCACATTACACACTCACTCTCGCACCTCTCGGCATTTAATCTTGAGTATAGTTACGCGCACCCAGACCTTCCCAACACTCGCACTCCCAAGGCGAGAGACGTTTACAGGCTGCTCCTAAGGTCCATCCCTCGCAATGTGATTGAGGGGAAGAGCCGTACGACCCTATGGCCTGCAGTGTGGAGAGCGGTCCAGAAGCCGTTCCTCCCCACGCGGGTACGAGCTGCGTGGTACCAGGTGGTGAACGGGAAGGTTGTAACACGACAAAGGCTGCAGGATGTTGGGATGACGGATTCCCCCCTTTGCCCACGTTGCCACCTCGTGGATACTGACGAACACCGTTTAGCATGTGGATCGGCGTTAGAGGTATGGCTGCTAGTGCAGAAGATCCTCGCCTGCTACCTACATATCGCGCCTCGCACAATTGATCCACGGCTCATCCTTTCTCCGGAGGATACTTATTTCACACCTGCGAAGCTTCACGCTCTCACATGGTTTAAAGGCATGTCCATATACTACCTCTTTCGAGATTATGAGAAGATAGTGATTGATTACTGGCATAGCAGTCATAGCACACGTGAGTGTACACCTCGATACCGACAACTTTTTGCGAACTATTTGTGCAATGTCTTCGATAACCCCCCTCACAGTTGGGCAGTACCGGGCAGAGGATGACCGCCGGCATGGGGCTCCACACGCTGCGAAATGTTGTACCAATTTGGAACATGGAATCTGTACGCAGATGGGCCATGCACATGGAATGGCGTGCGGGATTTGCTTACATTTTTATTTATTTATTATCCATCATCATACTATTAGTTTCCAATTCTATTTCATAGTTAAAAAGGAACTCTTGTTCTGTTGTTGCTACGGATGTAAATTTCTAATTTTGTTTGTCGTAACTGAAAGACGCCTTTTTCCATATACACTCCTCGAAATTGAAATAAGAACACCGTGAATTCATTGTCCCAGGAAGGGGAAACTTTATTGACACATTCCTGGGGTCAGACACATCACATGATCACACTGACAGAACCACAGGCACATAGGCACAGGCAACAGAGCATGCACAATGTCGGCACTAGTACAGTGTACATCCACCTTTCGCAGCAATGCAGGCTGCTATTCTCCCATGGAGACGATCGTAGAGATGCTGGATGTAGTCCTGTGGAACGGCTTGCCATGCCATTTCCACCTGGCGCCTCAGATGGACCAGCGTTCGTGCTGGACGTGCAGACTGCGTGAGACTACGCTTCATCCAGTCCCAAACATGCTCAATGGGGGACAGATCCGGAGATCTTGCTGGCCAGGGTAGTTGACTTACACCTTCTAGAGCACATTGGGTGGCACGGGATACATGCGGACGTGCATTGTCCTGTTGGAACAGCAAGTTCCCATGCCGGTCTAGTAATGGTAGAACGATGGGTTCGATGACGGTTTGGATGTACCGTGCACTATTCAGTGTCCCCTCGACGATCAACAGAGGTGTACGGCCAGTGTAGGAGATCACTCCCCACACCATGATGCCGGGTGTTGGCCCTGTGTGCCTCGGTTGTATGCAGTCCTGATTGTGGCGCTCACCTGCACGGCGCCAAACACGCATACGACCATCATTGGCACCAAGGCAGAAGCGACTCTCATCGCTGAAGACGACACGTCTCCATTCGTCGCTCCATTCACGCCTGTCGCGACACCACTGGAGGCGGGCTGCACGATGTTGGGGCGTGAGCGGAAGACGGCCTAACGGTGTACGGGACCGTAGCCCAGCTTCATGCAGACCGTTGTGAATGGTTCTCGCCGATACCCCAGGAGCAACAGTGTCCCTAATTTGCGTCGCTGCGTTCCGGTCCCAGGTCGACGGGCACGTGCACCTTCCGCCGACCACTGGCGACAACATCGATGTAGTGTGGAGACCTCACGCCCCACGTGTTGAGCAATTCGGCGGTACGTCCACCCGGCCTCCTGCATGCCCACTATACGCCCTCGCTCAAAGTCCGTCAACTGCACATACGGTTCACGTCCACGCTGTCGCGACATGCTACCAGTGTTAAAGACTGCAATGGAGCTCCGTATGCCACGGCAAACTGGCTGACACTGACGGCGGCGGTGCACAAATGCTGCGCAGCTAGCGCCATTCGACGGCCAACACCGCGGTTCCTGGTGTGTCCGCTGTGCCGTGCGTGTGATCATTGCTTGTACAGCCCTCTCGCAGTGTCCGCAGCAAGTATGGTGGGTCCGACACACCGGTGTCAATGTGTTCTTTTTTCCATTTCCAGGAGTGTATAAGAAAAGGATAACAGAAAATAATTTCCAATTTAAAAAAAATAAAAAAACAACAACAAAATAAAAGAAAACAAAACAGTGGCCAGCGCGGGAGAATGTCATAAAAAAAGTGGTCAGCGCGATAGAATGTCAATCCTACTGGCCCAGGTTCGATTCCCGGCTGGGGCGGAGAATTTCTCCTCTCAGAGAATGGGTGTTGTGTTGTCCTAATCATCATCATTTCATCCCCATCGACCCGCAAGTCGCCGAAGTGGCGTCAAATCGAAAGACTTGCACCAGACGAACGGTCTACCCGACGGGAGGCCCCCGTCACACGACGTTATTATTATGAACTCTAATGTAAAACACAAAACCGGATGGAATCCATACAAGAAAAAAAAAGTTGGTGGAGCACTTGCCCGCGAAAGGCAAAGGTTCCGAGTTCGAGTCTCAGTCCGGCACAAAGTTTTAAACTGCCAGGAAGTTTCATATCAGAGCACACTCCGCTGCAGGATGAAAATCTCATTCTGGAAACATCCCCCAGGCTGTGGCTAAGCCATGTCTCCGCAAGATCCTTTCTTTCAGGAGTGCTAGTTCTGCAAGGTTCGCAGGAAAGCTTCTGAAATGTTTGGAAGGTAGGAGACGAGGTACTGGCAGAAGTAAAGCTGTGAGGAAGCGGCGTGAGTCATGTTTGGATAGCTCAGTTGGTAGAGCACTTGCCCGCGAAAGGCAAAGGTCCCGAGTTCGAGTCTCGGTCCGGCACACAGTTTTAATGTGCCAGGAAGTTTCATATACTACAATGTTTTGAATAAACTTCAACTGAGCCGTGAGCCGAGTTTGATATCTCGTGCCTGGAGAGTTGCGCACATGCTTTGCCCGGTAGAGGATGTTTTGTCTTCTCTCTAGTGGAAGAGAGGAAATGGGTTGTGCGGAAAGGCAGGGACTGGGCGGTTATGGTGGGTGGTGGGTTATGTGTCCGGTGGAACGTGGGAGTTTCCTGGAGAGCAGTTGGTTAACATTGCCGGCGCACCTTTTTCTCTGGTGTGAGCGTTGGCAGCCGGCGTTCTCCGTGCAGGGCGCTGCGGCTGTTGACGTGTCGTGCTGGTACCAGACTCCTCTCGGACAATTTGGCGAAGCCCACCGTTCGTCTCCCCTTCTGTACTAGACGACCGGAATGGCAACTTTATCGGCCACCGAGTGAACGCCTTCTTCGGATTCCTCGGTCGAAAGAATATTGGAACTCTGTCGTAAGGACTATAGGACCAAACTGTTGAGGTCATCGGCCCCTAGGCCTACGAACTACTTAATCTAACTGAAACTAGCTTACGCTAAGGACAACACACACACCAAGCCCGAGGGAGGACTCGAATCTCCGACGGAGGTTCAAATGGTTCAATTGGCTCTGAGCACTATGGGACTTAATTTCTGAGGTCATCAGTCCTCTAGAACTTGGAACTACTTAAACCTAACTAACCTAAGAACATCACACACATCCATGCCCGTGGCAGGATTCGAACCTGCGACCGTTCTAGCCTGTAGCTCGGCCACTTCGGTCGGCTTCCGACGGGGGCAGCCATGCGGCTTTGGTCGAGGAAAGAGCCCGGATCCACTTATGTTTACGGTGAGCGTAATTTGTATGTTCTACAGAGAGTTGTCTCCACTGCCTGATCTTGGTTGTGTTCGAAGAAGTTTGGCGCTGGCCTTCCGCATGGTTTTTCAGTTTTTTTTGGTCATATTACGCTGCCGCATTTTCCATCTGCTGTCACTTTGAAAGGGTTTGTGGATCGTGCTCAGCTGTCTTCTGGGGGAAATTGGCTAATGTCTAGGGTAAACGTTTTATATATATAAAAATTATGGCCCCCACCTTTTAGTAAAGTGCAGACTGTTGTTTTGGTTATTTAATTTTAAGCGTTAGAGCCCTGTTCCCAACTCTAAGTCACATTTCGTCACTATGTTGGTTTCTAGAAAAGAGACCCGCTTTATTTAAGGGCACTGAATTGTTATTAGGGCCAGTAAATATTTTTCCCTCTTAGATACCACAACTCTTAGGAGAAATATTCGAATATTTTATATGATGCTTCAAATGATGCTTGCTTCTGTTAAATTAAATATAAAACTCTCCTAAAAATAATTCCATGAGGATAACTGACGTTCTTGAGAACTTGCATTTGATCACTAACCTAATAAAAGGCCATTTGTATAACTTGGGCTTTGGATACTAGTTTAAAGACCGCTTGTGCATTTATTGTGATTGTGTTGACAGGTGTTCTACATTTCAGATATTAATAGTTTTTGGTCCTTGGCCGGTAGCAATTTTCGCTGTAAGTGTTCATCTCTCTTGAACCTGTTACTTTTAACTAACATCACGAGGCGAGTTAATATTCAATGGCGCTTTAATCTAAAGTTAATAATAGTTACTGGACTTCTTTTAGAGCCGGGGTAAAGGATTTGGTTTTATTTAACCTGTTCACTGCTTAATAGTGCTTTCCTATAGTTCATACGCTGTAGTGCAGTGCCTGTCCTTTCTCGGCCGGCCGGAGTGGCCGAGCGGTTCTAGACGCTACAGTCTGGAACCGCGCGACAGCTACGGTCGCAGGTTCGAATCCTGCCTCGGACATGGATGTGTGTGATGTCCTTAGGTTGGTTAGGTTTAAGTAGTTCTAAGTTCTAGGGGACTGATGACCATAGATGTTAAGTCCCATAGTGCTCAGAGCCACTTTTTTTGGTCCTTTCTCGGCTTGTTATCGATGGTTCAAATGGTTCAAATGGCTCTGAGGACTATGGGACTTAACATCTATGGTCATCAGTCCCCGAGAATTTAGAACAACTTAAACCTAACTAACCTAAGGACATCACACACATCCATGCCCGAGGCAGGATTCGCACCTGCGACCGTAGCAGTCGCTTGTTATCGCCGGGGGGCTGAGTCCCGAGGTCTGGGGTCGGTTGTGTCGTTTGCTGGTTTGTGCCCTCGTTATTTTCAGATTATGATGTGCCTCGGCATGACTTCCAACGTAAATTATTAACATTTAATTTTCTGATGAATAATATTTTAAAAAACTTTATGCGATATATAAATTGTTTCTCTTCTGGTATTTCAAGTTTAATGCCCTTTTTAAGGGTGAAAGCACACTTTTAACCCTTAATGCGTTTTGAAGTTGAGCCTTGTGCCTCGTTTCTGTCGGGGAATGGAAATTATTGTTCGTTAATAAATTGTTTTAAAGAGTACTTGGTAACAAATGATATTCAATAGTTTTCCCCAGCCTTTCCTCTAGGACCCGTTGGTTGGTGCCCTCGTCAGATACAAGCGCTTCTTACCTGAATCGCAACAACTATCCAGTGTTTTCTGTGGGTCACTACCGTAATAAACTACGTAGTCATAGAGCAAGCCATTGTATGTATAGTTCATAGAACGCTGCAAGAAATCGAATACAATCATCTGAGCAATATTTTGCAGTGAAATGGTCTTCTTCATCATAGCAACAAGATATACTGTATGTGACGCATACAATCCTCTCCATTTGGATATTAAAATCTGAGGTTTAACGCATACGTGTTTCATTTCTTTTTGGAATCCTACTGAAAATGAAATATGCAAATCTTTCTGTACAACGATGACAGAAGGTCTTTAAGTGAGGACATGTAACTACTAAAAAATATTACAAGGCAGCACGTTTACAATGTATGCATGGATTACCCGTTGACGGTTGGGAAGCTTCGTGGCTTCGAGCACTACATGATGCGTTCCCACGCTGGGCAGCTGACACCTGTCGCATCTGTGCCCGATCACAGCAGGCCCAGCCAGGCTTGCAAATCATTCATTTTAATCATGCTGCGGCCTGTGAATTAATAACGTCATTTACACCAATCGAGAAGAAATTTTATATAGCCTCTCACAATAACAATAGTTAACTGCTGTACGAGTTTCAGGTCCACATTTGAAATAATATAGGATGTTTTCAAAACTGCCTAAAACCCTTCTCATTAGAAACAACATTCCGACGCATTGATAAGTTGTTTAATTACATCAAAGATGGCAGGAAATCAATACTTTGGCATTAAACAGTTAGTTGACGCACTTAAATTTACGCAATGTATCTGTTTTCAAACAATAATGTTTGACATTATTTTCATTTGTTGTTCCACAACGAAACTCCGTCTCCAAACCTGTCAGAAAACCATAAGAGATTCTGGTCGTATGTAAAATACACGAGTGACAAGACGTAATAGCTACCTTCACTGTGTAATAATGATGGTGATATTACCAATGTCAGGTCCACCAAATCGAAGTTACTAAATACGGTTTTCCGAAATTACTTCACAAAAGACGAAGTAAACACTCCAGAACTCAAATCAGGAACAACTAACAACAGGAGTATGTTAGAAATAGATATCCTCAGTCAAGCGAAGCAGCTTAAAACACTTAAGAAAGCAAAGCTTCTGGTCAATATTGTAGAGTAGTACGCTTCCTTTTACAGTTAGCAATCATGTACAACCGTTCGCTCGTAGAAAGATCTGCACCCAAAGACTGGAAGGTTGCACAAGTCACACAAAAATCCAAGGAAGGAAATATGAGTAAATCCTCTGAATTGCAGACCAATAGCACCAGCGTCGATTTCCAACAGAATTTTGGAACACATAGTGTGCTCCAACATTATGAATCACCTCAACGATTTAATGACAAATAGCCAAGATTGACCCAGGAAATAGCGTTCTTGCGAAACACAAATTTTGTGTTAGCAGAAGAGCAAACACCGTGTTACGAGTGGAGGCTGAAATGCACGCGTTTTAGCTCACGCAGGCTGGCGTGAGGAGGGAAGAACTATACTGGCGTGAGGTCTGGAACATGACAAGGAATGAGAATTCAGAAAGCGGACGTAGTCAGTTTGATGCTTAACTTTAATCCATTAATGATGTACGTCGCTCTTGACGGTATATTATTCACAATATAATCAGTTGAGAATACATTCTTGAAGAATATGACGCCTTTCTAGGTCGTAGCAATTGACGTAGCTGAAGGCTATGCTAAACTGTCGTCTCTGCAAATGAGAGCATCTGTAGTCAGTGAACCATCGCTAGCAGAGTTGGCTGTACAACTGGGGCGAGTGCTAGGGAGTCTCTCTAGACTAGACCTGCCGTGTGGCGGCGTTCGGTTTGCAGGCACTAATAGTGGCGACACGCGGGTCCGACGTACCTGTATACTAACGGACCGCGGCCGATTTAAGGGCTACCACCTAGCAAGTGTGGTGTCTGGCGGTGAAACGACAACAAATTTTATTCTCACGACGTAGTGAATGCAGTCGACAGAGGGCGTCAAATTGATTCCATATTTTTACATTTCCAGAAGGCTTTTGACAGCGGTCCCTAATTAAATTGCGTGCCTGTGCAGTATCATTTCACTTCTGTTACTGGATTCGTAATGTCCTGTCAGAAAGATCACAGTTCATAATAACTACTAGAAAGTCATCAAGTTAAAGTGAAGTAATATCTGGCTTTCCCCCGGGGAGGCGTTACAGGTCCTCTTTTGTTCCTGATCTTTGTAAACAATTTAGGAGAAAATCTGTGCATTCTGGTTAGATTCTTTGCAGATGACGCTTTCATTTACCGTCTTGTGGTCATCAGAAGATCAAACCGAATTGCAAAATGATTGAGACAAGATATCTGTATGGTGTAGAAAGTGTAAATTGAGTTTAAATCTTGAAAAGTGTTAAGTTATCCAAAGGAGTACTAAAAGGATTCCGCAAAATTACAGTTACACGAAAAATCACATAAATCTTTAGCACTGTAAACTCAACTAAATACCTAAGGTTTACAAGTAACTTAAATTGGAACGATCATATAGAAAATGATGTGAGGAAAGCAAATCAAAGACTGTGATTTGTTGTCAGAACACTTAGAAAATTTAACAGATCTACTAAACAAACTGCTTACATTGCACTTGTCCGCCCTCTTCTGAAGTGTTGCTATGCGGCGTACGATCCACATCAGATGGGACTGACGGAGGACATCGAAAAAGTTCTAAGAAGGGCAGCTCGTTTTGTATTATCACGAAATATGGGAGAAAATGCCATGTGTATGATACACGAACTTGGGTGGCAGTCATTAAAACAAAGGCGTTTTTGCTGCGGGAGGACCTACTCATGAAATTTCAATCACCAACTTTCTCGTCAGAGAGTGAAAATACGTTGTTGGTGCCCACTTGCATAGGAGGAATGATCATAATAAAATAAGAGAAATCAGAGCTCGCGTGGAAGGATTTAATCGTTTTTCCCGCACTCTGTTCGAGATTTGAAAGGAAGAGAAGCACCTGATAGGTGGACAGGCACTTAATTGTGAATTGCAGAGCTATCATGTTGGTGTAGGTGTAGAGTCAGTGAAAGGTGAACACAGCACGTATATGATGTGTGTATGAGCCTTGAAGTTTTATAGTAATTAATGATGAAAAAGCGTGTGAATTATATTGTGTGATCGAGCATTAAGTCGCTTACGTGGTATGGTTTGCTTGTTATAGTGCACCCAGTTTAAGTTTTCTGGAAGCAGTATCTCTACTTCTGATATTGAGGCAAATGAAGATATAATTATTATCAGTTTATTTGGTTTTCGGAAAATACACATTTTGCAGAATGATTAAAGTAAATACAGAATTGTAGATGGGTCAAGAAGGGGAATTACCGCGCTGTCCACGAAAAACTATGCAGCTGTCTGGCTACGGTGCGTTCCAGGCTATCAGATTAGAGAATGTTGTGGATGGAGGAAAGATCACGTAGGATCAGTGGTAGCTTCGCCAGGTGGCAGACTTTGGTTCATCGTGCATAACTCTGGGAAAATTCAGTCAGACTACATTGATATGCGCGTGCTTGCCTTGAGGAACCATGATTCAGATTTCGTACCGTCAGGACCGATGTTACGGAGATACAGGAATTTTGTATAAGTGTAATTTGCTTTGTCTGAGACGTGAATAATTCGGACGTGGCCAGAGCAGGTGTAAACAACGTTTCCGTAATACGAGACGTGCTTTTTAAGTAGGTACCGTTTTGAAATTTAAAAAATGACGGGCCAACATTTCTCAATAATTTTGTTTTTGCATGAAATCCTGTACCTTAATTTACGCACTGACGTCATTACAGTCTGATTCTTCCTTGTTTAGATTGTGTGCTGAATGTTTAAGATGCCTCCGATAATCACGAGTCCCACCGACTGTGAAGTACGGGCTGTTGTGAGATTTCTTAGTGCTAAAGACCGAAAAGCGATCGATATTCATCGTGATATCTGCGCACTTTACGGAGAAAACATTATGAGTGATGGAATGGTAAGAAAGAGGGAGATAGCATTTAAAGTTGGCCGCACAAATGTGCATGATGAACAACGGAGTGGGCGTCCTTCTGTCGTTAATGAAAGTTTGGTGCAGGAAGTGGACAACAAGGTGAGAGGAAACAGACGCTTTACGATTTACTCCTTGCGAGATGACTTTCCTAATGTTTCTCGTAATGCTTTGTATGCCATTGTGACCGAGCACTTGAATTACCGAAAATTGTGCTCACGGTGGGTACCGAAAATGATGACGGATGTGCACAAAACCAAACGTTTAGACAGTGCATTGACTGCCCTTGAGCGGTACAATAACGACGGTGATGATTTCTTAAGCGAAATCGTTATGGGTGATGAAACATGGGTGGCCTACGTCACACCAGAGTCAAAACAACAGTCCATGGAAGATGAGCAGCGGCATCGTTTTGCTGCAAGACAATGCCCGTCCGCATGTGGCGAATCAGACCAAAGATCTCATCACATCTCTAGATCATACTCCGTACAATCCCCAGTCTTGCTCCCAGTGACTACCATCTGTTCCTGCACTTGAAGAAACACCTGGGCGGTGACCGTCTTGAAGACGATGACGAAGTCAAAACAGTGCTGATGCAACGGTTAAGAAGTCCGCCGGCAGACTTCTATGAGGAGGGTGTTCAAAAACTGGTACAACTTTATGACAAGTGCCTCAATATTGACGGAAATTGTGTAGAAAAGCAGAATAAGATACAGGCTTTCATGTAAAAATAAATTTATTGAGATATTTTAGCACGTCTTTTTTTAATTTCAAAACGGTACCTACATAAAAAACACGCCTTGTATTTGAGAAGGCTGCGAGTTTCGTCCGCTGGGCCTAAGAATTCCGCGTACCGTGCTGCTCATATTACTGAATTCTGGTGAAACGGGTAGTATTGAACGAGCATACAAAACTGATGACCGCTGTGTGCACTTTCCAACTGTTAACTGACTGCTCAAAGTTGCGGTTCTTTGTACAGCAGCTAGCGAGTCGAGTTAACGTGACAGTACAAACGATGGGCTAGAAGGTCTGTTTGTTTTTCCGTCAAGCTCTGTGTGTTGGGATGAACTAGGTAGCAGCACGTGTATCGTTATAATATTAGTACAGGACGGACAGCTTAGACATGAACTAACCTCAGTGGGACCTGTGAAAACGAACTATCCTTACGTCAGGAAACGCAACGTTTTAAGCATCCTGGCCACACATATAGTGCAGCCCGTCTTCTAAACAGCTTTTCCGGTTTTATGACAATTTTACGCCGCTTCAGAGCACGGCGTGGCTCTAAGAAGCAGGGTAAGCTGCGTGAGTACATTCCAGTAGACGGAAAGGCACCGCGCTGCCGCACAGTGGCTGTATCAGAAGACACGTATGCTCGAATGAAAAGCAACAAGAAGTTCGCGAGAGGCCATAGAAATTACGCAGACAGCCCTTTCCTTCTTTTTTACTAAACTTGTACACTGCCGGAAAAAATCGCAACACTAATAAGACGGAGTTGACCGACGTAAACGAAAGTTGGTTGGCGTATTTCTGCATCTGAAAGATGATGTCTATTCAAGTTTCTCGCCAGTCGAGTAAGAGTGGAGCTAGTAGCAAATCAGGTTTCTTTTAAATACACGATGTGCGTAACTCGTGTTATTTACCTTTGAGATTGAACTTGATGAGTTGACGCTGGTCAACAGTGACTTAAAGGCCACAAAGACGCAGTTACCGACACCTCTCTCAGTCTGAACGAGGAGGTGTAATGGGCTGCGACAAGCTGGATGATGCTTCTGCAATGCTGCAGAAAGACTTGACAGGAATGAAGCCACTGTACGTGACAGCATACAGTGGTAGTCACTCGAATGTACGGCCACAAGAAGTCCGGGCTCCGAACGACCACGTGGCACTACCGAGAAGCAAGATCATCGTCTTCGGCGTGTGACTCTGTCTAGTCGTACTGCATTTGCAGCAGCAATCTGAGAAGCAGCCGGTCCCACATTGACACAAAAACTGTTATAAATCGGTTACTGAAGTACAGCTACGAGCCAAAAGCCTTACATCCTCCATTCGACTGACCCCCAAACAACTGCTATTTGCGACTTGAGTGGTGTCAAGCGAGAGCTCATTGGAGGGCAGGATGGAGGTCTGTTGTGCTTCCTGCTGACAGATGGTTCTGCCACAGTTCCAGTGATGGCCCTGTGTTGGTTTTGAGGAGAACGTTCGAGGCCCTACAAGCAACCTGTCTTCGTGCTAGACACACTGGACTTACACCTGGAATTATGGTCTGGGGTGCGACTTTGTATGCCAGCAGGATAACTCTCGTGGTTATCCCACGCGCCCTGACTGCAAATTTGTAGGCCAGTTTGGTGATTCGACCTGTTGTGCTACCACCCATGAACAGAAATTCAGTGGATGTTTCCAGTAGGATAACGATGGTCCACATACTGCTGTTGTAACCCAACATGCTCCACCTAGTGTCAACATGTTGGTTTGGCCTGCTTGAACACCAGGTCTCCAGTCGAGCATATGTGAGGCATCACCGGACAACTCCAGCGTCATCCACAGACAACATCAACCGCCCCTTTATTGACCAACCAAGTATAACAGGTATGGAACTTCAACGGACAAATTGACATCCGGCACCTGTAAAACTCAATGCATGAACGTTTGCGTGCTTGCATTCGACATTCTGCCGGTTACACACGTTCTTAATGTACCAGCATTTCACATACATTTCACATATACAATAGCTTATCTCGCAGTTACATTAAGCTGTGATCTAGCAATGTAGATCACTCAAATACACTGCTGCCCATTAAAATTGCTACACCACGAAGATGACGTGCTACAGACGCGAAATTTAACCGACAGGAAGAAGATGCTGTTATATGCAAATGATTAGCTTTTCAGAGCATTCACACAAGGCTGGCGCCGGTGGAGACACCTACAACGTGCTGACATGAGGAAAGTTTTCGACCGATTTCTCATACACAAACAGCAGTTGACCGGAGTTGCCTGGTGAAACATTGTTGCGATGCCTCGTGTAAGGAGGAGAAATGCGTACCATCACGCTACCGATTTTGATAAAGGTCGGATTGTAGCCTATCGCGATTGCGGTTTATCGTATCGCGACGTTGCTGCTCGCGATGGTCGCGATCCAACGACTGTTTGCAGAATATGGAATCGGTGGGTTCAGGAAGGTAATACGGAACGCCGTGCTGGATCCCAACGGCCTCGTATCGCTAGAGTCGAGATGATAGGCATCTTATCCGCATGGCTGTAACGGATCGTGCAGACACGTCTCGATCCCTGAGGCAACAGATGGGGACGTTTGCAAAACAACAACCATCTGCACGAACAGTTCGACGACGTTTGCTGCAGCACGGACTATTAGCTCGGAGACCATGGATGCGGTTACCCTTTGCGCTGCATCACATGCAGGAGCGCCTCCGATGGTGTACTCAACGACGAACCTGGGTGCACGAATGGCAAAACGTCATTTCTTCGGATGGATCCGAGTTATGTTTACAGCATCGTGATGGTCGCATCCGTGTTTGACGACATCGCGTTGAACGCACATTGGAAGCGTGTATTTGTCATCGCCATACTGGCGTATTACCCGGCATGGTGGTATGGGGTGGTATTGGTTACACGTCTCGGTCACCTCTTGTTCGCATTGACGGCACTTTGAACAGTGGACGTTACATTTCAGATTTGCTACGATCGTGGCTCTACCCTTCATTCTTTGCCTGCGAAACTCTAGATTTTAGCAGGATAATGCATGACCGCATGTTGCAGGTCCTGTACGGGCCTTTCTGGATACAGAAAATGTTCGACTGCTGCCCTGGCCAGCATATTCTCCAGATCTCTCTTACAATTCAAAACGTCTGGTCAATGGCGGCTGAACAACTGCCTCGTCACAATACGCCAGTCACTAGTCTTGATGAACTGTGGTATCGTGTTGAAGCTTCTTGGGCAATTGTACCTGTACACGCCGTCCTAGCTCTGTTTAACTTAATGCCCAGGCGTATCAAGGCCGTTATTACGGCCAGAGATGGTCGTGCTGGGTACTGATTTCTCAGGATCTATGCACCGAAATTGCGTGAAAATGTAATCACTTGTCAGTTCTAGTCTAATATATTTGTCCAATGAATACCCGTCTATCATCTGCATTTCTCCTTGGTGTAGCAATTTTAATGGCCAGTAATATATTTTACTTAGAGACATGCACTCGAGAAATTTGATTACTCTGTACTAATTATTTTCTGGCGATGCAAATTTTCCGTCTGTGAGTTTCAGGACTATGTAGTATTATTCCAGATATAGCCGCATTGGACAAAAAGCTAGTCGCTCTTAGGAGACATCACATCAATGATACATGTCGTAAAGCAGATGCAGACGTTGAAAGAAAAAAGACTGAACTAAAGTTCCACTCACCTCATGGCCATCAACCGCAGAGAACTGCGTTGAAATCCAGAAGAAGATTCTACGGTTGAACTTCAGCTCTAGCCATGTCACCACACGCTGCAAGAGAACGAGCAACTGTGGCTCTGGGCAGCTACGTATGAACAACTTCAAACGTGGTTGAAACCCCCTCAGTAGTGTCTACCAGCTGGTGGAACTTGATTCTGGCCCACCTGAACATCACTGAAAACGCTAAGATCAGCTGTTGGTAAATGCAGTGACTACTTTGACAGATGGGGATATCCCAAGGGATAGACACAGTCCACGTCCCGAGAAAAGATAACGGAATGGATCACCTGTGCCACTGCTCATATAGTGATGAAAAACTGAGGAGGGCTGAAGGCAGTTCAGTTGTTGTTGCCCAATTCCGGGGGAATATCCTTTGGTTTACTTGTCTTTTGTTCCATTAGGTTAACTACGTAAATTGTAAATTATGTAAATCGTTGTTTTAGCAGTATTCAATAATACTGTACTGTTACATTACGTAGGGTGTTGTACAGCTGCGACCCAAGTAAATAAATGAAACAGATTAGTCTCGTGTAACAGCAGAGGTGACGTTCAAATTTACCTCAAATCTTCGAGGAACAGAGTCCACAGACTTCTTCAGGTCTGCCATGTCTGTCTGAAGCTATTCGTGGATGATTTGATCAAGTAGAGCCATCAAATTTCCGGGGTGGTGATTACTATGTTTCAGCTGCTGCTCTGAATACACCCACAGCCTTGCTATGAGATTAAGATAAGTTCATTTAGCGGGTCAACCGCAGTGCTGCACGGTGCTCCAGTGTCCATCGAACCAGGTACGAACGCGTGCAGCCCTGTGATCACAGGTGGTACCATCTCGGCAGTGTCTACCGCACACTTCTCATGAAGAGGTAGGGCAAAAAGGGAACTCAAAGTCGCAAGGAACGGCGAAATAAACATACTGGTTTAGGTTGACGGTAATGTGATTCTGTGGCCCAAAGACACTATACGAGAAACATCCCCAAACCCTCACAGAACCAGCTCTTGTATAGCTAAACCCTCCACACAATGCCGGTTAAAGCTGATGCAATCAAGGTTTTGTACAATTTGAAAACAGCCAAAACCGCGACTCGTAGGACCACGGTCAGGTCAGCTGATACCCAGTTTCTGTCTTCTTAGGTCCACTAAAGAAATGCAGATTTGTGCGTCGCTTTGAGCAACCACTTCCTGCGAAGTGCTGAACCCAAGATGCTTCTTTCGCAAAGTTTGCTCAGAAACTAGTTTAGATGAATCTGCATTGACCGTGAGCAGCGGTTCCTGTCGATCTGAACCGAATAGCAATGACAACACGTGAGCTTTGTCTCCGGTTGTGAAGATGTTGCTAATTGCGATAGATCAACTTTCTTTTTTTATTTTCATTTGCTTCATTTACTCTGTAGATTTATCTTTGATGGTTTGGTATATTCTTTTGTTTTCTTTTATAGTATAAAACGATACTATATTTTTATTTTTTTATTTTGCTACATGAATCTCCTATTAATTGAGTACGGAACTTTTCAATGTATTTTTGGTCTTATTCGTATTGCTTCTCATAAACGCACAGAATGTAATATTCAGAATGTGTAATATATACTAACCGCGATATTGATAGTTCCAATCGAATAGTGACAGACAACGATACCGCTAGTAATTGGAAGTAAAACTTGAGTTCAGCAATCAGATCTAATAACAGGCAAACTTGGAGTTGGGTAAATGATTGATTGAAAATCATATCTTTGGCGGCAAGGTTATAACAAGAACATTGGGATCACTGTTATGTGTTTTTGGTTTATCGTAATTAATTTGCATGACCGACCACTATTGTCACTTTCTAAGCTAGATTTCTGAAATTGGATATGACCCGCAGTTTGCGTGGAGAAATATTTGATTGACAGGTTTTTTATTTATTTGATCGCGAACAGACATAATGTTATCGGACCTATAAATATGGATATGGTTGCAGATTCTAAAGATTTTAACAATTAAACGGCAATCACGCTCAAAATGGCGCATAAAAAGATCGCAAATCAAAAGAAAATTTCCGTATTTAAATATTTCACTTTCTTTCAGGGGTAAGCTTTTCATCGAATCGACGATTAAACAAAGTAGTATAGACATAAAAAATAGTTTTTTTAGGTTCTTTTACGTGTGAAACAGCTTCACCACACTTGTAAGAAGTTATACAGAACAGGGACAATCTCATGTCGGCACTATAACAGAGACAGTAGCGTAAGACAACAAGAAGAGTCAGGTAACAAGAGATCTTTCCACACTATCACACGACTTTTTATACTATTTCATCATTATCTTTTTGTATATTTTATCTTGGTAATAGTTAACAGTGTTCATGCGTCGCCGTGTTTCATAGACGTTTCTCAGAATAAAATTAAATATTTGACTGAAGCGTACTGTCGCTGCCATTTAATAATTATTTATCTTGATAGGGGAGAAAATTCTTTAAGAATGGATGTGACATCACGCAGTGGTGTGGCGTGTACGCGAGTGTGCTGTGAATCGCGCTGTTACAGCATCTGTCACAAAAGCATGCAGATTGTACAGCAGCGTTTTGTCTTTTGTACACAGATTAGCGTTATGAAACAAAATGTTGGACTGTTTAAATACTGTGAGATTCGAGAAGTGCTATGAACCGCAGTGACAAAGCTCACCGAACGGTCAGTGATTGTGTGAGGTGCTGCCCACTCGTTTCGTATAGGGTGCCTGAAGGATGTTGCGTTCACGGAAGGCTATACAACAATTCAAGGAAATGACATTAATAGTTTTTATTACAATAAAGAAGAGAGACAATAATTAACTTTGAATTTAGAATGGTGTCGCAAGCGATGGGCGACATATAAACAATGAATGTCCTTTGCTGTATACAAGGTCCATGTAAACAAATGGTATGGATCACACGTCACTGCTATCTTAGTGCTCTCCTAATATTGTGCTAATACTGTTCTGGTCTGCGAGTCCCGGTCTGGTACTGTGCTAATACTCTGCGAATACTGTGCGGCCGAGGTTGTTAGGAGCGGCGCTTACGTTCACTTCTTGTAGAGGCCGATCCTATTGTCATGCAATCCTAGTCAGGGGGCTATTGGCTGACGTTGTCTCACCGCCTTCTCTGCTCTTGTGTTCATCTTCGCGCCAGCGCTTGTCTATAAGCCGGAACAGATTGTCCTTGTTAGAGCCGAACTGTTTTGCATCTAACTTAATGTACTTTCAAATTCTTATCTTGTTTCTAAATTAGTGAACTGACGTGCAAGCTAAAACATCAACTGCCGCCGTGGAAATTACACTGATTATTACGTGTGATACTGCTGACGCCGGAACTGTGAATTCGCTGTCGTGATAGTTTTGCAAATAGTAGATAGACTGTAGCTTCGAGACAGGCGAGTCGAAGTGAATTTTATACTGTTTCAAAACAACTACAGAACGTTGGTGACGGAATTCTATGTGTAAAAGGCATTATTGTCGTGCACATACGAATTTGGATGTAAAAAGTAACGATTACATGATGATTACATGATAATTAATTGAAGCCCTCAGCTGCCGACAGGTGTTATTGATATACCTCGATCGGGAAAACTGAAAATGTGTGCCCCGACCGGAACTCGAACCCGGGAGCTCCTGCTTACATGGCAGACGCTCTACCCATCTTTTTTTATCTCATTTTGTTCGCTTTCGTTCGTTGTATCCGTTCGGGGCGGACGTCGTAAGACATCCGTTTAAGTTCGTTGTTGATCGATTAACTCAGTTTTTTTTATTACAGAGGGCAGCTAACCCTCTGACCGAACACGCTGAGCTACCGTGCCGGCAAAAAATTTCTGACCTAGGCGGGAATCGAACTCTGGCCCCTTGCATATCATTCTGCCGCGCCGACCACTCAGCTGTCGAGGCGGGCATCCATCTGAGCAACCGAGAACACAGATGAAAAGCGTGATTGCAGTGACTTACCCCTTGCACACTTCCCGTGAGACCCACATTCCCAACTGTCCAACTTGGCAAATTTCTAGCAGGAACATTACACGCTTCCCGTGAGACCCACATTCTCAACTGTCCACAATCTACATACGTAATGTTCCTGCTACATATTTGCCAAGTTGCACAGTTGGGAATGTGGGTTTCACAGGAAGTGTGAAAGGGATATGTCCCTGCAGTCGCGAGACTCAACTGTTCTCGGTGGCTCAGATGGATAGAGCATCTGCCATGTAAGTACGAGATCACGGGTTCGAGTACCGGTCGGGGCACACATTTTCAGTTGTCCCCATCGAGTTTGTCAACAACACCTGTCGGCAGCTGAGTGCTTCAATTAATTAATTATCACTTATTCCGGAGAAGCTGCACGGTCATCAATGGTTTCTGTTCTTTCAAGAACAGTTACGTCCGATTAGCCTGTGACACAATAAATGTGAGGAAGAATAATACAATCGCCTGCAAAATCTCATACAAAACAAGAGGAAAAATACTCAATAGAATTACGTAACTGATGAAGCTACCACGACGAGATGCCGTCGACGTCACGTTCCAGCGAACACAAGCTGCAACACGAAATGTTCTCTATCTATAAACGCTCAAAACATTCCATACGGTTTCAGTCATGATTTCTTATTATGAGAAACTTTTCTTAATATCTGTTTTCCCTAAAATAAAAGTGTTCCTACGTTAACATTGTTGTTTCCAGCATTAACAGTAATCAATATTAGTTGTTGCCTCTCTTTTTATTTTTTATTGTTGCCAGTGTTGCATGTGTTGCATGTGTTTCTACGCATCTTCTGGAGGGCTGTAGTCTTATACATGTGTGATTTTTGAATATGTTTGTCCAGGGTGTAATGTGTTTTGTTATCCTATATGAAAATTCTCGTAACTTGTGGCATCCAGCATTAGAGCAAGGAGATTCAAATTTGACTGCTGTCCAGCGCGGCAAACTGTTTTTGCATTCAGCAAAAGAGCATAGTATATACATGTTCCATGTGCAATTCTGCAATTTTTTTGCGATTTTTGTGTGTTTTGTATTCGTTTGGAATTCGTTACTAAACTCTCGCATGGTCACTATCGTTAATTTTGGAAGTAAAATGGGTTATTTTTGGTTTAAATAATAGACATTCATGATCAAAATTACGTAGAGTAAAATGATTAGAAGCGTTTTCTTCAAATATGGAGACTTTGACAGGACTGAATGACACGCAGGCTATGGGCATTACCGCTAAATTCACACTACTGGCCATTAAAATTGCTATAGCACGAAGGTGACGTGCTACAGACTCGAAATTTAACCGACAGGAAGAAGATGCTGTGATATGCAAATGATTACCTTTACACATCATTCACACACATTTGCGCCGGTGGCGACACCTACAACGTGCTGACATGAGGAGTTTTCAACCGATTTCTCATACACAAACAGCAGTGGACCGGCGTTAGCTGGTGAAACGTTATTGCGATGCCTCGTGTAAGGAGGAGAAATGCGTACCATCACGTTACCGATTTTGATAAAGGTCGGATTGTAGCCTATTGCGATTGCGGTTTATCGTATAGCGACGTTGCTATTACTCTGTACTTGCATCACTGAAAACGCCCCCGGTAAATTTTTGTCCTGAACGTTCTCATCTAAGTGATATACCTTATTCTCATTTTCAGAAGTGGTCTCTTATTTCTTCCGCTTCTTCCACATTCTTCCCACTACATTCCTGGAAAACCTTATCACAGTCACTCTCAGCTTTAATGTTTTTATCCAAGCGTCCTACCTTGTCAGGCACAACAATTTTTGACTCACATTGTTTAGTAAATATCGTACTTTTAACATTTTCAAATGTCTGATCTACTTTTTTGCGCAAATTAGCTGTGAATTTATCGTTCCCCTTTGCAATTCAACAATGATATTGAACTTTGCGTAATTTCTTCATTTCTTTCTTCCATTCTTTCATTTTCTTCTGTGCCTCTTCCATTTACGCTAACAGCAACGGAAACACACTTTCTGCTCATCCATTCAGCCTATTCTCTGACATTTGATTACAGTCTAATAGCTAGCCCTTTTTCTACATTTCCCATTACAGATTCTCCTCCTTAATCGACAAATTAGTTCTAATGAAAACAAAACAAACCAAAACAAATTCCACTAAAATTTCGAATTTTGACCCGAAAACCAGTAGATCCTCCAAAAGCGCATTAAAAGAACATTCTTCTTTCACACCGTGGTGCCATATGTGAAGAATATGACTCAGTCCTGTTACTACACTACTGGCCATTAAAATTGCTACACCGAGAAGAAATGCAGATGATAAACGGGTATTCATTGGACAAATATATTATACTAGAACTGACATGTGATTACATTTTCAAGCAATTTGGATGCATAGATCCTGTGAAATCAATGCCCAGAACAACCACCTCTGGCCGAAATAACGTCCTTGATACACCTGGGCATTGAGTCAAACAGAGCGTGGTTGGCGTGTACAGTTTCAATAAGATACCAGAGTTCGTCAAGATTAGTGACTGGCGTATTCTGACGAGTCAGTTGCTCGGCCACCATAGACTAGACGTTTTCAATTTGTGAGGGATCTGGAGAATGCGCTGGCCAGGCGGGCTGCACGATGTTGGGGCGCGAGCGGAAGACGGCCAAACGGTGTGCAGGACCGTAGCCCAGCTTCATGGAGACGGTTGCGAATGGTCCTCGCTGATACCCCAGGAGCAACAGTGTCCCTAATTTGCTGGGAAGTGGCGGTGCGGTCCCCTACGGAACTGCGTAGGATCCTACGGTCTTGGCGTGCATCCGTGCGTCGCTGCGGTCCGGTCCCAGGTCGACGGGCACGTGCACCTTCCGCCGACCACAGGCGACCACATCGATGTACTGTGGAGACCTCACGCCCCACGTGTTGAGCAATTCGGCGGTTCGTCCACCCGGCCTCCCGCATGCCCACTATACGCCCTCGCTCAAAGTCCGTCAACTGCACATACGGTTCACGTCCACGCCGTCGCGGCATGCTACCAGTGTTAAAGACTGCGATGGAGCTCCGTATGCCACGGCAAACTGGCTGACACTGACGGCGGCGGTGCACAAATGCTGCGCAGCTAGCGCCATTCGACGGCCAACACCGCGGTTCCTGGAGTGTCCGCTGTGCCGTGCGTGTGATCATTGCTTGTACAGCCCTCTCGCATTGTCCGGAGCAAGTATGGTGGGTCTGACACACCGGTGTCAATGTGTTCTTTTCCCATTTCCAGGAGTGTACAATAATATGGAAGAAATGTCATGTGGGATCAGCAGACAACGTGGCAATGATGATTGATGTAGTGGTGTGCATCGTGAGAAACTGAAGGACAGTTAGTTAAAACCAAACATGAAAAACATGCACAGCAATAACAAAAATGGAATACAATAATAACTAGTGAATCCAAATAAGATAGAGATTTGTAATGTTCCCCATGAATAGGTGTATTTTCCCACTAACTGTTGCCAGACGGAATGAGTCTAAATATAGTGTCTTACTTGTGCTTTTAAAGACAAAGAACGTAAATATGATGAGTGGAATAGTTGTGGAATGTAGTACTGGGTGGTGCATCCATTCCCAATGTTGGTGACTAAATTGAGGGAGAGTTTAATAGACGAGTTTTTGTATATAGGATTTAGCAATTTTGTTAACTATAATATCAGAGATGTTTCGTAATATGATGAGACATTTAATTGGTAACTTTGGTAATCAAGTTTAAACTGTTATAGCCCAATTGCGTAGGCTTCAGTGACCAGAGGCAGTCGACATAAAAGTTTTCTGGGATGGTACCGCGTCATATTGTATTCAACTACTGCTGGAGAAAAACCGACGTCTCGGCTACGGTTGCAGCGGCGTTCTACTGGGAGACCCAGCAGTAGGTTTATACAATATGACGCGGTACCATACCCAGAAATTCTTTATGTCGACTGTTACAGCATGCTTATGAGTGGTAACTTCTAAAATCCCACAGATATGAGATAAAGTAAGGAATACACAGGCAACAACAATTTGTAAGGTAATTTATTGAGTTCATTAAAGTGAAATAGAACCATAAACTTAATGAACAAAAAGGATGAGTTATAAAAACTTTCAGAGGTTTGTGGTGAAAAGCGACAAATGATTTCAGTGATAGAGCATTAATTTTATTGTAATTATTTGTTTTTCTTGCTATTTTTTAAATTGCAACAATTCATACACTTGTTACTGATAATTTTGAGAAATTAATATTTATTATCTCTTCATTTATGGAATTATTGAGCGTTATTACTCTGTAAATTACTATTTTTATTTTTAGGCGAATTTTGTACCATTCCATGATATATTTTAAGAGTGATGTTGTGAACCACACTTTTTCAGAATTTAAAACTGATTCACTTAAAAATAGTTTTAGAAAATAAGAGGTTATTGGGAACATCTCACGATGAAATGTGTGATACATGTGAAGATATTGCTAACTGGCATAGACAACTTTTCTGTCTTCTTTTCTTTTTCTTCATTTACTCTGTACAGATTGAGACGCCTTGTTAAACCCGCGGGACAAGAAAGGAGTTTAAATTGTAGAAAGGGGCCAAAATAAGGGGCTGTCAGTTTCACTCGAACATACAGATTTATAATTTATTCAAACATTACAACAGCCGAAATTTTTTTTTATACACACAGCTGTAATATTTGGGATTTAATTACCGTCTGAAAGCCCCTATGATTTAAAACTGGCTGAAGGCCAACAACTTAAAAATGGTTCAAATGGCTCTGAGCACTATGGGATTCAACATCTGAGGTCATCAGTCCCCTAGAACTCAGAACTAGTTAAACATAACTAACCTAAGAACAATCACATACATCCATGCCCGAAGCACGATTCGAACCTGCGACCGTAACGGTAACGCGGTTCCCGACTGAAGCGCCTAGAACCGATCGGCCACATCGGCCGAAAAATGCCAAAGATCTTACGTGAAACAGTTCTTCAAATTAGGCCAAAGGCCTAAAGAATCTTACGCTTTAAGGGCAAAACAACCTTAATTTTAAAAAAAATCGCCTCGAAGTTATACAAGTACAAACAACAAGAACAAATTTTGAAAGAAGGTACTAGATCCAAGGGCGCACAGATGTTCGGGGACCGGCCTGGAATTCAAACGCTAACGCTTGACTAGGTGAGACAGGCAGCCGGGCCAACCATTCTATCCGACGGCAAGCCAACCGACTAACAGTCAACAGACCAATGATCGAGATGAGTTCCGCTCCACAATTGCATCAAAACTCAAACGATACTAACGGTGGAGACTGGAACAACAACCAGAACGGATCACAGACAACCCATAAGCGATGGACGACCCGAATACACATCGTCTAATCAGACGACCGACCACACGGCCAAGCAAGGTCTTTGCCACTCAAATGTGTCGGCAATCGTAGGGCGAGTGATGGCTATCCGGTCCTTCCTCGCTACTCCACGCCAACCGTGAAAACGAAAATTTCTGTTCCGACACTGACAATGTTGAGTGTTTATGGAAAAAGTTGAAGGCAATCGTAAAATGCGTTTTAGACAGATACGTGCCGAGTAAAACTGTGAGGGACGGGAAAAACCCACCATGGTACAACAACAACGTTAGGAAACTACTGCGAAAGCAAAGAGAGCTTCATTCCAAGTTTAAACGCAGCCAAAACCTCTCAGACAAACAGAAGCTAAACGATGTCAAAGTTAGCGTAAGGAGGGCTATGCGTGAAGCGTTCAGTGAATTCGAAAGTAAAAGTCTATGTACCGACTTGACAGAAAATCCTAGGAAGTTCTGGTCTTACGTTAAATCAGTAAGTAGCTCGAAACAGCATATCCAGACACTCCGGGATGATGATGGCATTCAAACAGAGGATGACACGCGTAAAGCTGAAATACTAAACACCGTTTTCCAAAGCTGTTTCACAGAGGAAGACCGCACTGCAGTTCCTTCTCTAAATCCTCGCACAAACGAAAAAGTGGCTGACATCGAAACAAGTGTCCAAGGAATAGAAAAGCAACTGGAGTCACTCAACAGAGGAAAGTCCACTCGACCTGAGCGGATACCAATTCGATTCTACACAGAGTACGCGAAAGAACTTGCCCCCCTTCTAACAGCCGTGTACCGCAAGTCTCTAGAGGAACGGAAGGTTCCAAATGATTGGAAAAGAGCACAGGTAGTCCCAGTCTTGAAGAACGGTCGTCGAGCAGATGCGAAAAACTATAGACCTATATCTCTGACGTCGATTTGTTGTAGAATTTTAGAACATGTTTTTTGCTCGAGTATCATGTCGTTTTTGGAAACCCAGAATCTACTCTGTAGGAATCAACATGGATTCCGGAAACAGCGATCGTGTGAGACCCAACTCGCTTTATTTGTTCATGAGACCCAGAAAATATTAGATACAGGCTCCCAGGTAGATGCTATTTTCCTCGACTTCCGGAAGGCGTTCGATACAGTTCCGCACTGTCGCCTGATAAACAGAGTAAGAGCCTACGGAATATCAGACCAGCTGTGTGGCTGGATTGAAGAGTTTTTAGCAAACAGAACACAGCATGTTGTTATCAATGGAGAGAGGTCTGCAGACGTTAAAGTACCTTCTGGCGTGCCACAGGTGAGTGTTATAGGACCATTGCTTTTCACAATATACACTCCTGGAAATGGAAAAAAGAACACATTGACACCGGTGTGTCAGACCCACCATACTTGCTCCGGACACTGCGAGAGGGCTGTACAAGCAATGATCACACGCACGGCACA
Source organism: Schistocerca gregaria (assembly GCF_023897955.1). Classification (NCBI taxonomy): domain Eukaryota; kingdom Metazoa; phylum Arthropoda; class Insecta; order Orthoptera; family Acrididae; genus Schistocerca; species Schistocerca gregaria. Next base: position 74,796,543 of record NC_064923.1, on the reverse strand, counting down.
GCGGACTCACCAGGAACCGCGGTGTTGGCCGTCGAATGGCGCTAGCTGCGCAGTATTTGTGCACCGCCGCCGTCAGTGTCAGCCAGTTTGCCGTGGCATACGGAGCTCCATCGCAGTCTTTAACACTGGTAGCATGCCGCGACAGCGTGGCCGTGAACCATATGTGCAGTTGACGGACTTTGAGCGAGGGTGTATAGTGGGCATGCGGGAGGCCGGGTGGACGTACCGCCGAATTGCTCAACACGTGGGGCGTGAGGTCTCCACAGTACAACGATGTTGTCGCCAGTGGTCGGCGGAAGGTGCACGTGCCCGTCGACCTGGGACCGGACCGCAGCGACGCACGGATGCACGCCAAGACCGTAGGATCCTACGCAGTTCCGTAGGGGAACGCACCGCCACTTCCCAGCAAATTAGGGACGCTGTTGCTCCTGGGGTATCGGCGAGGACCATTCGCAACCGTCTCCATGAAGCTGGGATACGGTCCCGCACACCGTTAGGCCGCCTTCCGCTCACGCCCCAACATCGTGCAGCCCGCCTCCAGTGGTGTCGCGACAGGCGTGAATGGAGGGACGAATGGAGACGTGTCGTCTTCAGCGATGAGAGTCGCTTCTGCCTTGGTGCCAATGATGGTCGTATGCGTGTTTGGCGCCGTGTAGGTGAGCGCCACAATCAGGACTGCATACGACCGAGGCACACAGGGCCAACACCCGGCATCATGGTGTGGGGAGCGATCTCCTACACTGGCCGTACACCTCTGGTGATCGTCGAGGGGACACTGAATAGTGCACGGTACATCCAAACCGTCATCGAACACATCGTTCTACCATTCCTAGACCGGCAAGGGAACTTGCTGTTCCAACAGGACAATGCATGTCCGCATGTATCCCGTGCCACCCAACGTGCTCTAGAAGGTGTAAGTCAACTACCCTGGCCAGCAAGATCTCCGGATCTGTCCCCCATTGAGCATGTTTGGGACTGGATGAAGCGTCGTCTCACGCGGTCTGCACGTCCAGCACGAACGCTGGTCCAACTGAGGCGCCAGGTGGAAATGGCATGGCAAGTCGTTCCACAGGACTACATCCAGCGTCTCTACGGTCGTCTCCATGGGAGAATAGCAGCCTGCATTGCTGCGAAAGGTGGATATACACTGTACTAGTGCCGACATTGTGCATGATCTTTTGCCTGTGTCTATGTGCATGTGGTTCTGTCAGTGTGATCATGTGATGTATCTGACCCCAGGAATGTGTCAATAAAGTTTCCCCTTCCTGGGACAATGAATTCATGGTGTTCTTATTTGAATTTCCAGGAGTGTATATAAATGACCTAGTAGACAGTATCGGAAGTTCCATGCGGCTTTTCGCGGATGATGCTGTAGTATACAGAGAAGTTGCAGCATTAGAAAATTGTAGCGAAATGCAGCGGATAGGCACTTGGTGCAGGAGTGGCAACTGAACCTTAACCTAGACAAATGTAATGTATTGCGAATACATAGAAAGAAGGATCCTTTATTGTATGATTATATGATAGCGGAAGAAACACTGGTAGCAGTTACTTCTGTAAAATATCTGGGAGTATGCGTGCGGAACGATTTGAAGTGGAATGATCATATAAAATTAATTGTTGGTAAGGAGGGTACCAGGTTGAGATTCATTGGGAGAGTCCTTAGAAAATGTAGTCCATCAACAAAGGAGGTGGCTTACAAAACACTCGTTCGACCTATACTTGAGTATTGCTCATCAGTGTGGTATCCGTACCAGATCGGGTTGACGGAGGAGATAGAGAAGATCCAAAGAAGAGCGGCGCGTTTCGTCACAGGGTTATTTGGTAAGCGTGATAGCGTTACGGAGATGTTTAGCAAACTCAAGTGGCAGACTCTGCAAGAGAGGCACCCTGCATTGCGGTGTAGCTTGCTCTGCAGGTTTCGAGAGGGTGCGTTTGTGGATGAGGTATCGAATATATTGCTTCCTCCTACTTATACCTCCCGAGGAGATCACGAATGTAAAATTAGAGGGGTTAGAGCGAGCACGGAGGCTTTCAGACAGTCGTTCTTCCCGCGAACTGTACGCGACTGGAACAGAAAAGGAAGGTAATGACAGTGGCACGTCCTCCGCCACACACCGTTGGGTGGCTTGCGGAGTGTAAATGTAGGTATAGAACCAACCAATTCAGAGCCAGTACGCCGACAACATTTAAGTTAACTTGTCAGTCAGAACCACATAAAGTACACACAGTTTCACGAACACTTGCACGAAGAACTAGACGATGCTAACTTCAGTGACTGCAGTATCAAGGACGAATCACGAGTCGGCACACACAGCCAACCGTAAGCGATCGCCGGCCAAATGCACGTAGTCCGACAAGACGACCGAACGACGATCAACCAAAGTCGTCCACCACTCAAATCACGTGTGTCGGTAATCATCGGCGAGTGATGGCTGTCCGCTGCATGCCGCTGCTGCTACGATTCGACTGCGCCAACCGACCATCTGCTACACATCAACACGAAGACAGCACTAAAATAACTGGGCAGTCGACATCAAAGGCTACACGCAATTTCACAATCACTTCGATGAAGAACACGACGAATGCTAAAAGCAATAACTGTGCAATCAAGGACGAACTACGAATTGAGACACACACCGCCGACCCATAAGCGATCGGCGAGAAATACACGTCCGGTAAGACGACCAACCGACGATCAACCAAGACCTTTCCCCGCCATGTGTGCCGGCAACGGTCGGGCAAGTCACGGCTATCCGAACCTCACTGCCGCTAAATCCCGACCGAACTTCTGCCGCGTCCAACTGTCCCACTGCCAGGTCCGAACTGCACTGCTGGCGAGTTCCAACTGACTTCATTGCCCGGTCTGGAATGTACTGCTTGTGCGTTCCAGCCGTCTGGACGACACACCACGACCAGGGAGTAATAGCAGTCCAGTAAAGATAATACGGCAGGGCCTATATCGATACGCGCTGCTGCTGCCGCTCATGCGCAGCCAAGGCAGAAACTCACTGACACCAGTAGTTGAAAATTAACATAACGAGGAGGCAGTACGGTAAAACGAGAGCGTTAAATAAGAGATGGCACGAACACGAGCCACTCTCGTCTAGAACATTTTTGTTGTTCTATAGTATGAAATGCGAGTACATTTGGCTCTTTTTATGTTGCTAGATGAATCCTCTATTAATTGAGCATGAAAATTGTCGATGTATGTTTGATCTACTTTGTAATGCTTCTCATTAGTGTACTGTGTAAAACTAAATATAATATGCGAAATGAGTAATGTATGTGAGCTGTAATTCGAGAGCGTTGTTAGCAGTTGCCAAGAGACCTAACATGAGGACTGTGCAAACTCCCCTCGCAGTTCCAAACCTCTGTACAAGTTTCTTAGGTCATCCGCGATTCAGTAAAAAGCGGTATAGGTGATGTATACTGGTCAAATCTTCCCACAGGAAACTGTACTAGTTAAGAAAAATATTTCATGGATTATCTGGTTTCCTCCTACCTGTTCTCCGTGAAGCTGTCGCAGATGTTGTCTGTCAAAGCACCTGTTGTATAGCTCTGCATTCTTCAGGGTGTGGATGCAAGTGACCTGTGCTTCTAAGTGATGGTGAGAGTAGCTAATTTATATAAAGTAAGTCCCAGGACGCCGTTACAATGTGATTATTTTCAAACACCGTAAAATAGTAACATCTTAGTATCATGGAACCATTCCTCCCAAAATGTTAGTACAATCAGAGAGCATGGTAAAACCCACAATCACATTTGAACAAGCTCCTATCGACGACTGGTGAGATGAGCTTGGCAGCCGAAATTTCCTAATTACGTCATAAAATTAGTAGACCCTCCATACCACAGACGCCGACTCCATGGCGCCTGAGGGGGCCCGAGCCCCCTCAAAAATTATTAGCTACATTATGCTTTGTAAAATCACAAACTTATGTTGGAATTTTTTATTTTCTTGGTTGGCGATAGATACATTTTTAAATACACTCCTGGAAATGGAAAAAAGAACACATTGACACCGGTGTGTCAGACCCACCATACTTGCTCCGGACACTGCGAGAGGGCTGTACAAGTAATGATCACACGCACAGCACAGCGGACACTCCAGGAACCGCGGTGTTGGCCGTCGAATGGCGCTAGCTGCGCAGCATTTGTGCACCGCCGCCGTCAGTGTCAGCCAGTTTACCGTGGCATACGGAGCTCCATCGCAGTCTTTAACACTGGTAGCATGCCGCGACAGCGTGGACGTGAACCGTATGTGCAGTTGACGGACTTTGAGCGAGGGCGTATAGTGAGCATGCGGGAGGCCGGGTGGACGAACCGCCGAATTGCTCAACACGTGGGGCGTGAGGACTCCACAGTACATCGATGTGGTCGCCAGTGGTCGGCGGAAGGTGCACGTGCCCGTCGACCTGGGACCGGACCGCAGCGACGCACGGATGCACGCCAAGACCGTAGGATCCTACGCAGTGCCGTAGGGGACCGCACCGCCACTTCCCAGCAAATTAGGGACACTGTTGCTCCTGGGGTATCGGCGAGGACTATTCGCAACCGTCTCCAAGAAGCTGGGCTACCGTCCCGTACACCGTCAGGCCGTCTTCCGCTCACGCCCCAACATCGTGCAGCCCGCCTCCAGTGGTGTCGCGAAAGGCGTGAATGGAGGGACGAATGGAGACGTGTCGTCTTCAGCGATGAGAGTCGCTTCTGCCTTGGTGCCAATGATGGTCGTATGCGTGTTTGGCGCCGTGCAGGTGAGCGCCACAATCAGGACTGCATACGACCGAGGCACACAGGGCCAACACCCGGCATCATGGTGTGGGGAGCGATCTCCTACACTGGCCGTACACCTCTGGTGATCGTCGAGGGGACACTGAATAGTGCACGGTACATCCAAACCGTCATCGAACCCATCGTTCTACCATTTCTAGACCGGCAAGGGAACTTGCTGTTCCAACAGGACAATGCAGGTCCGCATGTATCCCGTGCCACCCAACGTGCTCTAGAAGGTGTAAGTCAACTACCCTGGCCAGCAAGATCTCCGGATCTGTCCCCCATTGAGTATGTTTGGGACTGGATGAAGCGTCGTCTCAGGCAGTCTGCACGTCCTGCACGAACGCTGGTCCAACTGAGGCGCCAGGTGGAAATGGCATGGCAAGCCGTTCCACAGGACTACATCCAGCATCTCTACGATCGTCTCCATGGGAGAATAGCAGCCTGCATTGCTGCGAAAGGTGGATATACACTGTACTAGTGCCGACATTGTGCATGCTCTGTTGCCTGTGTCTGTGTGCCTGTGGTTCTGTCAGTGTGATCATGTTATGTATCTGACCCCAGGAATGTGTCAATAAAGTTTTCCATTCCTGCGACAATGAATTCACGGTGTTCTTATTTCAATTTACAGGAGTGTACATTTAGTAATGAGTTAAAACAAGTAATTATTACAGTAGTAAGCATGGTAACTGAAAACGAGTTGTGTGAATCATGATAGTGTTACGGTGCTGCGGGCACACTTAGAATTTGTCCTGGTGCGCGAACTTTCGAGTAAAGTCTGGCGCCGGCGGGCCAGTGCTGCGGACGTGGCTACATCAAAAGGACCGGAGCAGAAGCGCCTGGAAGCCTCCGCCTCGTGTCCCTCGACGCTTCGAGACATTACGACGCCGCGGCTGTATAAATCCCACACTGCTGTCACAATCGTTCAGAGTGGATAGTTTTGTTCAGTGCATGCTGCTGACGTGTTTAGTGTTCCAACTTGAGTGTCTAGTGGACTACTTTATGTAACTATATACTATTGGTTTACTTTAGTCTCTTCGTTTATTGTGAATTAAGTTTGCATTGGATAAAACTCTTACCAAAAAGGCGCGCTTGGAAGTTGATGATACTGCAAGTCAACCTCCAACAATTATTGTGTCGTCAATTGCTTCGCCGTGTTCAGGCGAAAACCGTTCACAGCCGAAACTTGGACAATCTGGTAAGGGAAGATCATTTCAGAAGTCTTGGTTGACCAAATATACATGGCTAGAATATGAAGCAGATACCGAAAAAGTTTTTTGCAAAACTTGCGAAGAGGCAGATGCTAACAATCCAGTACAATTTTCTTCAAAAACTGAATTTACTTCCGTAGGTTTTCTAACTGGAAAAAGGCTTCGGAAAAATTTCGTCGTCATGAAAATACATTTACGCATAAAGAAGCTGTTCTGAAACTAAATTCCATCACTAACCGAAGTGTGGCCTCCCAATTGAATGAACAGTTAGATAGGGATATGAAGAAAGGCCGTTTAGCTCTTGAGACAATTTTTACCACTGTGCAATTTCTATACCGACAAAGATAAGCAATTAGAGGGCACAAAGATGTAAACTCAAATTTCTTTCAATTGTTGGAACTCCGAAAGAATGACATACCTGAGTTTTAAGATTGGTTAGGACGTTCGGGGTATAAGTGGAAGTCCCACTACATTCAAAACGAGATCATTGATCTACTAGGAAAGACTGTGTTGAGAAAGGTATTGGCTTCAATCAAGAACACTGAACATTTTTCTATTATGATTGACAAAACAAGTGATTCTTCGATTCACGAACAAGTGCCATTTTGTATTCGTACTGTTGATGATTCCTTAGTCATAAACGAAGACTTTATTGTCTTCTACGAGACTTCCAACACTGTATCCCAAACTCTGTTTAGTATTTTAAAAGACGTTTTTCCTCGTCTTTATTTGTCAATGGGCAACTCTCTATGTGCTATAATGGTGTCTCGAATATGAAAGGAAAGTTCAAAGGATTAAAAAAAGTTAGTTTTGGATATACAACCAAAAGCACGTTATGTGCACTGCACTGCTCACAGTTTTGACTTGGCAGTTGTAGACAGTATCCGCCATCTTACGTCTATGAGGGGTATTATGGCTTTAGCCAAGGACTTAATAAACACCATAAGGAAATACAACAAAAGGGTGGGACTTATCGAAACATACGCTGTGAGAGCGCCAATGACCAAGCTGGTCTTCAACCCCTTTCCCCGATTCGATGGACTATGCGAGCTTCTAGCGTCTTGAGAATATTGAAAAACTTCGAAGTTTTTTGAAACATGTTCTGCAGAGGACAAAACAGAGGCAGGTTACAAATGTGCAGGCTACCTTGAGTCAATGTTACCATTCAAGACTTATTTCTTTTTACCTCTTTATGGCCATGCAATGAAAGCAATAGAGCATGTCAATGAAAAAATGAAATGACCTCATCTAAGTTTTGCTGACATGGAAAAAATGAGGGCTTGATTGGAATGTTGAATGGAAGGCTTGATAGTTTTGAACGCTTTTGAGAGTTGTGTTTACAAGAAAAACCTTCACAAGTTGATGATCCTTCGCTTCCTCGAAATCGAAGTACACCAAAGAAGTATGAAAACAACGAAGCCAATTCGCCGCACTCTTTCAAAACGCCAAAAGAATACTACAAAGCTATTTACATTGAAGTTTGTGAAACGGTGCACTCGTGCATTACTGATCAACAATGGGCAGAAGCAACTGAACATTTCTTCATGCCCACCGGGATGTTTTGGATGAATTGGATAGCCGACCAGTAATTAGCGACTTCATATTCAGTAATGGAGTCAGATGGTCGATATTTGCACCTTTCTAAAGACACTCTCTTTATAAAATAGAGAATTAAATACATACACAATGTTAAATTTTCAGTTTCGAAATATTAGTACTAGTTTAGAACTGTTGGAGAAATGTTATGTGAAGTAGTGAAGTGCATTAAGCTTCTCCAAATACTTAAATATTTTTAGGGTGTAATACCCAATTAAAACCCGCTATTTACATACTTTTGGACTGAAAGTGTTAGGCATACTCTATTAACTTTATTAACTGTATTAAAGCATTAACTTTGAGATATTGTTTTTATTTAATGAACCCTGAGCCTTATTCGAAGTAAGTTTTTATTTAATGAACCCTGAGCCTTATTCGAAGTAAGTTTAAATTAGCTATTTCACTTATTAATCAAAGTGCTACTATCGTGCGACAGCAATATTTTACATTTCATTCTTTTAATGATAGTTTAGGATTTATTTAAATATAAATTCAATCTTTTCAGAGATATATATTCACTGCTCTGTAATAGTATATAAGCATGACTTTTACTGTAAATTAAATTAGCTTTTTACGAAAATACCGTGAGTGTTTATGTTTTGTTTCTTTTTTCAAATCCAAAAATGTGTCAGGTTTTTAGACTTTCCAGGAGTGTCGAATTATCGAGAGTCCAGTTTTCGGGGTTCTTATGTTGATCATATGACTCTAAAATGCTTAAAAAAAACTTTAAGACTCACTATATTTCATCTAAAATTTGGAAAATTTACCGGGGCAAGACCCCCATTATGGTCCCCACCCCCAAATATTTTTTATAAGTCTTCGTCCCTGATCCGTAGATCTTTGGTGTGTTAGCAATATTCATTGGTTTACAGAATTTACTGGTCTTCTGCACAGCGCTTTATTTTATTGAAGCTCTGATGACCCGAAATATTCTATAACCAGTTACGCCGAAGAAGCACTTAAATCATTATTATATTTTGCAAAGTTAAATTGGCGTTTTGGGTCAGAACGCTGGTGGTTCCCTCCCGTAAATATTTACTGCCGAGTGAGATTGTTACATTACACGGACAATCCCACGTAATATCATGTAAATTTAACGTCGCAAAAACGATGGAATGCACAAAAATGTGCACTTATCTATTTATTTACTGTAAATAACTTCAAATATGAATAACTTATATAAACTAATTTTGTGAAATGAAATTATTGTTAAATAAATAATGTTTCAAAAATGTAGTGACAGTCAGCGTGTGGCTCACTGTGATCGACTGTAATGTGCCTTTAGTTTTAGAAAGTAAGTGAAGAGCGTTCCCGTTGGGCTCTCTTTCTCTTGTCCGTTAGCCTTGGCAGGATCCACTATACCTGCGTTCCTTGCGAATCATTAATTAATCTTTGTTTTGTGTAGACAAATGTGATATGTCACGAGTTAGTTTTAGAATCGTTTGCAGTTAAATTAATGCAAATTAGTTAAGTTTCATGAGTGCTCATTTTAACTGTTCTCCTAACAGATTGCCTATATGATACATGAAGTGCTTTAGTGTTTCATTGCTACAGCCACCGACCGTTCGGGCTTAACGGACCGCGGCGTGGAGACGCAACGGCCGAATACAATTAGTATTCTGCTACTTATTCGTTTGCAGCTTGCTACAGCGTCCCTAATTGCCAATTACGGCGAAGCGTTATGCGAGCTTGAATGCAAGCGCGGAACCGTAAATGATCTGGCCACCGTCTCCAAGCTATAATTCCGTTTCGCCTTAAATAACAGAAGCTGGCACCACAAAACTAATGGTGGCATTAAAAGATATAATGTTTTCTAAAATTTATAGCATTTTTATAGCATTGGCTTCTAACAAAGATGTATCCACCTTCAACAATGGCCGTCAGCTCCAGTTAAAATTTTAACAGTTTCTTTCCAGTACTTAATCTCAGTTTCTATTTAAAGCGAAATTATCAATCATTTTAGTGATCCTGGATGAGCAGACTCGTAAAGACCTGTTCTGAAGGCTTGCGTTCCTCTCGCCACCCTCGCTATCCACTATCCCGCCATTTGGTCGCTACCTCTGTCTTCGTGGGAACGAACTTACTACTTGGTGCCGTTTGATTCTGCAGCACTGCTCAACGCAGCGAATTGACTTGGGCTATCTGCCGAGTTCCAGTATAAAACGTGAAGGAAATAAATACCCTTAAAATAGGGATAAACTGACAGTTGTATCTCTGTACCATACCCAGTATGATAAATAAATAATGAGACTGACTTTTTTCCCAGGATCTTTTTACAGAAACGGGGCAAGTGTAGTTACCAGCTCACACGCTACACTGTGCTGAACCAACACCGACTCAAAGGAAGGCCTCGGCCCTTGTTGGTGACGTCACGTCAGCTAGGCACGGCGAACGCCAGGTCTGTTGCAGGCAGAAACGCCTGGGCGTGCTTATCACTATACATCTCTTATTTTTGGACAAAATGTTTGGTATTGTTTTGGATTCTCTAGTTTTATTTAGATGAAAGATTTTCTTACTATCGTAAAGCTACAAATGAAGATCATCTGTATTAGTGAATCCTGTAGAAACAAACGTAGATCAATACGAAAAGATGCTTTGCCCCATTGCAAGCTTCGGAAAATTTACATTCAGGTAACTATATTTACTTGATCCATTTTGTTATCGAAACGTACCCCAACCCCCTTACAATGAACTCGTTTCTTTTATTTATTTTCGTTTGACATCGTCACTGGAAATGTGAACTAGTTTACAAGTGTAAATGTCCAACTGTTGCCAGTCATTAGATTACAGTCGTTTTCAACGAAAGGAATTCTAAACTGGAAACAAAATAGTTTCATACATCGAAAGTTCAAAAATGGCTCTGAGCACTATGGGACTCAACTGCTGTGGTCATCAGTCCCCTAGAACTTAGAACTACTTAAACCTATCTAACCTAAGGACATTACACACATCCATGCCCGAGGCAGGATTCGAACCTGCGACCGTAGCAGTTGCACGGTTCCGGACTGCGCGCCTAGAACCGCGAGACCACAGCGGCCGGCACATCGAAAGTACTACTGAGCTTAAACTTTTTTTAAACATGCACATTAGAAAAGATAAATATTCCCCTCTTGCAACTGAAAAGAGAAACTTTATTCGATAAAAAATTTTATCTGATAAAACAAGTATCTGTCTTTTGCCTCTTCTTCTGTCCCCCACCCCCTCCCCCAACGTGAGCAATCGCAAGATATTTCATTAACATTCAGTGCTCCTGACCCAATAACCAGCGAAGATACCTAAAGAAGAGCACCAATATGTTCACAGTTTCTTGTAAAAGCTACCCAGTACAAACGTAACTTCCTCAAATTTACAAATAAGGTACAGGAGCACTAATTCTGCTGCTGCTGGACCATGAAGTTGTTTTTGTATGTCAATCCTTAAAACAGGTTTGAATTTAAGTTCAGGAGTACACTATTTGTTAAGAAGTGTAAAAAAAAAGCACAATTAATTGATTGCACAAATTTCTCAGAACAATGTGTGTTGGTCAACTACCGCCAATAGTTTCACATTTTCCTGTGTCAGAAAGGGAGACACCACCATTATGAGTATGCCTGCAACAGACCTGGCGTTCGCCGTGCCTAGCTGACGTGACGTCACGAACAAGCGCCGAGGCCTTCCTTTGAGTCGGTGTTGGCTGAACACACAGACATTTTGATCGTGTCTATGAATAGGCCAGCTCCAGCGCAGCTGCCTTTAAAGCAACGCTGTTCAAGTAGAAGTGGCCAAACGTAGCACCATGTGTCAAGCAGCTGTGATAAAGTTTTACTGTTAACTGGGAAACACGGTATCAGAAGTTTACGAAAAAATGCAACATGTTTACGGGGATGACTGACACTAGTTTTCCGCTGTTTTTCAGTATTTTAAGAGTGGAAGAGAGTTCTTGGAAGATGAGTCATGTGTCGGAAGTCGTGTTTCTGCTCGGGCGGCTGAAAATATGAAAAAAAACGAAGGGAATTGTTGTCAGAGATAGACGAACTACAACCAGAACGCTTGCAGTGAAACTTGGTGTCAGTAAGGAAACGGCCAGGTCAGAGCGATTTACATAAGAAAAAGATTTGTTCCCGGTGTGCGCCACATTCATTGACAAAAGGACAGAAAGGGCACCAAACTGCAAATCACGCCAATTTGCTGATGTTTCCTGTTCGACCTAGAGGCAAAACGTGAGAGCATGGATTGGCGTGTGACCCGTTATTTTGCTCCGGTATTTGAATAAAGCAGCAACTTTTGTAAAAATCAACTTGTCAAAACAATTTAATTTGCTTCTGATTGAGCAGTGGAGCGACGGTCATTGTTGATGGTAGTAGACATTGTTCCTACTGTATCTCATACGCACCTAAAAGACGGCAACTATTTCAAAACAAAATTGGCTCCTGAAGTTTTTACCTTTCACGAGCCGTAGTAATTAAACATCGGCATCAGTTCTGTGGGGCCCGAATCTGACAGAAACGACAGCAGCAGATTCACAGCTCGTACACAATGGCCAGATCGTATGTAATTTACGCATGCCCAAAATGATCGCAATTCAGTTTTAAATGGTCCGTAAATAATATCAGGGTCGCGCTTTCCTTATAGCAGAATGAAACGAGTGGATGAACGCTAACTGCATTCGGAACATTGCGTCTCCTTTCCATGATCTGCTGAACTCGCAGTTCGAGCTAACTTTTCTCAAACAAATATTACAAGAATCGCAAATCATGTAACTATCACTCAATAACTACCTTTTACATGAAACATAAATATAGCCCGTTTTTAACAGATTTAATTATAAATCGAAACTAATTCTACTACAGCCACAGAGAAAATACGTCCGCTCAGTTCGATGGAGACAAGAGAGAACGAATATAGTCTGCTGCGAGGAGCTTGCTCCTCACTTTCATTTTGTTATAAAACATTTTAAAATACAATTCCTCCTATTTGTTTCAGCCACAGGCTGATTTCTCCTGAATTCTCAGCTGATACACGTTGTATTACACTTTTCATAGACAACATGAAACATTTACTTAAGAAAAGAGCACATATTCGAGCAAGAAAATCACTTTGAAATATTTTTCATGTCTGAAAAAAGATAACGTTCTTCAAGTAACGCTCCAAATTTGACATCGTCACCGAGGCAGAAAAGTCTCAGGTAGCAGAAGTCAGGTACCAAGAAATTGATGACTGTTTTTTGTTTCCTTAATTTTTTCTTGAGTGATCCATAACGAATTCCTCCGTGGGGACCGACAGTATCTGGACAGTACTACTTAGGAGTCACGCAACGTCCCTTTGTTCGCTCCTGTCATGTCACATCCCAGTTGTTCCATACCAAGAATTGAGTTCCTCTGCATGACAATGCACCGGGTCACTGCACGCTACCTGTCGAACAGTTTTTAGTATCACAATAGATCTGTGCCTTAGAACATCCTCGCTATTCGTCTGATTTGACACCTGCAGGCTTTTCTGTGTTTCTGAAAATTAAATATGCTTAAAAACGGAGCGTTTCAGTGACACTGTAGATATTCAACATGTTGTGGTCGCGCCCTGAAGGAGGTACACAATCATTACCTCCAACACTCTTTCAACAGCTTGTATGCTCGATATAAACGTTGCGTGGAGGTGTAAGAGGATTACTTTGAATCCTTGTAAACGCGAAACTGAAATGAAGTACATAGTTCGGGTGCAGTGCTACTTGTCTCATTGCTTCTTTGGTGCGCTATGTATTCCATATCTACGAAGCCTTAATACTCCCAGCCCATTCTTATGCCAATGTCACCTAGATTTCCGGACCACCAAAATTTTTGCAGCCTGCTAGATCTTCGAATGGCGAACACTCCGCTCTTTTTCAATATCCGCCTACACTCCCACACAAGGTTTCTCTACGAATTCGTTAACATCCCGCTCTCTGCCTCCCCCCCCCCCCAACCCCTCTTCCCGCCCTCTGCCACACTGAACAACTTCCGATTTCCTATACATACTGAAACTTTACACCAACCACCCTTTTTTGATCCCTGATTATATACCCTCGCAGTCTGTCGCTCTTGTACCGATAAATCTCCACAATCTTTGCCTTACACAATCTGCACATTGCGTCCTAAAGTGACCGGCACACGTAAGGCAGAGCAAGCATTAGCGACTTGCAATACAGCGAAGGGGATATCCCGGTCAATAAATGCCATACGATCATTTTTGTCCGCCTCTGGTAGCTGAGTAATCAGCGCGATGGAATGTCGTACCTAACGGCCCGGGTTCGATTCCCGGCTGGGTCGGAGATTTTCTTCGGTTTCCCTTATCATCATTTCATCCCCATCGACACGCAAGTCGCCGAAGTGGCGTGAGCTCGGAAGACTTCCACCAGGCAAACGGTCTACCCGACCGGACGCCGTAGCCACACGGCATTTCCATTTACCTACTGTTATTCGTGTAATGCGAGGTCTGTTCAAAAATTTCCAGAATATTGCTAATTTTGTGCCAGTGGTGTGTTGGAGCGACATGCGATTGGCATCCTCGCACACCCCTGTGTTTAGTGCGTAAATGCCGGAAGTTTCATTGTTGTACGTCTCTCAGTTATTGTTCAGTGCTGCATGGAGTAGAATGTTGTGTCACACAGTTTGCGAATTTCGCGATGACAGAGTTGGAGGACCAACGCGTATCCATTAAATTTTGATTGAAACTAAACTGTTACAAAGACACGCCAAATGATGCAGGAAGCCTACGGTGATGAGTGCTTAAGCCGTACTCGGTGTTACGAATGGTTCGCGCAGTTTAAAAATGACCGGACGAAAATTAAAGATGATTCTCGTCCAGGACGCCCTTCGACTTCTAGCGACGAAGCTCATGTCAGGAACGTCAACGAAATTGTTCTACAGGGACAAACTGTTTCGAAGTAGACCATGCACAGTAAAGGAAAGGTGAGCGTAGAAAAATTTTGTGGACAAAGTTCTGGAATTTTTTGTACAGCCCTCGAATACGAAAAATACTGTCGGGACGTGTTGCGACGCCTGCGAGAAAATGTGAGAAGGAAACTGCCTTAAATGGGGCGAGACAATTCATTGCTCACCCGCACAACCATCCCTGTTGGTGTGTGACTACCGCACGAAAAACGAAATCAGTGTGCTGTTTCATACTCCGTACTCTGCAGATGTGGCCCCTGAACACTTGTTTTTATTTCAGAGTTGAAAACCCCGTTGAAACGACGGAGATTTCCAACAATAGACGAAATAACAGAAAATTCGCAGACGGCGCTTTGTGCGATCCTGCAAGAGGCGTACCAATACTGCCTCCAGAACAGAAGGCGGCGTTTGAAGCGGTGTATCAATTGTGCAGGGAGTATTTCGAAGTAGACCATGCACAGTAAAGGAAAGGTAAGCGTAGAAAAAATTTTGAGGTCAAAGTTCTGGAATTTTTTGTACAGCCCTCGCATACAAAAAATACTTGAAGGGAAGCGGAAGAGACTTTCTAAGATTACCCGCTGGTTGGAAGACAGCGAGTAGAGATAATTTCGCGAGCGTTTATGGAAAACATTAACTATTTTAATTACTTTTTATAAGGGTTCAGTCCCTTGATAAACGTACATCAAAATAAATGGCGAAAGTAAATGTGAAGATACAGTGAAAAAGTATGATTATTTCTCCTTTGAAGAGGACAGCTGATACTCTGGGATATATGTATGCTGTAACGTCTACTCACAAATGTCCAGCTACCCAAGTACAGGATTTGCGTAGTTTTCCAGAGCTATAGGGCAATACCCAACCGGGCCATAAGAACAGCTGTGGCCATCATATTTGTCATTACGCTCCCATTATTAGAAAACCGAGATCGACCCCCCGGATATCGATCCGACGCGGTTCACCCCAGGGAAGCCCCTTATCCACGTCACTCTTTGTCTTGTTCTTAGAGCCCTTACTTCGACCCCTCGCCATGCAATTACGTGGCTGGACTACATTGGGGGAACTTTTTTCGGTCCGTGCATAGGCCGATGACGTCATGGTGTTAGTACATGTCGAGGACATACCGAGGCATAAGGATTCCTTGCATTCAAACTTCCTGGCAGATTAAAACTGTGTGCCGGACCGAGACTCGAACTCGGAAAATTTGCCTTTCGCGGGCAAGTGATCGACCAACTGAGCTACCCAAGCACGACTCACGCCCCGTCCACACAGCTTTACTTCCGTCAGTACCTCGTCTCCTACTTTCTAAACTTAGCAGAAGCTTTCCTGCGAACCTTGCATAACTTGGACTTGCGCAAGTAAAGCTGTGAGGACGGAGAGTGAGTCATGCTTGGATAGCTCAGTTGGTAGAGCACTTGCCCTGGAAAGGCAAAGGTCCCGAGTTCGAGTCTTTGTCCGGAACACAGTTTTAATCTGCCAGGAAGTTTCATATCAGCGCACACTCCGCTGTAGAGTGAAAATCTCATTCTCACCTTGAATTCATTCCGTCGTCTTGCTGGTGCTCGCATTAATGATCGTAAAAGCACGTCCCTACCGTAGAGAGGCTTCGATCATGTCGTCATTCCTTGGACGACGGTCGTCAATCGCCATAAGACCTTAGGGATCTCAGTGGATCGCAATCCGATCAAGATGGCGACACTAAATTAGCATGACGTTCGAGTCGTACTCGTGGTGCGATTCTTGAACATGAACGCCGTTCCATTAGCATCCTTCATAAGGTACGGGTTTTAGAGACCTATTACTTCAGGAAAGTATATTACGTTGCCCAGGTTTCCCGCTTCCCGCGACGATGGCCCGCAGACTGAAACAGCTGTCTGGTCGATTCCTGTGGTGCCGCCATATCTATGAAGTAGTTTCCAGGCATCGAAAGCTTGGCGGATTGGGTCTTTCCGATACCAAAGTGAAGACATCCATCTTATTTACCCGTCGCAATGTTTTAACCTGTACGCAGGCTCTGCGTTCAGTTACCTCTCGTTTACTTTCCCGCCTCCGGCCTGTTAGTGTGACCCCTCCTGTTGATGTTGGACGGATTAATCCTAAAATGCGGTATCCTAGATGCTGATATACTTTTTGGGACGCATATTACTACCAACATGTTATCACCCCGTTGCACTGCACCATCGGCCTGTTAGTGTGACCCCTCCTGTTGATGTTGGACGGATTAATCCTAAAATGCGGTATCCTAGATGCTGATATACTTTTTGGGACGCATATTACTACCAACATGTTATCACCCCGTTGCACTGCACCATGTCCCCTTGTTTCTGTTGAACTTGCTTTCCCGGTCTGCTCTCATTTTTGTCATCCTATATTGCCGATGGAGTTGTTTCAACGTGGTATAAGGCCATTCACCATCTGATACCTACTGGTAATCGTCTCTTTCGTATTGGTCTTCGTCCCACTGATCAATGTGAGGATTGTCATCAGACTGACACCTTACTTCACAGGCTTGTTTCTTGCGGACGGGATCATTGGCTATGGGTCCGCCGTCAATCAGCTTTCGTTATTCGACGGCCTAAAACCGCTTTCCCAGACGACATCCTCCTACATCCGGACATATCCTTTTTTCCTCAGACGAAAACGAACACGATCGTCTGGCTCTTGGGTTACTATGTTCACTATGTCGTTGAAGGCGGGAATGACCACAGTACCGAACGCTTTTTGCGAATATGCTTCTTCTAGGGTTCAACAGTGAAACGTCCCCTTAGAAAAATTATACAAGACTGTGCTTAAACTGACACACATTATTTTTAGCGCAAAGCAATCTGACTTTCAAAAATCCCTACAAAAGAATGGCCCTGACTAACATTAACCTATAAGTTTCACAAATCACTTACTTCACAAAAATCTTCGTTTCTCGAACTACTGCAATACAACGAGCACCACTACTGCCATCTATATAAAAGATTCAAACTACGGAAGGCACTAACTACTGATAGGGATAGTTAGCAAATGAAAGACTTTAATAGGGAACAAACACTGTATTTACCTTAATAGTCATAATATATATAGCAGTTCATGAGATCCAGTCTTACAAATTTCAAAACTCCGCCATCTCTCTCCCCACATCCACCACTGCTGGCAGCTCACCTCCAACTGCGCAACGCTACGCGCCGCTAACAGCCAACTGCCCAACACTACAATGGCGAGTATTACAACAATGCCAACCAGCCACAGACTGCGCAAATCACAGCCAGTGATTTTTCATACAGAGTGCTACTGGCGTTACCAATAAAAAAATCTAAACAGCCTAATTACATAGCCCCCATGCTCCCCACAAAAAATTTTACATATTTTTTTGGGCAGTGCCCAATACAGATTTGAAAAAATTTTTCATAATTACAATAACAAAGAAATCAAATGCACAGACTTATTGATACAATGTTGGTCAAAAGCTAAAATTTTCTCACAGTCCATAAAGAAAGTCCTGATCATTCATCACAGTAAAATAGCAGTGTTTTTGCTCAATGTCTGAGCAGTAAAAGAAAATGCACACGGAAGTAGAGGATTTCCATGCAGTCTTGAAGAAGTAGTGTTGTCCTTGCAACGGAAGGCCCACTGTAGTCCTGGTAGAGATTATGGTATTGGTGGGCCACCAGAGATGCCGACCCACTGCATTCCTTGTAGAAATAATGGTATTGGTGGGCTATTGAAGGTACCGACACACTTCAGTCCTTGAGATGGCCACCAACCATCTGTTGCGACTGTGCAGGTGCACAATCACCATCAAAGAGTCTTGTGGAGAATATAGCATGTCCATAAACCACCACTAGTGTGCTCACAAAGTTTTTGGAATTGTCCTTAGAACCAGTAATCCTGTTAACCAGTCCCTTGCTGAACTAACAACACATGTGCAAACACTATCAGTCTTCTCACATATTGTCCACATACTATGACCAACAGAAATGTGTGCAGTGAAATGAAACTTAATTTGAAGAACTGGTGTCTATACAGTTATAAATTTACAACATCAGAATACAATTACAAAGGTACAAAATATATCATTAAAGAACATAATAGTACAAACAACATTTACAAAAGAATAGAAATAAACATATACATCAGAGTTACAGGAATTATAACATAAGTAAATACATAAAATAATGAGAATGGTTTTCAGAACATTAAATTCACACATGAGCACTGAAACAGAACAGGATTAATAAGGTCTAAACATCTTTACAAAGAAAATAATATAGTATTTGAAAAATTCTACAAGATAAATCTTATTAGATAAACACATAAAGAAAGGAAGAAGACAAATACACAAGGGTACACAAACACATAGTTGGATAACACAAAATGAAAGGATAGGGTTTGTTTTCAGTGTAACATTTAAACTGCACTCCAACCCAATTTCATTCCATAGATCTTTCGTCTTATTTGAACATTTGTTTCCACAAAAAAAAAAAAAAAAAAAAATCCTCTCCAAGCATGCTTTCTGTATTTATGTTCACATATTTCTTACCTCATTATTTATTTTCCAGTATCCTACCTCATCATTTATTTCCAAGAAAATCCTACCTATACCTGCTTTCTGTACTTTTTTCGTATAACTTCTCAATGCATTTCTTCCAATTCATTGCAACTCATTCTCTTATATAGTCTACCTCCTCTGAAGCTAACTGAAACCTACTGAGCTCAGATGCTAAACTAAGGGACACAATGCAGCAGCACAAAACAATTAACACAAACAGCAATGACAAAAAAATGCAAAGTGGCAAAAAAGGCAGCAATATAGGACTTACCAAAACAAATGCAACATTACAACTAATATGAAGCAATGAACAGCAACAAGAAAAATAAATCAGTAGTAAAACTCGCTTGACAGAGTAATACAAAGTGAAAGTCAGTAACACTATGCCTGGAAAACAGCAGTAGCAAATGCAGTAACTTATATCTAAACTTGACAAAGCTCAAGGAGAAAAAATATTTCAGTAAAGACAACAATGCAGAAAAAGGAAATGTCTATTCACATATTAATATCTATGTCATTAAAGTGGTGCACCACAAAACTAATTCTATAAAAGATATTACCAAGTAGTTAAAAAGAAAATTAAGTATGCAGTAACTGTTATTAATCCCCTCTTATTGTTCTTTCCTTTCCAAGTGCTCCTTTTTCAAAGAACGTGGATCATAAAATGATGATTTAATAAATCTGTTGACAGAAAGTGTTCACATTAGCAAATGCATTTAATTTTATTTTATAAAACCAATGCTGCAACACAGCTGGAAACCAGATATCAAATGAAATAAGCAACTATGAAAGGCAAAGCATAAAAACATCATTCAATAGTGACATTTCATAAGTTAGTACAAATTCTCTCCACTCTCGTAGAAAGACGCTTGTCATTATCAGGTGTGCAGATGTAAGCAAGTATCTTTACAAGTAATGAGCGTGTGAGCGTGTCGTTTTTGCGATGCTTTCTACAAAGGAATGTCAATAGCGAGGATAATGGCCTCTTTTTTTTTTTACACCTAATGGCTTTCTTTTGTCAGGTGGCTGTCGCACAGCTGGGTGCCCACGACGCATTATGTGCAGATGGTCACGTAACTGTCTTACCGAAATTTTTACGACACTGGTTTCCGCTGCAGTGGCAATCTCATATAAAAAAATTTCACAGGTCAAGAATTTGCGTTACACGTCTGTAGAAACAAAATCCTATTGATATAACAGCGTCCAAAAAATTTTCGTCGGCATTGCAATACATTCACACATTTACATACATTTCATAACTCTTAAAGGACGATTTTTGGTTTCCAACAACCTTTTTCACAAGTCAAGAGTTCCTAATCACTACTCATTATTCCTTACCTTATTACACATATACATATTCGTCGACACTTCTTCAATATTTCATCATAACAGATACGTAGCATAATCAGATAACTCATATAGCATCAGCTTATTGATCATAAACATATCGCAACAGCATAATACACATAGTCATCGTAATAATAACATCATAACACCTCAGTCAACTCTCGAAATCGTCGTAGCTTCCTCCAATAATTTCAAAACCCAAAAAAAAATTCTCTGCTCATGTCAAAAGTGACATCTGCCTCAAACATACTTTAAAAATTATGATCCCATACCAAATACATCATTCAAAGCTCTCATAGTACACAATGGTTCTGAAAAATATGAAGGGTTCACATAGCACAGACAAAATACAATTTCATAAGTGTAAAGTTATCCAGCTGTGTAATTGCAAAAACATCTGTCACTGACGTAGTAAAAAAAATGTTTGTTTCTCTGTTAAATAATCAGATCGCTGTGTAATTTATGTGTTAGAGAAATATGGTACCGATGGATAAAGTTGTATAAGCAAATACCATATTAGCTAGGGCTCCTTGTGCTTGCCATACACATGGTACACAAAGTAAGCGTGTACCCCCCTGAGGATTAATGTAATTATATCCTCAGGTGTTGCAGATTACAGCAATGGAATGAAATGTATCACGAAAAACTTTCTTTGTAATTCAAAAATCTTGAAAAATAAATTTAAGTACAAAATTAATCACTCAAATGCGTGTCCTGTAGCTCTAAATGTGCGTCTTGCTGTAAGAAATTCTGCGGAAGTGTCGTAGTTATCCTCCTCTGAAAGCTAAGTTCTGCGGAAGTCAATGTACTTACCTCATGATAAACAAAAGTGAAATTCTTTGCGTATAGGTATCGTAGTTACTACGCTTACTGCCGTGATGAAGTAAGTACTGTACTGTAACATATTGTTGTGCTACAGTAAAGGCTGTCTCATTGTAGCTGTACCACAAAGTTACTACTAAAACATGTATTACTTTCCAGAATAATACAGAAAACATGTGCAGATATAAAACAGGTACAGTGCAAAAGCAATAATATAAATTGTGTCATTCATTAGTAGCATCGTGATATAATCGTGTAGCTGTCAAATAAACTAACCACTGTGACATCTGGTATCTTGCAGAAAGTACTTTAAATCCAGAATTTATTTTCAAGTAAACCAAAATGTTGCATTAAAATCTCATTAGCAGTACCAGTATATGTTCTAAGTATGTAAGCCTGATAGTCGTTACATAATCGTGCAACTAACAAGCAAGAATGTACAAATAACAACACTGTGTCGTCTGTTCACTATAACAATGCATTCGTAATTTCTGCTTAAATATGTTCCCTAGGTTCAAGACTGGATAGTGAACTTCAAAACATTGTTGCATGTTAACAGTTTCTAAGTCTGACAAAGCATACTAGTAACGTGAAGTGAAAAATTTTATGGCAGACACTAAGTTAAAAAACAGATTATCTCAAAATAAACGGTTTTACATGTGAAATGTGGTGCAATCTTTTACTCTTCCTAGTGGACAGAGTTTAAACTGCAAAGCAATTAACATGTTGTATACGTCGGTAAGGAATGCTAAAATTTTTCTCAAGGTTAGCGTCTATATTGTTTTTCGCTGAGCCAGCCGGCGCACGTGGCTGCCTGCGGTGGGAGTCATTGTCTGTCTCTTTGTTGGCGCGCGTCGTTATTGGAATTAGGAGACCTAACTTCTACAAATTCACCTTGACGAGAAGGCCCTGCCCTGTTTGATGCTCGCCAGTTCTGATGCAATTCAGGTCTGTCTTTACGATCATATCGTCTGTCGTCATGTCGGTAATTTCTGTAATTAATTTCTTGTCTGTCACGTGGTGGAGACTTTCTCTCTGAATTATCACTGCACGTTGGACCATTGCGTCTGAAGTTATACTGTCTCCCGTAATAATAATTGTTTTGGTTCCCATATTGTCTGTTTCTATGGTAGTCTCTGTGATAGTCATTACCACCGAGAGGTGATCTTTCCCTTTAATTATTACTACTCTACCAACGGTTGTCATACGGTTGGTGTCTGTTTTGGTCACGATTTACGTTGTACGAATAGCCTTGTCGTGTATTATTTCTGTCATCGCGGAATTGTGACAGGTGTGACCTGTAATTGTTGTGCTCCTGTTTTCGCGTTCCGCGATTGTCAGTGTCAATTTCCAGTTCTTGTAACAGTCCCTGAAAAGCTTCAATATCGTCTTTGCATCGTCTTGCTAAAATAATCTGTCGTAAATGTTCAGGTATTTGATTAAGCAAATGTGGATGAGTTCTGAGGGGCTGTATGGGTTTGAAAGATACTGATTCTTATGTAACATGTCTTCGAAATATTTGACAAGACTGGACAATGCAGATTGTTCAAAATGTTTCATCATTATGATGCTATGTTTTGTGTAACTTGAGACGAATATGCTGAGAGGAAGGAATGATAAAATTCTCCTTCACTGTGGCAATCGTGAATGACCTATCGCATTCTTACAGCTGGTTCATTCTCCAAGTAGCCACACATAAATTCTAATCTGTGCTCTAATGACCAGTTGGGAGGAAAACAATGAAAGAATTGATAGAGCCACGCTTGTGGATGAATGTCGTTGCCAGAATTCTTAAATGTTTTGAATTTACGTGCAGCAATGAACAGCTTATAGTCAAAATCATCGTGTCGGCGAGTAGCATATCGGTCTTTGTTACGTCGTGTCGGCGGTTCCATCTCAAAATTCGGTGCACCTTGCCAATTTCTTTCATGATTTCCGAAATGCCCTGTGTTATTGTTTTGTGGCTTTTCCGTATTTCTAAGTCCCTCTTCCCATGTTGGAGCCCGAGTGTCCTCTGAAATATGTAATTTTTGTATTACCTGCGTCAACTGATCTTGTACTTCCCGTATTTCTCTTTTGTACTGTGTATTGATTTGATTTTGATTTTGTTCGAATTTTCTAATTTGTTCATACTCTTCTGTGTCAGTGAAGGCTACGGGTCTTGTGTCATTCAGATCATCATCTACCTTTGTAGATAAGTTAGTGAATTGATCCGAAAGTTCGGCTACTTTCTCCGATAGTGAACACATTTCCTCGGTGTGTTTTTCTGAACCAAGTTTCAGAGTGTCCATTTGTGTTGAAATCGAATCTACTGTGTCCTTTAAGTTTTCCTGAGTTCTTGCAAGTTGCGTAACCGAATCGGTGGATGCAACTGAGTCCATTTTAGCTTGCAAGGTGTCGTGATTTTCACGAACAATAGTCTGCAGTTCTTTTATGGCTGCTTCGTGATTCTGTAAGGCATTTTCATGCCGCGAAAAAATAGGTTGAAAATGCTCACAAATCTGTGTTTTTACGTCATTACAGATTTTTTGACATTTCGATTCAATGTTATGTAACTCAGTAGTTAAATCTTCATGTGTTTGTTCAAGTGTGGTGTCTAACTTCCAAAGATTTTGTTCCATTGTGTCTAACTTTTGCTGTGTTTGTCTCTGGTGTTGTTCCATTGTGTCTAATGTTTGAAGCTTTTGGTGTGTTTGTCTCTGATTTTTTTTCCATTTGTTGCATTAATTGCAATAATAATGTATTAGTGTCTGGAATATGTTTCTCTATGCTTTTTGGCAGTGCATTTGCACCGGCAACATTCACATCTTGACAAGTAGCAAATGTGTCTTGACTTATTTGAGAAAACGGTGAGGACGCAAAACCTGAATGTACAGTATTTCCTACATTATGTCCTGTCATTTTGGATTCCTGACGCGAGCTGTTGCCGACCGATCGATCGATAATGCTTCTCTATTCACTAATTGTTTCACTGTCTACACCATTATTTGCAGCCCGCTCCATTTCCCTATGCACTATTACCAAAGTACTACTTTGACATTAGTTAATTCATTACATGGTGGCGCTAACACACTGCTTTCGTCTTCACTGTCATTCCTCAGTTTACTTTGGAGCCTAGTATTACGTTTTTCACACGCCATTATTGTCACAATATTTCACATGATAATACAGAAAAACACAATTTGATGTGCAAAAACAAGAGAACACATGAACATAGCAAATAATATCTAGTTAATTGCAAGCACAGCTGCGAAATACTTGGTGCAAATCTACATGCATGCCACAACTGTTTTACTGTAAAACAATTAAAGACTGCCACTACAAAGGAGATTCTCTCTTCAATTACGCACTAGCAATAAAGAAAATCTACACTAATTACACAAACTAGAAAAAAATCAGAAGATTCCAGTGAGGTATCCTAGGCTAAGGATCGACATATGAAACGTCCCCTTAGAAAAATTATTCTACACTGTGCTTAAACTGACATACAATATTTTTAGCGCAACGCAATCTGACTTTCAAAAATCCATACAAACGAATGGCCCTGACTAACATTAACATATACGTTTCACAAATCACTTACCTCACAAAAATCTTCCTTACTCGAACTACTGCAATACAATGAGCACCACTACTGCCATCTAAATTAAAGATTCAAACTACGGAAGACACTTACTACTGATAGGGATAGTTAGCAAATGAATGATTTTAATAGGGAACAAACAATGTATTTACCTTAATAGTCATAATATATATAGCAGTTCATGACATGCAGTCTTACAAATTTCAAAACTCCGCCATCTCTCTCCCCACATCCACCACTGCTGGCGGCTCACCTCCTACTGCGCAACGCTACGCGCTGTTATCAGCCAACTGCCCAACACTACAATGGCGAGTATTATAACAATGCCAACCAGCCACTGACTGCACACAGCACAGCCAGTGATTTTTTATACAGGCCGCTATGTGGCGTTACCAATAAAAAAACCTAAACAGCCTGCTTACATATGGCTGTTTAGATTTTTTTATTGGTAACGCCAGTAGCACTCTGTATGAAAAATCACTGGCTGTGATGTGCGCAGTCTGTGGCTGGTTGGCATTGTTGTAATACTCGCCATTGTAGTGTTGGGCAGTTGGCTGTTAGCGGCGCATAGCGTTGCGCAGTTGGAGGTGAGCCGCCAGCAGTGGAGGATGTGAGGAGAGAGATGGCGGAGTTTTGAAATTTGTAAGACTGGATGTCATGAACTGCTATATATATTATGACTATTAAGGTAAATACAGTGTTTGTTCCCTATTAAAGTCTTTCATTTGCTAACTATCCCTATCAGTAGTTTGTGCCTTCCGTAATTTGAATCTTTTATTTAGCTGGCATTAGTGATTCTCGCTGTATTGCAGTAGTTCGAGAAACGAAGATTTTTGTGAAGTAAGTGATTTGTGAAACATATAGGTTAATGTTAGTCAGGGCCATTCTTTTGTAGGGATTTTTGAAAGTCAGATTGCGTTGCGCTAAAAGTATTGTGTGTCAGTTTAAGCACAGTCTTGAATAATGTTTCTAAGGGGACGTTTCAACTGTCGGGGGTGTTGGTTAAGTTCTCCTGTAATCCCTGTTTCTTTCCTGATCTCAAGTCCCCTCCCTTGTAGCTTTGTTTTGTCACTTTTTCTCTTCCACATGTATGTAAAACATGAGAGGAAGGGTGGGTAAATGAGTTAGTCTTCCCTTTCAGAATTTAATAATTGTTTGGGCTTGAAATAATTGGTTGATTTTCTTTTTGCAGCTGATATTAAATGACAATTTGATTATAGTTGTCTGATTTTAATGAAAATACCAATCTGATAAAAAATTTAAAAAAGGTGCTTATCGTCGCCGCCACTAAAGCGCGGGGTCCCAGTTTCGAATCCCGACCGAGTAGCAGACTTTCTTCACTCTGGGATTGGGTGTCCGTGTACTTCACACCACTTCGTCTCATCTTTATTGACGCGAAAATCGCTGAAGTGAGGTCAAACAGAAAGACTGGCACCAGGCGGCTGAATAAAACCAGCTCCGGTTTTCTGGGCCACTAATACCATAGGTTCATATTTTATTACAAATTTGCAATTAATACTTCACACAGTAAACCTGTAGTAATAATTACAACCATTGTTTTGTTGTTATTATTTGGACTTACTTGCTATTACTTAGTGTTGCAAAATACTAACATGAATTCCTTACAGAGGAAAGGAAAAACTGTTAGAAGCCGACCTCGAGGAGGATCAGTCTGCATTCCGGAGAAATTTGGAACAGAAGAGCTAATATTGACGCTACGGTTTGTCTTACAAGATAGGTTAAGGAAATGCAAACCTACGTTTATAGCATATGAAGACTTAGAGAAAGCTTTTGATAATGCTGACTGGGGTACTCTCTTTGAAATTATGAAGGTAGTGGGGTAAAGTACAGAGAGCCAAAGGCTATTTACTACAGAAATCAAATGGTAGTTGTAAGAGTCGCGGCATGAAAAGGAAGCAGTAGTTGAGAAGGGAATGATTCAAAATTGTAACTTATCCCCAATATTATTCAGTGTGTACATTGAGCAAGCAGTAAAGGAAACCAAAGAAAAGTTTCGAGTAGGAATTATGGTTGGAAGAGAAGAAATAAAAACTTTAAGGTTTGCCTATGACACTGTAATTGAGTCAAAGACAGCAGAGATCAAGGAAGAGTAGCTGAACAGAATGGGCAGTGTGTTGAAAGGACTGTATAAGATGAACATCAGCAAAATTAAATCGTAGACAATAGAATGTAGTCGACTTAAATTAGGTGATGCTGGTTAGGTTAGGAAACGAGACACTTGAACTGGGAATTGAATTTTGTTATTTGGGCAGCAAAATAAATGGTGATGACCGAAGTAGAGAGGATATAAAATGTAGATTATCAATGGCAAGGAAAGTATTTCTGAAGAAGGGAAATTTGTTGTCATCGAATATAGACTTAAGGGTTAGGAAGTCTTTCTTGAAAGTATTTGTATGAAGTTTAGCCATGTATGGAAGTACAAC